>NC_053138.1:53990950-54615950 GCF_016808335.1 Panicum virgatum
TTATTTTTTACAACATTATAAATTCTTACAATTACAATAAAATCTGAAGAAATTAATTAAAATAAATCACATTAATTTGCAAATTGATTGAAAAAACTCTTACAATTACAATGTAAATATGTACATCATTATATCCTCATATTCGAATTGCACAGGCACTTACAATGAAGTCTGAAATGTTTTGAAATTAGAGTTGCTATTGAGGTATTAATCATCATTGTGTGCCGTGCTATGTCACAGCTCTCTCTAAGCCCTTATTCTTCGTCGGTCTTGACCTCACCCTATCTACATAATGAAGGGTCTAGAAAGAGCTGTGACAGAGCAGGCACAATGTGACTAATGCCCCAATAGCAACACTACTTCGTTTACATTTCACACTTGCTGGTAAGTGTCTTTGAACTACAATGCAAAATCACATTAATTCTCAATCAAAAAAACCTGAATAAATTAATTGAGAGAAATCTCTAATTAATTGAAATAAATCTCTATAACTCCTAATTATTTTGACACCCTTCAATTCCAGGAGAACACTCTTTTCAATATCCAGAAACCATCTAGAAAAAAAACATTATTTTGGAAAATGTATATGTCGGTAACCTCGATCCTGCGGTGATGACAATGCCTTTCGGGGGGACACGGTGCGGTACAAGGATGTCACCAATCGGCCAGTCGCAGCACCAACATTTCCGGTTAATAGGAACACAGCACTAGGCACAGGCAGCGTGCTCGTTGATATGCTCTCAGTGCAACAACGGCCACGCTGACTGCGTCAAATGTTGTCTTCGTATCAATCGGAAGTGCTGGTGATGAGACCAGCCGATTCGCGACGTCCATATAGCGCATAGTATTTCCCCGAAAGGTAGTGTCATCACTATTGGATGGAGATTAACGACGTATACTTGTTTCGAAATAAAGATTTTTTTTAGTTTATAGATAGTTTCAATGTGAGCCTGAATAAATACATCACTAGAGTGTCAAAATAATCAATTCATAATAAAAAAATCTATTATAATTCTTTCATTAGTTCATTATAAAAAAATTAACTATCCACATTATGGTTATATCTACTACAATCACATGTTTTGTCTACACTCATTCTAAAAATTTCTACTATCCACATGCTCATCTGAATCTAAAAATAAAAAATGTGCTATGGTCATTTGTAATATATAGAAAATAATTGAAAAATATGTCTATAAATTTTTCATATTCAACCTAGCCAATAAACCTACTCCCACATTCAAGTCATCGGTTCTATATATCTCAAATCATTGCATAAATCAAAGAAATCATACTCATCCTCAATATTTCTAAAAGTCACAAATTTCTCTAACTATACAGCATAAAACGAAGAATAAAGACTTTCAATGAAGAGAGGATGAAGTTGCAAACATTTGGCGTACTTGGATAACTAGAACACTCACTAAAACTAGAACAAATGGCGGCAACTCTCTAAGGGAAGAACAACCCCGAGCTCGAGCTTCTCTGGTGAAATGGCACTGGCTCGGGCTCGGGGAGGAAGAAGGGTGCCAATTTATAATGGGCGCATTAGTACCGGCTGGTGGCTCCAGCCGGTACAAACGCGCCACATTTAGTACCGGCTGGAGCCACCAGCCGGTACTAAATTTCCTCGCGACAGTTTAGTACCGGCTGGTGGTTCCAGCCGGTACTAAACTGTCACTAGCTGTCGGTGGCGGATGTCAGAGCCTGTCGGTGGCGGACTTTAGTACCGGCTGGAGCCACCAGCCGGTATAATACGCTCCCAGGGCCACTGTTCCTTTGGCCCGGTACTAAATTTGCACGTTAGTACCAGCCAAAGCTGTGACTGGTACTAACGGCCGCGAACAAATGTGCGTTTTTCCAGTAGTCCAAAACAATCGGGCTCCTAGATTCTCTTGATGACGTCACTCTCTTGTCAGAGTCGTGTACTCGTGTCCATCCGCTGTGCCACTTTTGACCACTGCATCTCCACCATGCTTGCGTCTGCTCAGATCGGGTCTTCTGACAGCTTGGGCGGAATCGGTCTTCCCCGAGATCCTTGATCGTCCCCATTTTTTGGAGCTTTCTGGAGCTGATTTCCCTAAATAGTGGTTCCCCGTGCCTTCTTCCCCACATTTCCCATCCTTGTCCATGGCCGGGGCCCGCGAGCGAGAGCGAGAGGTCCATGGGTGAAGGTGTGTTGGCGGTTGATTTCTGATAATTTTGACCACCAATATTACTCTAGAATTCATGTTTAAAAAGCCAACAAGAAGTAAAATTGAGTTAAACAAATAGGTTCCACTAGTTTTGGTACTTATGTGATTGTGGGAGCTCATCACTATACAAAATTGGGCTGATTTGGGAGAAATTTCAGACCGACCGGCCTAGCTACTGTGGAATTTTAGTCTCAAATTTTACCAGTATGCTTACAAGAACAAGTTCAAGCCATCCCAACTTGCACACATCAAAGAAATACATCCTACATGGAAAGGGTTGAGCCATGGATGGATGGACCCACATGCAGCGACACTCCGGCCTTCAAGCTCGAAACCGACTTCTCGAAGAAACATGCACTCGTTGGTTGATCGTTGTGTTAGTGCAAGGAGAGGACCAAAAGGAAGATTGAGCTAGGCCGACCAGCCTTGACCAGGCCGGCCGGCCCCCTAAGGAGCGTCCACAGCAAATACGGTGAAAATTCAGCAAAAATCATAGGCCGGCTAGCCTAGGGGAGGCCGATTGACCTCATTTTGTAGTCACTCGAGCTCATATTTGCGTGGAAGTTAAGTTAATTGACATACCTACCCACAATAATGCATGCAATCACTTCAGTATGTACCGTCCTTGGCGAGCCGAGTTGTTGGCCACAGGTACTAGCTGAAAAAATAAACAAACGACGCGACCACCACTGCCCGTCATCTTTCGCAATTTTCTCTCCTCGCCACCGTCCTCGCGGCTCTTTAAATAATTAAACAATAAAACGACGTAGCGTCCTCGCCGTCCTCGAAGCATCAACCTCTGCTGCGTAGTCTGAACTTCTAGCGAGAGCTGTGCGTGCAATGGCGGCCATGACGCCGTTGGGGCTCGCCCTCGCCGCGCCTCAGCATCTCGCCCTCTTTGGGCACCGGGCCACCGCTGCTCCTCGTCGACCTCGATCGGGAGTCGGGCGGGCGCCGCCGCAGAGCAACCGCTGTCGCCTCAAGCCGCAGCTGGCGGTGCAGCCGCGCGCGCGGCGGACCGGCTCGGCCGCCGCAAGACGCGGCGGCGCCGCAGGAGTGCTGGAGCGGGTAACTAAGCAGGAGGACAAGACGGCGGTGATCAGAGAGCGGCTCCTGAGCGCCGAGGCGCCGCCGCCGTCGGCGTACGACACGGCGTGGGTCGCGATGGTGCCGGCGCCAGCTCGGGCGGGGTCCCCGCCGGCGCCGCAGTACCCGGGGTGCGTGGACTGGGTCCTGCAGAGCCAGCGACGGGACGACGGGTCGTGGGGGCCCGGCGGCGATGACCCCTCGCTGCGCAAGGACGCGCTCTTGTCCACACTCGCGTGCGTGCTCGCGCTCGCGACGTGGGGCGTCGGCGGCGATGCCGTCGCGAGAGGTATCCGTCTATATCCGATCCCTTTCCCGCCGGCCGCCGGCGATGACGTCGTCGTTGTCGTCTTAATATAACACGCCGCCGCCGCCGTTGCTCCAGGGCTGAGTTTCATCGGGCGCAACTGGTCCAGCGTGACGGACGGCAGCCGCAACGACGACGCGCCGGCCGGGTTCGACGTCATCTTCCCCGGCATGGTCGCGCGGGCCATCGGCATGGGGCTGGAGATCCCCCTGGTCCGCCAAGCCGACGTCGACGCCGTCCTGCGGCTGCGCGACGTCGAGCTCGACAGCATGGCTGCTGCTTCTGGAGGTGGCCAAGATGCTTTCATGGCCTACGTGGGAGAAGGCTTGGGGGACTTGCTGGACTGGGACCAGGCGGCCGCGGCGTACCAAAGGAAGAACGGGTCCTTCTTCGACTCGCCGGCCACGACGGCCGCCGCCGCGATCCACAGCCACAACGGCCGAGCGCTCGACTACTTGGACTCCGTTGTCGCCAAGTTCGGCAGCTCAGGTGCAAATTAAATGTCTCGGAAAAAGGTCCAGTTTATTTATTTATTTTGCGAGGAAGCAAAAAAATTCAGTTTACACAATTAACATAAAAATATAATTTCCAACCTTCAACTATAAAATTAGATAACGAGGATACATCGTTGAAACGGGCAAATTTGAACTTGAATAGTTCGAAAGATGGCTTCCATTTTATTAAAATTAAAAATAAGCGTCTACTTGTCTACTGATTGATATTCATTATCTGTCACTCACCAATTTTCACCCCCAAAATAACCTCTCTGCTGGGAGGAGCTGTTCGGTTAGGGTCTAGGGGAGAAATGGAGTCGGAGAAACAACATGTAAAGGCTAAACGGGCGAGCAGAAAACACAAGCCCACAGGCAGACCCAAAACAGGCGCACAATAGGTGTCGATGTGGAAATTTAATCAGTAATTAACAATGAACCTATCGGCTAATGTTCTGAATAGTTACACAAAATGATATCGGCCATTTAGTCTGATGCGTCAACATGATCATCGCCTATAAAGCCCATTATCATAGGACAGCTAGAATTAAAAACAAACTCAATCATAAAGAAACACATATAGATTGGTGAACCCAATTACCATCACCATTAGTCAGATCAGACCGAACCGAGACAATGCTAACAACCAGGGCGACAAAATAAACAAAATTTACGCCGACGAATCTAATTATAACAGAGTTTAGTCATAACTCGTGACGGTGGTCAACTAAGATAGTTGATTAACAACTCGAGCCATAACACCTTGAATCAAACCAATGAGTCTAGCTTAATCACGTCAATGAAAGATCAAACCTAACCGAGATAGTCTCAGATGATGAAACTAAGCCAAACGAATGGGCCAATAAGATTGACTATGACATGGTACAGGATTTGATCATTTAATTATAAAAATGAAGATCGCTAAACCGATTTTCTAAAAAAATGTTGGTGACAGGGGCGAATACCATGGATACTCCAATCACAGTTATTGGAGCGCTAAGCACAGGGTTAACCCCCCAATCTGTGCAACTGGCCCAACCAGGACACCACACGGCCGCAGCTGGCCAGCAGCGGGCCTAGGCACAAGGCACATGGTATCTCGCCCCACCCCACAGGGGAGGGCTCCACCTCGCTCGACCCCTAGGGGGAAGGGCCCGCCTCGCCCGCCTCGAGGACAAGGGGCGCTCGGAGTCCCATTGCGCAGAAGGTCGCATCGGGAGTCAAAACTATGGTGCAGGAGTAAGGATGGATTCGGATGTTTATTCGAATGTTAGATTTTTAGTCATTTTTCTTCGATTATAGACAAATAAAATATAGAATTTACTATGTAAATTCATAGCCTTGTATTTAACATTGATCTTATAAAGATTCATAAAAACTAAACCTCAAATTTATCATATATATTCTCAAATAATAGATATAAAAATTCGAATATGGATCGGATACGGATTCGAATCTTTTTTCACATTTTATTCTTATGTGTAATAATATGCTTGATAATATAAAAAAAAATTAGCATAAAATTTTAAATATATCTATTTTAAAATATCAAATTTGTTCTAAAAATTCGGATGTCTAGATTCATCATTATGCAGGGGTAGGCGATGGCCCAACTGGACATGACCCGCGGAGGTGACTGGCCATAACGGCAAGCTCCCACCGCCCGGCGCGTCGAGGCTTACTGCCTATTCTGTCAGTGCACATGTCGCCCACCACGATGGGGTCTGCGCCACCCGACAAGTGGGGGGGGGGGGGGGGGGGCTT
The DNA here is from genome assembly GCF_016808335.1 of Panicum virgatum. Lineage (NCBI taxonomy): Eukaryota > Viridiplantae > Streptophyta > Magnoliopsida > Poales > Poaceae > Panicum > Panicum virgatum. The sequence continues at coordinate 53,996,794 of NC_053138.1, forward strand.
GTCCTGTCAGAGCCTGCTACGCGCGATGCGTCGGGGCACCACGATCGGAGCGCACGTCGCCCACCGCACCAGGGGACGGCATTCGGACATCCCCGACATCATCTGTGGGGCCAAGGGGGCCCGTGGACGAAGGAGAAAGGCAGCTGGATCTTGGACTCTCTCTCGTGTAAATCCACCCTACTCCACGTTTTTCAGCATTAGGATCAGCACTAAAAGCATGGTCTAGAAAAGCATTCGTGTTGTGCACCCAATCCTGAGAATGACAACCATTGTCATTCCATCCATTGTACATCCAACTATGGTCAGCTACTGACATAGTGCTAGAAATAAACCCCTGTCCAAGATCTATGAAAAAAAGTGGATCGCAAACACATCACAAACACAGCACACAACAGAAACAAACTATTATTCTGTCCCTGTTCAATGTAATTTATCAAAGAGAATCATTAACAATTATTCTAACATTTCTTCTAACTATCACAAAAAGATTCGAAGCAAATCCATGAGCCCATGAACTGATGTTTGATTAAAATGCTAAAATTAAAAGAACTGAAGCAAAGATGCAGCGAGTATGTTCCTGAAAAATCTATTTGTTGCACAACACATTCAACCAGTCAAGTCCAAACTACTTCAGAGAAGAAAAGATTTAGTGGTAATCAAACATCAGTTCATCATGAGGGCAGAAACTCGAGCAACATGCCTATACCTCCTCCGATGTGGGTTCAGCCGGTGCTTCAACCTCGTCCCCTCCCTTGTCGCCAGTGTAGACTGCAGCTCCCCTTCCTGGTCGGCAGGGTGGGCGGTCCGTCCCCTTTCTTGTCGGCGTCGCAGGCTGCTCCTCTCCTCCTAGTGGGACACAGGCCGCCGCGGTCTCGAGCAGCCCGGGAGGAATTGGTGAGGCGCAAGAGAGAAAGGGCGAGTCCTGGGTACAGGAGGATGGGCGAGGCGTGGGCGCAGGAGGAAGAGGCGAGAGGGAGGGACGGCAGCAGGAAAAGGGGCGGCCGCAGGAGACGGGCGGGAGGGGGGCGGCGCCCTCCATCATCCATGTACCACAAGAGCCTCGTGCAGCTTATGATCACAGGTGCGCCTGCACTCGAGAAGATGACCGTGGAGTTGATCAAGGACCCATTGTCGAAGGGGCAGAATGGCAGCGAGGACCCTGGCTTCAACATGCCTAGCAAAGGGCAATGGGCTCCTCCTGTGGTTGGACGGTCTCTGGGGCATGGCAATGTCACAATCTATGAGTGGGAAGCTGAGGTCAAAAGGGAAGAAGATAGAGAGGATTTAGACAGTCTTGCTTTGTCCAGGTTATAGTTCTTCTTTTTTTTTGGTTGGGGTCACACTTTTGTTTTAGTTGTTCAGATGAGTCGGTGATGGCAAGCAAAGTCATGTGTAATTCCATAGTAAGTTTTCTCGCAAGAACAGTGCGTGCTGAGGTATTTATTAGTGATAATACATTTCGTTAAGCAGAGTTAATACATCATCACAAATTCCATATATAATTCAAGAACCTGAATTCCTGAGGTGTAGCCTAGCGCCATAACTTTTCGCATGGTTTCCTTCCAGATTTTTTTTATATGACACTTAGGGCCTCCGATCCAAATTATAAGACACCCCAAGAATCTTGGAGAGTCAAAGCAATCTCAAGTTTGACCAAGATTATAGAGAGAAATATAAAGATTTATGATATCAAATTGATGTACTATGAAAATATAACTAATAAAGAATCTAATTGTACTTATTCTATTATATAAATTTGGTCAAACATAAAAAAATTTGACTCTCCAAGATTGTTGGAATGTCTTATAATTTGGAACGGAGGAAGTACCCAGTTTTGTCTTCACTCTCCTCTCTTCTACTCTTGAGAGATTGGCCTCCATCTCTCCATCTTTGACAAGATTAAGCCTCTCGGGTGAGTTCAGGTTCTTGATATGGGGATTTTAGGGGGTTAGAATTGATGATTGGGATATGGGATTTGAGAATTGTCAGCTTCCGAGGAAAGACTAGGGGGAGGAAGGTCGGCAATGCGGTGGTGTGTGATGCATACCCCCCCCCCCCCCCCCACCACACACACACCCATCCCATGAAGAGCATAATCCTTCTTTTTTTAGACATACTAATGTTATTGTCAAATGACCATAATTACCCTTATTAATTCTCTTAGTCCCATGATTTGGGCATAGAAGGTGTCCAATTTCCACAAAGTTAGTTAAAGCGTGTATATAGTTAATTTCTAAAAGAGGTAGTTATTGTTAGGATTGCACTTTTGTTGGATTTTTTTCATCATATCATAATTGCATTTTTTATGGGATGGAGGAAGTATGTGAGGAAGTATGTGTATGCATTGTGCTTCACATCAAAAAAGATTATCAGTCAGACTTTGCACCGTAGTTTAGATATTTGCCTTGAAACCGTATGAGATATGTATTCTCAAGACAAATTTTAAGATGTCTTTTCAATATCTTATTGATTGAGATCATTTTTGTTGCAGCGTCCGTACATTCTTATACTTGAAACTTGAACCCTCAAGTATTTTAGGATCTATAAACATCTTCTCGTTGTTGGATCTAGATGCAGCTAATAACAACCTCTCGTCGTCATCCAAAAGCCCCTCAAGAAATGGATCATTTGGTTAGTTTTATTTTTCATTTTCTTTTCTTCATTTGTCTTTGTACTTCTTTTTTTTTGAACTTCAATACATTGTCAATCAGTAGGATCACAACCTTCTTATTTCATCCAAGAAAACATTGAGACTGCCATAAACACCCACATATTGTGCTACATCTGTGAACCAAGCAATCAATATACTACTCTCTTGTGGAACAAATCAAGGACGAGATGCCATCAAATCACCCGGACGAAAAATCAATTTGAAAATGTGGCTTTGCAACATTCCAAAATCCAACCTCCAACGCTTCCAATCACCTGTATCCTACGTTTCCGCTGCGAGCGTTGGTGCATGCAGCCATCGGCGGCGGCGCCGTCATTGGCGCCGTCCACGCCGCCGCTCAACTTTGACAGCCCCAGCAAGATCGTCGGGCTCAACTACGACGACGGCCATGTCCTGCACGCCCGGGCCTTCCGGTTCGCCGTCACGACCAACCCTTTCGGCGCCGGCGCCGGCCTCAAGGACACGGAGGACGGCCGCCGGCTCATCGCGGCCGTGGACGTCGCCCTCGCGAGGCGCGCCAGCAGCGGCGGCGACGTGGAGGAGCTCGAGATCAACTTCGTCTACAGCTCCCCCAGGAACAGGTACATCGACATGGCGTCCGGCGGGCAGTACCTGTTCCGGCACCGCCACGCCGCCGGCGTCACGTCGGCCCACGTCGCCGCCTGGCTGCGCTTCGGCGAGCGCCGGGTAACCCGGCGCTTCACGCTCGCCGTGCCCGTGCTGCCGCGGCGCGTGAAGAAGACGCCGGCTGCGGCGGCGGCGCCGCCTGCTGAGACTGAGAGGAAGCTCTACGCCGAGATGCCGGCCTCGGCGAGATCCGAGACGATGAGCCTCACCCTGGGCAACGCCGCCCTCGCCGTCCATGCCGCCAGCGCCGGCGCCTTCCACGCGCTCGCCGACCTCCTGCTCAGCCACGCGCGCATCGTGCCGGCCAGCGCCGACGAGCGCAACCTCGGCCGCCTGCTGTCCGCCGCCTGCTGCCCGCGGCTGCGGCGCCTCCGGCTCGAGCACATCGCCGGGCTCGCCGCGCTCCGCCTGCACGCCGCCGCCGCGCTCGAGGAGCTCCGGCTTGACCACGTCCGCGACATGGCGGCGCTGGAGCTCGACGCGCCGGGTCTCCGGGCGCTGCACGTCGCCGGCTGCTACAGGATGGCGTCCGACGACGCGGCGGTGACCATCTCGGCGCCGAGGCTGGAGACGCTGGCGTGCGCGGACGCGTGCCGCCAGGACCGCCTGCGTCTCGACGGCGCGGCGACCGTCCGGCGCCTGGACAAGATCTTCCTCTGGTCGCACGGCCGCCCCGGCGTCTACAGCAACGCCGGCGCCGTGTGGCTCCTGCAGCATTGCACCGCCGCCAACAACCTCGGCGTGCACTTATCACCACCCGTGGTGTGTACATCATGGATGCATTTACTTTTAACTTCTATATTTTTTAAATATATTAGCTTTTCCTACTACAACAATATAGTTTTTTTCCCAAGCAATTTGGAGTAGGCTAGAGATGAAATCCGAAAGAAATAAATTCAAGGTTCAGGCACATTGATAGCTAGTCTCCAAGCACTCCTATCCAAAGCTATCTTTTTAGATATATTCTAATACTTAAGGTCTCTTTTAACCGACTCGTCACACATTAGTTTAGGTCTACCTCTACCCCTCTTTACATTATCGACCCGCTCAAGAACTCCATTACGCACCGGCGCCTCAGGAGGCCTTCGTTGAACATGTCCAAACCATCTCAGCTGATACTGGGTAAGTTGCTACTCAATTGATGCCACCCCAACCCTATCCCGAATAACTTCGTTCCGGACTCTATTCCTCCTTGTGTGCCCGCAAAACCACCGCAACATCCGCATCTCTGCTACATTCAGTTGCTGGACATGTCACCTTTTTGTAGGCCAATATTAAGCACCGTATAACATCGCCGGACGAATTGTTGTCCTATAGAATTTGCTTTTTAGCTTTTGTGGCACCCTCTTGTCACAAAGGATGCCAGAAGCTTGCCACCATTTCAACCAGCCAGCTGAAATTCTATGCCTAACATATTCATCAATGTTGCCATCCTTTTGTAGCACCGATCCTAAATACCGAAAAGTATCCTTCTGGACCACCACTTGCCCGTCTAGACTAACGTCTCCCCCGTCATGCCTAGTCGCGTTGAAATCGCACATCATGTACTTGGTCTTGGTCCTACTAAATCTGAACTCTTTCGACTCTAACGTGCGTCTCCACAGCTCTAACTTCCTATTAACCCCCGCCCTACTCTCGTCAACTAGCACCACATCATCAGCAAAGAGCATACACCAAGTGATCTCACCTTGTATATCCCTTGTGACCTCATCCATCACTAAAGCAAATAAATAAGGGCTCAATGCTGACCCCTGGTGTAGGCCTATATTAATAGAAAAGTCAGTGGTGTTGCCATCACATGTCCGGACAAACGTCATCGCATCCTTGTACATATCCTTAATGAGGGTAATGTACTTAATTGGGACTTTGTGCTTCTCCAAGGCTCACCACATGACATTTTTTGGTACTTTGTCATATGTCTTCTCAAGGTCAATGAAGACCATGTGCAAGTCCTTCTTCTGCTCCCTATATCTCTCCATCAATTGTCGTATTAAGAAAATCGCCTCCATGGTTGACCTTCCAAGCATGAATCCAAATTGGTTTTGGGTCACACTTGTCACTCTTCTTAGGCGATGCTCGATAACCCTCTCCCAAAGCTTCATCGTATGGCTCATTAGCTTAATCCCACGGTAGTTAGTACAAACTTTGAACATCGCCCTTGTTTTTTGAAGATAGATACTAATATACTTCTCCTCCATTCTTTCGGCATCTTGTTTGACCGAAAAATGAGATTAAAAAGCTTAGTTAACCATACTATTGCTCTATCTCCTAGGCATCTCCACACCTCAATGGGGATACCATCAGGGTCCATCGCTTTACCTCCCTTCATCCTCTTCAAAGCCTCCCCGGTCTCTACCTCCTGAATTCTCCTCACAAAATATCTGTTGGGATCATCAAAAGAGTCATCTAACTCAAGGGTAGAGCCCTCACTCTCCCCATTAAACAACTTGTCGAAGTACTCTCTCCATCTATCCATGATCTCCTCATCCTTCACTAGCAGTCGATCTTTTCCATCCTTAATGCATTTGATTTGGTTGATGTCCCTTGTCTTCCGCTCGCGGATCCTAGCCATCCTATAAATGTCCTTCTCCCCTTCTTTCATGCCTAGCCGCTGATACAGGTCATCATACGCCTTACCCTTTGCTAACTCACAGCTCGCTTTGCAACCCTCTTCGCTAATTTATAGCCCTCGATGTTGGCTGCACTCTTGTCAAGGTGGAGGCGCTTGAAACACTCCTCCTTCTCCTTAATAGCCCTTTGCACCTCGTCGTTCCACCACCAGGTGTCTTTCCCCTCCTGTTTGCCTTCCCTACTCACGCCAAACACCTCTGAGGCCACCTTCCGAACACACATTGCCATCTTTAGCCACATGTCATCTGCGTCTTCTCCTTCTTCCCAAGGCCCCTCACCTAGCATCCTTTGCTTAAACGCTTGTGCCGCTTCCCCTCTAAAGCTTCCACCACTTTGTTCTCGCAATCTTGGCACGTTTGTCCCGGTGGACACGTACCCGAAGACGAAAGTCCGCCACCACAAGCTTGTGTTGAGGGACAACACACTCCCCAGGTATCAACTTATAATCTAAGTAATCATGTCTATCCTCCCTCCTAGTAAGGATAAAGTCGATTTGGCTCGAGTGTTGTCCACTACGAAACGTCACAAGATGGGATTCCCTCTTCTTAAACACGGTATTCGCTATCAACAAGTTGTAGGCTAACACGAAGTTCAACACATCCTCCCCCTCTTGACTCCTGCTACCGTACCAAAAACCCCCGTGCACTCGCTCGAACCCTACATTAGTCGCACCCATATGGCTGTTGAGATCTCCTCCTATGAAGAGTTTCTCGCTGGTAGGCACGGTACTAACCATGCTATCTAGATCTTTCCAGAACTGCATCTTGGTGCTCTCACTAAGGCCTACCTGAGGGGCATAGGCACTGATCACATTCAAAACCGAATCTCCAACTACCAACCGGATTAGGATAATCCGGTCGCCTTGCCTTCTAACCTCTACGACTCCATCCTTAAGACTCCTATCAATCAAGATGCCTATATTATTCCTACCCGGAGTTGCTCCCGTGTACCAAAGCTTGAAGCCAGTATCCTCATCCTCCGCCTTCTGGCCCTTCCATTTAGTCTCCTGAACGCATAGAATATTTACACACCTCCTAATTGCTGCATCAACTAGCTCTCGCAACTTACCCGTTAGGGACCCTACGTTCCAGCTACCTATACAAATCCTAGTTGGCTCGGCTAGCTTCCTTACCCTTCGCACCCGTCGAGGGAAGTGCGAAGACCCTTGCTCATTTTTCACTACACCCGAGCGTAGATGTAGCGCGCCATTCAGGTGACGACCCGACCCTTGCTCACTTATCATCGTACCCAGGTCACGATACGACGCGCCCTTGGGGGGATGGCGACCCGGCCCTTGCCCATTTATCACCACGGGTTCCGGTGTAGCGCGTCGCTAAGAGGGTTACGCCCCAACGAGTTTCTTGTGGGTTTCAAATCCATTAGAGTGGCTATTTTTTATGCTGGTTTGCCAAAAACTAACGCAACCCTCCTCTTTTATCCGGGCTTGGGACCGGCTATGCTGAGACGACTCAGAAGAGAGAGTCTTCCAATCAGCATAGGCGGAGTTCAAGAAAAAACTTATTTTTCAAGAAAAAACTTTTCCTACGTATTCAAGAAAAAACTTATTTTTCAATCTGAAACCACATTAAAACATTTTCAACATCAAAACATTTTCATGTAGAATCTAGGACAATTACTCTAGCACTTCTCCATGTGTAAAACCAGTTTCAAGAATGCCTTGAAACAAGATTTACCCACTAGTACTGTAGTTTTTCCTTTTGTTGTTATGCAACCAAACCATTTACTGTCATAGCCAACTAATATTCATGTCACATTCCGTCACACCAACAAACATGCCTTTGAATCTTTCTCCTCACGCCTTAAATGAGGACCTGAAGGCGAAGAATTGGACGGCTATGGAGGAGATGATGAGCTCCGTGCCACACCTCCCCAACGTCACCAGCTTGACCATAGATGCGCAGTGGCAGCACCTCGAAGCAAGCATTGCCAAGCTCATTGCAAAATACAGTAGGCTGGAGAGCCTTTCGATCGACATCTCCCGGGCGGTGAGTCCAATAATCCTCGCAAGAATTTGCCAAACCCGCAGCAAAAATGTTTCCTTTTGTCTGAGCGGAGATCAGCATTTGCAGTGCGATCCGTGCTCCAATCCTCATTGCTTCTGCCACCGGGAAGGCGGCTGGGATGAGCAGGCGATCTCTCTGGATCACCTCCGGGAGGGGAAGATCACCGGCCTGCGGCCGTCGGATGACCATCTAAGCCTCGTGCGGCGTGTGATCGCGAGCTCGCCGGGGCTTGAGAGGATGACGGTGGAGCTGTACATTGGCAAGGAGATAGACTGCAGCAGCATCCCTTGCAATAGAGGGCACTGGGCTCCTTGTGCTAGTGGACAGTCATCGAGAAGGGTCTGTTGCAAAGCGTATGAATGGACACCAGGTAATGTTCAAGGGACAGGAGGACAGGTAGTGGTGTACCCAGAAAAACCAAGTGTTCATTCTTTGCTGCTTTGCTCGAAAACTAGTTGTGTGCTTCCACGTAAACGGAGCAATCAAGACTTGTAACCTTCACCTGTTGGAGGTCTGTGTGTTTTTGTGTCAACACAGAAAGTCATATTTTGTCCATGTTTTAGGTTCTGAGTTTCAATCTAGTGAGTAATAATAGAGTGTGGTATTATTTAGCTGTTACCTTTAAACTTCTCTTGGAGTTCTGAATAGATGAAGAGGAGAAGCAAGTCACATGTACAAGTTCATTGTGCTTGTTGCCTTTTTTTCTTTTTCTTTTTTGAAAGAAATTGCATTTTTTTCAGAACGGTAACAGTAATTTTGGTGTTGTTTGTTATTCCCAGCAACTCTCTGACGGGCTTTGAGGTTCTACAAGGACTGCTGTAGAGAAACCGTTTCCCCTTGAGGCCACGGTTCCGGAACCGTTGCTTCGGTGGCTGCTTCGTGCTAAAAACAAAAACTCACAGGTCAAAAAATAACAATGACAAAATATTATTCGGAAAAAAAAATAATCTGACAGCTACATGTGCACGACAAACTTTGGCACGGCGCTTCCCGGGCACCATGGTGATCCAAAATCTCTCCGGTTTCCCTACGCTGCTAGAATCTAATGGAAGCCAATGGGCTTCAAACAGCACCAACACGAAAAACTAGAGAGTTTGTTACAAGCTAGGCTAGCGAAACATGGCCACAACATCGCATGTTGCGCTCCCATGTCCCGTCCAGTCAGCAAAGGTGATGAGAATATGAGATGAAGAGAACCCGCCATGAACGGCGGCGGTCGCACTGCTGCGCTTCAGTGGGTGCCAAGACTCTGCCTGCAACATTCATGGCAATGAGTTTTGAGTGGGGACATGCCCTCAGCATCAATATGGGAGGCTTCATCGCTTCCTGCCCTTTGACCCAGCTATCAAGCGGATGGCCTGCTTCCCCAGTTCCACATTCTCAGATCTGCCATTATCTAATTGAATAGAAAGTGCGCCACTGATGACATTTGCCACCACACCTTGATGCCTGCCAAGATGAACAGTAGTATTTCGAGTCATCTGTTAGTCATCAGCAAAAAAAAAAAAAGCACAATCAGAGGTACACGATGTGCTGAGCAATACTATTCCACTATGCAAGTTCCACCATCAGATAACAAAAAATTATGTACTTAGGAAACCTATATGCTGATATAGCTAATATTTTTACTAGTGATATAGGGGGGGCCTCAGGCCAAATTTCATATGCTTCATTACGTGCAGGTGACTGGGCATGACATTTCAGTTAATAGGCTCTGGATACAGTTAGATCTGCTACTGAACCAAATGGAGATGGACTTTGGCAGGATAATATTGAACAAAACTAACATGTGAGGAAGAACGAACCATTTGGCATCAGAAGCTTGATGGACCTCAATCCTCTTTCCAATTGCATCCTTGCCCAACTTGCGCAGTATCCAGTTAGCGTCCATCACTTCATCATTTGTGCTCTGCTGATGCCTCTTGGCCGGAATCTTACCATCTGAATCATCCACCTTCTCCATTGAAGGTCTCTTCCTCTTTGATCTCTGGCCTTTAGCAACATTTAACTGTTCCTCTTGCTGTGAAGCCCAGGTGGCTGGCTCCTCTGGTTGAGAAGCCTGGGTGTTCAGCTGCTCGAAATGGGGACGCTTAAACTTAAGTTTCAGCAATGATGGCTTCAAGTTGTCAGAAGAGTCAGATGAAAATAAAGCAGCAGCTCCCTGGTTCTTGTTCACATGACTGGAATGAGATTGTTTGAGTCCAAATGATCTGTTCCTTGTACCAGTTTCATTTGCATTTTCCATTCCAGAGATTAAAGAATTACTTCTTTTTCCAGTTGCATGCTTTTTTGAGGTACCAAGATCTCCCAAAAGGCTATTTCTTTGCTGTGTTCCGGTCTCTCTAACTAGCTTCATTACACTTTTCTCTTTTATCTCGCTCCTTGAGCTCTTCAGCTGGCTTGTGACATCTATTTTCCCTCCTGAAAGAGACAATGAATGTGAAGCCCGGTTAATCTTCACCATAGCATCAAAGTAATAAGCTAGGAATAAACTCAGATAACTCTTGATGCACATACCAAAAAGCAATGATTTAATAAGTAACTTATTAAAAATGCAATCAATATCCAATGAAGAATTAAAAATAATTTCACAAATTTGAACATAAGGTTATACAGAGTGCAATAAATTTGGAAATTAGGAATTGGAACAGAAGGATTACAAGAAGACTGCAATGCTGCCAGAAATTAAGCGCAAATGAGATGAAATCGCAATTTATGTTTAGGGGCACTGATGCACAACCACTGCCAGGGTCGAGGACATGTCAATTCTAACTCAGGATAGGGAAAGATCTGAGACTATCGAAAAGTCACGTTGATAGGAAAGGCCTTAGATCTTAATTCTTAAGCCACAAATAGGAATTTCGCAAAAATGCTAGGATTTAAAAGTTCAACTCTGCGGATCCCTTAGGTTTTTCTTTCTTGTAAGATGTTACAGAGAAATGAAAATCTTAAATACACTTGAGGTTCAATCAGAACAACAGAAGAAAACCATTCCAAAGGATACCATGGAACTCACAAAATTACAGAACTGCTATAGTTCTAAACGCGCAGAAATTCAAGTAAGAAAAGTGTATAAGTCATTTTAATTTTTTACATTCCTTGTAAGCAGCCAAAAAAATTACTAGCCACAGCATGATCGCACATGTATTAATATAACAGGGAAACGAATTGGTAAGTTGTGAGCTTCCAAAAAAAAGGGATGCATACCATGTATCGAACCCATATCTTGGTCTTTTTGAGAATCGGATAGTTCAGACTTGGGAGAGCCACTCCTGGTTTTGTGCCGTGAACCAAGATGGATAACCAACTTGGTACCTTTCCCAGTATCCTTGGGAGTACTTTTATCAGCTGCGTCTTTGAAATGTAAACCTGGAACCTTACTGCCTTTAATCTTGACTTTAGGTATCATATCAGCATTGTTTGCCACAGCTTTCATGGATGGAGATTTCAAATTCTTTTCTGAACTTCGAGTTGAAGATGAAATATAAGCATTACCATCATTCTTAAAAGGACTCCTATCATGATTACCATCTATACTTTGATCTCCCAAACGGCTATTTGAAGATTTAGCATCATGCCTTCTCTCCAAAAATATTTCATCATGGCCATCGTCTGTTTTATTACCCTGACCACCTTTCTTTTTGGAAGGCTTCTTATTCGACCCGGAGCTCTTCAAAACAATCTTCTCTTGCTCAGGTGTATCTGGAGCCTTACTACTGTTGCTTTTCAATGAAAACTTTAAAGTATTCCTACCATCATTTTTCAATACATACGGAGCAGGTTTCTCTTCATCCGAGTTTGGATACGATGGAGAGACATCTTCAAGAGAAGGTAATGCAGCAGCAGCTCGCAAGCTAACCATAAGTTCTTGATCAATAACGTCCCTCCTCTTCCAAAGCTCCCGAATTGCATCCTCAGTGTCCCTGATCTGAAGATAGCAAAATGGGTGTTAGATGACACACTATAGCAGTGAGGCATGACGACAGAAGTAATCACCTGGGAGCACTCGCCACGGCATGCTGCACATGTGTACTGAAGGTTTTGGTCAGCTTGGAACTGTTGGTATTTTTCCTCACTGCATGATATATGGAACGACCGTATTAAACATAAATCCAACAAGAAGAAAAGGGATCGGAAAGGATGGCGGCGCATAAAGTTGAAACAGAGGAGACAAAAAAAGGAGTACAATTATTCAAACAAACACAGGGTTCACATTTGTACAGACCTGATGCCATCACACTCAATATGCACCCATTTTTCACAAACATCACAGCAAACCATAGGTATCACTTCAGAGTCTCTATAAACCTGAAATGGGAGGGAACCCAAAAACAGAAGATACCATATAAGCACACGTCAATAAAATTAAAACAGAATATTATGGTACAAATGAACAAATATTACTCCATATATGCTTTGACTTAAGCTGAAATCAAGTCTCGATCAAAGAGACTTCAAACTATAAACAAATAATTTGCATCACTTCAACATTTCAAGCATGCAAACACTATCTTGTAAGGCAACGGGGCAGAAACAAGTAAAATTCAAATCCCTAAAATGGAACAGCGTATGGTAAATTCCAAAAGCTAAAATAAATGCTTCCGTTGTTGGGAATGTACCAGGGAAAAGGTAATAGGAAAGGGGGCTACCTTCAAGCAAATCGGGCAGTAGTTTCCTTTCACAAACAATCGCCCGCAAGCATCACAACATGTGTACCCCAAAAACCACCTATAGTTCCAAATTCATAGCGTTATACCCAAAAAAACTGTGCAAGACATCAGGTAGTCAATACCAGTTAAAAAGAAGTTTTGAATCAGTACCTTGTGCTATGGCCACTACCAGGCACACCAGATCCACAGCTGTGACACCTTGTATGTTTTGGACATAAATATGGTCCATGGGTAACATTCTGCAATGTCACATTCAGTGTTCAATGATGACAAATAGAAGCAGATGCAATCTATATCGAAGGGGTTGTGGTGGAGGGGTGTTCACCTTGTGTGATGGTTGCTGACAGTAACAGTGATACGCACCATCACACCTTTTACAGAACATCAACTTATTAGGGTCACCAGGCCGCCGGCATACCTATATAGATGGCAAGTATTGATAAAACAGAAAATCAATTGATAAAACAGAAAATCAAGTACAGAAGCTAGTGCTACCCATCACGTATTAGAAGTAGTACGTGCTTTAAAGATGCAAATTCAATGTACAGGTCAAGGATAATATGATGCAACTAGAGAGACAACCGACCTCACAACTGCGGCAAGACGGACAGACCCATGAGCTCCAGTGGAAAAGATCTAGAAGGACGGTTAATCTATCAGATGATGTACAAGAATGAATAGGTGCTGAAGAGACAATAAAAAGGAAAATTTTGTATTACCTCTATGCTCCCCCCAGCTTTTCAAACAGTTCCTATGATATCTTTTGTTGCAGAGCTTGCATGGAAGCATTTTGGCAGCTTTTGTGCTGCCCTCATTTTCTCCAAAACAGCATAAACGGCACATAACCTTGACAGAAGCATTTCCTTGATCCTCCCGGTCCCACTCATCTTCATCTCCTTCCGCCTCCTGATAAAAATGGAAGGGGCCTTCTTAGATTGCGAGGGCAAGGATGGAAACAGAATACAGTAATATGGAAAGTTAACACTCATTATTAGCATCAACTAAAGAAGCAAAAGCCTAAAATATCCTATTGGCAAGTAACATTGTTTGCAATTGGAACTTGCCAAGATGATCAGAAGCTGTATACAAGGACTAAACATTACTGCATCATTTGCCAAGTCAAAAACAAATGAGAAAAAATTGTCTACTGTGGAAACTTTACAAGATACTGTTTAGACTTAAGTTGCCATTGACACCCAGCTAAACAATGGAACTAGAAATAATAAACTACATGTACATGAGTTACTCAAGTATCTATCAGGGGCAGCTATCCATGTTTCTGCAAGGTTAGTCGAACAGGCATACAACAATCAAGTTCATGAGAAGTCCACAAGAAACAGGTCTGTTTCTATCTAAAGCTTACGTTCATTTGCCCCGCGACATGTGTGTCTGTCTCTAAAGCTTAGGTTCATTTATAGTAACATACACGATTATCAGTAGCACAGAACCTGCATGACTACTTCAGAGCTCTTCTAAAGAACTTCAAGTATTTCTCCCATGAAGGTCTAGGTAACATCTAAGAGCAGCACCAAACACAACAGGACAAACACATGGATGCGCACGATCACTATGTCCAAGCATGACCTTTTTTTTCGTCCCACACGCACCATGCATGTAACCGATTGTTTCACAGTTAATATCTAGGGAGCATTAAATTTCCAAGATAACACGAAAGCTCAACAGGCATGAAAACCCATTACAATATTATCCTCGTACAGCCATCCCTCATTAAACACAAGTAACGCCTTCCCAGTTCGACCATTAAACCTAAAATCCTGAACTACATGGACAGCCCAAAGCCCCAAACAACAAAGCAAACACTGGAATAGCCAGCGCAAATACAGTCAACGCGGAATCGGTATTAGCAAGGACGTAAAAAAAATCCTCTAGCAGCAAATTGCAAACTCAGCTGTGCACGAGCGCGCCAGTAGCAACTAACGTGCAATTAGCCTGCCCACACGAACACAGTCCCAGCCCTAAAACCTGCCAAAAATTCCCAAAAGAAACATCAAACATCATTTACATCGCCTACATGGTCCTAAAACGACACGTACAGAAGGTGCGAACCAGGGTACCTTCTCCCACCATAATTCTAATCCACACTTCCACAGCCCACGAGCTCCCCACATCTACAGTTCTACACACACTCCTGCACGAGCCAGGCCGCGCTGGACACAGAACTAGCGCGAGACTCACCCGCGAACCCCCACACCACGGCAGCAGCGCGAACCCTAGCGAGGACAAACACAAAGCAACCAACGAAGCTAGGGAGGAAGGAAGAAGGGGCGGAGAGATCAGAGATCCGCTGACCGGCGATCCGTAGGCGCCGCTCTCGAGCCGCCTGGCGAGGTCCTCGGCCGCGTCGGCGCCGCGCTGCGCCGCCGCCCGGCGCGCCTCGCCCTCCCCGTCCTCGGGGCCCGGGTCCAGCGGCGGCACCTCCACCTGCACCGTCGCCCCATCCCCCGCGCCGGCCCCGGGTGGCCGCAGCAGCCACGGATCCGCGAGGAAGCCCTCGAGCGCCGCCGCCGCGCCCGCCCACGCCGCCGCCGCCGCCGCCGCGCCGGCCCCCTTCCTCGCCGCCGCCGCCGCGCCGAACCCTAGCTCGCAGTCGCACACCCTCCTGCTGCAGAGGAACGCGGAGAGTGAGGGAGACGCCACCCCGCCCGTCAGAGCGCGAGAGAGTTTTAGAGAGAGTGAGAGAGAGGGGGGAGGGCGGCTTACCAAGTGATGGGGCACGCGACGTGAAACGCCATGGGAGGCGAAGGCAGGGCGGGGGGCGGCCAGAGCCCCGGTCGCGTCGGTCTGATTTCGAAACGAATTCGGGGGGAGGACGGGGCGGGGGGTTTGGACGCGGTTTGGGGGAAATTCGGGGGGGATTTGGTGGGATTTTGGGTTTGGATTTGGAGGCGCGGGCGAGGCGGGCGGGCGGCGGAGAGCTGAGGGTGAGGAACACGGCGAGTTGGAGGGGAGGGTGGGGTGGTTTTGCGGATGGGCCCCTGGAGGAGTGGGGTTTTGTAGACCAGTACTCCGGGTGGCAAGGACGGCTGGGACTTGTGTCTCTGGGTGTTTTCGCGCGGAGGCCCTCGTAAAGTTGCGGAATTACCGGTGACAGTTTCGCCGGCACTTGTGTCTTTTTTTTATAGAGGAAAGCGAGGAGGAGACAGTGGCCGTGCTGGGCTTCTGCGGACAGGTGGGCCGTTTAGTTTGGGCTTTCGTGGGCCTTGGCTTGTCAACTGTCTTTGGGATAAATGGGCCCACCCCACGCCCTGTGCTGTGATGATGAGTTGATGACCTCCGGTGAGGAAGCCTCCTCGGCCCGCCGACCAAGCCATGCTCGCGCGCCGGCTCGCGTCCCCCGTCGCCGCCGCGGCCGCCGCCGCGAGGCTGCTTTCCGCGGCGGCGCCGGAGGCCGGAGGTGCGGGGAGGGGGGACACGCTCGGGAAGCGGCTGCTGAAGCTCATCTACCCGAAGCGGAGCGCGGTGGTGGTGCTGCGGCGCTGGGCGGAGGAGGGCCGCACCGTGCAGAAGTACCAGCTCAACCGCGTCGTCCGGGAGCTCCGCAAGTACGGCCGCTTCAAGCATGCCCTCGAGGTATACGCCGCGTGCGCCCCCACCGCCACCAACTACCTCTCCGCCTCCTTCGCAGTCGCCGCTCCCGGCGGTGACTCTCTGGGCTACCCGCCCGCCACCTGCTCGACGTATTGCCGGCGTGACTCCTGTACCTGACGCGACCCACCCCCGCGCCGAAAATGCAGATCTGCGAGTGGATGCGGACCCAGCCGGAGATGCGCCTCGTCCCCGGTGACCACGCCGTGCACCTGGACCTCGTCGCCAAGGTCCGGGGCCTGGCGAGCGCCGAGAAGTTCTTCGAGGACATGCCCGAGCGCGCCAAGGCGCCGTCCACCTGCAACGCCCTGCTGCACGCGTACGTGCAGCACGGCGTGAGGGAGAAAGCCAAGGCCATGCTGGCGGAGATGGCCCGGGCCGGGTACCTCACCTGCGCGCTGCCCTTCAACCACATGATGTCGCTGTACATGGCGAGCGGGGAGCTGGAGCGGGTGCCCGAGATGATCAAGGAGCAAAGGAGGTACACCGTCCCGGACCTCGTCACCTACAACATCTGGCTGACGTACTGCTCCAAGAAGAACAGTGTGAAGGGTGCAGAGAAGGTGTTTGATCTGATGAAGGGTGACAGGGTTGTTCCTGATTGGATGACCTTCAGCTTGCTGGCAAGCATTTACATCAATGCCGGGCTTCATGTCAAAGGGCGAGATGCGCTGGTTGAGATGGAGAAAAGGGCCTCCAGGAAGGAGCGGGCAGCTTATTCGTCTCTCCTCACCCTGTATGCAAGCTTGTCAGATAGAGGAAACTTGGACAGGGTATGGAACAAAATGAAACTGATCTTCAGGAAGTCAAGTGACTCCGAATACAAGTGCATGCTCACATCGCTCACGAGGTTTGATGACATCGCAGAAGCAGAGAACATTTACAGGGAATGGGAATTGGCTTCGGGAACACGCGATTCCCGGATCCCAAATACAATCATTTCTTATTACATCAAGAATGGCATGATTGAAAAGGCCGAGAGCTTTCTCAGTCACATTGTGGAGAAACGAGTTAAGCCCAGCTACAGCACCTGGGAGTTATTCGTGTGGGGTTATCTCAGCAACAAGAAGACAGATAAGGTCCTTGAATGTCTGGAGAAGGCCCTGTCAAGCGTGGAGAAATGGGAACCGAACCATGAGCTTGCCATGGCGATCTTTTCACATGTCGAGAAGACAGGCGACATTGAAGCTGCAGAGAAGATCCTGGTCATGTTCCGGGATGCAGGGTACGTCACCACTAAGATGTACAACTCGGTCCTGCACACTTATGCGAAGGCTGAACTGATGCCCCTGATAATTGAGGAGCGCAGGGAGCAGGATAAGGTGACGCTGGATGAGGAGACCAGGAGACTGTTGAGTTTGACGAGCAAATACCCAATTGGTGAGGTCTCAACGTTGATGTCTTAGATGTGCTGCTAGTTGAAGGGATGTTTCAGGAAGCAATGTGTATCTGCTCACTTCAGTTTCAAGTACAGTGCAAATAGCAAGCATTAAGTTTTGAAGGACAATATAAATGCCTTTGGTGTTTTCCTGTTGATCCACGGCTGCGCATCATTCTGCCTCTAGATTATCCAAACCTAATGTTACCAATCAAATGATCTAAAGCTTGTAACAGTTTGCTCCATGTTGAACCGAGTAGGCATTACACTATTTTTCATCTTCTCTTAATAAACTTTAGGCAGGGGAAAAAAGGGCAACTGAAGCCCAAGTTATTGGCAAAATAATTCTGTCTCAGAAAGTGTAAAACGATATTCAATTTGTATCTTCGTAGCCCCATGACTCAAAATGTAAGTGTTGGCAGAAGGATATCACTGGGATGTTATAAAATACTGCACCAAGATATCACGGAGGGAGTAAATCCAAGCTAGATTTCACCAGAATAGAAACAAGCCAACGCCCGTTCAGTTGGCGACTACCAGAATAGCTCTGCACATTTCAGATAGAGTAAAATGCACCGGGGGTCCTTAAACTAGTTGACATGTTCTGTTTAGGTCCATAAACTTCGAAAATACATTTATAGGTCCACAATCTATTCAAGTGTGTCATCTAGGTCCAAAATATCTCTGACCACCATTGACTGCCTACGTGGACAGCCACGTCCGATCCAACGGGGCCGCCTCCCCATCCTTTCATCTCCTTTGCTCCCGCACCGCCGGGCCGCTGCAGCCCCGCTGCTCGGCTCCCTCCCCGCGCCTCGGCCATGGGTGCCCCTCCTCCCTTCCTCCTCCGGCCTCAGCTCCACGCTGCCACGGCCTCTCCCCTCCTCCCTCGCCGCGCCGCCCCAGTCCTCCTCCTCCCTCGCCACGGAGGCGCCCCGCCGCCGGCCGGATCCGCGCGCGGCGCGGCGTTGCCCCGCCCCCGGCAGCGCGGACCGAGCTCGGGCCGTCTCTCTAGCCGCCGGCCATGGCGGGTCATGGCGCGGCCATGGCAACGGCGGCCCCTCCTCCCTCCCTCTCCCTCCCTCCTCCCTCCTTCTCCATCCCGCTCGAGCTCAGGGGGGAGCAGGGCGCAGCCCTTGCTCCGTGGCGAGCAGGGCCGGGCACGCGCGGCGGGCGAGCGTCCTCCCTGCTCACGCAGAGCAGTGAGCCGCGCCGCCCCTCCCCACCTCGAGCTTGCCCACGCGCTGGCACCGGCGGCGCGGAGGAGGTGCGGAAGACGGCGGTGTCAAGGAGGCGGCGGCGGGCCTCCCTCTGCTCCAGCCCACCGTGAGAGCAGCGAGGGGGCGCGCCCGTCGCAGGCCGCCGAGCCGCGAGGAGGGGCGCCGGCCAAGGCAGGAGGTGGCGCCACCGGATCCCCGCCGAGGAGGTAGGAGTGCCGGATCCCGCGGGATCCTGTCCGCGCCGCCCTCCCCGCCGCTCTCTGCGAACGCCATCCACGCAAGCCGCTCGCTCGAGGAGCCAAGCCGCCGGGGGGCAGGAGCGGGCACCGCGAGCTCCGCCATCCGCCACCAGGGGCAGGGGCTAGCGCCAGCACGCGCACGCGCGGAGCTCCGCCTCGCCGCCGTGGTCACCCCGCCGCGCACCCGCGCGCCATGGCCGCCGTCCCGCCGCCGCGCAGGGGCTCGCGCAGGCCGGGGGAGGAAGAAGAAGGGAGGAGGCCGACATAGGGGCCCCACATGTAACGATCCACATCACAGCACAGTCAGCCTGCCACATCAGCTTCTAGGGTATGGCGTGGCTGAATTGAACCTAGATGACACACTTGAATAAATTGTGGACCTATAAATGCATTTTCGAAGTTCATGGACCTAAACAGAACAGACCAACTAGTTTAAGGACCCCCAGTGCATTTTACTCTTTCAGATAATATAACTGAAGTCTTGCACCTTTCACCAAAAAAGCGCACGCCATCCATTTTAGTAGATGTTTCAGACAGCTGAGTGGCTGACCAAGACCACAAAACATTACACCTACAGTGGAAGGCGACTACAAACTAAACCAACTATATGTCTCTAATAAATAGCCTAACTGCATCACAAAAGAAGCATATATCTATGGTAGAAATGGAACTCCATGGAGCAGTTCTTGTTTTCTAGTAGGAAGGATGCATCTAGATCTTTAGTTCCACATAAGCTGCCTTCCCTGAATTGTTTACTTTGCCCAGATTTTTGATATAGCAACAACAAATGCCCTAAGGACAAGCCAGAATAGGTTGTCATCTTTCTTCTGCTGTGCTTTTGAAGTTCTCCTGCAAGCCATAACAAGGAACAGAATATTCAATCATTAGAAAAGTATCATGAGTGCTCAACTTGGGGGTGGGTTGGTGGGTGTTCAAGGTTTTTGGTGTCATGTATATGGTTCCATACAGCCCTTAGGCATAATTATGAAGTGTCACAAAGACAGGATAGAATACCTCCAATAATGCATGAACTAAAAGATCCCTGTCTTGCTGAAAAAGCAAAACTACCTGACCATTATTCCGATAATAGTAGGCTACCAACTAGCATGTTATTTAATGCAAGACACTTATGGCCCAATCAACAATTTGACTACAATGTTCCACAGCAGCCATTCTGAACAAATCAAGAGTTACCGGATCGACTGCACTAAAATGTTGCAGGCACACTCGTGAGGATCATGGAACTAGAAATTTGTTCTGATATATTGCAATGGTCAGAACAATACTTATACAGGTTGTAATTGATAGCTATCCAATTCTAATAATAAGCGCTAGGAAGAACCATGGGGAAACATTTACTTACCTAATATTCTGTCGTCTTTTGCGACATATGAAGGAAATTATAAACAGTAAGCATGCAACGCAAAGTTAGAAGGCAAAGTTCATGCCTGCTGATCGCGGTAGTGGTGCTCATTCCTTGTTCATGGCTGGCATCAGTTGCCTCAACCTCTTCCTTTGTAACCCCAGATGTTGATTTCTTGAATTGACTTTCATCTGTCTCTACCACACTGTGCTGGACTTCTGTGTGCATCAGTCCCTACAAAGAAGCAGAACAGAATGAATAAATAGAGCATACCTCTAGGCAATGTTATTTTGCTCGCAAATGATCACCACACCAGAATTGAAATGTTTAATATCTCCTTATGATATAAAATTTGTAACAATAAGAAGCAGAAAAGGTTGTGCTTTGAGAGTGCCCAGTTTGCTAACAACAAAATTTGGTCCCAGCCAAAATAAGTTGGCAACAAACCAAACAAGAAGACTTCAGCTAGCCAACACATTCCAGCTGTCACTGAGGGGCCAGGGTATGGCAAATAGGGCACACATTCCAGCTGTCCTTCGAATAGCTTTATCATTTCTAGCAAACTAGAGCCAGAAGTTAAGATTTAATGTTCTTAATTGCTCTAAATCAATTTCCAAAAGATAGGCGGAAGAAAAAAAATCCATGCCGCATGTGACAAATAGCTCTACCAAAATCAAAGCCCATATGCCCACGATACAGATGCCATGTAGTGTGGACTGCATTATACATCAGTACAATTGCTAGAAGCAATCAAAATATGAATGGGAGGGCACGAAATCAGTTGCGGATATATGATGCACCAGAAAGCATATTATTTAATCACCCTTTGTTGTCTGGTGTTATAGCATATACTACAACAGATAAAAGCCAGGCAAAACAATAAATGCTGTTTAGAAGAAAAGATGCTGCATATATTACACTATGTTCACAGAAAATAATTTGGCTAACCTTCGTATCCAGTGCTGGATGAGAAACAGGACTGTCACCATTTTCTTGTTGATCACAGAAAGCATCAAGCAATGGTTGGTCAAGCTCAGCTTGCAGACTGAGTTCATTAGATGCTTCAATAGTCTTGGTTGTGACTTCAGCCTCTGAGTTAAAACCATTTATGGAATTAGAAGATACAGTAGTTCCAGATTGACCATCTAAGCTCTGAACGTCATCAACCGGTACACTTTCATTTGATGGAACATGCTCGTGAAAAGATGCTTGCTTTTCTTGAAGAACATTGGTTGCCGCAAGAACATTTACATCATCAAGAACACTATCATTTGAGCCATCATGATTGTCATTAGGTAAGGTGCCATGCTCTCTTAAAAGTGCACCATTTGTTTCATAAACAGCAGTAGATTCTGAGGAAAGAATAACTCTATCAGTAGCAACACTGCCCACCCCCTCATGTGCATCCGCCTGACTGTTTAGACCAATGTTTTTATCAGAATCAGAAACATGAGCAAATGAAGGATCTTGCTCTTCAGAACCATTCAGGCTAACCTCAATTGGTCCCCCAGATGGAACTTCATCTTGCTTCTCAACGTTTGTCTCCAATAATGCTGCACCTGCTGCACTCCCATTTTGGACTACACTTTTCAGAACACCAGCCTCTAAAATATTCGATGACCCCAGAAGTATCTCAGTGCTGATGGAGTTGTTTTGCAATGAAAATGATTCATCGCTGCTGAATGATTCTGACACAGAACCCTTACCGACTTGACCATTATCAGACATTTCCAAGCTCTCTATATTGTCTTGAACTAATTCATGCTTCATGTATACCTCTGAGGAATCAGGGCAATCTTCAAAACTCAGCGCCGTAGCATCCAAACCACCAGGACCAAGAACTCTGTTCTCTTGGATGACATCCCTCACGATCTCACGAACTATATAATAGGACCCTCCAACTTCCTTGTGTGTAAGGTTGACTGACGGAAACTTTCCATCATTTGAAATCCGGTAGCTGAAACAGGACAACAACAGTACCAATTAGATTACATAATTTTCAATCGCCATTATAGCTCATAGGGCGTTCATCCAATGGACACACATAAAGGAAATAAAGATCAGATGTAAATCCAAAGGTTATACACATTGACTGGGAGATGAGCAAATTCCACTCATTTAGCAATCCTGCAAAATGGAATCAATGCACGAGGTCACGCAGGTAGCCAAAACAGATGTTTTTCATTCTCCAAGCCACAAATTGGTGACTTCTATGTACACTAATTCACTAAAACGAACCGGCATTCTAGGTTTGGGGGGTCGGGGATTGGCTGCGGAAAGTTATTTGCAACTCCTAAGATGTTGTCTTTTCCCTGCTACCACTAAGAGACACCAGCTACTCCACTTGATTCCAGTGGCAACCATAGTGAGCAACGTAAAGTAGACGCTGAAAAACCAACACAATCCGCTGAAGATACGCGTAATCCCAACCACAAGAAGTGGGACCATGATGTATAGGATGCAGTGGGCATCCGCATGAAACGAAAAAACAAGCGCAGGGGAGACGGGGGTCCGGTACCTGTTGATGAAGGACTCGACCATCTCCCTCCTCTCCTCCTTGGACTTGCGCACCCGCGGCGGGCGCTTCTCCTTCGCCTGCGCGCGCGCGCAGCACCGCGCCACGCCGACGCCGCGGACGCCCGCACCTCCCCCTCCTCCTCCTCCGCCGCCAGCCCTCCCCTTGAACGAAGCCGACGGCGCGCCGCCGCCGCCGCCGCCGCCGCCGCACCGACCGAGGACGGACGGCAGCGCGGCGACCCAGGAGACGCTCCCGGCCGCGGCCTGCATCCTTCCCTCCTCCCAGGCCGCAGAAAAGCGAGGGCGCCGCGAGCCCCGCGCCGAAGGGGAGAGCGAGGCGGCCCCGCGAGGTGCGAGACGAGGGGGCGGGGGAGGCGGCGGAAATGGAGGGTTTTGCCGCCGGGGGTTTTGGAGGCGATTGGGTTGGCGCTGGTGGGGAGGGGAGATGGGTAATTTGGATCCGGGTAATTTTGCTGGGGAGAAGGGGAGGAGACGGCGCGGAAAAGGCGACAAGATTGGGGGCTTTTTGGTGGGGACGGCTGCCGCTTTCAAGTCGCGGTCGGCAAATTCCTAGGTTTTCTCCGGCGCAAATTTCTCGAGTTTTTTTCTTTTGGCTTGCCCAATTTCGATCATTTTCAGCTGCTATTTTCCCAACAAGCTTTTGTTTTTTCCAATATTTTACCAAGTTCAGTTGTCATTTCCTCATCTCAAAAGACGTGTCGGGTTGTCTTGGGCCAAATAATCGGACCCAACTTAAAAATTATACACAAAAATTCTGATTTAATTCAACCCGACCACATGTCAGGTTAGGCTTGGGCCAAATAATTTGTCCCGTTGGTCGGGTCGGGCTGAAGAAAAAAAATGCCAGATTTATCTTTAAAATTTGAATCTGACCCAACTCGGACTATGATCAATTTTTTTTGAAAGCACCCAGAGCACTGGGGAATCATGTAAGATTTTGGACGCCCATGCTGACCGGACTCAACGCAGACGAGGCTGCCCGAGTATACTCGAAACGCGATATACTGCAGCACTCACCCCATCCCACACACGCACGCTACAGTACCCGTGGAAATCGTGGGTTGAGCGATGCTCGAACCCACGATCGACAGCCTCCACACCCGGAGCGCTAGCCGCCCGAGCTAGAAACCCTCACACTAGTGAAGCTCAGGAGGCGCAGGAGATGTGGTGGCAATATCTCGCTCTGTTGATGTCATAAAACAAGTACTTGGCTCAAAATAGTTTTTTTTTAATGTATCATGTGCAAATCAATCTTTTTCATGCAAACTGTGCAAAGTTTAATCTAGACCATCGGATTAACATTCAAGGAGTTTATTTCCTTTCAATAATTTTTTGGTAAGATCTGAAAATATGTTTCCTTCAATACTACTTTCTAGCACCCTTGACGATGCTCCTCTTTCCACAGTTAAAATTCACGGCGTATAAAAAGGAGAGTTGAGTGGCAACCGTTTGCACGCTGCATCGTGTGTGATATATAGGCGCGAGGCGCGAAAGGCCGGGCGGCCAGTTGGCTAGCCCGGT
This sequence comes from Panicum virgatum, assembly GCF_016808335.1. Lineage (NCBI taxonomy): Eukaryota > Viridiplantae > Streptophyta > Magnoliopsida > Poales > Poaceae > Panicum > Panicum virgatum. The sequence goes on from NC_053138.1 coordinate 54,021,282, forward strand.
CCGGTGGCGTCACGCTCTGACAGGTTTTGAGTTCGATTCTCATCAGAAGCGAATTTCCGGTTGTTGGGGTAAAAAAAATCCTCGCTATGCTCGCCGCGAGGCTTGGCCCTCTCGGGCATGGGCCAGAGTTCGGGGGTTTTCTCTACCCGAATAAGCCGGTGTAGCTTCCTCTTAATGAAAAAACGGTGGGACCGTTTCCTCCCCTGGGTAGAGTTTTTTTTTTGATATATAGGCGCGAGGCATAAACAAATGTGAACATTTGCTGACTCTCGTTTCAATCTTAAAAGAAATAAAATTTTCAGTAAAAGTTTAAAGAATATAATTGGTGTGGCACCCCATATGTAGCTAGAAAGTTGGAGCATGTTCTAGAGGAAACTCAGGAAAGCACATTGCTTGTTGACCAAAGGTAGCAATAGATACGGTTGCCTACTGTCGGTCTGACCTCTGTGTGTGGCCTGTGGACTGTATGCATGGATGCTTGGCTAGCTCACTAACCGGTCGCTTCTAAGACCAGGCATGCAGGGACCCTATCCGTCCATATCTTACTCCATTAGCCAGCATGCATGCCCACAAGCAACTAATGAACACAAGCAATGCAAAAAAAGAAAAGCAAATCAAGTGACCCATTAGTCACTACGGATCCGAAAGGCTAAGGTTTGGCAATGGCAAGATCTGGTTGGCCGGTTGTAAAGCCATGTGTTGTATCTTGACGATCGCCTGCAGCGGTGTGCTGGTCCATCAGGTGCAAACCACTAACATGTTTTCTTGGCAATCTCCGTGTTGATCAATAAATCAAAGCTCTTATTTTGCTTAGGAAAAGACTGGATTTTTATTTGAAAATAAGGTTCATATTCTAGAACATTTCATTTTCACAATAGTTTTACTTACAATTATATAATTAACGAGGAAATAATGTCAAAAAATAGTTATATATTAAAAAGATGATGATGATGTGAGGATCGGAACTCCCCCACGGGTCCTATTGGTCAAGAAAAAAAAAGACAAAGTTTAGCAGATTTTGATGAGTGATGTGTGAAAACTAGGAATGAAATACTCCCTTCGTTCCAAAAAGGATGGAATTCTCGGTTTTCAAGGCTAGATTATCAAAGGTGTGAAATTATGCATATGCCCCTATCTTCTATCTAGAAACGAGACCGGTAATCATTGCATCTGGATAGTTCTTCACACAGAGTATACACGCTGGCCAATGCACATTAAGCAACGTGGGCTAATGGGCTAATTGGGTTCACACAGAGTAGGTGTTGCAGTGCTGTGTTGAACATAGGGAGTGTTGGACTAATTGGGCTTGTCCCACTATTAGTCTATTTTAATCAAAGAACTTCAAAGGTCCACAATAGTGAGGAAAAAAAATTAGTACCACATGATGTTTGCACTAATGAGGTAATCAACTTAAATAGTAAGTTGTGGGATACTCACATAAGAGAAGTTGAGAGGAGACATTGGAATCCACCAGCGCGCGCCGCCGTCGCTGAGCCCCCGCTAGCCAAACCCTAGCCGCCAACAGTCACAGCAAACTCTAGCCGCCAACTCTCAACTCCCAACCACCCATCCCCCGACAGGAGGTAAGAGCATCTCTAAGAGTTCCCAATATCACTTCCATATCCTTATTTTTTTGGAAAAAGGGAAAAAAAACCCTCTCCAATAGTTCCCTATTCTAATTCCGCATCTTCTAACAATTGACAAATCTCCTTCTCCTGTGCGTAAAAATACGCACGCCATCGATTCTCCCGATCGCCTCTCTTCCCGTTCATGTGCCTTTTTTTGTCGAGGGCCCAGGTGCCGCTCGCGCCGCCTTCTCCTTTGCGCCATCAATCTCGAGCAAGGTGCCGGCGCCAGCAGATCAAGACGGGGCTGCTGGTGGTGCGGAGGGTGCGAACGGGGAGGAAGGCTACATGAGGTCGCCGTTGTTGATGATGATGGCATTGGCACGAAGGGAAGCCCGGAGGTTGAATTGCTGAGGGCAAAGCTGACGGCCAAGGACATGAGCTGGTCGACAAGCTCATTGCAGAATTGATGATGAAGGACACGGAGATCGCTGCCTTCGAGGCCGACAACGCCGACCTGAGCAAGATGGCCGAGGAGGCCGCCGAGGCCACGAAGGCGATGTCCGCGAGGGCGCGGCGCGGGAGGCCCGGCTCGCCGAGCGGCTGTGGGCGTCGGAGAACGCCTGGTAGGCGCTGGAGGCCGAGGCGAAGCGTGCGCATGCAGAGCGAGGCGCAAGGCGGGCAAGGAGGCTGCAGCGGCGCTCGGTGGCGGGGCGGACCCGCCCCGAGTATGGGTGGGCAAAATACCCGAAACCCGAAGTCCGAACCCGAAAAACCCGAGACCGAACCCGAAAAACCCGAGACCGAACCCGAACAACCCGAACCAGAAAAACCCGAACCCTAATTCGGGTTCTAACCCACGGTACCCGAAATTATTACGGGTAGTTCGGGTATTGGGCCACGGTACTCGAACTACCCGAAATACAGCCCAGCCCATGTATGTTTATTCATTGATTGTGGCCCAGCCCACTAAACCGAACCCCTTAACCCTAACCCAGCTGCCCAGCGCCCCAGCCCCCAACCACACGACACACCCCTCCCCACTCCCCAGCAGCCACCGCCTGCGCCGTCGCCGACCGCGCCACCGCACAGCCGCACAGGCGTCCGCCGCCCGCCCCCAGTCCGCCACCGCGCGACCTCCCGCCACCACTGCCAGAGCCCAGAGCCACTACGCCTGCGCGCCGCTCGCGCAGATCCCCTGCACCTCCCCTCAACCACCGCCCACCGGCCGGCCACCGCGGCACCGCCCAGGCGTCCACCAGCAGCGCGACGGTCCTGGGCCCTGAACGCCCCGCCATAAATCTCTCTCTCTCTCTCTCATCCCTTCTTCAGATCCAGCACTTGCAGGCAGCACAACGACGACTGGCGGCGCGCGGGTGGCAGCGAGGGAGCGGCGGTGTGCAGGTGGTATAGAGGGCGCCATCTTGGAGGTCCCGTCTCTTCGATCTTTGTCCGCAAGCTGCCTCATGGAGGACCCCATTCATTGCTCGGTGCCCAGGCGGCCACTGACCCATGGTGATGTTCTGCGTGTGGTACTGGGAAAAGTGTACTTGCTGGTTGGTGCTTGATGCTAGTTCCTCTCGAGGGAATCGACGATGTTTGGACCTGATGGAGGATTCAATGGATCTGTTATTTCTTTCTTTTTTCCCCTTTCATCTGCTTCTTTGATCTTTCTTTTCCGTTCCAGCTAGCAGGCAATCCTGATGGGGATGCAAAGCTAGCAGCATGTGATAGATTTTTTTTAGAATCTATTGAGTTTGTTTGCTGTTCTTCCCTAATTTATCTTCTCATATTTTTTGCTGGTTTTTTATCGGGTATTTCGGGCAAACCCGAACCCGAACTTTCGGGTACCCGAAATGTCGGGTATTGATTTTTCAAAGCAAATTTCGGGTAGTATTTTTGAAAACCCGAATTTCAAAAAACCCGAAATACCCGACCCGAATTTTTCGGGTAACCCGAACGCCCAGCCATAGCCCCGAGGGCCAGCAGCAGCACGGACAAGCGGCGCCTTGGCCGGTGGCGGCGAGAGCGAGGGCATGGCAGCCAAGGATGGCAACGAGCGAAGGGATCGCGGGAGCAGAGGCACCGTGCATCCGCAATTTTTGGGCTGCAGCTTGCCTGTCTCTTTGCGTGTTCCCGTTCATGTCTCCGAATACGTGTAGCATGTTGATTGGTTTCTCTTTTGAACCACGCGGTCTTATTTTTCTGTTCACAGCCAAATCAAGAAAAAACAAAAATCATCCGTCCAACTAAATTTATTCGGAAAAAAATTCCTTGATCTGAGAAGAGAAAACCATAAAATAGAAATCATCACTGCTCTATTCGTGATCTTGCAGGAGGAATCAAGGTTGTGGGAAACGTCGGAGACACGAACGGAAGACACGCAAAGGGGACAGACAAGCTCCAGCCCAATTTTTTATTGTTGGGGGAGAAAAAATAAGGAACTGGTGGAGATTGACACTTTTTTTCCTTCCTATATTTATTTGGGGAGTTGGCGAACATCAAGTTTTAGGGAGAAAATATAAGAAACTGTTGGAGATGCTCTAAAGGCGCGACTGCTCCTGCGGCTCTTCTCCGACAAACGCCACTTCCCCAACCGTCGCTGCCCGCAGACAAGGAGAGCTGCTGGTGGTGGTGGTTACTATGATGCTTGTTGCTTCGTCAAGTAGCACATTAGAGAATGCTTATGCTGAGATACTTATATTCATGTTAGTATTTATCATATCTTTTTTTGGGATTAAAGCATGTTGCAAAATGGCTAGATCTTCAACAGGGAGTACCTAATCCGCAGGAAACCATGACTTTAACAACGAAATCTTGATAGCTTGCTTGGAGACGCAGACATACAAGCCTGCATGGACACCACTGACAACAGCAGCTGTGCACGCGCCAATGCGTCATGGTCGTCATTTTCGTGGCCCAAAAGCTAGTACATCTTTCCCGAACTGGACTACTGTAAGGTTCGGCTCAGTTGGATAGAACGTGAGACGCCGTGTGTGATCGTACGGAGTATAAGAGCTACAAAAACGAATTCTCGGATTTTTTTTTGGTTTTGTTCTCTAGCCGTTGCACGATCTCGTGACGTGTGATGTGAACGAGAGGAGGCGTCGTCGTCGATGCAAGGGGTTGCTAGCACGCACGATCGAAAGTGGTGGCTGCGCAGCTCGCACGAATGATGAAAACGTACCAAATTCACGGGCGTTTTGCCTCTAGCTAGTTCCTGAAATTAATGCCGCGTAAGCAAAACTGAAAAAAAACCATAATAAAGTTTGATCCATCTTCTTTTTTTTTCACCGAATTTTTTTGTGCCAAGCGCTGGATCTTCTAGTGACCCACCAAATCCACTTGCAGGAGTGCATCATCAGCAAGGACGCGTCCATGGATCCTCAGATCAATTCCAGTGGAAATATCATAAGAGTGTCATAGATATTAAATTTGCTAACATGTACTAATAGTATGAGGAGGGAGAAGAGAAGAGTGTTATAAAATGTGAGAGGAGTGTCATCACCATAACACTCCACTGGTACAGTTTTTAAAACTCCAGTCTAGGTAACTGTATTGATGACACTCTCACTAAGAACTGACCTCGTACATTGCCCAGCTAATCACCTCTGCAACCACAATGCATCATCTCGTCCAAGCGCGTGCTTGCGCGATCCCGTGGCCTCCACATCAACCAACCATCCCATGGTGGACGGACGGCATGCAGCATGCTCAAGACCTTTGCTCTTGCGTCCACCCCACCGCATTCTCCCTGGACCTCCCTCCAGCACCGCCGCCCGGCTCACACTCGAATCGATCGCCACCACCTCCTCTCTTCTCTTCTCTTCTCTTCTCTTGCCTTCCGGACAATCTCCTCTCCCGCGCTCACGCAACCGCCCCCCGTGCTCCACAGCCATGGCGACCTCCCGCCGCCACGCGCTTGCACTCTCGCGCGCATATATATTCTGCGCGCACGCAGCAGCACTATCTAGCTCATCTACCATTGCGTCGGCATCTCCATCGACATCACCTAATCATACAAAGGCTCGGACGATCTTGAAAGGAATCGGCATTCGACGATGGACGTCTCCGACCGGTCGGTGCGGCTGACCATCGAGGCGCAGCCGAGCGACCCGCCGGGGGCGGCGCCGGGGTTCCTGGCGGGGACGCCGTTCGAGCCGCAGCTCTCGGGCTCGCCGCCGCGGCCGGGCGTGGCGGCGGCCGGCGGCGACGGCGACAGCAGCGAGCGGCGGGTGGACGGCGGCGCGGTGGCCGCGGCGGGGCCCGAGCGGCGGCTGACGCTGCTGGCACTGCGGCTGGCCGTGCTGGAGAAGGCGGCGAGCGGGCTGGGCGCGCTGGGCTTCATCTGGGCCACCGTGGTGCTCCTCGGCGGGTTCGCCATCACGCTGGAGCGGGTGGACTTCTGGTCCGTCACCGCCATCCTCCTCGTCGAGGGCGCCCGCATCTTCAGCCGCAGCCACGAGCTCGAGTGGCAGCACCAGGCCACCTGGTCGCTCGCCGCCGCGGGCAGGTCCAGCGCCCGCCTCGTCGCGCGATCCTTCCGCCGCCTCGCCTTCTTCTGCGGGACAAGGACCGGGAAGGCGGCGTCGGGCGGCGGCTGGCGGCGGGGCGGGTGGGCCTGGACGGCATGGTGGCCGCGGAGCTGGAGCTGGAGCTTCCTGTCCAGCCACGTCGGGCGGCTCTTCTACTGGCTGCAGCTGGCGTCGGCGACGGCGTGCGTGGCGCTCTCCGGCGTGCGGCTCGCCAGGCAGGACTTCGGGGACGCCGCCGACGCGCGGACCAACCGGCGGTCGGCGCTCGACATCTTCTACGGGCTGGCGCTCGCCGAGGCGCTGCTGTTCCTGGTGGAGAAGGCGGCGTGGGAGTGGGAGGTCAGCCACGGCCGCCTGCTCGAGCGCGTCGCCGCCGAGTGCCGCCTCGCCGGCGCGCCGGGGCTCGTCGCCATCCGCCGCTTCTTCTACGACGCCTACTCGCGCTGCGTCGAGGGGAGCATCTTCGAGGGCCTCCGCATGGACCTCGTCTCCTTCGCCGAGGAGCTCATCGTCGGCGGCTCCCGCGACGAGCAGCGCGTCGGCGTGGGCATCCTCGTCAACGTGGCGGCGGCGAGCCCGCCGCTCGGGGACGACGCGCTGCGCCGGGTCGGCACGTCGCCCGCCGTCGTCGAGCGCCTCGTGGAGATGCTCGGCTGGACGGGCGCCGACGAGCGCGGCGCGCGGGCGTCCGCGGCGCTCGTCGTGTCCAAGCTCGCCAGCAAGAAGCGCAACGCGCTCCGCGTCGCGGGGGTTCCCGGCGCCATCGAGTCCGTGTCGTCGCTGCTCCACGCCGCCGACGAGGAGTGCAACCTCCTCGGCCTCCTCATCATCAAGAAGCTGGCACGGGACCACGACAACTGCAGCAAGATCGGCAACGCGCGCGGCCTGCTGGACAAGATCATCGACTTCTCCGTCATCGGCGGTGGCGCGTCGCCGGCGTCGTCCCCGGCCACCGGACCCCTCACGGCCTCGCGCGCCAAGGCCGTGCAGCGCTCGCTGCAGGTGATCAAGATGCTCGCCGAGACGACGGGCAGCACCGGGAAGCAGCTCCGGCGGGAGGTGGCCGAGATCGTGTTCACGGTGAGCAACATCCGCGCCGTGCTCCAGCACGCGCCCGCCGGGTTGCGGCGGCTCGGCGCCGAGGTGCTGACGCGGCTCGCCATGGACGCGGACGCGCGCGAGCGGATCGGCGGCACCGGCGGCGTCGTGGCCATCCTCCTCGACATGTTCCTCCGCCCCGGGGCCTCCGGCGAGGCCGCGCGCGTCGAGGCCGGGGAGGCGCTCGCCATGCTGGCGCTGGAGAGCCCGCGCAACTGCGAGCGCATCCTCAGAGCCGGCGGCGGCGCCGCCACCATCGACCGCCTCGTGGACGCGATCGAGGACGCCGCCATCGGCGTGGGCGCGGGCAGGGTCCTGACCAACCTCTGCGCGTACGCCGGCGGCAGCGGCGGGCGGTTCCGGCAACTCCGCCGCGCGACGCGCGGCGCGGCCGCGGCGCTCCGGGGCGTGGCGGCGGCCGACGAGGCGAAGCCGCTGGAGGTGTCACTGGGCCTGGCGGCGCAGCTGGTGCGGCTGATGGGCCCGCGCGAGCTGGCCGGCCACCTGGCCGCCGCGGGCGTCAGCGAGGCGGGCCTGGCGAGGCGGCTGGTCGGCGTGCTGGCGGCGCACGCCTGCCCCTCGATCAGGGCGCCGCGGGTCCGGCGGTTCGCGGTGGAGCTCGTGATCGCGCTGCTGCGGGCGGCGGCGCCGGCGGCGGCGGGGCCGATGGCCGCGGCGGGGATGGGCGCGGAGCTGCGCCACGTGGCGGAGACGACGTCGGAGCTTGAGTGCTTCCACGTGTTCTCCGGCAGCGCCGGGCTGAGCCGGCACGCCGTCGGGCTCGCCGCGCTCGTCGACGCGGCGCTGGAGCTCATGGCCGCCGCCGCCGCCGCCGCCGCCGAACCCGAGCCTGCTGCGCCGCACGTGTGACTGAGCTAGCGCGTGTTGCCGTAGCGTGCAGACAAGAGAAGCTGAAGCTGGGAGAGTGGCTGAGTGCGTTCACGATTCTTGGGTAAAAAAAATCACAGCATTGTAATTGACGGATTTGTTATTTGATTCTTTGGAGTTTGGATGTAATTATTGCGTGACTTGCGATTGGGCGAACGGATCGGATCAGATGAGATGAGTTCTTGCTTATCATTTTCTTCGTGTGCGTGTGTGTGGGCAAGTGTCATGTTTCTTTTGCGTCAGTGCTGCTCTTCGTCGGCATGAAGTGGCCGGAGACGCAAAATGGCAAGGCGTGCAAGGAACAGGAAGGAATGCATCATCCATCATGTACGTAAATGACATGGTATTGACTGTTGAGATATATAGGATGGATTCAGATGACATGCAACAAACCTAATCTCTTTCTGAGATGACATTCACTGGATTTTCTTTGCGGAAACTTTTGCTTGCAAGGCACGATCTAGGATGTAACATTAATTAGCACATCTCGAGAAAACAAGCAGAAGCAAAGTTTGTCCAAAAGGCTGATCGCAAGTCTCACCAAAAAGACTAGAGCTGATCGCTGCAAAACTACCTCAAGCTTACTTGACTAAGGCCTTGTTTGTTTCCAGACTTTTCTTTAGTCCCTATCATATCAAAAAGAATCTTACTATTTTGGAGTATCAAATAAAATCTGTTTGTAAATATTTTTTGACAGCTGAGTGCTAATTCGCGAGACGAATCTAATGATTCTAATTAATCCATAATTTACTACAGTGATGCTACAGTAACCATCTGCTAATCATGAATTAGTATATCTCATTAGATTCGTCTCGCAGTTTAGCCCTAGGGTTCTACAATTAGTTTTACAATTAACCTTTATTTAATACTTCTAAATACTAAAATTTTCTTTGATGTGACATAGACTAAAGTTTAGCCCCTCAAACCAAACAACCCCTAAGCATGCAAAGACTAACTACGAGGACTAAACTGCAAGTCATGTAAGCTGCAAAGGCTGACAAGCGGGGACTAATTAACCTACGCAGACCATAGATTAACTACGCACGAAAGCACAGAATGAATAACACGTGCGGAAAATAAACCCACACGTGCAAAATAGAAAACGCAAACCAGGAGCAGCTGGTTGGGCTGCCGTGCTTCTTGGTTGGGCCGCGTGCCCGGCTCCTGCTCGCAGCAGATCTGGGCTGGCTGCCACGGCCTGCTTCCTGGGCGCACTGCCCATCTTGGGCCGCGGGGCCCAACAGCTGCTTGCCGCCTGGGCCGTCCTGAGCTGGACGTCGTCATCACGTTTTCATAAATGAGACAGATTTACTTTTTTACAAAAATCTAAACAGAACCCATAAGAGGAGAACAGATTGACTTCATAAAAAGCAATATGTAGGACTCGCCGCCGGAGTTCCACAACGTGACTCGCCTCTACGATCTCTACGCCTCGCCGCCAGAGTTTCAGAACTTGCCTCTGCGATCTCTACACCTCGCCGGAGATCTTCAAAGCATTGAACATCAGATTGCTCGAAGTTCTCAGTCTCTCCATGCGCTGCGGCATCAGCATAACAAGCCCCCCTACAAAGGTACTCTCTTGCTTGCATATTCGTCCATTTGTTATCATGAATATATGGGGATGAGTTAAGTAATAAAATTTATTAAAGTAAAGCATCTTTATCGATGAAACTCTCATATTCAGTGAACGATCTGTGCAAGGTGGCATCAGCCAGAGTAGCTATAATTAATTACAGCAGGCAACAACAGAGGTAATGCTGCATATTTTTGTTTTAACTTTAGAGTAGGCAGATTGATTAATGCTACATGTTTGTCCTTTATTTGTAAGATCACTCGGTAAGCTATTATCACACTTCCACACAAATTTCTTTCATGAATAATATTTGCAAAAAGAATTAATAAAATATTATGTCGTTTCAACTAATATGAATTTGCAGCTAATATATATGGTTTCTTTTCAAGTAGGGTATTGACGATATGACATACAAAAAATTGAGTGATCTTACAACTAAAGGAAAAACATGGAGCATTAAAGTGAAAGTTATCAAAGTTTGGGATTCTTATTCAAAAAAAAATATCAGAGTTTGGAATTCAATCAACAATGCAACTGATGAACTTATAAGCGTGGATATGATTTCAATGGACGAACATGTAATTCTTTTTACCAATTTCATTTTTGTTTGTATATATTATCCTGATTTTGCTTAATTACTATCTTTGAACAGAATGATACAATCCATGCTATTATATGGAAGGGTCTATTAATACTTACAGGCCACAAACAAATGAGGGTTCTATATATATTTTTTAGTAACTTCGAAATAGAAGGATCCATTAGGTACTGTCCATTGAGCAATGAGAAAAAAATAGTTTTTTACATATAATACAATGGTGAAGGAAGTGAGTGAGTCATGAGCAGCATTACTTTGACTTTGTTACAAAAGATACACTGCTAGAATGAGAAAATAAAAATCATCAATGCTCAGGTAACTATTTAGTTTTATTGTTATCTATTTATAATCATGTATACCATTTATTAACTTATTCTCAAATGTTTAGATGTTATTGGACTACTCAGCCAGTGCAACAAAGAATAACAAAGAAGAACACCCCCAGTGAGCGAACGAAAGATATTTGTGTCGTTGAACTTCTCTTATTTGGGTAAGAGAATTCTATTTATAAAATTTATGATCAGCTAAAATAATTTCTTGCATAAAGATTCAATATTAAAATATTGTATATCAAATTTCAGTGGTGTAAAAGTTAGCAACATTATGGGGAGGGCTACCACATTATATAAGTGAAGATTTAAGTGAAAATCAAATAGTTATTATTGCTACATCGACAATGGTTGAAAGTTTTAAGTTACAAGGTAATTCGAAGGTTTATAAATTTATTTGTGTGATAACAGTTCTCCCTATCAATCAAAGGTAACGTGTGTGTGTGTTGGGGTGTGGGGGGTGGGGGGTATAGGTGTTACTTCTCTCAAAACAACTACCGCTACAAGATTGTATAAAGATTTGGACATACCATATACCTAAAAACTTATTCATAGGTAGACAAAATAATAAATTACTAATGAGTTATTTTCTTGATTTATATAATTATTTGTACATAATTAATTTTCTTTTTTATAGGTACTCACACGAAGAAAATTTACTCAAAATGATGGGGGTAAATAAAAGTATACAAGAAGGAGCAAATGTTTTACAATAGAAAAACATTATAGAAATAACTGAAGTGCGGAAGAAATTGGTATAGATGAGAGAATCTCGATAACCAGAACATAATATTTATTTTAGAGGATGAGTTTATAGTATGACGAGTATAGATAGCTTAAGGTAATGGAAGACAAAGGCAAATTGAATGAGAAATAGATAAGACTGATAAGTTTATTAAGGTCATTTCTCTATTTCATGTGATCTGTTCACGCTATTTTATTAACATTTGAGAGTTTACACATACCCTCAATAAACAATTTTGTATACTACTTTTATCTACAAAATGTAAAAATAAATTAAAATTTTAAATTACACGTAAAAAAATAATTTGTACTCAAAACTTGAAAAGCACAAATTTAGAATACAAAATAAAAGATATAATTTTATATAGTATCTAGTCGCGCAAATGCGCGGGTAGCCCACGTAGTTATGAGAAGAAGGCATGCCCTAATTTATCGGACTCCGCCAGGGTGTGGGTCTTCGTCTTCCCCGCAATCCGCAGCGGCTCGGCCACCACCTCGTTCGACGCTCGCATCATCTCCTTGGGCGACGCGTAGCCATCCACCTCCATGTACAACAGGTGCACCACCTTGGAGATGTTCCAGAACTCCCGCCGGACCTGCCACGGCACCTCGCCGCCGTCGCGGACCAGCATCCGCAGCAGCGCCCTCCTGGACGCCGCGATGATGCCCCTCACCTCCTCCTTGGCCGCCTCGACGGAGCCGCCGTGGCGGCGGCCGGCGAGCAGCAGGACGCTGTTGATCTTCCCCTGGGCCTTCTCCCGCTCGTACGACTGGAGGTCGTTCAGGAGGCGGCCGCAGATGTTGATGTGCCGGAACAGCTCGCCGTACTCCGGGCCCCGGACCACGTCCTCCGAGAGCTCCGGCCCGACGAAGAAGAGGAAGGTGAGGACGGTGGTGCCCAGCGCGTAGGACGGCTCCGCGACGGCCATGTACTCCTCCATGGACGGCGTGTGCCCGCTCATCCGCCACTCCGCCTCCACCATCATCACCCTCGCCAGCTCCGCCCACTGCACGCGTACATGTTCGATAGAGAGAGAGCGTCGTCATCATCAGGATCTCGATCTCGATCTCGATCGATCGTCCCGTTGCCGGAATCAATGGAGCGGTGTCGGCGGGGCGGCGCGCTTACCCGTTCGGCGATGTGGTGGATGACGCTGCGCTTCTGCACCGTCATGGCCCTCGCCGCAATGTCGTTGCTCGTGTCGTAGACCGCGCGGAAGACGATCTCCACGCGCTCCGAGTAGAAGCCGACTTGTTCGTACGCGTCCCACCTGCACACCCAATTACCCATTCATCATCAGATCAGAAGGCAACGAAGCATCATCAGTGTGAGAACCGCCCAATTTGATACTATTTTAAACGAACCGTCGGTCATTATCATCCAGATGAGAGTTAACACGTGCTTGCCGGAGAGCGTGACACGTGTTATCCCACATCTAGAGACACGAATAACCGACACGTCATTCATCCAAAATAATATCAAATCCGGTAGTCCCGGTATGTGCTCCAACATACGCCCAGAATCAGCATATGCACACACCGTTTACAATCGAATACATCGCCAAAAATCCACAAAGAGCAGTTTTATACTGTCAGAGTTCACAGCGTAATATTACAAGTTCAACATAGGTGGGTTTCCAGCTTCACTTTACAAGCCTTGGGCTCACGCGAGTCATATTAAACAGAGACTTAGAGCTTATTGAAAATACATGCTCTCACGAAGCTCGATTACGATAAAACTTACTTAAGATGATGATGCCTTGCTCAAGGACATCACCACAGCAGCAATAGCCTACTCTTCCCCCGCATTAGGATCAGCGGGGTAGAAATGGCCGAACACCACTTCCGGCTCACCTGCAACTAGGTTTAGAAAGCACCCTGAGTACAAAAGGTACTCCGCAAGACTTACGCGATTAAATAAACAAGGATCATGCAAGGCTCAAGTAAAAGCTTTAAGGTTAAGTAATTATTGCATAAGCATTAGCTCTCTACACTATCACCTAGCAAAATTAATTAATCTTGCCCAAACCCAAACAATTTTAGTTGATTAAGAGAGTAATACAACTATAACTGTTCATAGCTGTAACACGAACCATTCTCAGCATAAACGATAATCTATGAGGAGTTCATGGGTTAAAGAGCGTGCTCATAACCGAGAGCGCGGCAATTCGAATTGATTTAACCTTGCAAGGGTGTACTACTTTACCCACACGACGCGAGGACCATACGACTCACCCAACCGATCACGCCGGGCAAGGGGATACTCACGTCAACCGTTCCCAACATGGCTCGATCATTGAACCTCACACCTAGCTTACGAGTAGAGACTTAGTTCCACCAGAGACATCTCTAAACTTTCCTACACATAAGTCCACCTGGGGACACACTAAGCCTCTCTGCATAGCCTGTAGCCACGTAGCTAGGACTGCACATCAATGAGCAAGTCAAAGAAGGTAATTGGCTTATCCGTTCCATTATATTGGATATGTGGTAGCACGGAAAGGTGCTCAAAACCGACGTCGTCCACTCGGTCCTTAATCGATCCAAGCGGACTATGCCCATGTGACTTCATTCTCTAGGCCCTAACATTCCGCTCGAATCTCGATACTGCACTCCACGTGCCCCAGATGCTCAAGTGCGATCAAGGATAAACAGGTAAATGTGATACTCCAATCCAAACCTTTCTAGCAAGCAAAAAGAGTATTCTAAGCATGGCTAAGCATCTAGTCAGATTAAGTTATTAACTATCTAACTAGTGCCAAGGATATGAATAAACGAATCAAGGCAGGAGAATGCATCAAAGTAGGTACAAGCATGCAATACATAGATAATATATATAACCCAACATTACCCGGTGAAATAGCTAAGCTAAATCAGATTAAATAGGTGCAAGGAATATGCTTAGCTGCTTGCCTGGGTTCACTTCCGACTCGACCACGAACGGGACTCCAGGTTCAGGCTCCACGGACTCGGCTGGTTCCACGGGTTCGTTCTCCGACGGTCCGGTCACTAAAATGCATGAATGCAATGCATGAATTAAAGAATGAACCAAACAACCGGCATAAACCATGAAATAATTTGAGCATGCAGAGGACATCACAAAGAACTCATGAAAATTGGTTTTGCAGCAAAAGCATTTTCCTATAAATAACCATAAATAAAACAGTTTTCAGCCACTTTAAACAAAGTAAAACAGAAAAGGAATGTAAAATCAACTACACAAATCCAAGAAAATTATCTTTGAAACTAGGCAGCAACACAAGGCTAACAAAACTGGTTTTGCCATTTTATCACTTTCCTACACAAAGTTCTATATTAAACCATTTTCAGACAAAGTATAGGAAAACAAACTAAACTTTGATACACAGCAATGAACCAAGTAAACAAGGTGCACCACTGAAAACTACACCTAACAAGGAGTCTAACAAAATTTGGTTTGACATTTTTCGAGCAGCACAAAAATAACTAAGCAATAAACTCACTTTTGCAAGATAAAACTATAGATAAATCTACAACAAAGTAACATGCAAAACAATATTTTTCCTAAGTACATCTCAGCTAGAGGAATCCAACAAAACAAGTTTCACAATTTTTGGAGCTACACAAGAATTTCTAGAGATTTTGCAAGATTGCAGCACAAATAATCCTAAAGAAAACCTAACTAAAATTGCTAGGAACACCCCAGCCGGCCAGCCCAGGCGCCGACAGGCGGGGCCCACGGGCCAGCTGCCCACCAGGCCGGGTCAAGGCAAAGCCAGCGGCCTTGACCCGCCCGGGAGCGCGGCCACGGCACGCGCGCGGCGCGACGCGCGCGCGCACGCGCGGCGACGGCGGCGGCGGCGCGAGGCGGGACGGCGAAGCAGGGCCAGAGCGGGCCGGGGAAGGCGCGCACGGCGCGGAGGGGATGGAGGCGAGCCTCACCGGCGGTGACGCGGACCAGGAGCGGTGACGGACCGGCGGCGCGACGAACAGAGGCGGCGGCGGGCGGAGGCGCTCGTCGCCGGCTCTGCAGGGAGGGAGAAAAGGCCGGGTTAGCGCCGGAATCGGAGGAGGACGACGCGAGGAAGCTTCCTACGCGACGAATTGAGACGATGCTCACCGGAGACAGCGAATCGCGGCGGCGACGGGAGCTCGGGCGGCGCGGCAATGGAGGGGGGGGCTAGGGTTTGAGGCGGGGAACGGGAACGGGCCGGGGGCGGATAAGGAGAAGGGTGAGGAGAGAGTGAAAGGGCGGCACGGCTCACGATGATGGCCGGCACGTGGCGCGGAAGCCGAGGATGGACGCCGGCGGGCGACGCGTGCGGGCGGCGCGCTGGAAACAGAGAGAGGGAGAGAGGAGGCGGCTGACAGGTGGGCCCGGCGGGGATTTTCATTTTCTTTTTCCCTTTTTTTTTTTGGGGTGTGACAATCAGCTGGTGAAGGGTAGGTTAGGTCTAAGGCACGTGCATCTCGATCAAGGTGACGAGGTTCTCCATCTCCTCCCTCGACTCCCCGACGTCGAAGAGGTCGTCGACGATGGTCGCCAGGATGTTGGTCTTGGCCGCCACGATGCGGGCCTCGGACAGCTCGGCGGGGAACATGGTGGAAGCGGACGGGAAGAGGCAGATCAGCGGCATCACTCTCGCGTAGTCCAGCTCGTCCACCCTCACTTCTTTCACCCACCTATTTAAATGGATCGGAGGAGGGGGAAAATAAAAGTTTTGATCAGTTTCATCTCATCCCCACTGATTTGTACTAGAATGGAAATTTCAATTCCTCATCTCATCCCCAGGCGATGATCGAGGAGGGTTGATAATGGAGTTCTTGATCCGGACCTCTCGATGCACTGAAGCTCTTCTTGGTACGCAGCCTGACAGGAGTGGAACTCATCCACAGCCAGCGACACAATCTCTTCATCTGCGTCACAGGTGCTGATCCATCGATGGACGGATTAAAATTTCATAAGATCAATCATCTGATGCTAAATTAAACTATCATATTCATATCATCAGAGTGACAATAATCAATGATCTGTCTCGCTCACCGGTACGCCGACTTGAGCATCTGGAAGCCCTGCTGCTTCTTGAAGTGTTCGATGTTCCACCTGTGCTCCAGCCGGTCCACGTTGGAGTAGAAGGGAAATTTGAGCACATGTTCAACCTGGAAACAAAACATAACTTAACATCATCCCACACATATGAAACTAACACACCGACCGCCAAATCGATCGATCGACAAGACGACAAGGGGTCCTGATGATTCCTGATCACAAAGATTCAGTACGTAGCAGCGGCTACCTCAGCAGGGTCAACATGTCTGGATATCTTGCCGGAGCGCAGCTGCTGCTCCAGGAGCTCGGACGACCAGGAGCCGATGCTCTCCAGGACCATCTCCTCCTCCGAGATCTGGACGTGCGAGGCTTTCAGAAGCTCCAGCAACGCCTCGGTGTCGTTGAGATGCCCCTGGATCGAAGCATGGAAGCTGGATTCGTTGCTGAATCGGGCCAACCCATCTGCAATACAGCACACACACTTTCAGTTTCAGCCTGTCGATTCCGATCCGAATGCGAGAAATTTTAACCGAAACCAAGAAGGAGCATAAGGGGTAGAGTTTGCGTACGTGTGTTCATAAGGGTGAGTGTGCGTGCGTGTTGTGAGCATCTGTGTTGTACTGTGTACTTAAAAAGAAAAGAAAAGTGTCTTTTCATTCACTTACCGGATGAGACGTGGTACCCGTGCAAACGCAGGAGGCGGAATGCCATCGCGCATGTCGCCATGTCCAGCATGATCTCCTCGTCGTTGGTGAGCCAGGACCTGCAATTCTCTAACAGTTAGATCGGATCTGAGCAATTTGTTGGATGAGCTAGGGGGGAAATTTACGACACGTCCTAAAAATCAGAGTAGGCATATAATAATTTTTTATGGAATTTTTATATATCTATTAGGTGTTTATCTATGTGATTATCATTCGGATTCCTACGGCTCAGATATTTTCAAGATTAGAAGCAGGCATATAATAATTAGGTAAAGGCTAGTTTTGGACCAGCCGTACTTTTATGCGTTTGCATGGCCACTACATCTATGTTCCATCTTCGATCAGGTACTACAAAGGATCCATGTGGTGTCATTTATTCATCTCCAATCCCCCCCCTCTCTCTCTCCACATCCCGCGCCGCCCCTCCCTTACCCGCCGCCCCTCCCTTGTCACCCTCCCCTCCCCCGCCACCCTTCCCCTGCAGCGCGAGGGCGGGCCGTGGCAGCGGCGGTGGATAAGCGACGGCTGGGGGCTCGGAGCTGCGGCGATGGCGGTGCGCAAGCCGTGATGAACACCGAGTTGAGCATATGCAGTTTTCTTGGCAACTTATACTAAATCAACTAGCATTTTGGTTAGTTATGTCTTTTTTAATCTTTTATATGCTTTTTAATGAGAGGCAAGAATATTGATTTCTAGTAAGCAATAATATTATTCTAGCTAGGTAGAACAATACAATTCATTAAGCAATTTTGTTGAATATCTTATGATTCATTTTACGCTGTTGTTATACTATTGTAACCAGTTTCGGTGAATCAAATAGGAGGATATGGTGCGGAGCTTGAGTGGAAGAAAATGCATAGCAGCACAGGAAAGGAAGATGCCAAAAATAAATTTACTAGAAAAGAAAAGTGGTTCTAGAAAAGTGAGCCATTAATTAGATTAATTTCATAATTAAGGGGCGGCAGTATGGTTGGCCGGTTTCTAATAAGGTCAGTTTCAACGGGGAGTGTCATCGCATGGTTGTCAAGATTGTGAACTAGATAACCGTGCCAGAGGAGTGTCATGGTGCTTTCACATCTCATGACACTTTCTCTTGTCTCTCTTATATCATGTCAGTAAATTTAATGCTCATGACACTCTTATATCTAATTAATATGCCCATGAGGCAGACCGTACCACCGGACAATAAAAAAAAGACATTTTCCGATTCAGATATTTATTTTGTATTTCAGTCTTTCAGGGGCGAAGCCACGGTGAGATCGACCATGGTGCACACCCTAAAGAACTGACAAACTTTCCTATGATAATATGGTGAAACAAAATTTAGTTAGTGGTAAAAAGAAGTTTACCCTGGTGCACGGGCACCAGGGAAACCCAACGTGGCTTCGCCCCTGCAGTCTTTGAGTGCTGTCACTATTCTATGTTCTCATTTATTCTATTTGCATCCTGTTTGACCTTCTTTTAAATCTTCATCGTCTCCTGTCCCATGATCTCCGATGACGACGCAGGGTGCATCCCCCCCGTACGTATCTAGTTTATTTAGCCACTACGTCATGATGTACCTGTACGTTATCTAGTTTATTTAGCCACTACTACGTCATGTACACCTAATTTATTTAGCCACCACGACATTTTCTATGTTGGATCTGAATAGCACAGCATGTCGGACCGTACCTTTTCGGTGATATCTGTACGTACAGTTGTTGCTATCACTCGTCAATTCTACTCTGGTGAACGTTTACTGCTTTTCTGGTTGAAAATTGCATCCGTACCACCCAGTTTCCCTTTAATCTTTACCCATGACGTGCCATTACGCTACTAAGTGACTGGTTGCGAAAAAGTAAAAAAATTAACCTAATCTGACTCCGTCCGGAAGTATATAGTAAAAAAAAGAAATCAATCATTATGAAACCTTATACTAGTACGAATCCGACGAATCCGAGAACGTATCGGCCGGGTCATGCCCTAGTCAAAAAATCTAGCTTGATGGTCGGGTCAAGTCAGACATAGGCAGAAGAAGAAGAAGAAAACAGCAAGCTTTTTTACCTAACTTGGACGAGGATAGGTCTACGTTGTACTAATAACAATTCTGTCAAGCTACAAGCCAAAGAACTGTACTGTAGTCGGCACCTGTAGATCATGTCGAGTGTGGTGTTTATCTCCGACAAGAAGCTCCTCGAGATGCCCATCTTCTCCAGAGTGTCCACCATGCGAAGCCGGGAGTAGGCGCTCCGAGGATGCACGGTGGGCACTGCACCAAGTGATGGCCGCCGGCCGCCGCCATGGATGCATGTTATCATTAGCTAGCAGCAGCAGCAGCTACAAATCTGATCTTCCTTAGCTAGTGGAAGCTAACAACTAACAAGCTTAGATGCGCACCTGCGCTGCCGAACTTGGCGACGACGGAGTCCAGGTAGGCGAGCGCCCTGTCGTTGCGGCCGTGGATGGCGGCGGCGGCCGTCGTGGCCGGCGAGTCGAAGAAGGACCCATTCTTCCTCTGGTGCACCGCCGCCGCCTGGTCCCAGTCCAGCAAGTCCCCCAAGCCTTCTCCCACGTAGGCCATGAAAGCAACTTGGCCACCTGCAGAAGCCGCAGCAGCCATGCTGTCGAGCTCGACGTCGCGCAGCCGCAGGACGGCGTCGACGTCGGCCTGGCCGACCAGGGGGATCTCCAGCCCCATGCCGATCGCCCGCGCGACCATGCCGGGGAAGATGACGTCGAACCCGGCCGGCGCGTCGTCGTCGCTGCTGCCGTCCGTGACGCACGACCAGTTGCGCCCGATGAAACGCAGCCCTGCAGCAACGGCGCCGCCGCCGGCGGCGTGTTATATTAAGACGACGTACAACGAGGACGACATCGCCGGCGGCCGGCGGGAACGGGATCGGGTACCTCTCGCGACGGCGTCGCCGCCGACGCCCCACGTCGCGAGCGCGAGCACGCACGCCAGCGTGGACGAGAGCGCGTCCTTGCGCAGCGAGGGGTCGCCGCCGCCGGGCCCCCACGACCCGTCGTCCCGTCGCTGGCTCCGGAGGATCCAGTCCACGCACCCCGGGTACCGCGGCGCCGGCGGGGACCCCGCAGCCGCCGGCACCACCGCGACCCACGCCGTGTCGTACGCCGACGGCGGCGGCGCCTCGGCGCTTAGGAGCAGCTCCCTGACCGCCGCTGTCTTGTCCTCCTGGTTATTTACCCGCCCCAGCACTCCCGCGGCGCCGCGGCTTGCGGCGGCGGCCCGGCCGGTCTGCGCCGCCAGCTGCGGCTGGAGGCGATGGCAGCGGTAGCGGTGGCTCAGCGCGACTCCCGGTCGAGGTCGAGGAGCGGCGGCGGGACGCCGCTGCCCGAACAGCGCGAGACGAGGCGCGGCGGCGAAGGCGAGCCCCAACGGCGTTGTCATGGCCGCCACTGCACGGGGCACGCACAGCTCTCGCTACAAGTTTTCCAGACCGAGCAGCAAAGCAGAGACCGTACACCGATGCTTCCGGGGCGACGAGGATGCTCCGGTTTATATATAGAGCCGAGGTGACGGTGGGGACGCGAGAAAAATACGAGAAGATGACGGGCGAGAGGCGAACAGAGAGAGATCTAGAGAGGATCTAACAGGGGGGACCACAATTTAATATTCAGAAGGGGGCTTAAAAAAAAGTTCAGAAGATTATTCTAGAAGCGACGGCTAGATCACAAATTAAATCAATATAACTGTAGTATCGGACCATTTGATTGACATTTGAGAACACATGTTCGCAAATTTTACCTCTATGAGCATATTTGAAGATTGAGCCGTGTAAAATTGCCTCCCCGGTGATCCGTGAACCGCCCAAACAAACGCCCGCAAAGGTCATGCTACCGCGGCGAAGCAAGCGCCAAGCGTACCCCTAGCCAAGCGGCTCAAAGCCTCTCTCGGGTGCCTGCTTCTAAGCGAGGTGAGATCCTAGTCATGCAGCGTCTGGATTTGGTCACTGTTGGGGCAATGCCAAGCACCTCGGCAGTGAAGGCCTACGGGGCAACGCCAAGCACCTCGGCAGTGAAGGCCTACGAGGACCTCTACAAGTTTGATGCTTCCAACGTCAAGGCGCTAGCAGCACTCTTCAACGACGAGGTCAGGAATGAGTCGTGCCGGCAGAGGCGGAAGCGCAAACTAGCTTCCTAGGCTGTTTCGCTGCCTTCTCCGGTTGTCTATTATTTATGTAATATCAAACTTTGTTTTTCTTGCTAGGATGGTCCAGCCCACGGCTGTAATCCTGTAGACCCTATCCTAGAGCGCTCACTTGAAGCGTGTTGTCTGTAACCAACTTTTCTACCTTAATCACAAAGATGCGCAAATCTTATGCGTATTCGATTAAAAAAATCTTTGAAGATTGTGCCGCCAAATCTCCGAGATTGACGAAGTCACCTCGCTGTCGACGGGAACGTCGTTTACCACTGAAAGCACAACGCCGTTATTAATTTGCTTCTATAGGGAGTCGAACTCATGACATGAGGTCTAGTGAGGCTCTTGTAACCATTAGGCTACATGTCCTTTCACAATCAAACACATCTTTTGACTAATTAGATTCTTGGAAGAAAGTTGCAACAGAATCTAATCATCTAAATGAAAAAAAACGGATGTGGACTAGAGTAGTGCAATTATACCCGGTTGCAATTTAAAGTGGATTATACTCCCTCCATATTGTAAAAAAAGTCATTTCGGACATTGATACGACCTCCAAAAATAACTTTGACCAAAATTATTTTGCTATAAAAAATTTATAAAATATAATCAACATATACTTTTACGAAACTACATTTCAAAATGAATCTACTTACATCACTTTCATATTTTCAAACTCAACCTAAAACCTTTTATTTATAGTCGAAGTGTAAAATGTTTGACTAAAGACAAACTCGAAATGACTTCCTTTAGAATATGGAGGGAGTACTAAACTATTTTCTGAAAATAAAAAAACTGTGCACCCTAATTTAATTCGCTTAGAACAAACTTATTTCGTTCAAACTACCTGTTTTATTGTTAACATCCAATACTACACGTTACAACTTAATAATCTGCAAGTGTATGAGTTTGCTCAACTAATCATCTAGTTTTCTACTACCTGTTGACATGGTCGGCATAGGAGAGCTGACCTGCTGCTCGGCATAGGAGAGGGGGGCCACCAGCCTTGCGGCCCCTGCCAGGCCCCCTTGCCTGTTGCCTCCGCTACTGGGCTCTAATTAAGCTAAGTGGTTGTCTCTTTTGATTTTAATTTACAGCGGCTGCTATAGTTCCAATTGAATGCAACTTTTATTTGGAGGTCAAAGTCTTGGTGAGCATGTTTGGACGGGAAACGACCGCACAAAGCACATGTTTGGACTTTGGAAAGAAAAGTCGAGTGGACTTGGAAAGAAAAGTAGAGGACTCTCGTTTAGAATTAGATGCGCATATATACGTCCATTCTACTCATGCATAGAATCAGCTAGGTATCAAATCAAATTACAAAACCTGCCGCGGAAGAATCTGCTGAGCCAAGCGAAAGGGCATGTATATAAGAACTTTGATAGCACCTCAGATCCTCGGCGAATATTTTAGGATTCAACGATGCTGTGCTTTCAGCGATAATTGACGTTTCCATTGACAGCAAGACGTCTATGGTGACTTCGTCAATCTTAAGATTTGTTATGCTCAGTTTTTGAAGATGCTCACAAAAATAAAGTTTGTGCATGTGCGTTTATAGGGGTGGTTGCGTGTGCTGTGAGTGTGTATCGTGTAATTAAAAAAAAAGCTAAAGAGGGGAAAAGGGAGAGGCAACAGCCCAGCAGGATGAGCTTTTGTGCCGGCAGTAGTTAACGGAAATATTGAGCAGGCACCAGCGATTCGCACAGAGACCCAACGAAGACGCTCAATGAGAGAGGACCAAAATGGATACATGCGGCGAGGGAAACAACCAGAACAGAGAAAAGAGCATGTGGCAGTATCAGAGAAAAAGAGCATGTTGGCATCACGCACGGTAAAGAACAGTAGCCGCCATCAAAAATAAAAAAAAGATTTATGCAGAAAAATTGTGTGCAAGATTCTCATGGTCCCCACCTACCAATCAAGCTAAGTCACCGTCACAATAGTTATGTTGGCTTTGGCCTTCTACATGTGGTCTTGTCTTCTACTAGTCAGCCATGTGGTCTTCCTTTCTTCGTCCTTTCCGATTACTTCTTCATCACACGTTCGCTTTGGCTAAGCCGCCATTCTTCGACTGCATCTACTACTTTAATACTTTTCCATCCATATCTTAGATTCGTTCTACTTTGCCTTTTGCCACTTCTTCATGCACGCAGATCGAGCTGGGTACTTTTCTCATTTCAATCTCTTTCCTTGGACTTGATGTGTATCCTAAAATTGCATCATCTCATGACAAGAAAGTCTGCTGTCCAAATTAATCGGACTCCGCCGGGGCGCGGGTCGAGTTCGTCGTCTTCCCGGTCCCCGGTACCCGCAGCGGCTCGGATACCACCTCGTTCGCCACACGCATCATCTCCTTGGGCGACGCGTAGCCGTCGACCTCCATGTAGACCACGTGCACCACCCTGCAGATGTTCCAGAACTCCCGCCGGACCAGCCACGGCACGTCGCCGGCGGCGTCCCGGCCGACCAGCATCCTCAGCATCTTCATCCTCGACGCCGCGATGATGCCCCTCGCCTCCTCCTTGGCCGCCTCGACGGAGCCGCCGTGGCGGCGGGCCAGCAGCAGGACGCTGTTGGTCTTCCCCTGGGCCCTCTCCCGCTCGCACGACTGGAGGTCGTTCAGGAGGCGCCCGCAGACGTTCATGTGGTGGTAGAGCTCGACGTACTCGGAGCTCCGGACCGCGGCCTCCGTGAGCTCCGGCCCGACGAAGAAGAGGAACGTGAGCACGGTGGTGCCCAGCCCGAACGACGGCTCCGCCACCGGCATGTACTCCTCCATGGATGGCGCGTACCCGCTCATCCGCCACTCCGCCTCTACCATCATCACCCTCGCCATCTCCACCCACTGCACGCGTATACATGTTGGAGAGAGAGTGAGAATCATCGTCACTCAAAGGCAGCTTGACGAGTGATCAAATTTACGATTAAAAAAAATAAAATAAAACGACCTATAAACAGACGGAGTAATATAATGGTGCGGTGTCGGCGGGGCGGCTTACCCGTTCGGCGATGTGGTGGATGATGCTGCGCTTCTGGACTGCCATGGCCCTCGCCGCGATGTCCTTGCTCGTGTCGTAGACGGCGCGGAAGACGATCTCCACGCGCTCCGAGTAGAAGCCGACTTGTTCGTACGCGTCCCACCTGCGTATACCCATTCATCATCAGATCAAAAGGCAACGAAGCGTCATACCCATTTAGCTCTAAGGTGTGGCTGCGGCACGTGCATCTCGATCAAGGTGACGAGGTTCCGCATCTCCTCCAGCGACTCGCCGACGTCGAAGAGGTCGTCGACGATGGTCGCCAGGATGTTGGTCTTGGCGGCCACGATGCGGGCCTCGGCCATCTCGGCGGGGTACATGGTGCCAGCGGATGGGAAGATGCAGATCAGCGGCATCACCCTCGCGTAGTCCAGCTCGTCCAGCCTCATCTCCTTCGCCCACCTAGTTAAACGTTAACGAGATAGAGGAGAGAGAAACGAAAGTTTTGATCAGCTACATCCCTGGTGATTTGTATAATGGAATTTTTTTAAAAAAAATTATCGAGTACGCAGGAGAGCTGCGTATTTTTGTATTAAGAAGAGGGATTTTTCTTGGTGTGGATTAGGAGGAGGGTTGATGGAGTTGGATCCGGACCTCTCGACGATGTGAAGCTCTTCTTGGTACGCAGCCTGACAGGAGTGGTACCCATCCACAGCCAGCGACATAATTTCTTCATCTGGGTCACAAGTGCTGATCCGACGACGGATGAAAATTTCACAAGATCAGTCATCATCCGATGCTAAACGACCCAGGGTGCGTGTGACAATCAATGATCTATCTCACCGGTACGCCGACTTGAACATCTGGAAGCCCTGCTGCTTCTTGAAGTGCTCCATGTGCCACTTGTGCTCCATCCGGTCCAAGTTGGAGTGGAAGGGGAATTTGAGCACGTGTTCCACCTGCAAAATTAAACACCCTACACGCATCAAACACAAGGTTTTTTCCTGAATATAAATAATCCTGACGACAGATTCAGCTGCGGCGGCGGCTACCTCGGCGGGGTCAACATTTCTTGATATCTTGCCGGAACGCAGCTGCTGCTTCAGGAGCTCGGACGACCAGGAGCCGATGCTCTCCAGGACCAGCTCGTCCTCCGACATCTGGGTGTGCGAGGCTTGCAGAAGCTCCAGCAAGGCCTCGGTGTCGTTGAGATGCCCCTGGATTGAAGCATGGAATCTGGACTCGCTGCTGAATTGGGACAGCGCATCTGCACGACCGCTTTGCTTTCAGTTTGGCGATTCTCCGATCCGAATGCGAGCAAGTTTTTAAACGAAATTAAACAGGGGACGCTCGCTGCTTACCGGAGGAGACGTGGTACCCGTGCAGACGCAGGAGGCGGAACGCCATCGCGCATGCCGCCATGTCCAGCATGATCTCCTCGTCGTTGGCGAGCCAGGACCTGCAAATCTAACTGTGTTAGACCTTGATCATGAACCACCCGACCTGACCTGGCAAATGAGCTACAAGCCTACGACATGTACAGAAAACGAAGCTGTGATGTACGGTAAATGAAGCTGCGATGTCGCCACCTGTGTATCATGTCGAGTGTGGTGTTTATCTCGGACGAGAAGCTCCTTGAGATGCCCATCTTCTCGAGAGTGTCCACCATGCGAAGCCGGGAGTAGGCGCTCCGAGGATAAACGGTGGGCACTGCAGCAAGTGATGGCCGTCGCCATGTTTGTTAGAAACTTGGAAATCTGATGATCCTTAGCAAGTGGAAGCAGAAAAATTCAACTTCCACCCTCGAACTAGCACATCAATAGTTTGAATTTTCAACATTCAACTGTAAAGTAGGGGCACTGCCCCTCCTATTCCATCAAAAAACGTTCAACTGTAAAATCAGATAACTAAGGGCATCAAACTGCCGAAACAGACAAATTTAGCCCTTTGAGTGGTTTTAAAGGTGGTTTTGTGTTTAAAAAATTAAAAAAATCTAGTTAGAACTAAAGAATAAAACTAATTCATCCTAAATTTGAAAATATGAAATTGGTACCAAACTTTTAAAAAAATGTAATTTATCTGTTACTAGTCTATTAGTAGAATCTTAAATTTTTTTCAGAATAAGAGCCTTGTTATAATTATTGTAAAGTATCAATGCGTATTTTAGGTACTTTTACCTTGAATTTTTCTAACCGTTCATCTATGGGAGATATTTATAAAAATTAAATTGAATTAGTATCGGTCCGAATCTTTTTTTATACTTGGTTTTACAATTTTTACCACCACCAGATACTTTAATCTAAATACATCCAAATACTTCCTACCTTTACTACCATATAATTTTTTAGATGGCCGACTTTTATTGTTTCAATCATTGTAACAGTTGCATGATCTTCATTATCCGATTTTATGATTGAAGTTTGAAAATCAAATTTTTATGATACTTTGATCGTGCAAACTGAACTTTTCCTAAACTCGTTTAATTTGCACCTGCGCTGCCCATCTTGGCGACGACCGAGTCCAAGTAGTCGAGAGCTCGGTCGTTTTGGCTGTGGATCGCGGCGGCAGCCGTCGTGGCCGGCGAGTCGAAGAAGGACCCGTTCTTCCTCTGGTACGCCGGCGCCGCCTGGTCCCAGTCGAACGAGTCCCCCAAACCTTCTGCGACGTAGGCCATGAAAGCTTGGCTACCTGCAGAAGCAGCCATGCTCTTGAGCTCGCTGTCGCGCAGCCGCAGGACGGCGTCGACGTCGGCTTGGCGGACCATGGGGATCTCCAGCCCCATGCCGATGGCCTGCGCGAGCATGCCGGGGAAGATGATGTCGAACCCGGCCAGCGCGTCGCAGCCGCCGTCCGTCACGCTGGACCAGTTGCGCCCGATGAAATGGAGCCCTGCAACGGCGGCGGCGGCGAGCATGAGAGTCCGGCCGAAGCGCGCGTGTTAAGACGAAGACGACGACATCGCCGGCGGCCGGCGGCCGGGAACGGATCGGATACCTCTCGCGACGGCGTCGCCGCCGACGCCCCACGTCGCGAGCGCGAGCACGCACGCCAGCGTGGACGAGAGCGCGTCCTTGCGCAGCGAGGGGTCGCCGCCGGGCCCCCACGACCCGTCGTCCAGTCGCTGGCTCCGGAGGATCCACTCCACGCACCCCGCATACCGCGGCGCCGGCGGGGACCCCGCCGGCGCCGGCGCCGGCGCCGGCACCATCGCGACCCACGCCGTGTCGTACGCCGACGGCGGCGGCGCCTCGCCGCGCAGGAGCCGCTCCCTGATCGCCGCCGTCTTGTCCTCCGGCTTAGTTACCCGCTCCAGCACTCCCGCGGCGCCGCCGCGGCTTGCGGCGGCGGGCGAGCCGGTCCGCCGCGCGCGCGGCTGCACCGCCAGCTGCGGCTTGATGAGGTGGCGACAGCGGTGGCTCTGCGGCGGCGCCAGCGCGACTCCCGATCGAGGTCGAGGAGCAGCGGTGGCCCGGTGCCCGAAGAGGGCGAGATGAGGCGCGGAGAGGGAGAGCCCCAACGGTGTCATGGCCGCCATTGCACGCACAGCTCTCGCTGGAAGTTCAGACTACGCAGCAGAGGTCGATGCCTCGGGGACGGCAAGGATGCTGCGTTTTATAGAGCCGCGATGACGGTGGCGAGAAGAGAAAATTGCGAAAGATGACGGACAGAATGTAAGCTCTCACCTCCCGGTTTCTATTCTGACGATCTCGACCTCTCACACTGAAACGAACACACGCAGAGAGAAAGGCTCTAAGATAGTGGTCGTCAGTCGTCACTCGTCGCGTCGTTTGTTGATTTTTCAGCTAGGCTCTAAGATAGTGGTCGTCAGTCGTCACTCGTCGCGTCGTTTGTTGATTTTTCAGCTAGTTCCCGTGCAACTTTGGAGGAATCTATTTATTATCTATTATTGTTTTGACAAAGATACCCGAAAGATGTACAAGAAAAACAATTGCTGGTACAAAAGAAAAAGAAAGACAACTTGACGTGAAAATGAAAAAATTACGTTGAAGAGTTCTCTGCTCATCTTCTACAATCGAATTTTTGTCGTCCATCGAAAGCTTGAAAAATACACCTGGGAAAGGAATATTTGAAACGCCATCGCCACACATAGCTTTGAAGACCGCAAAAATCACTCATCGCTTACAACGAGATATAGCAACTGCTGAAAGAACATTGGCAAGGGGAACACTCCAAGCAATACAGGCTTGCAATCATTCACACCAAAACAGAGGATTGAAGAAACATGATCATGTCGCAAAATAAATCGAAAGAAGAGGTCAAAGTCTCCACAACAAAAGATAGCAAAACTGCATCTCTTGATTAACACACCAACTATAAAGATCTTGAGAGAATGTTTAGATCTAACTGAATCAACTCTCACTGGCCCTTCATCGGTGCCAGATCGAACGTCGTCGAGGTAGGGACAGTTCGGAGAGACCTTATATATTCCATAGCATCATCGTTATCACTACCTCGTCGATGTCGCTGGAGAACGAAACTTGGAAGAAAACTAATATAATAGTGTTATTATCTATCTATCTATCTATCTATCATACTAGTACTAATTGAAGGTTTCGTTTGAAACCTCCACGTGAAGCCACCTAGAATCCTAGGTGGACAACTTAAAAAATAGAGAAATTCTCATAAAAATCAGAAACATCCGGCCATCAATCCAGCAACTCTAATCATATATAATAGTCATTGGATCACCTCTACCATTATGAAAATAGAATAAAGAAACCCCCTAACATGTAACTAAATTACTCATCTCTATCATTATAAAAATCTAAAGTAATCCCCTAACCTCTATGAAAATTACCCACCTATACCATTGTAAAAATAATACAACAACCTCCAAAATTTGCATATAAATTATCTAATTATATCGTTATTAAAAGTTAAAGTAACCCCTAATTCTAAATCTAAGTTATATAATTATATATAAAAATTAAAGTGCACTATTATAAAATTCTAAATTACTATTTCCATTATTAATACATTATTTTCATAAAAAATGGCACTTGATACATTGGCGAACGAGTTCTTCAGTATTTGCCAAACCCGTAGGCCAATAGAATCCAAATCTAAATGCCTTCCCGACTAGGGTTCTCGACACAGCGTGGTTGTCGCAGGCCCTTTCATGAATTTCCTGGAGTAGTTCCTTTCCCTCTTGTGTAGTTATGCATTTCATGAGAACTCTTGATGCCGATCCACGCTTGTACAACTTGCTGCAGGCTTCTCTTTGTGAGCTGGTAGCTTGTAGCTAATGATATAGTCGATGATCTCCTCCTGCACACGTTTTAATAAATTGCATGCATTCGGGGGTTAGGGAAAAATAAAAGGTATGTAAGAGTACATCACCGAAAAATCCGAGCTTCGGTCCTTGTTCAATCAATCCATTGAATCTATCCCATGCTTGATCTATCCCTTCTTTTTCTCCTTGCGCGAAGTTGATCACTTGCTTCCGAATATGTTGAACCTTACTTAATGGAAAGAACCGCTCGCAAAATTTCTTCATCAAGTCATCCCAATTTCCTTTTAGCTCGAAGGATGCAAGTGCAAACCATCTTCTCGCTTCTTCTGCAAGTGAGTGTGGGAAAAGATTCCATCTAAACCAAGCTAGCGGAACTCCGTCTTGTTGTACCGTGTTGCATAGTATTGTGAACCACTTGATGTGTCTATATGGGTTGTCCGTCTGATCTCCTCTAAAGGGGTTTGCCGCCGCCATCTTGATGATTTGAGGCTTGATCTCGTACTCGGTGGCTCGCAACACCGAATCTGATTTTTGCATGTCGAAGTCCTCCGATCACGAGCTTGCATAATCCCTTAGTGATTTTTCTCCTTCCTCCACGTGTTGAATGAGAAGGGCCATCTAGACAATCAAAACAAAAACAAAAACAAAAATTATCTAGAGAAAAGGTTAGGTGTTAGTAACCAACAAAATTAATACAAAGTTAAACGTAGCAAAATCGCTTGTTCCCCCGGCAACAGCGCCATAAAAGCTTGTTGACACTCCTTAGAGCCCCAATTTACGTACCGCAAGCGCACGGATTGTGTAGCTTTTTCCTTAGAGTATTCCCCCAAGGTTTATCAATCCACGGAACAAGCGTTCTACTATGCTTAACTAAGCACTAGTGACGTTGGTAAAAGATCAATATTGAGTGATTGAGTGCGAAATAGATCTAATCTAACCAATCTAATCTAATCTAGACTAGTGAGCAATGATAGGTGTGTGCACAAGATATAAAGAGCATTTGTCCATAGGGTCTAGGATCATTCTACACATGATAGAAACATTGCAGAAAACTGTCTGCAAGATTTATCATGTTCCCGCCTCACCTGTCACAAGTCCATGTCACGATAGTTATGTTCCCTAGCTTTTTTAAAGGTTCTTTGGAATTTTGGATCCGGATATAAAGGCATACAAGCCATGTCAATTACTAATTTCTTCTACAGAGAGGAAAAATTGATCATCGATAAACAATTATTCTGGTGCAGAACTAAAGGCCAGGTACAAAACCCCAATGACTTTATGGCTAGAAACCCTCGTGTAATTTTTTCCATCTTCTTTGTTTCTTTCTTTGTCTCATAATTTGTTACTTCATAACTGTAAACACTTTTTTCTTTTTTTACCTTTTAATATATAATCAATAGGGGAATACCCCTCCTGTTTCATAAAAAAAAGAATCTCTATCTATTATTATCGATTAGTTCTTGATGGCGGTGACAAACATCAATACTCTGTCCGTGGACACTGTTGCCAAATGTTGACTGGCCGTGGGCCTGTTACATCAGCTGGTGCCCCGTTTGTACAAGTCAAAAAAGTTGTATAGTCCAGTCCATCACGCTCTGTCCTGTTAGCTTTTCACTTTGAAAATACAGTTACCTGGATTATTTTTTTTCTCAGCGACCAAGGCCGGAATGATGTTTATTATTTAACTGCTCCCTACGGAAAACATGCATGCAGTAGTTCCAGTCTTCCAGACGAGGAAACCACAAAACCGTCTAAGCTTCCAGAAGCGAGAAAAACTCGTAGAGTCGTAGTACACGTGAAGGAGAACTTTTCTTAGAAATAAAATATTAATTATTTGGATACGGACATTACTTGCTTTAGAAATAGTTGAGATAATTTCAAACGGATACGATAAATAGTCTATGTAAGGATTAAACTGTAAACATGCATAACTACTCTCTAGAAAATCACATGCACCCGGTACATTTTGAGGCAAGATAGATTTTACAAAGTTATTTACAGAAGGGTAAGTCCAATTTTTAACCCGAAACTCCTAAACCAGACATCCTGCACCCTTGAACTAACGAAACCGTGCAAATTACCCCCCTAAACCGAATCCACCCTGGTTTTCAGCCATGTCATCCGTCCACGTGGCACCGGTGGCTACGTCAGTTACCCTCTCCTCTCTCTTTCTCTCACAGAAAGGTGGGCCACCACCTCATTCTCTCTCCACTCCATTCTCTCTCAACCCAGCTCCTCACCCCTCCGCTCCCCTACATGACCTGTCCCCAGCTCCCGCTCGGCTCCACGCGGCCACGGCGGGGCGGCTGGCGCGCGACCGCAGACTCCCCAGCCCCAACCTCCTCCCTCCTGCCTCGCCACGCAGCGCCACCCCCTCCCGTTCGCGCGAGCGGCCGCAGCGGCGTGGACAGCAGGCACCGTGGGCGGAGCTCGGCGGCGGCCCCCGGCAGCCCTCCCTCTCCTCGGTGGCCGTGCTAGGAGCTCTAATCGGCGGCGGCGCTGGGAGCTTGAATGGTGGCCACTGCGCTGGGATAACGAATCGGCTGCGTCGACAACGAGGCGAGTGAAGCAGTGCCTTGCGGATGGAGGTGCTCCGGGTGAAGCAGAGGTGCGGTCCCGGGGTGGTGGAGCGAGGGCGGACCGAGGTGATGGCGGTGGTGCGAGAGTGGACCGCGGCGTGGTGGCATGCTTGATGGCGTCGAGCTCCCAGGCCTCGTCCCGCACCCTCTCTCCGGCCTCTCATGCACCCCCGTTCTGCTCCGGCCCGCCGGCGAGCAGGGGTGGGCGCGCGGCGGCCGCAACCCCGGCTCCCCCGCTCGTGCCGGCCGCGACGGCGCTCCGCGGCGTGCGGCCCGTGGGCGGCCGAGCTCTGCGCCGGCCCTGAGCTCCCTCTTCGTCGGTCATGGAGCTCGCGTCAACCGTGGAGGCGGGCCTCGCGGCGGGCCGGGGATTCAGCGGCGCCACCTCCCGCCTCGGCCGGCCCTCCTCAGCTCCTCCACCGCGCTCGCCGCGCCTGGCCGTCTGCGCCCACCTCGGCTCCTCCGCCGCGGGCGGGCAGCGGCGGCGGCGTGGGGCGAGGCGGGTGGTGAGAGAATGGGATGTGAGAAAGAGAGAGGAGGGGGTAGCTGACGTGGCCACTGGCGCCACGTGGATGGGTGACGTGGCTGAAAACGGGGGTGGATTCGATTTAGGGGGGATAATTTGCACGGTTTCGTTAGTTCAAAGGTGTAGGATGTCTGGTTTAGGAGTTTCGGATTTTCAATCGGACGATTGTGAAAGTTCAGGGTTGTAAATCGGACTTTACCCTTTACAGAATGCACCGGCTAGTGGTGATGTACTGTATCTTTTCTTTTCTGCCAATATGGTGAATGCTACCGATACGGTGAATGCTATTCTAGTTTATTTTATCAATTTTTTTAGATCAACCCAATGACACAACCTATAGATGACTTGCATTCCTAGTTCCAAGCGGTCGCTTGGCTATGACTTTCAAAATTTTGTGATTCGGACATGGCTTGGTGTGTGTGTGTGTCGGAATAGGTGAACGAAAGCTCTGCACAGCGGCCAATCTTTCGACGGGCACGAAGCATATGTTTGGACTTCAGGTATGGTTGGAACTTGGATCTTTTCTTGCACATGTGGTCTTGGAAAGAGAACTCCTTTCGATGCGCATGCATCCATTCTACGCATGCATTGATGCATATGCATAGAAAAAATGCAGAAAACTGGTTGCAAGATTTCCCCACCTCACCAGTCACAAGCTAGACTGGCAAGTGACTGAATAAATTTAAGCGCCCAGGATTCCCAGTCCCAGGTGCTTCGTTCGAGGAAGAAGCTAGAGTAGAAGAGTTTAAACTCAATACAGACATTCAGACATCCAGAGCAAAGCACCAATAAGAGCTCAAAACATGAGACGACGACCCCGAAAGACTTCCAACGACCCGCACGCTTCACTGGTCTCTCACCTGCTGCGCCAGGACCGGCCGGGAGATGTATTTGTAAGTGCAGGTTGGGTGTGAAATGCTTGTACTAGTATTTTCAAGGTACACATTCACAAACTGCACGTCAGTCGTCCATAGTCATCGATCGTCAAACGAGGCACATCACGTGATCTGATTAATCTACGGTAGACCCCAAGAAACTGTAATTAGTTTACTCTAAAAAACTGTAATTAGTCGAGCTCACAGACTAAAGACCCTGGATGTCTATTCTGGCGTTTGAAATTTATTTGGAAATATAAAAATTCGTGGTTACTCAAGACTCCACTATTAAATTACGTTAAAGGTTTTGCCGATAAATTTCATGGAGTCGATGATTCTTGTTCCTGACTTAAGGGCTGGGTTATTACAACTTGATGTATTTGGGGATGAAAAAAGTAAGATGGACAGTTCTTTTTTGAACGAACGGCACTCGACGAGTGCGTTTCTATTAATATAGCAGAAAAATACAAGACTACGGCCCTGGGAGGCCATAGGCAGGAAACAAAAAAAAAGAAAACAACAAACTCGTCCGGTTGGATTGGGACGTCAACACGGGTTACCGTTCAACTATACTGGCTGGTTGGATTGGGACATCAACACGGCCAAACTCTATTCACAACGACGACAGAGGAGAAAAGGCACAACCGCAGCTTCCACCTACCATCACACTCTTGCAGCTATCGAAACATCAGAAGTGTTCCAGCGTTGATAGAGGAGCAGAAGGGGCAGACACCACCACACCAGGAGGCCACTGCCGTGCAGGACCCAACGCCGCAGTGCTGCTGCACCCAAACCGACCGCCCGACGGCATGAAAAACACCAAGTCCGGAGCAACCCAACGCGCGGGGGCCTCGCCACATCCGCCATTGGACGCCACACTCACGTGCGCGGGGACCTCCAACCCGCCACTCAGCACGCCTTTCTCGTGTGCGGGGACCTCCAACCCGCCACACGGCACCACGCTCCGTACTCGTTTCAGGGATTGCCGTCGAGGCAGCAAGAAGAGGTGCCCCGCCCCCCCGGAACTGAACCAAGCCACCAGACCACCGCCGTGGTTCGAAATCATCACGTTGCTTTCCCCCTCGAACGAAGACGCCGCCCTCGAGCAAGAAGACCGAAGATATCACCCGCGCCGTCTTCCGACGTTGTACCGCACCGGAAGGGTTCAGCCGTGCTGAACACCCTCCGCGATCCGCTGCAGGCCAAGTCATCACTGATTGTCGTTGCCGCTAGCGCCGTCCTTCAAACGCTGTCCCGCACCGCACTGGAGACTGCCACGCAGCTCCAGGCACCGCGGAACGCTGCAAGCAGGCGAACAACAGTCGAGTGATGACCCCGGCCACCAACAGAAGAGCAGACATCTTGGCGTGAGGTAGGCAACCCCCTTCTCCGCACGCCCTCCGACAGATTTGTCACCACCGGTCGAAGCAAATCGCAAGCAGCAGGCCGGCCAAGTCGCCGAACGGTGTCTCTAGAGACGATGCCTCCAAGGAGGTCACGACGCCCACAGGCGCCGCCGTCGCTCGTCCAGGAGCTGGACCGGGTTTTCACCCAGTTTGGTCAGTGGGGATCTCTTTCTCTTCCCCCGCGTCGCCCCCCCCCCCCCCCCCCGCTCGGGCGACTCGGGCAGCGCCCCCCAAACCCTCACCGCCGCCACCCCCATCCCCCGCCTCTCCTCCTCGCCATCGCCGGAGGGAGCTGCCGGAAGTCCGCGTAGCTCCCTGGGAGGGCGGCGGCGGGGTCTCTTCGTGCCGCGCGCGCGTGGTTCGGCGGGGGACCATGCCCGGTGGTGGAGGCGCCCTGGGGTTGCCGGCGCCTGCGTCCCCGCGATGTGGCGGCCTCTCGGCCGCGGTGCCTGGCGTGCGAGGCCGGTGTGGGTGGCGCGCAAGGCGAGCAGAGGTCCTGCGCGGTGAGGGGATATGCGAAGAGGGAGGGCGCCGGCGCGGGTGGCGGCCGGTGGCCGCAGGGCGCTAGATCCGGCACGCACCTGCTGGATCCGGCTGCCTGCGGCTTTGGGCGCGCGAGGCAGGCGCCGTTGGCGCGGGCTCGGCTGTGGCCGCGCGCGGGTGTCGAGGAGGAGGCGCGGAGGAGGAGACACGGGATCGGCGGTGGCAGCACGCAGGCGTCGAGGAGGCGTGAGGCTGCGCGCGGGAGAAGCTGCGGTGCTCGGGGCCGGCCGTGACCGGTTCCGGCCCTCCGGCGGCCGGATTCGTGTGGCTGCGGCCTTGGCAACGGAGCTGTGTGTGGGGGAGGTGCGGTGGAGCTGCGACAGTGGCGTCCCTCGGTTGGGGCGATTGCAGTGATGGTGCCGGCTTGAGGCGACGAACACGTGCAGTGGGGTGCCGGCACTTCGGGCGAAAGCCCTCGTCAGATTCATTCTGGTGAAATGGCGGCGCCGCCTCCGGGCTCTCCTTGTTGAGGGCGTTATTTTGGAGTTGCAACCCTCCTGCACGAGGTCTCTGAACAGTTTGATTTGTGAACTCACAGCTTGGCTCAAGTTCATGCGGCCATCTACCTCTTCTTAAGGAAAACGGTCAAATATAGGCAGCTGATACAATTTTCTTGGACTTTGCTAAAGCATGCACATGTAGGCCACAAGTTTTCGGCATGCACTTTTTTTTCTATATATAAAAGCACCTCGCTGGATAAACGAAGTGTCCACTAGTCACAAATAATTTTAGCAATCGGATTTGGAATGGTCGGCCGTGATCTCATGCATGTTGCTCCTTTCTCCATCCTTCTCTTGTTGCAACCTCTGCGTGCTGCCGTCCCTCCAGGTTCTCGTTTCCTACCTCTGTTTTTCTTTCCTTCCCATCTGCGATCACGCCTCGCACCGCTGCATACCAAGTCTGAAATTTTTTTCTACCCATGTCTCGCTTTACCACTTTTTAATCATTTTTTCACTACTTGACAGCCTCGCTTCGCTGATGTTCCTTTTCCCTGCCTCCTCCTCCGTGCATTCTGCGTTTCGTGCTGCTGCTCTCTTGCGTGCTGCTCTCTTGTGCGCTGCTCCTGGTAATTTACGCCAAAACCTTACTTCCCAGCTCTATCTTCTACTCATAGCTTGGTTCACTTTGGCTTTTCCAACTTTTCTAAGAAACTGGCTTCAAACTAGAAGACTAAACATTTGTCGTTAAGCTTGATAATGAATCCACCAGGGCTTAGACAACGGAAAGAGATGAGAGGATTCAAGCTACACTGGCAAGTGGCAGGGGACTGAATAAATTAAAGCGCCCAGGATTCCCAGGTGCTTTGTTCACATGAAGAAGATGAGAAGAGTTCAAACTAACAATACACACATTCAGACATCCACATCAAGCAAAGCACCAAGCTCAAAACATGAGACCCGGAAAGCCTTCCAGAATCCCTGCGCGTTTCTTCTCATCACGCTTCACTGTTATACATGGCCAACGGGCCACCCGGGCACGGCACGGCAGGGCACGGCGGCGCTATCGTGCCGTGCCGTGTAGTGCTGTCGTGCCGGCATCCCGGCACAGGCACGGCCCTACGAGGGCGCTGGCGTGCCGTGCCCCTGGGCACGGGAGCACGGCAGCAGCGGCCGGAGGGGACGACGGCGGTGGCCGGGGAGGCAGGGACGACGGCGATGGTGGCAGCCGGGGAGGCGGGGACGACAGCAGCGGCCAGTGAGGTGGGGACGGCGGCGGCAGTCGGGGAGTCGGGGACGGAGGCGGCGCTGCTGGTGGATAGAGGAGAGAGGTGGGAGTGGATGTGGGCTTCTGTGTGTTTACATGGGTTGTGGGCTGTCTTTTTTCATGCCTTCTCGTCCCGGCCCATGAAGCGGGCCGTGCCTGTGCTCGGGCTGTGCCGCGAATGCGGCCCAGGCACGGCACGACGCCTAGCACGGGCCTGGCACTAGCCCACTCAGTCACGGGCCAGACCATTCTCGGGCCGTGCTTTTTCGGCCCGTGCTAGTGCTGGCCTGTCGGACTTGTCCATTTGGCCAACTATATTCACGGTCCACCATCAGCATATTCTTGTCTTTCAGTCTCACCTGCTGCGCTAGGACTGGGCGATGTATTTGAAAGTGCACAATACGAAAGTAACATACTACTACTAGATGTACATTTTTTAATAGTATAATAATATGCATTAATAAAAAGTTGTTGGTAAAAAACTTATCACAATAATTATTGAATGAAATATATATATGAGAAAATTCTTTCAGTGCCATCCAAATCTATACACACATATGTGCCATCCAAAATTAATATCTCCTTTCAATGCCATTGGTTTTTATTTTCTTTCCCACGTGTGCCATTGCCGTCCAGGCAATCCAGGCGAGATAGGCCCTGTTTGTTTCCGCTTATAAGCGGATTCTCGGTGGAGAAAAGCAAAAAGCCCACCCAAATGCTTCACTTTTTTTCGCTTATAGCAAACGCCTATTATGTGGGAATCCTTGATACAACGTAAAACTCGATTTTTCCCATCGCGTCTCCAACATCACGCACGGGAGAAGCGGCCCGCTTTTCCTCCCGATACCCCTCCCCCTCCCGTTACCCCCGGTGCGCCGCCCCCGCCCCCGCCTCTCTACCGCACTCTCCTCCCCTGCTGCTGCCGCGCCGCCGCCCGCCATCCCCTGCTGTCGCGCCGCCACCCGCCCTCCCCTGCTGCTGCCACATCCTGCCGTCGCGCCGCCGCACGCCATCCCCTATTGCTGCCGCAACACCGCCCGCCGTCCCCTGCTGCTGCCGCTCCCCGCCGCGGCCCACCCTCCACTACTGCTGCTGCGCGGGACCTTGAGCCGGCACCGGAGCTCCACAACAAGGAGGAGGCTTGAGCGGTGCAGCAGGCGGCTGCGTGAACCGTGAAGAGATAAGGATGCGTTAGGGAAAAAAAAGATTCGGAGCTCCATGGTGAGAGACAGTTGAAAGAGCTAGAGTAGAAAAAAAAAGAGAAGAAATATTTAACTTTAATAGTAATTGACCTAATAGTAATATAATTATGTAATCAAGATTGTAAAAAATTATAAGAATTATTGAATTCTGCTCGTATTTAGCAAACAAATGAGATATCATCAGCCTCAAGTGTATTTCAGACTTTATACCACTCAGCTCAGAGAACGGCTCAAAATAATCAGGATTGCCAAACACCCAGCTTATTCAGACAGCCGATTCTCCAGACAGCTAGCTTATCTCAAAATCCTGATTCTCAGAAAAGCGAAGTCCAGAAAAGCGGAAACAGGGCCATAGTATACGTTGGCGGCCATCCAGGCGAGCCAGGAAAGGAGCTCATGCCTCGTGGCACCTGAGCGGCGGGCTGCAGTTGGCGGCGTCGGGTCAAGAACGGCGCTCTTCATGCATGAGCTCGCGGTGGACCTGATCAAGCAAGAGAACATGACTAAATGTTCAATGTCAAATAGAAACCCAAAAATAAATCCCAAAAGAACACGAAAGAGTAAATTTCATCAGCGGTCTTTAACCTTGTCTCGAGTTCTTATCTCGGTCCTGGTACTCTTAAAATGCACGTAATAGTCCTTAAACTTGTACCATGTTCCTATTCTGGTCCTTAAACTTGTCCCGAGTTCTCATCACGGTCCTCATACTCTCAAAATGCATATGATGGTCCGTAAACTTATCACACGTTCTTATCCTAGTCCTTAAACTTGTCCTAAACTATGATTCAGATCCATATGCTTCTAAAATACTTTGTTTATTTAGAAAGAAAACTTGTGCATATCGTTTCAATTTGTTTGGATTTTAAATCAAGTTTGATTCCCACTCAAAGTGGATTCAAAATTTATGGGTAAATTATCACAGATTGAATGTGAAATATCAAAATCTCTAAATAACAACTATTTGATTTTTTTCAAAAAAAGATTTTTTTGTGATCTTCTTAGGATTTTTTAGAGGAAATGATACATAATTTCAATATTATTTTAAACTCTAAAATAAAATCAACTATTTAATAAATATATTAAAACAACAACTCTAGAAATCATCATATATTGTATCCAAGATTATTGTTTCATAATTTTTTTAGAGAAAATTCCCGACACTCCCACAGTTGCTAATTCCTTTATTGGCCTTGCATGTTGAAAATTCCCTATTTGACACTATTCCAAACTTTCATTCCTAGTATGACATCTCCGTTAAGTCTGTTAGCAAGGTCCGTTAACATTTGAGTGTAGGTTGTCAGTTTTACATGAATGGATGGAAATACCCTTGGTTACACAATAGGAAAAGCTTGTGCTATTACTCCCCTCCCGTGGTTCCCTTTCCCCACCCGAAACCCTAGATCGGGGTCACGCGTAAGGCTGGACGAAAAACTTGTAACTCGCTAGCTGCTCGACTCGCTCGACTCGAGCTCGACTCGTTTTATAATGAGCCAGCTCGAGCTGGCTCGCGAGCTGCCCGCGAACCATAACGAGCCAAGATAAATAATAAATATTATATGAATTAGTGGAAACGATCAACAAATAATGATTGATCATGGTCATGGATGATAGCATACTTATATTTTTCATTGTAAAATTCACATTATTTTATTTATTTCACTTTAAATATGCATGTGATGTGTTTTTTTTACAGATTTGCGGTTATCATCTCTATGTAAATATTTTTATACTCTAGCTCGCGAGCCAAACGAGCTAGCTCGAGCCACTAACGAGCCGAGCCGAGCTAGCTTTCTGATTCGTTTGTATAACGAGCTATAACGAGCTGAGCCACTAACAAGCCGAGCTGGCTTGATATCCAGCCCTAGTCACGCGCACCCCACCTGAAACCCTAGATCGGGGTCACGCACACCAGGTGGCTCTGCGACGGCTCTGTGGCACTGGGCGTTGCCGCGGGGGAGCGGAGGAGCGGCTCGCGCGCGGCTGGGCGGGCTCACGTGTGGCGGCGCGGGCTCATGCGGGGCCGTGTGAGCTGCAAGCCGGCGGGGGAGTAGAGGAGCGGCTCGCGCGCGACGGGGCGGGCGCGCGCGAGGCCGCGACCTCCAGTGCGGAGGGGCATCTCGCGCACAGCGGTGCGGCTCCATACTATATTGTCATGCGTATATTACATTCCATACTATATTATCATGCATATATGAATGCTAAAATAATACCAGAATATTAACAAAAACATGTGATAACAACAATGATGCCGAAATAATGCCAAAATATTGGCCCTGCTATGCAGATATAACTTCTGATAACAAAACACATTAATTTGATTTGGGGGCAAAATGGTCTTTTCATTTACCAATTAACACCATTTGTGCCTCAGATGGATGAAATGTCATATTGGGAATGAAAGTTTGGTGAGTAGTGCCAAATAGGAAATTTTCAACTTTCGAGAGCCAAGAAAGGAATTAGCAACTTTGGGAGTTTCGAATAGAGATTTTTTTTTATTTTTTTTAATTAATTTTGAGTGAGATTAGAACTTGATTTGAAATTCTAAAATTTTGAAACAATTCATAAATTTTTTTCTAAATATTTTGGAAGTATAATGACTTGTTTAAGAGCGTAGGATAAGTTTACGGACTATTATATGTATTTTGAGAATACGAGGACAAGAATCAGAACTCGACATAAGATTAAGGACCGGGATGAGAGCGTGTAACAAATTTAAGAACAATTATGCACATTTCAGGAGTATCAGGATCGGAATGAAAGCACGGGATAAGTTTAAGAACCGCTGGTGAAATTTACTCAACACGAAATATATAGCGTGACAAATTACATAGACAGATTTGCCGAGTTGAGGGCCACGCTCCCCGTGAGCGCGACGGCTGCGGTTGGTCTGAATCTCTCGGGTCAGCCAAAGCTCACCTACCCGGCCGTCGCCCACGCCCTCGTGCGGGCTTCAGCTCGGCGGCGTGTCACAAGCTATAGTCCCTGTCACGATAGTTCTGTTCGCTTTGGCTTTTCCAACTTTTCTAAACAGACTCGCTTCAAGCTAGAAGACTAAACATTTGTCGTTAAGCTTGATGATGAATCCACCAGGGCTCAGACGAAGACAGATAGAGATGAGAGGAAGCAGCCTTCTTCGCTGACCCCTCGTCTAACGTGATTCAAGATTTCAAGCTAGACTGGCAAGGGACTGAATAAATTAAGGCCTTGTTTAGTTCCCACCCCATAAACCCTGTAAATGCAAAAAAACCGTCACATCGAATGTTTCGACACATGAATGGAGTACTAAATGAAGTCTATTTACAAAATTTTTTGCATAGATGGGCTGTAAATCGCGAGACGAATCTAATTGAGATGGACAGTTCGATTTGTGAACTCACGGAGGCTTGCTCAAGTTCATGCGGCCATTGACCTCTTAAGGAAAATAATCAAACACAGGCAGCTTGA
The DNA here is from genome assembly GCF_016808335.1 of Panicum virgatum. Classification (NCBI taxonomy): domain Eukaryota; kingdom Viridiplantae; phylum Streptophyta; class Magnoliopsida; order Poales; family Poaceae; genus Panicum; species Panicum virgatum. Next base: position 54,063,003 of record NC_053138.1, read on the forward strand.
TACAATTTTCTTGGACTTTGCTCAGGCATGCACATATATACAAGCCACAAGCTTTCGGCATGCACGTATTTTCTATATATAAAAGCCCCAGGCGAAACCGGATGGGCGAAGTGTCCTCGTAGTCACAAATAATTTTAGCCATCGGATTTGGGATTGTCGGCCTTGATCTTCTGCATGTTGCTCCTTTCTCCATCCCTCTCCCTTTGCAGACTGATACCTCTGCGTGCTGTCGTCCCTCTAGGTTCTCGTTTTCCACCTCTGTTTTTCTTTCCTTCCCATCTGCGATCACACCTCGTACCTGTAACGCCTGCTCAAATTAAGAGCTCTTAACCAAAATTTGAAGTAATTTGAAGTTTCAAATCACTCACTGATGAGTCAAAATATCAAGGGGCACGTGTTCCCTTCTCCCTCTCTCCCGTGCGTGGTCACCGTGGCGGCGCCGCTCAAGCATGCTCGCGCCGCGCATCCCCACCGAGTGTTCCCGAACCGTCTCGAGCTCGCCTCCTCGCCACCTCCCTTGCGCGCTCGCCCCGCCTCCCAGCGCCGCGCCACGGCCGCCACAGCCGCCACGGCCACGAGCTGAGCAGAGCCACTTTCGCCGCCCGCTCCAGCCATCCTGGGCCACCGCGCCCCGATTCACTCCGTGAGGAGCCGCACCACATCCGCCCGCACCTCCTCCCGCAACCTCAGCTCCCGGCCGAGCTCTCCCTAGTTGGAATCGACACCCCGCACCACCGGCCTCCATTAAAGTTTCGTCGAAACTCAGGCTGCCGTAACTCCACCTCCTGGCCACAGTTTCCACCAACCAACGGCTAGAATCGACTCCCATCGACTCGCTGAAGCTCATGCTCTCCTCGTTCTTGCGCGTTCCCATTGTTTCCGCGCTCGTTCCTGAGCCATGCCGCCGCCGGCATGCTGCTGCTCGCCGCGAGCCGTGCGCACGCGCCTCTGTGCCGCGCCGCCGAGCGCCTCCACTCCGCCCGGCCCTGCTGAACCCTCCCATGGCTGCCCCATCACTGAGCGCCCGTGCTACTGCTCCCGTGGACCACCCGTGCTACTGCTCCCGTGGACAGCCCTTCTCCGGCTACCGCGGCATCAACCGAGACCACCCTCAGGTAGCCCTCGCCTCCCTCGTACTTCCCCACCCCTCCCTCGCCGCCGGTCGGCCGGCCACCACCTCGCCGGAATCGAGCTCCCCGTGCGTTCGTCTGTTTCAATTTCCACCTAGGGGCCTCGTGCAAGAATAGATAAAAGTGCAGGGGTCTTTTGTGAAGTCATAGACTCATGTGAATAGTACTGCGAAGGACTCGTTTGTAATAAATCGACTGAAACTTTAGAAAATCATAATAAATTATAGAAAAAATAAAAAATGCAAACTAAAATTTGTTGGCTTCCTTGTTCCAAGATCTACAACTTTCCTTACATTCTCATGTTCAGTTTCTAAACAGTTTTTGCTCTAGTTTAAATATTAGTTTAAGTGGCTGTAAACTTTGAAAATGCATAGTAAATCTTAGAAACATCATAAAATGGAAAATGAAGATGTTTTAGAATCCTTGTGATTAGATATATGCAGTAAATTTATAATATAATATGTGTTGGTAGAAAAATATTGTCCTAGAATTTTCTCTATACTTGTAAGGGTTAAATTCATATCGGTAGTTACATTGCTTCTTTTGCTATGAAATGTTTATGGTAGGTTAGTCATGTGATGCATGTGCTGTGGTAAAAGTTTCAGATTTAATGGTGCATATGTGCATGAGTTATTGATTTAACTTGTTTATTGCTTAATGAATAGTTTACAAATAATAAAGGTGTGTAAAAATAGGAAATATGATTCCACCACCCTTATATGATGTTGTTGTGACCTAATAACACTTAATAAGACCAAACTTTTACAAAAATTTTGGGTCATTAAATTTATCTTACTCTCACATGCTTTACTGCAATTAAAACTTGTTTTGATTGCAATAATTAATTTGTAAAACATGAGCATGTAATATTTGTATAATAGTCCTGTTTTGGTAACACCAAACCACCATAAAAATCTTAGCTCCAGATGTGATATTTGTAACATTGCCTATAATTAATATATATGTTTGATTATGTAAATTGGATGATGAAAATTTGGCTATTAGATGCTCAGGTGTAATTCATATGATAATTTGGTTACTAGATATTTGGGTTAACTATTGCTTAATCTAGGTTAGAAATGGTTGAGCTTTTGAATTGTATATATGTATGCTCTCATGTTAATGTAACAAATAATGATTTTATTGCTTATGCAAGTTTCTAGTTTTTGTTTTAGCTCTTGTTTGATTATGCTATGTGTATTTGAACATATGCATGTGCATTAATTGGCATCTCATGTGCACTCATATAGAATCGGTAACCAAGGATGTTGTTCGTGAAGCTTAAGAGCTAATGAGGAAGGCCCAGGAAGGAATTCGTTAAGACCCGGCCCAAGGTCGGAAGGGCCCAAGGCCTTAATAGTATTAACACTAACTTAGTGTTACCCCAGACAAGCCCCGGTGCATAACCCAATAATTTAAATTATGAAATATTATATATCTATTACTTGTGCATTACGTTTCAGGAATTGTTTGAAATCCTAGTTGCATGATCCCTAGGTTCCCTGGGTCTTATACTAGTATGTGTAGGTTGGTAGCACTGCTATGCTTAATAGGTCTCGGTAGAAGTCGAGTGATATCCTGTCACTCGCGAGATATAGGATATTTTAGAGTCGAGTAATTTCCTATTACTCGCGAGATATAGGATGTCTCTATAATTCGAATATATGGAATACTGGAATATGCAGGAAAGTAAAGGAATTTGAGACCGGACGGGGGAAGGTGTAGCCCCGTCTGTTTCGGTTAAGGACTGTCCGTTGTCTGGCCCTGTTGATCGAGTTTGAACAGTACTAACCGCATGCTGGGAGTAGGAGGTAGTCGAAACCGGTAAGCCTAGTACTGCCTTACTTCGAAAATACAGAACTTCATCACCACCCCTTAGGGCAGTCGAGTGGCCGCGGAGAATTGTGGATGCATGTATTTACTTTTGGTGGTCTCTCGTAGGGCTCGGCTGACTATATGTAGGTGGGGCAGTTCTGTAGTTTAAGGCGGGGAGGGGAATGGTTGGCTCGTATAGTCCGACGGGGCATATACGTGTCGTGTTGGTTAGGTCCACCTTGCAAGATTAAATCAAATCGATTCACCGCACGTCGCTCTCGGTTATGAGCATCTTGATCGCAGCACCGCATCATAGTAATGTTATATGGAACATGAAGGATACCTGATGGTTGATCTGGATTATTACTTAATGATTTACCATGTTTGCTCTAGATATGCAAATATTAGCTGATGGTTAAGCTATATAGAATCTTGAACTAAAATATTGAAAATAAGGATCCATTTTTAGTTGCTTTTTGGCAAAATGAATCCACTAGCCAAAAGCTTTGCATGTCTAGATAGTGGGCTAAGTATACCCATAGTCGGGTAAGTCTTGCTGAGTATTAGTTGCTCAGGGTTTGTTGTTTATCCTGTTCAAGTATAGGAGCTAACCAGGATAAACATCGGTGAGCTCGATGTGACGTCCTCACGTCTTTGCAATTATCGATTTATTTTATTTTATTGATCTCTATTAAAAATATTCTCAGATTAGATTCTCTTCTGCTGCTATCATTTCTTACGTTAACTCTAATTTTTAAACATTGTTTTGTAAAAAATTTCATATTATATTGTATTATACTCTATTTTTGTAAAAGTGTACCATGCAGGTACTGTCTGCGCTCGCCGTTATGCAAGACTACTGGTGATGTTTCGATCGGACCGTAGGTTGGGAAAGAGCCGTCAAATTAGACCATTAAGCTGATGCGCCTGATGTGTTCAAATAATGACCATTACATTTAATTTAGAGTTTTAATTTGGCGGTCTGTCACAGTACCGCTGCATACCAGGTCTGAAATTTCTTCTACCCATCATGGGCGTCTCGCTTTACCATTCTTCGACCATGTTTTCACTTTTTGACAGCCTTTCTGATGCTCCTTTTCCCTGGCTCCTCCTCCGTGCATTCTGCGTTTTCCTGCTGCTGCTCTCCTAGTCTCCTGCGTGCTGCTAGCTCCCTTGTGTGCTGCTCCTGATAAGTTACGCCAAACTTTTACTTCCCAGCTCCATCTTCTACGCCCTCACTGCGGATATGTGAGCTTTCAACACCCCTTCCACCGGCAAAGCGTTCGATCTACGCTCTTCCTCCGCTTGTGCGCTCTGTGATGCTTCTTTGGTTTCACCATCTCTGGTAATTAGTTCCCCAACATGCACTATGAATCCTTTTATGTAGCTTTCCCTCCCTCTGTTGTTTAGATCTAATTCTTTCCTCCCTCTGTTCGTTACTGTTATCTCTACAGTCAAGGAAGCCCCTACAGTAGTTCCTCACACTGGCCTCTTCTTTTTATTTGCGTGCTTCCTTTTAAAGGAACCTGGCCAGATTTACGTGATCTAGGTTTTACTGATTTGGCAATTATTTATAATGCGCACTTTCTCAGGTTCCCCACTGGTTCAGTAGGTTTTATATTGCTCTTCGGTCTAGGGGAATCTAAATTGCTATTGCTTTTCATGTTTATTAGCAAAAAGAAAAGATGCTCGTGCGTTGCAACACGAGAAAAAAAATCCTCGCACACATCTATCAACTTGTTTTTCAACCCATATTAATTGTTCCAATATTAAATGAAGGTTTAATTAAGTGTGATTTTTCTTGCAAAGTTGACATATCTACATGTTGTAGAAGGCATGGTTGAATAATGTTAGGGGAATCTATAAAAAAGGAATGAACTTTCTTCGAAGGAATGCAAATTAACACCCTAAATTATCTGGCATAGTATCGGTGGAAAGTATGGTAAATGGTATTACCTTGTATCAAATGCAATGAATTTTTTTGATTATCCATAGACAATGCTTAGAAGCGCCATGTTGAATAAAGGACGACAAATAACGATAGATACATAATGCCAATAAAAATACATGCAAGCAAGTCACTTTACCAGTTTGTGTAAAATATACCAAAAGTAAGTGGTTTAAGAAGATTGTTATAACACGGTCAGTGCATATATAACGAATCCTTTGTAGCTCTTTGGTTTACAACTGTAGCACTCCCAAACTCATCTGAATCAAGCGAAATCACATCATTTGTTTGCTAGGTTCTGCATCCAAGCTAAGGGTATATTATTTGTGCTGCCTTTTCAACTTTGGTGTCCAATGAAGATTGCTGAGAAACTTAACTGATGAGAAAAAATATCAGAAGCATACGGAACCACATAGTGCCATGTGCTTCCATGCTGCAAGTGCAGTATCAATTCAATGATGATGTCTATGTTGTTCAATTTCATACATGTAGACACTATTAAAAAGAAAAGATTTCCCCTTTATACCTTGTGTACACACACAAGCTAAGCCGTTTCACCACCAGAAGCAGTATCATCTTTTTGTACAAGAGATTAAGGCCTCGTTTGCATATTTCAATTTAAGTCATAAGTCCCGTCACATCGCATGTCTAAACACAAATTTGGAGTGCTAAATATAGACTTATAACAAAACTAATTTCATAAGTCATGACTTAGTCACGTGGCGAATCTATTAAGCCTAATTAGTCCATAATTTGACCACTAATTGCTACAGTAACCATCCACTAATCGTGCATTAATTGTATTTAATAGATTCATTTAAAGCTCTAATTGCAACTTATGATATTAGTTTCATATTAAGTTCTCATCCGGACATTCGAATTGGCATCCGAATATTCAATGTGACAGCTGCTTAAAAACCATACGAGGCCTAAGACTTGATGCCATTTTCCTCAATTTCTTATATTTACTTATATACTAGGATGATGGGCGCGCTTCGCCGCGCCAGCAGTTGGGAACGCGCCGGACCGCTTGGCGAAGTGGCTGTTTTTAACTGTCACGTTGGCTTGCAGACTTGAACAACGAAGCAAATTGGTAATACTGCAAATCGCTGTTAGTGAAAGCATGAACCAGATCAGATTTTCATAGCAATGAAGTCATACTGACAATATAATGTATATGTGATATATAATTTGCATATTAGAAGTATCCTCGGGCTATTGCAGGCATACTGGTGTGAGAAAGGACCGGGTAGCACAGTAGATCGGTAGTGGTCTTCATCACAAAAAAAAAGTAATTACATCAGGCGGTTTGAGACCAAGCTATGCAAACGCGAGCAGCTCCCACCTGTTCACGGGTTTTCATGTAGAGATGTCATTAGTTAGCTATGTGGGTTGTCCAGTTTAGATAGTTCTGCAACTTGGAAGTCTACATCATTTTGTGGTGGCATTGGGCCATACCATGCTGGATTAGCCAGTCTCGTGGCACAAATGATAACACTAATGATAATGTTGAAAAGAAGTCTCAAAGTAGCTAGGCAGACCAATGATCTCTAAGGTATCGTAAGTAGGCGTTGGTGATGGAAATAAGCAACCAAATGGAACATGCACATACTAAAGGGCAGAAGCCTCAAGAAGTTCAGGATTGCATTGTCATACCATCTAAACATTGTAGATCCTTATAGTGTAAACTTTCCTATAAATGTAAATTGAACAGGCATGAGAGATCAATTACATTTGCGTTCGATTATATATATACTCTAAGATTAATATGTTAGCAGATTTTACCAAACATTTAAGCTTGAGTTCATAGAACCTAGCATAGATGTTGAGCCAAATTAATATAAAAATCTATGAGGTAACATCAGTACATTTCGAACTTGGATATGTATTTTCGATACATTGAAACATATTCTAAATGATCCTATATCTCTCATCTGTACATGGTGTGCCTTCATGTGAAAGAACAGATTTGCCTTCTTGTAATAGTAGCACATTCCTCTTACCAGTCTCCCAAAGCATAGTAGGCTCCATTAACCTAAAGATACAATAATGGCAAAAGAGAATGCTCACAGAAATAGTTCGAAATTCATCTATCTTTAAGAGATCTATAAGAGCGCAAGGATTTGAAATAACTCTTCCTATCTTTTTTCAGTGCCATTCATCACAAGTAAATAGGATGGTAAGTTCTTATCAACTGATGAATAGCCGGAGTGAATTAAGTTATGAACACAAACTCTAGAGGTATCCATGTTATGGGCATGAGAATACAAACTATGAGATAATGAGTTGTCTTTTTTTTTTATCTAAGCTACCTGGCCCAACGATAGCAGTATGGGTGAACACTGAAAAAAAGCAAAGTTAATTCTACAATTTTCTATTGGTATGTGTTCACCTAAAACAAAATATATTTAGTGAAGCAATCTAAAACATATACTGGAAGAAGGTGCATGAATTTATTAGCTTGAACTTGAACCGGCATTTTATCAAATACCTACAGTGCAAGCACTAGCAGAAGGCAAAGTTACCTTTGAAGTGGCAAGCGTGGCTAGATTGACAGGCGGCAAGCGCAGAGCAGAAAGCAGGGCAACGGCAATCTCCTGATGCTTGCCAGCAGCAGGATGCCTCCATGACCTTGATGGTGGACCTCACGGATGTCATTTGGCGTCGTGAGCATCACCATGTCGAGGCATGGCGGGGTCAAAACGGAGTAGGCGATGCCGCGCCGGCAGGAGGGCCTCCCCCACGGGCCACGGCTGCACCGGTGAGCAAGATCGAGGTGCAGCTGGGCTGGGCGACAACTCGTGGACGCGCGGAGTCCGTGTGGCTCAACACTGGTTGCACGAATGCGCCGCCTTGGAGGCCATCACAGCCGCTGTGGCCATGCGCTGGTCGGCGCACCGGTCCGGCAAAGACTGCATGGCGGTACAGTGGCCGCCGAGAGAAGCGCTCAAGGGAGTGGCGGCGGCGATGCAAGCACAGCAGTGCTCAATATTTTTTTGAATTTTTTGGGAGTGAAGGACGACACCCCAGCCGGCGTCCGTTTTCCACCGCGTGAAGCAGACGCTGATCCCTGGCCTACGTCGGCATGTTTCCTTGCACCGCGTCAAACAAACGCAAAATAAGCATAAATCTGACAGGTGTCAGCCACCAGTTTGCAAACAGTAGCAGAGACGCTCGGTCGGTGTCGTATAAATGGAATTTTTTTATTTTTAATCTTTTTTTAATAATATTTTAAGTTTAACCCGTATTGGTTTTTATTTGCAGGGCGTAGACCGTTTGGTCGCGCCATCCCGCATGACGCGACAGATAGCCTTTGTCGCGCCAGTGCATGTGGCGCGACAGGTAGGGCCACGTCATCGCCGTCGTGGCGCTGCGCTGGTTCGGGCCGCCAGCGTCGGCGATGACGTGGCCCTCCCTGTCGCGCCACATGCACTGTCGCGACAAGTCTGTCGCGCCATGCGGCCTGGCGCGACAAGGCCAATGTCCTGGGCCCGCGCCGGCCTCCTCTCCCACACCCTCCCTTTCTTTCCCTCACTCCTCCCCGAGCAGAGCTCGTCCAGGGTCGCCGCCGGCCGCCGCCCCCCCCCCCCCCCCCCCCCCCCCCACATCGCCCCCAAAATCGGATTTTTTGAGGGGAAAAAGTACGGGGAATCGTTCCCCACCCTTCCCCGAAGGTATTGTCCCTAATATCTCATCGTTTAACCGTGTGCATTAGTAGTTATTGGTGGTTATTTTGATTAGGGTTAGGTTCTTGATATGAGAAATGGTGGTGTTGTTGATAGTTTTCTCATGATTAAGATTTTGGATGATACTTAGATGGTACTCTGCTCTCGATTTGAACGTGATGTAGTACGTGCATGCATCGATTAATATGATTTCTAGGATTGAGTGGTGGGGATGTTAATATGAGTTACATGTAATTTTATTCTATAGTTTTAGGAATGTACATATTATATTTTGAGCGCTGGTATATTGTGCTTAATTAGTATATACTTTATTTCCATAATTATTTTGTTTTTGTTTCCATAAGTTTTTTTATTTCACATGGCAATTGAATTTATGTATATGCAGTGCACATGGCAATGAGCGATGCCCGGTACAAGCTGCTTGGTGGTGGACAGTACCCATCCGAGTGTGATGAGGATGCCCCAGTCCCTCCTGCCCTTCCAGTTCCATTCTGTCGTTGTGAACCGGGCAATCAGCTGGCAGAGGTGAAGCAATCGAGGTATTCCAAGACGGCCGGTAGAGCATTCTACATATGCAAGTGGAATGATTCATTGAATCCTTGCCACTGCCTTTTCTTTCAGTGGATCGATGATTCGGATAAGTTTGATCCTAGAATTCGGATGTTCCCTTATTATCGGTCAGAGTCGTGGGCGTACAATGAGTTTAGACGATGGGTCCCTCCCTCACCAAATCCACCACCTATGACAGAGGAAAAGAAGCAAGAAGCTGCTATATATCGTATGAACAATCCTCCCAAATGTTATTGCGGTGTTCGTGCCAAACTTCAAAGGCCTAATATTGGTGTCCCTCCAAAGTTCACTCCTTTTTTTGATGCTCGCTAAAGACTAGAGTAAGTGTCATGTACCGTAGCATTGATTCTTTAATTTTGCTGTAATTATGTAGCTAATGTTATGTGTCATGCAGGATGGATGGCCGGCATGTGACTTCAATGAGTATATTTATGGTCCTAGATCTCATTGGCCGACAGAAGAGGAAGTGCGAGAATTTGAGAGTGGGAAGAAGCAATGGCCATGTACAACTACTCCTAGTCTTCGATGCAAGTGTGGTATTCTGGCCACAAAAGGCGTAGTTCCTTCTGAGCTTGGCTACGGATATTACTGTGGCAATAGCTATGGAGAGTATTGGGTTCGTATATTAACCACAAAGTTGAAACTCCTTATGATTCTGTCATTGTGCTAGTATTTGGTATATTAACATTTCTGAATGTTTGGCTCTCAATAATTTTTCAGGAGGGAAGGACATGTGATTGGGAGTGGTTCGAAGGCCAGTATGAGCTAATGTTGCAATTGGGCAGAACAAAAGAGCCTTGGAAATCTCGAGACACTTTAAATAGAAAATTGAAGACAAGGAAGGATTACCAAGTTACTTTGCCCCTTGAGTCATTTCTGTCAGGGCCTGTACTCCAAGACCTACGGCGTGAGTATGGAAAGTAGGTAGCAGAAAAGGCAACTCTTGAGGATTGCATTGTTTATTGGAGGAGGAACCGAAGCAAGTACCCACGGCCCCTCATAGATAGGGAGCTTTTGGCAAATTATGAGAAGAAGGAGAAGGAGGAGGAGATGGAGAGGCAGAGGTTAAGGGAGGAAAGAGCAAAGAAAGGTTTTACTGTTGATCCGGAAGCTAAATACCGAAAGGGTTCATGGGAAGAATATTTTCAGAACTTGGAGGCTAACAAGAGGATGGAAGAAATGGAAAAGATGGAGGATTTAGCTCAGGAGGCTCAGATGGAGGCAATGCAGGCCCTAGTTGCCGATCTGCCACACAAGGTGCCCAACGTTTAGAACGATGTGTCATCCGCGAGCATGGAGATTTTGGGTGTTAGAGCTACTCAAATGGAGGCAATGAAGGCATTTGTAGGAGACTTACCTGTCCAGGTTTGAATCATTAGCAATCCGCCGACATGCGTCACAAAGCTGCCGGTACATCCAAGCTAAAGTTGCCGACCCCCAACTATACTGAGCAATGTTCTCCCACTGCTGGCCCACAATTGGAAGTATCATCCATGAAATCGTGTTTCCCGAACCATCAGGAAACAGAAAACCTCCAAACAGGTACCACAACCATACGCGAGCATACCGCTCTACAACCCCCTGCGGTGCTCCTTGAGGACAATGGTTAAAATTCTGCCTCAACCATGACGAGCTAACCCCTGAGGTCTTCTTGTCCTTGACCCCCTCAGGTGGTTCTGGAGGCCGAATCCCAATCAGTGCTTCTACCATATCTCTCCAGCCATCAGTCTGTATAATGCCGGTCACTACAATTTCCTCTAAAGGCAGCCAAAGAATCATCGCCACATCTTGCAAAGTGATGCTGACCTCCCCGCAAGGTAAATGAAAAGAATGTGTCTCCGGCCTCCAATGGTCCACAAAAGTAGTTAGCAGAGGCGCATCCATCGCTGGGAGGCCCGCACACACCACTCGAGCAAGAGGAAGCATCCCAGCCCGCCGAAGGTACGGCACATACCGCTCATCCCACCGAAGGGGGGGTGGGTACGTGCGCGGAGGGGCGCCAACACCTAATATGGGAACAAATAAGTCGTTATAGGCAGCTAAAAAATTAAATTAAACTATTGAGAAATAGTAACACTAACCTCGGCATGGTCAACTAGGACGTGTGCTCGGTGCTTGGAGTCGTACAACGTCTCCAGTAGGGGGAACGTGGGGTGCGCCATCCAGCAATGATGAATCAAAACTTCATGAGTATAAGACAAAAATAAAGACCAAGACAAACTCAACTAATAATGATAAGCAAAACACTGTATGTATATATTAATATTTTTGCTAAGCACAAACTATTGTACCTCTCTCCATGTGATATGCCTAGTCCTCTTTCTAATGCTTGTTGTGGATGTTTTTTTTCGTTTAGATTTTTTTCTTCTTACACTTGCACTGAGAACAAAATCTATGGCACCTGGAGCAACGGTTTTGGCTCCTGTCCTCATCGAAATCACTGGTGCCATAGTCCGCACTAGCCCGACCTTGCGACTCGTCCATGTCACCTTTGAGCCTTTTCTTCCGCCTCCTTCCTTTTTTAGGTTTCAATAGCGACGCATCCAGCACGTACTCTAGTCCCTTGTACTCGGGCCATTGGGACGGATCGAGATAAGGCTCAAAACTGGACTCCCATATGTCGATTGTGTTCGACCGAGCGTAGTACAGGCTCAAATAAGTGGGGCTTTTGAAACAAAGTCCTCGAGCTCTACATGCCGTTATTAGGTGCGAGCATGGAAGGTGTAATAGCTGTGGTGTCATGCAAGTGCACTCGCCAGATCTGAGGTCCTCCTGCTCTGCTTGGGGCGCCCTAGCATTACCCTCCGGTTCTTCTTCCGCAGTGCCTTCATCATCGTCCTCATCATCACTACTATCGTATTCATTGTCCTCTGAACCTAAAGAAACATCATCATCCTCTCCAGCACCCCTCTCATCCTCCTCCTCGAAGGTACCACTGTCGAAATGATCGCAAGCGACGGCCATATCATAATCCGCAACAATTTCACTAGGACAAGTGAGATTTGGGACATCTTCTACAATAGTTGACTCTTGAGTTATATTCTCAATACGAAATGGAACTTCATCTACTATCCCAACTGGTTCTTCTAATCTTGTTCTCGGGTTATTTCAACAACCACCTCTAAACAAACCACATTTGCATGAGCTACTATATCCTTGTACTTTCTCCAATGCATCTCAGATTCCAATGTCATCAAAACATAATGTGCTCTAGCTTTACCACAATCAAATCTACCCCTCAGAGATATTTCATCAATTCCACATGAATGTTTTGAAACCACCCGGTCTACCAAATCCTTTAACAATGGAGCACTATCGAACAGTTTGATATCCTCTACCATATTCTCAAACTCTCCAGTTTCCTTAACCATACCACCATGAAAAACCCGAACTAATTCGTCCATCTACAACAAAAAAAAATCGGAGTACCTTCATCACTTATACAAAGAAATGAACTACAAAAATATTTCTTCACAGTGCCTAGTATCCATGAGTGAAACCCATATTAACATCCCCACAACTCAATTCAACTTTGACCGAATTCTTAATATATTCACATATAGATGTCTCAAAATCTATACTACCAAATATATGTCTCAAAATATATTCCATAATAGATTCAATGAAACAAATTTGGTATTGTAGATGCTATTATATCTTTCCTATAAATTTGATCAAAGTTAGATAAGTTTGATTTATGACAAACCTAATATGATGTGTAAAAAAATGGAGGGAGGATAAGTAAACAACCATCCATTATTAGCTAAGACTTTGGTAGATGTTATAATCTAATAACCCTACTTTTGCCTAGCAACCCTTGGATCTTGAAACAATATTACGAGTATTACATCACATGAGCTTGCACCTTATCCTAAGAACAACTACATGGATCTTGAACCAACCATGACAAGATGATCAGATTTTTACGAACCTGACTGCAAATTTAATAAGCTCAACTCCAAAGGAGTATAAGTAATTGTTTCTCTCTCAAAACTCTACTTGTCCTCATACTAGGATTTGGACCAGGTAGCAATGCTAATAGATGGCTGTGGTAACACCAATCTAGATGAAAAACAAAAACAATTCTTCACGGTGCCTAGTATCCATGAGTGAAAGCCATATTAACATCCCCACTACTCAATCCTAGAAATCATATTAATCGATGCATGCACGTACTACCTCACGTCCAAATCGAGAGCAGAGTACCATCTATGCATCATCTAAAGCCCTAATCATGAGAAAACTATCAACTACGACATGATTTTTCAAATCAACAACCAAACCCTAATCACCAAGAATCCCTAATATCTACAAATGTGCACGGTTAAAGGAAGAAAAAATGGGAGCAATACCTTCGGGGAAGGGTGGGGAACGTTTCCCCCAACTTTTCTCCCCCCAAAAGGCCGGATTTGGGGGGTTCGGGGGGGGGGGGGGGTGCGGCGGCCGGCGGCGACCCCTAGACGAGCTCTGCTCGGGGAGGAGTGAGGGAAAGAAAGGGAGGGTGGGGGAGAGGAGGCCGGCGCGGGCCCAGGACATTGGCCTTGTCGCGCCAGCCCGCATGGCGCGACAGGCTTGTCGCGCCAGTGCATGTGGCGCGACAGGGAGGGCCACATCATCGCCGTCGCGGCGCTGCGCTGGCTCGGGCCGCCAGCGTGGCCACTCTGTCGCGCCACATGCACTGGCGCGACAAAGGCTATCTGTCGCGCCATGCAGGATGGCGCGACCAAACGGGCTACGCCCTGCAAATAAAAACCAATACGGGTTAAACTTAAAATATTATTAAAAAAGGTTAAAATAAAAAAAATCCGTATAAATGTTGGTCCGGTCTCATGCATGCAAAATTAGATGCAGACAACTAAATCACAGCTCATCGTCCGCCACTAAACTGTAGCTCCCATTGCAGATCCATTTGCAGCAAGTTGTTGGAAAAATGTGCTTAACAAATCGAGATCCATGAAGACTATATTTGTGGAACTTATTTTTTCAAGCACGTAATTGCAATTTTACTGTACTATGAGTTGCCCGCACAGCTACAACACAATTGCAACTTGGCTGTAACGTAGTTAGCACTTATTGCAACCACTTAGAACCTAATTTTTACCCAATTGCTACTAGTGCAACTAGTTACAATCTAGTTGTGCGTGTGTAAACTGCCTTATCAATAGGAATACCGTTTCCACTCATTTCTAAAGGATTTTCTAGCATCATACATCATATTCATACTACAGAAGCCCCAAATAAAGTGTAGTTATAAAGATCGAGTTGCAAACCACTTTTGATCATATTGGTATTGAGTGCAGGCTGCAGCCGCAAGGAAACCAATCACACCCATATATAGACTGGAGGCCCGGAGGCTGGAGCTGTCCATGCATGAACTCAGGGGCGGAGACGGGGGGCGAGCAGGGGCCTGGCCCCCCTATGATTTTCAAATTTACATTGAACATTTGAATTTTGATTAAATTTTTATATAAATTAGCATGGTTGGCCCCCATAATAATGAAAAAAACAAATTCCTGGCTCCGCCCTGCATGAACTCACCCTCATAAGTGGCGCCCGACGGCTGGACGGACCTGCGGGGAATGGGCCGGAGGCTGCTCTCCACGTATTACCCGTGCACATGCTCGCCGTCGTCATCACAGCCGGCTGACAAGGAAATCGCCGAGTTGCCACACTCTAAAATTTTTAGATTTGAAGATGTGATTAAAATTAAAAATAAAACAACAATTTTCTCATAATTTTAAAAAATTCTCTCAACATTTATTTTCGTTACAGGAAATGTTGTATATAAAAAATAATTGGCTGTCTTCTAAATTAAATGAGGTCGTTTTGTCCGTTATGCATTCATGCTGAATTGCATTGTTTAATTGATTGAGTTCAGTTGAATTTAAATTCTCTAAATTTAAATTCAAATGAATATGTTTGTATCGGATATTTACACGCATAAAGGTTGGTTAGCTTGACAAGGTTATCTTAACGATTAAGGACCTTGGAGCATAAAGATTGGGAGCCGAGACATAGAGATGTCACCCAACAACAAGAGTCATATGTGATATGATTAGCAAAGTGTTGCTTACCGATCTATCTAGTCTTCTAGCGGTGATGCTAAAGCTCACTAGTTGACTAGATAGTTGTGGGTCTTGAATCACTAAGAATCAATAGAGAGATATTGGTTTTAATTGGAGTAAATTCTGTTAATTGCTTAATGTCATTTACTCGATCATGAATACGTTTGTCTTAGTATTTTGCATTGTTATTTTGTTGTAGATCATAGTCCGCAACAACACCCAATCCTTTTCATTGCGTTCGGTCCTTGAGAAGAACAAATTGAATGGGACTAACTATGCGGATTGGATCCGCAACCTGAGAATTATTCTCAAGGAAGAGAAAAAAGAAGATGTTCTGGATACCCCATTACCAGAAAAGACTGCTGATGATGCACCTGCTGAGGAAAAGACTGCTTACAGAAAGGTTTGTGACAACAACTTTGAAATAAGCTGCCTTATACTCGCTTGCATGGAACCTGACATACAGATGCAGTTCGAGACAAACCATGAGGCACACGATATAATCGTGGTGCTTCAGGACATGTTTCAAACTCAAGCCAGTACTGAAAGGTTCAATGTGTCCAAGGCCTTTGTTGAGAGCAAGCTGGCAGAAGGTGCAGCAGTGGGTCCGCATGTAATCAAGATGGTTGGTTACACATAGAGGTTGGAGAAGCTGGGCTTCCAACTTGGCCAAGAGTTGGCCACTGATTTCATTCTCGGCTCTTTACCACCAAGCTATGAAAACTTCATCTCGAACTACTATATGCATGGGGCTGAAAAGGATCTGACTGAACATGTGGCATGCTCAAGACAGCAGAGAGTGACATCAAGAAGAGCACAAGCGGCGGCCATGTGATTGAAGGACCGGACAGCCGACCAGAGGGGGTGAATGAGAGCCTTTAAAAATTCTTCAAGAGAACAATGCCTATGTCCCGAAATCAACCCGACACACCTCTCTTCTAACCTCTACGGTGACGCAAGCCAACTCGTGACGTGCCTGGGCCGTGCGTGGCTGCCGAGCACACACGTACGCCGCAGCAGGGCCGAGCGCTTGCTGCTGCTCTTGGCCTGTGCCCCCGAGCTGGGCCTGCTCTGCGCGCTGGGCCGCGGGCCCGAGTGGCAAGCTGGGCTGTGCGTTGCCCCGGCCTGCTGGGCACGTGCGCTCGCACGCACACGCGAGCACGGCCGCCCGCCTGGCGAGCAGCGCCGCCGGCTGCTGGCGCCCGGCAGCTGCGTGCGCCGGCCGCAGCGCCTCTGCCGCGCGCGTGGAGCCGGGCCACGCCCCTGGCTGGGCCGCTGCGCTCCCTGCCTGCCCCGAGCGCCGGACGCCACGCTCGTAAGCGCCGCCGACCGCTCCGTTGGGAGGAGCACGCACCTGCCTTGTCGCGCCGCCGCTGCCGCCGCGTGTGCTGGCCTGCCCCTGGAGCCGCCTCGCTCCGCGCTGCTGCCTAGCACCCTGGAGTGCGTGCTGCTCGCTTAACGCCGCCCCGACCGTGCTCCTGTGCCGATTGCAGCCTGGCTCCTATCCCTGCGCCAAAACAAGGAAGAACATATCCAGCGACACAGGAACCAAATTCAAGAAGGAGAATCACAATCCAACAAAGGGAACAGTAAAACTAGGCCAAATCAAAGCCCAGATGGCACTAGGAGGGAAGGGCCTCCTTTCCCATAAATCTGAGATACTGAGAGAAGAAAATAGAGGAACTGAGAGACAAGAAGAGGGCGATGGAAACAAGTCGACCAGGTTGAATGACTGTCCATCTCCCTCTTCTTATCCTCCAAGTCTCCTCCAGAAGACAGAAATACCCTTACACTATTATTTACAATAACCGCCCACGCAGGGGCAAATTTGTCCATCTTTTTACTGGAGCCCCAGATAGACACGCTGAAGACCATATCAATAGGTGTTCCATCTTGCAAATAGGACATATCTTGCCTAGGCAAAATTTTTGAAATGATCCCCTTATTCCCGTGTATTCCGGCTACTTTATCCCCAACTTTGATTTCACGCTTATGTAAAATATATACACGAACCATTATGTCAAGGGGGTCCCTCTGGATCCATTTCACATCGATAACGCGCCCTCTTCCACCTATAGGTAGTTTGAGAGAAGTTTCTTTTGAAGTGGATACCTCAAGACCAAAAATAGCTCGTAAAAATCCAGCTTCCACGATATATGACGACTTCGCTTCGCCTCGATGCAAGCTTCACGATGACGCCACGTGCCCTCTGCCCCGGACCTTGACCGCGCCAAGTGCGTCCCCGGTTTTGAGGCCCGAACCGGTCAAACCCATCTCCCCCGATTTTGAGGCCAAACCGGTCAAACCCTCTCGCACGCCGCCGCACGACGTGACTGACTCTTCGATTTTGAGGTCAAACCGCCGATGTCGACGCGTGTCCGACCTCCCGCCGAGCCTTGACGCCTTCGAGTCGTTCGCCCGCGCCCGCCGCATGAGCCGCCTACTTGACTCGCCATCGTCCTTGCCGACTTGGCCGACGCCGTCTTCATCACCATGTACTCTTGCTCTTCCGTGCAGCGTGGACCGCCCATGGCTCCGCCCGACCTCCTCGGGTCCCTCAGTCTAGACCTAATCGAATTCACCATTCACCGTCTTGGTCCCTCAGCATGAACCTTTCGCTTCTCCGAGCCTATTCGCGTCCATCCTTCACCACGGTCCTTCAGCATGAATCTTTCGCCTGACCTTCACCCCGTGCCGTCGACCGTCATGCCGCATCCTACACCTGCACATCACGAGCCAAGAGATACATCAAATCCACACGATGTTGTCAATCACTCATCATCCAAGGAGACCACCATTGGTCTTCAGAAATGGCTGTCCAGAACAAGCCTACTTTCAAGAAGAAAGGTTCTTCCTGAAAGAAGAAGGGCAAGGCTAACGTTGCGAACCCTATGCCAAACTCTGCACCCAAGGCTAAATCTGGACCAGCTGTAGATAATGAGTGTTTTCATTGTCACGAGAAGGGACACTGGAAGAGGAATTGCAAGTTGTACCTCGCCTCGTTGAAGAACCGTTCTTGCACCTCAGGTACGCTTGTTATTCATATTACAGAAATATTTCTTGCTAATTTTTGTGTTAATTCTTGGGTATTTGATACCGGATTGGTTGCTCACATATGCAATTCGATGCAGGGACTAACAAAGAGTAGAAGCGTTGGAAGAGGAGAAGTTCACTTCCGCGTCGGCAATAATGCAAGAGTTGCTGCTGTGGCCGTCGGGACGATGCAACTTCACCTACCATCAGGATTTGTCTTGGAGCTTACTAATTGTTATTTTGTTCCTAGTTTGAGTCCAAACATTTTGTCTTCTTCATGTTTGATGAAGGATGGATTTTCTTTTACGAGTGAAAACAATGGTTGTGCTATCTCTAAGAATAATATATTTGTGACTTTTGCATCCATTGTGAATGGGCTATTTGTTTTAAATCTTGATGATTCACCTGTCTGTAATATTTGTCGTGGGGATTCTAGGGGTACCCACAGCCGGGTGGCGGAACGCACCCGCCTATTCCCAGTGAGGGAGTACTCGGGGAAGTACTAGGCAATGGGGCTAGATCTACGCTGAGAAAGGGGACTCAAGAACACACGATTTAGAGTGGTTCGGGCCGCCAGGAGCGTAATACCCTACGTCCACTGTGAGATGTATTGTTCTGGGTTGTGTATGAACCTATCCTCTGCTGGCCTTGGCTCTTGCTCAGCCTGAGGTTTTCTAGCGGCGTCCCCCCCCCCTTTATAGATCAAGGGGGAGCGGATACATAGGGCGTTCATGCCCCGACAGGTGGGCCCAACGTGACTGTGGCTACAGCGGTAGCGAATCTTTACTGCTGCTTCTCCTGGACTCAGGGGGGTCTTTTCTTGTCCCGTCAACTAGGCGCTCGTTGGAGTAGCGTAGCTTGCGGCGTGGCCTGCTGAGGCTATTATGTAGCGTCATAATGGGCGAAGCTGAGCTGTCGTATCCATCTGGCAGACGCAGTATGGGCGGCGCCAGCGGCTCCACTGCCTTGGTAATACGCGATCAATAGTATCCCCCGGTCAATGAAACGCCTCAGCTTCTGTCATATCAATGCAGACGTTTACCTACTGCAATAAATGCAATGGTGGGTGAACGTTGGTATGGAAACCCAAACGGCCATGTCTTGCAGACACGTGGCGGCCCCGGACCACCCCGACGCGGGGCGTCGATCTCTTCCCTTAGCGAGGGGTCCAGGTTATTATACAGGGGGTCCGGGACCCCATGTGGGGTCCGGGACCCTGCGGGGGTCCGGTCTCCTCGGGGAGGTCCGGAGTCCCGACTGCTTGCGCACGAGTTCCTGCCTTTTCCGGGACACGTGGTGTCTCCGGACCTTTCCCAACTGAGGAACGGCCCAGGCCGCTGCTGGGAGAACAGGATTCCGGACCGCAGGGGTCCGGTTGTTTGGATGTAGTTAAGGATAACTTATAAGATCCTTGCCTAGACACAGTAAGAGGGGGTACCCCAGTCCTGGGGTACCGACAGTGGCCCCCGGGCCCACCTCGGGTGAGGTACGAACCCGCAGGTGGGGCCACCATCGTGATGAGTTCCTACGCAAGTTGATTGCGTTGGTGTGCCCATGGAGAGAGCGTGCATCCCGGACCCCTGAGGCCGGTATGCCTGTTGCTAGGTTTAGGTACTAGAGTGCTCTTCATGGGGCGACGAAGGTGTAGGCTTAGGGTACGGAACCAAGCTAAGCGGCTACACAGACTTCGGATCGCCCAGGGAGCAAGCACCTCTTCCCGGACCTGGCTTTTGTCGACCGTGGCGAGCGGTCTCCGCCGGAGCGGGCCACCGGAGTGGACTTGGAGCGACCGTGGCGAGCGGTCTCCGCCGGAGCAGGCCACCGGAGTGGACTTGGAGCGACCGTGGCGAGCGGTCTCCGCCGGAGCGGGCCACCGGAGTGGACTTGGAGCGACCGTGGCGAGCGGTCTCCGCCGGAGCGGGCCACCGGAGTGGACTTGGAGCGACCGTGGCGAGCGGTCTCCGCCGGAGCGGGCCACCGGAGTGGACTTGGAGCGACCGTGGCGAGCGGTCTCCGCCGGAGCGGGCCACCAGAGTGGACTTGGAGCGACCGTGGCGAGCGGTCTCCGCCGGAGCGGGCCACCAGAGTGGACTTGGAGCGACCGTGGCGAGCGGTCTCCGCCGGAGCGGGCCACCGGAGTGGACTTGGAGCGACCGTGGCGAGCGGTCTCCGCCGGAGCGTGCCACCGGAGTGGACTTGGAGCGACCGTTGCTGACAATCCGATGAAGCTTGTTACCGGATCTCATAGTAAGGTGCAAAGAAACCAAGCCTTATACTAGAAGAGAGCCCGGGACCTCTAAAGACACCAGTCTTGGATACTAGAGTACTTGTAACAGGGTAGTGAAGTACGTAAACTTTAGGGTACATTACCAAGCTAAGCCACGCGGAGCTTCTCTACCCCAGGATACAAATACCACTTCCCCAGAGCAAGTCCCTAGGGGTCCGGACCGCCTTCCAGCTAGAAGGGGTGTCTTCACCTGACCACAAGCCAGCAACTTAACTTGGATTGTTAGCAATAAGGGAAACTCCGGTCAAGAGAAAAGAATAGTTAAACCAAGGCGAATAGATGTAATCAGGGTGGAGCCTAGGTAAAACTGAAAAAGAAAGTCTCCTTTATTATTGTGGTTGTCACGGTATACATCGGAGGTCGGGATTACGAGGTCGGACCTCCACCGCTCCGGACCGCTTTTGCCTGTTTGTGTGATAGGGCCAGAGGTCGGGTTTACAAGGTCGGACCTTGACCGCTCTGGACACACACGTAGACGCCACGCTATTACAAAGGAGGAATTCTCTTAGTTTTTTTTAGGAGTAACCTACGGCTGCATGCTATACAGCGTGTTCTTCGGAAGTGAAGGCGCCCTGGACGTGCCTGAACCGCATCATCCAGCATCACTTCGGGAGCTCGGGGGACCCCTTCTTGCCTAAGAGCTGTCACATGCTTACATGGCATGAGACAAATTCTTTGGCTTTGAATGGAAGAGGCCCCCTCCCCCTGCCGTCGCCGTTGCCGATGGAAACCAGAGCGCTTGCGCAGCAGATGGACCGGTGCGACGCGTGGAGAAGTGCGGTCGTTCGCCGGCTTGTCCTTGGTGCTAGCGCCAGGGGCCCCCGCACGAGGAGGCGGGGTCCTGTCTGCAGCAGCGCCGAGCAACGCTGAGGTGGATCTCCGGCGCTGGAGACGGCAGGACGACACGGTCAACTTCCTCCGGGATGGCCGTCGGCTCCAGGCTCCATGTTGAGAGAAAGCCTTGAGCCGGCGCCATGCCACCGCAGAGGAGGCGTGGCCGTTGCTTGAGAGAAAACCTTGAGTCGACGTAGGGGCGGCAGCGCGCAGCGGCGCCTTCGCTGTGCGCTGCCACGCCGGCTCTGAGGTGTCGCAGTGGCGACGCACAGCAGGCGTCGCTGCCGTGCGCCGCCGCACCGAGGGCGTTGGAGCGCCGGTGCCATGGCATGTGAAGTGAGTGTGGCGCTGCCTTCCTTCATCTTCTCGCTCGTCGTTGCAGAGGATGAACACGGCCCAGAAGCCCGAAAATCCAGCCAACGCCTGTCTTCCCCACGGATGGCGCCAAAATGTCGTGGGGATTCTAGGGGTACCCACAGCCGGGTGGCGGAACGCACCCGCCTATTCCCAGTGAGGGAGTACTCGGGGAAGTACTAGGCAATGGGGCTAGATCTACGCCGAGAAAGGGGACTCAAGAACACACGATTTAGAGTGGTTCGGGCCGCCGGAGCGTAATACCCTACGTCCACTGTGAGATGTATTGTTCTGGGTTGTGTATGAACCTATCCTCTGCTGGCCTTGGCTCTTGCTCAGCCTGAGGTTTTCTAGCGGCGTCCCCCCCCCCCCTTTTATAGATCAAGGGGGAGCGGATACATAGGGCGTTGATGCCCCGACAGGTGGGCCCAACGTGACTGTGGCTACAGCGGTAGCGAATCTTTACTGCTGCTCTCCTGACTCAGGGGGGTCTTTTCTTGTCCCGTCAACTAGGCGCTCGTTGGAGTAGCGTAGCTTGCGGCGTGGCCTGCTGAGGCTATTATGTAGCGTCATAATGGGCGAAGCTGAGCCGTCGTATCCATCTGGCAGACGCAGTATGGGCGGCGCCAGCGGCTCCACTGCCTTGGTAATACGCGATCAATAGTATCCCCCGGTCAATGAAACGCCTCAGCTTCTGTCATATCAATGCAGACGTTTACCTACTGCAATAAATGCAATGGTGGGTGAACGTTGGTATGGAAACCCAAACGGCCATGTCTTGCAGACACGTGGCGGCCCCGGACCACCCCGACGCGGGGCGTCGATCTCTTCCCTTAGCGAGGGGTCCGGTTATTATACAGGGGGTCCGGGACCCCATGTGGGGTCCGGGACCCTGCGGGGGTCCGGTCTCCTCGGGGAGGTCCGGAGTCCCGACTGCTTGCGCACGAGTTCCTGCCTTTTCCGGGACACGTGGTGTCTCCGGACCTTTCCCAACTGAGGAACGGCCCAGGCCGCTGCTGGGAGAACAGGATTCCGGACCGCAGGGGTCCGGTTGTTTGGATGTAGTTAAGGATAACTTATAAGATCCTTGCCTAGACACAGTAAGAGGGGGTACCCCAGTCCTGGGGTACCGACAATATTAATGCTAAAAGATCTCGACTTGTTGATTTGAATCCTAACTACATGTGGCATTGTCGTCTCGGTCATATAAGCGAGAAACGCATGAAGAAGCTCCATTCGGATGGACTTCTAACTTCGTTTGATTTTGAGTCATACGAGACATGCGAAGCTTGTTTGCTAGGCAAGATGACCAAAACGCCATTCACAGGTTTTTCAGAGCGAGCATCGGACTTACTGGAACTCATACATACTGATGTGTGTGGACCAATGAGCTCGACTGCTAGAGGTGGATTCCAATACTTCATAACTTTCACTGATGACTTGAGTAGATATGGCTATGTCTACTTGATGAAGCATAAGTCTGAAATCTTTGAAAAGTTTAAGGAATTTCAGAGTGAAGTTGAAAATCAGTGTGGCAAGAAAATTAAAGCTTTAAGATCTGATCGTGGAGGCAAATATCTGAGCCACGAGTTTAGCAGTCATCTAAAGAGTTGCGGAATTGTTCCACAACTTACGTCACCTGGAACATCTCAGAGAAACAGTGTGTCTGAGCGACGTAATCGAACTCTGTTAGACATGGTTCGATCGATGATGAGCCAGTCGAACCTACCATTATCGTTTTGGGGTTACGCTCTAGAAACAGCAGCTTTCACATTAAACAGAGTGTCGTCTAAATCCGTAGTTAAGACACCATATGAGATGTGGACTGGGAAGAGTCCCAATTTGTCTTTTCTGAAAATATGGGGCTGTGAAGCATTCGTCAAATGTCTGCAGTCTGAGAAGCTTGCACCCAAATCGGATAAGTGCATTTTCGTGGGATACCCAAAGGAAACTTTAGGGTACTACTTCTACAACCGATCTGAGGGCAAAGTGTTTGTCGCTCGAAATGGTGTTTTTTCTAGAGAAAGAGTTTCTCAAAGGAGAGAAAAGTAAAAAAACTGTGCAACTTGAAGAAGTTCGAGATGAGCCAATAGGTTCAAACTCTACAAGCGACGCTAATATAGCTGAACAAGTTGAGACGCCTATGGCAAGGGATGCACCGCCACAACCACGAAGGTCAGCAAGGCTCCACCAAGCGCGGGAATTATTATTGTTAGACAATAATGAGCCTGCGACATATGCAGAAGCGGTGGTAGACCCTAACTCTGTGAAATGGCAAGAAGCCATGGAATTCGAAATAGAATCCATGAGAGAAAATCAAGTTTGGAACTTGATTGACCCACCTGATGGTGTCAAAACCATAGAGTGCAAATGGATCTATAAAAAGAAGAAAAATATGGCTGGAAATATTCACATCCACAAAGCTCGACTTGTTGTAAAAGGTTTTCGACAAGTTTAAGGAGTTAGACTACGACGAGACGTTCTTGCCTGTAGCGATGCTTAAATCTGTTCGGATTATTCTAGCTATTGCAGCATATTGCGATTACGAGATATGGCAGATGGATGTCAAAACAGCTATTCTTAATGGAAATCTGACCGAGGACGTATATATGATGCAGCCCGAGAATTTTGTCGATCCAAACAATGCTGGAAAGATATGCAAGCTTCATAAATCCATTTATGGATTGAAGCAAGCATCTCAGAGTTAGAACATTTGTTTTGATGAAGTAGTAAAAGAGTTTGACTTCATTAAAACGAAGAAGAGGGTTGTGTTTACAAGAAGGAAAATGGGAGTTCTGTTGCATTTCTAATCCTGTATGTGGATGACATATTGCTGATTGGAAATGATATTCCTATGCTTAAGTCCATAAACACTTCACTGAAAAATAGTTTTTCAATGAAAAATTTAGGGGAGGCAGCATACATTCTGGGCATCAAGATCTATAGAGATAGATCAAGGAGACTTGTAGGATTAAGCCAGGATACTTATATCAACAAAGTGTTGAAACGGTTCAATATGGAAGAGGTGAAGAAAGGGTTCTTGCCTATGTCACATGGCATACATCTTAGCAAGAGTCAGTGTCCTACGACAACTGATGAGCGGGATCGCATGAGCAAAGTTCCATATGCTTCGACAATTGGATCTATTATGTATGCAATGATAAGTATCCGTCCAGATATTTTTTATACTCTAAGCGTTACAAGCAGATACCAGTCTGATCCTGGTGAGAGTCACTGGACAGCTGTGAAGAACATTCTTAAGTACTTAAGAATAACTAAGAATGTATTTTTGGTCTATGAAAGTGAGGAAGAGTTCTTTGTAACGGATTACACCGACGCTAGCTTTCAAACTGACAAAGATGATTCAAAGTCCCAATCAGATTACGTGTTCATAATAAATGGTGGTGTTGTTAGCTGGAAGAGTTCCAAGCAGGAGACAGTGGCCGATTTTACGACAGAAGCCGAATACATCGTAGCTTCGGAAGCTGCGAAGAAAGATGTTTGGATAAGAAAGTTCTTTATTGAGCTTGGTGTGTTCCCAAATGCATCCAGTCCGCTGGATCTTTACTGTGACAACAGTGGGGCTATTGCGCAAGCAAAAGAGCCACGGAATCACCAAAAAGAGTAAACATGTTTTGCGGCGATTTCATCTTATTCGAGAGTTCGTCAAATCGGGTGAAATCAAGATATGCAAAATACACACGGATTTGAATGTTTCAGATCCTTTGACAAAACCTCTTCCGCAGCCCAAGCATGAGGTGCACACAAGAGCAAGAGCAATGAGTATTAGATACATTCTAGATTGACTCTAGTGCAAGTGGGAGACTGTTGAAAATATGCCCTAAAGGCAATGATAGAGATGATCATATTTTATTATATGCTAACTTGCAGTTGTGGTAACTATTAGAAGACACCTCGTACAACTCATGCTGGAGTGAACTGAACTGTACTGTTTCTCTTAATTGACATTCCAAGATCTGTTCAAAACTATAGCATGAGTAATAATATATATTTGTTAATTTCTTTACCTAAACTTATTATGGTTGGTGTTACACTTTGGGGTCTCCTGAGTCTCCTTTTTGAAATGGATGAGCCGCATATGATTTGTCTTACTCAAATATTATCACTGTATAATTCTTTGGAACAACATTATTTACTATGTGTTTTAGTTGATTAGAATTACTCTGAATTCTATAAAAAGTTTTTGCCACTCATAGCAGCCCATGGATAATCAGCTGTAATAAATAATTCTTGTGAAAAACTTTTATCACCCGTAGCAATGCAAGAAAATGGGCCATCAACTCTCTCTCTCTCCAATTGTATCTGCTTCTCTTCTCCACTCTCTCTGTTCATAGTAAAAAAAAACTCTCTGTTCAGGGACGTTGATCTGTCTCTGCTGTCAAGTTTCAACACATCACAGCCGGGTTAACATCGTAAACGAGTACTTTATGAAATTAATCTGTGTTGTGTGATCATCCAAGCTAGACTGGTTCCGATCTACACACACACATCACAAACACACGTCTAAATAAGATCTCTATGTGATGTGTCTTTCTTATTTTTATTATTGTTCTATGTTAGTGATCATCTTACGGACTGAAAAAATATGCATGGTTTATTAAAAAGGGAAACATAATCTGGTTATATGTCTTTGGTAGGATGTTTGCTGCGTGTCTAGGTACAAACCTACTTGGCCTTTTGCATTCACAAAAAATTGAGCTATATCTTACTCGTGTTGTTTGTGGAATGAAGTCAAATGACTGTCCCAACGGCGCCCATCATGTGTAATTTTTCTCGAGCAATATACATGGAAGAGTATAATTATGTTCAAAAGAGTGCCCAAATCACCTTTTCCCTTTCTCTCGTCAGTGCTTTTTTTTATCACATTGTACTATAAAATGTTTACATTGTGCTCTTTTGAATGAGAATGGTACTCCCATTGAGATTAGTCTTGATGAAGTGTACCTGGTTACATTAATTTATTTACAACTTGAGCTGCCCTGACAAGTGTAGACAAAAATTGCCAGCTTCCTTGCTCGGTCTTCCAGGAGTCCCTCTTTTTATTTGTTGCAATGCAACTTAAGCTGCCCTGACAAGTTTCGATGAAAATTGCCAGCCTGTTTGCTCGGTCTTCCAGGAGTCCCTCTTTTTATTTGTTGCAACTTGAGCTGCCCTAACAAATGTGGATAAAAAATATCAATTTGCTAGGCCTTCCGGACGAGTTCCTCTTCTTCTTTAATCCAAGGTTGGCTTTTGGACCAGCGCACCAGCCATTAGCAGCACCAGCTCACATCCACAGAAGCACACAGCACAACAGAGAGGAGAGGTGATAGCCATGGAGGCCACGGCGCTGAGCTTGGGCAAGTCCGTGCTGGATGGAGCTCTCGGCTACGCCAAATCTGCTGTAGCGGAGGAGGTGGCCTTGCAGCTCGGCGTGCAGCGTGACCATGCTTTCATCAGGGAAGAGCTCGAGATGATGCAGGCTTTCCTGAGGGCTGTGCACGAGGAACGAGATGACCACAAGGTGCTCATGACCTGGGTGAAGCAAGTTCGTGATGTGGCCTATGATGCTGAGGACTGCCTCCAACATTGTTCTGTCCATCTCAAGAAGCTGTCATGGTGGCGCCTCCCGAGCACGCTGCGGGAGCGGCACCGCATTGCCAAGAAGATGAAGGAGCTGAGAGCTAGAGTTGAGGATGTGAGCCAGAGAAACCTGCGCTACCAACTCGTCAAGAGCGCTGCAGGCTCCAAGTCTGCAGATGACGGCGCAGAGCTGTCCGGATCTGCCGGTTCAGCAACAATGTCAGGCATCGAGGAAGCACAGCGGCAACAGAACAAATCCACAGCGGATCTCATTCAACTGATCAGAAAGAAAGACGAGGGGCTTAGAGTGATCGGTGTATGGGGAACAGGTGATGTTCTCGGGGAGAAATCCATTGTCAAGAGAGCATATGATGCTCTCAAAAGGAACAAGAAGTTCCAATGCCACGCCTGGATCAGTATGGTGCGTCCTCTCAATACAGCAGAGATTCTGCAAGACATTGTGATGCAATTTGTTGTAGATTCTCTAGAGGAAGAAACAAAGACTCATACAACAACTTCTGAAGCCGAAGATCTGTGGAGGTTGTGGACCACCAAGGAAGGTGATTTGGCTGATGAGTTCAAGAAATTCTTGAATGAGAAGAGTTACCTGATTGTGGTCAACGACCTCTCCACTGTGGATGAGTGGAACCAGATCAGACCATGCTTCCCGACTAACAACAAAGGGAGTCGACTCCTTGTGTGCACAGAGCATGTTAAAGTTGCAAGTTTGTGTGTTGAACCATCGACTTTGCTACCGGAGCACAAGCAATTCTTTCCTGATAAAACTCTCTATGCTTTCTACGCCAAGGTAATATTCTTCCCTAAAAGTATCTTGTTATCTAGTTCATCTTCTTACATAACTAAAATAATCATAAGTTCATAACTAATAAATGAAACGAACTTATCTTCCTACCAACCCTTTTGCATATCTTAATCAACAAACTGCTGCATATCGACCTTGTATGGTTGAACAAGGAATTTGCTTGTATAGAATAGAAACTCAGTACTTAAATATTTCTAAGATAGAAAAAAATACTCAATGAAATAGAGAGCAACATCTAACTTGTGTGTTTATGTTTTAGGGCTCACAAGATACATCATATTCAATGGATCCAGGGCCTAGCTCAACCACAGACACTCTTGATGACAGTAACTCTGGAGATGGAAAGTGTCTCACTCGTGTGGAGACAAATTTCACTGCTTTTAAGGAATCTAAGCTCATCGGGCGAAAGGGCGAAAAATCCAAGATTTTAAACTTGATTTCAAACCAAGATAGCAAAGACTTTGAGGTTATCTCAGTATGGGGAATGGGTGGTCTTGGAAAAACCATACTGGTTAAAGATGTCTACCAAAGTCACGAGCTCAATGCCATTTTCGACAAGCGTGCTTGTGTCACAGTAAAGCGTCCATTCAATCGTACAGACGTTCTTAATAGTTTGGCTGAGCAACTGAGTGGTCAGAAGCAATGGGAGCATGGCATTTTAGATGGGAAAAAATACTTGATTGTTCTTGATGATTTATATTCCACCAAAGAATGGACTGATTTGGAGAGTTATTTCCCTAGAATAGTAACAGAAAGCCGGATCATAGTTACGACAAGGGTAAATGAGATTGCTCGGCATTGTTCGTCAAAGACGACACATATCTTGGAGCTCAAAATCTTAGAAGAAAAAGATGCACTTGACCTCTTCACGGAGAAGGTATTTTAGCTTAAATATAATTAGTCATAGAGAATGGTTGGGAAATTGCTATTTGTGAATCCTCGGAGCAGTTCTCTGTCTCTACAATCATATTTATACAGTACATTCTCCAAGTTATTTACTCCCTCCTTCCCCGTTTATAAGGCATGATGGAACATGACACGGTCTTCTAAACAACATTTTGACCATTTATTTATCATATATTATATCACTTTTGATTATAAACTTATAATCATTATAAAATATATTTGATTACGAATCCAATCATATGAAATTTGCATTATAAAAATAAAAATTTAATAGTCAAATTATTGGTCAAAGATGACAAGGTTTGAATCTTGATATACGTGTATGCCTTATAAACAGGGAAGGAGGGAGTATATATGTATACATAAAATAACAAGGTTTCCTTGGTTCCAAAATGTTAAGGTGTTTACTTTTGTCCTAAGTCAAACTTGAGTAATTTTATAGAAATACACAAACATCTAAAAAAATCAAATTAGATCTATTAAATCCATCATGAATGAATATATGTCTTGATCATATGCATTTATTTGGTATAACTTAGTTAAAGTTTGATACATGACAAAACTAATAGGTTACATTTTGAAATGTAAGTAGTAGTTACATCCAAGAAGAGCAGCATGAAAAAGAGAAAAAATAATTAGAAAGTCTTGCCGAAGACCTTTTTGTTTCTTGGTGGGGGTGGGGAATATCTTGCATATAGTAGTAGTATTATTTTCAATCATGTTTCAGATATAAAAGCATGTATCTAGAATCGATGGTAATTTGTGTTGTTTACTCTTTTTTGTTTCAATCTTTCTGAAACCTTCTTTGTCTACGTTCACCAACACATATTGTCATCATCGCGCTCATTTTTCCCCATACAAAGCACATAACACAACAGTTCATTGTGTAATCTAGACTTTACAGGCTTTGGACTATGTATCCTTTTGCCAGTTAATATTATTAGATAAAAGTTGATAACTGTTGGGTGTTGGCTCATAATTAGCACCACTGCTGATTTTGAACTGAACATGATTAAATGAAATTATCACTGTTGATTCTAAAACCAACAAGGATTCAATTATCCCTACTGGTTGATCACAACACAAACGTTTAGTCCACAAACTATATAAATGAAACTGCTTGCTTAGTGGGTCTAAAAAGCAACTTACAGACAGTGGTACTAATATATTGTTTTAGTATAAAACAAGGCCTTGTAAAACAAACTGTACCAACTGCTACTTAGCATAGAGCCCTAAATACTGCTAATTAGCAATTTTTTAAGAAAAACATGAACCTGGCTTGAAAGGACCTAAATATCTTATTTTCAAGTCCATATACGTACTTGCAAATAATTATGCAGTTTAACTATGATCAGATATTTTTGGAACAATTATGATGCCTCAACTAATATAATATAAACATTTACCCTTAAGGCGGGCATAGGTCTACATTGTATGTAATCACTTTAAGAAATAAATTCAAAATACTAGTATGCCTCCCTAATAATTCTTTTAATTTGAATCAATTTCAGGTATTCGGGAAGATTACAAATTTAAATGAGGATTGCCCTGAGTTGTCTGAGGAGGCTGAATTGATTATGAAGAAGTGTAAAGGGCTTCCTCTTGCAATAGTGACCATAGGTGGCTTCTTGGCAAAGCAACCAAAAACTCCAATGGAGTGGAAGAAATTAAATTTACATATTAGTGCTGAGTTGGAGATGAATCAAGGGCTTGGAAATATTAAAAATGTCCTTAATAAGAGCTACGATGGTTTACCATATCATCTGAAGCCTTGTTTCTTATATCTATCTATCTTTCCTGAAGATCACAATATTAAACGAGGCCGCTTGGTGCGGCGGTGGATTGCAGAGGGTTACTCAACCGAGGTGCATGGCAAGTCTTCAACAGATATAGCTGAGGGCCAGTTCATGGAACTCATTGGCAGAAGCATGATGTTACCAAATAAAAAAAAAGATTCCAGTTGGAAAGTAATTGACTCATGCCAAATCCATGATCTCTTGCGTGAAATCAGCATCTCAAAAGCAGCAGAGGAAAATCTTGTTTTCAGACTGGAAGAAGGTTGCAGCTCAAACACAAATGGGACCGTACGCCACCTTGCTGTAAGTGCCAATTGGAAGGGAGATCAGGGTGACTTTGAGAACGTGGTGGACGTATCTCGTATACGATCATTAACGGTGTTTGGGGAATGGAAGCCGTTTTTCATTTCTGACAAGATGAGGTTCCTGCGTGTTTTGGACCTCCAAGACACCTGGGATCTACGTAATCATCACCTTGAGCATATTGGGAAGCTTCTCCACCTAAGGTACCTTTCTCTAAAAGGATGTCGTGGTATCTATCACCTTCCAGGCTCGGTGGGTAACATGAGGCAACTCCAGACACTAGATATTAGATCAACATGGATCATGCTGCCAAAGACCATCATCAAGCTTAAGCAGCTGCAGTATCTTCGCGTTGGTGGCTTAAACAGTGATCGTTTTTTCTTACTTGAAATGTTCCTAGGAAATTGTGCAGCATTCTGCGCACATCAGCATACAATGGAGACCTGGCGTGATAGGTGTGCTGAATGTTGGTGCGTCACAATGCCTGCCTTAGCAAGGCCTTTTTCAGGTGGTATTTCTTTGCCGAGAGGTGCGAGGAATCTGAAGGCCTTGCGCGAACTAGGGGAAGTGAATATCAGTGATGTGAACACCCTAAAGGAAATAAAAAGTCTTACGCGGTTGACCAAATTGAAGGTCGAAGGTATCAACAAGAAAAATTGTCATGAGTTCTGTTCCACCCTTAAGGTTCTCCGCAACCTGGAATCGTTGGCAGTGTCTACATTTCGTCAAGAACATAGTTTGCATGGCTGTTTGGATGACGTATCCTCGCCTCCCCAATAACCTCCGGAGCCTCGGGCTGTGCGGCAAGGTGGTCAAATTGCCGGCATGGATCTTGGGCCTCCGAAATCTTGTGAAGGTGAGCCTAGAGAATACAAGACTATTGGATTCTGATGGCACCATGCAATTCCTTGTCAACCTACCATACCTAGCCATCCTACAACTATGGTATTTTACATTTGACGTTGAAGGGCTCCATCTCGATTTCCTACCGCTTGCATTCCCTAGTCTAGTGTCGCTGTATCTGATTCTGACTAGCGCACAGAGATGCACAGACGACAGAGGTGAGATCAACGTCGAATCAGTGCAGTTTAAAGACGGAGCAGCACCTAAGCTTGAGATGCTGCGCTTTAGTGATGTTGGCGATGGAATCATCAATGCTGGGTTGTTTTCTGGGCTAGCATCCCTACCAAGTCTCAAGAAATTAGAGCTGAGCAACAGTAGCTCTGCGGGCAAGGAAGCGTTCGTGGAAGACGTGCGGGACCAGCTTGCCCAGAATCCAAACCGGCCTGCTTTGATAAAATGGTGATAATCTCTCTGGTGCCACTGGAAATACTGCAAGTCCTTGATTTATCCATCCCCTCCATGCAATTACATCTGAGCAGTTGGTGTGCCTCTGTCAATTTTCCATTTCTTTACTCATGTACTGAACCGTTGATGTCTTTATTTGTCCGAACAATTCTGAATCCGTAATGTCATGTCAGTAGCCTGAGCGGCGAATGTGTCCAACGCCCCGTTTGCGTATGTATGCGCACTTTTTTTTTTGTGTGTCTCAAAATAACAGTTTGATTGGCGAGTTTCAACCTCGATCTATTAGATTGCCTTCGGTTTAGGCATTAATGTATTAATGTATTCTGTCTTTCTTTACGCCGATATGATGAATTAGGCATTGAGCGCCAGACTTTGGCTTTTTTGGCAATGCAGCCAATGCTCAGTGTCTACGTTGCATGCTCTAGGGAGTAAGAACCCTTGAAATCGATAGGCATGCCAAATCGATATTTAGCAGCAATACTCCAAAAGTTTGACCATTTGCAAGAACTTAATAGCCAGATGAAAACTTCACCTTACAGAGTCTTGGGAAGACTATAATGTAATATACTAATATGCAACAATTAATACTTTCATTCTTAAAAAACAAAGAAAAAGTTAGTTAGAACACAGCAAAGTACTTTAAAACTAAAATAGAGAAGAGAAGGATTTCAGTGTGAAAACAACAAAGTTAAAAAAATAAAAGAAGGAAATTGCTTGGTGTAGAAAATTTGAAAGAGAAGGATTTTAGTGAGAACACAGAAAAAATTCAATAAATAAAAAAACAGAGAAGAGAAGGGTTAAAAAAAAAACTGCTGGCTGTGGGGTTCGAACCCACGCGCACTTGAGTGCAGAAGATCTTAAGTCTTCCCCCTTAACCACTCGGGCAAACCAGCCGATGATGTCCTATTCCTATTCTTTACAATTATCTTATAAAAACCATTAGTTTCTCTGTCCTTTGCCCACCATAAATTTCTCAGGTCAGTCAAGCACCATATATTTTGGTACAAACCTATTATTGACTCCTTTGAATAGATGGAAATGCACTTTTGTTAAACTTACAACTAGAATGCTGTATAACCTGAGAAGAATGAGTTTTAGGAAAGGAGTGACAAATAATATGGACTGCTCCACCTTTGAACGAAACACGCCTTGTGTCTAATGCAAATAAAACTGACTAGCCAGTGGATCGTATCCGGTCCCACCATAAAATGTAGCCAGAAGATTAGGCCCCACACAACCCTTGTCACAAAGCACGGCCATTCAGGTAATCAGGTGGGCTTATAAAGTTGTAAATTTCATCAAGATCTGCGATTTAGTATAGAAAGTTTCTCCATCCAAGTAAGTATGATTCTTTTTACAAATAAATTTCTAAATATTTCACTACAAACTCTCATAAACACTTTTTGTTACTACCTTATACAGTTATACCTAACCTCCTATTACTTCCCTTAGAGTTAGATTCTACTAAACAACTATTTCTTGTTTTATTCTTACCAGTATTGACCCTACTTAGGGATGATCTGGACATTGTTATTTCAATAAGCGTCTATTGAAGTGGATGATATATAGTATATTTTAACCTATTTAGTTTTAAAATATTTTTTCTGAAAGTTATCATACCAAAATTATTTTTGGACTAAACTAGTAATTTTAAAAATATTATCTCTCATGTCTCTCATGCTTCTTATTTCGAATCATCTAAGACGTTCGTTTTGAACTTCAGGGGTGTACAAGGTTATCACTCACAACCTCATACTTACATTTTTCAATGGCCATGTAGCAAACTATTTCAATGGCCCGTCGATTTTGTGAAGTACTTCCTCCGTTTCAAATTATAAGACATTCCAACAATCTTGGAGAGTCAAAGTTTTTTATGTTTGACCAAATTTATATATAGAATAATGGCATTTATTATATAAACTAAGTACCATTAGATTTTTTTATTAGTTATATTTTCATAGTACGTCAATTTGATATCATAAATCTTTATATTTCTCTCTATAATCTTGGTCAAACTTGAGATTACTTTGACTCTTTAAGATTCTTGGGATGTCTTATAATTTGAAATGGAGGGAGTATTCTTTTGTTGTGTGCTATGCTATTGGCTCTGGTAGATTAGAAATTTCTTCAGAGTTATAGGGATTAACCCTGGTCTTATGCCAAGCAAAAGATGGTCAAATGATTATAGCACTCCCCTCACTTCACTATCCAGTACAAAAGACGACCAACAATGAATTAAAAATGTTCTAGTCAAGGTTTGGGTGCGCATTGTTAGTATGACACATTTAGGGTTGGCCATTTTATAGGCTGTGCTTTGCACGGGCATGCATGATTTTAGGTGATGGAGAGGAGAGAAAAGAGGCAATTTTCTTGCAAAACAAATGTTCCACAAGTTGCAATTTATCATAACAAGGCAAAGCCATAGGCCATTATTGTACCTTATTGTGACGCGTTGGATGTGTTTTATTTTATTGCAGCAGCCCACAAACTAGGAGTTACATTTCCGGGGAAAGAATGATCTTTATTCCTACATATGACACTTATGACATGCACTCAACCATCCATTACCGCATATTAGGGTACTAAGTATGACTCTATAAAGGGAAAAAGGAAAATCTTATAGTAAGTTGGTTACGAAGTCTTTGAAACTAAAAAAGTAGTATAGGGCATCAGAAAAGAAAACAACACCATTTGCATTCCCTACAATTTGCATGTCAAAAATCTTAATAAAAAATAGCTATTTTATAATGATAGTAAAGTATCAAAGGATACTTTCATGTAGTTATTCCCTTGAATTTTTTCTAGCCGTTGTAAGGAATATGGACCCATGAGGCCGTTGTTTGTGATTTTGGTAATTGTATGACAACACAATCAATGGGACTAACAAATTTGTCAAGTGAATCTTTTTAGATCCCAAAAATATAGTAAAAAGGATTACCAAAGCAAAATATGAAGAAAGAACTCAAAAAAAAACTGAATTGGACTAGTTATGCAAAAATCAGTAGCATCGATTCTTCCTATGACTCTGCACCGGTCTATTCGACAAGTCAAAATCGGAGTTCGGAGTAAAAAATTATGGTCAAAACACGAAGAAGCTGATTTCTGTGTGGCACCGGTTAAACCGATGCCTATCACCGGTTATTCCGATGCTCAAAAATTAGTCAAATGAGATGGACTTCTGCAAAACCTTGTAGAGAATTTCGCAAGCTTTCCATAGAGTACAAGATCATCGAAATCGAAGTTCGGAGTAAAAAGTTATGATCAAAATACGAAGCACTCTGAAGCTGATTTCTATAAGCACAAGTTAAACCCATGTTAGTAGAAAAGGCATCGGTGCAATGCACCGTACTATTGTCCAGAGAGCATGTTTTTTGCTCCAGAAAGTCTTTTTAGCACCAGTTAAATCGATACTATCACCGAATAAACCGATAGCACTGTTTTTCAGCTGCAGAACTTGTCAAAAAAGGTCAACGGCTAGTTAAAGCCATTAGTGACCAGTTAAATAGGTGACTAAGCACCGGTTAAACCGGTGCTTACGCAGAAATGTCTCCAACGGCTACAAACGGCTATTTCGAGTTTGTAGGCTATATATATGGCATCTCCCGGCCATTTTGGAGTTGCTAGAGTTCATAAAAGCCTCGTACACATCCAAGAACACCTCCAAACCATCCAAGTGCAAATAGATCAAATTCTTAAACTTAGCACAAACTTTGTGAGTGTTAGTGCTAGGATTAACTCCTTAGAGAGTGTGAGAGCAAGGTGTTGTGCCTTGTGGCTGGTTCTTCAGTGAACCAACAAGTATTTCGGTGCGCCGACCCCTTGGAGCATTTGGTGGCTCGCCGGCACGTCATCGACCCTCCGGCTTGGTGTGGAGCGGCGACGACAATCTTGTACCGGAGAGTGGAGACCCATCTCCTTTGTGGGCAAGCTTAACTTCTTAGTGGAAAGCGGGTCAAGAGGACTGTGATTGTGTTCACGGAAGAGACTTGGTTGCCAGAAACAATACTCTTTGTGAGTGCTTCAACAATGTGGATGTAGGGGCGCCTTTGTGGCAATCCGAACCACGGAATAAATCTTCATGTCGAGAGTTTGCTTCTTCTCATCCCTCATATTTAAGCTTTCGCATTTCATATTGCAACTTGTGTGCCTTTACTTTTCTAGTGTAATATCTTGCTAGGTTTGGTTATAAGTTGCAAAACTCTTTTGGAATGAGAGTTTCACACTAAGATGAACCGTAGTTGCACATCTAGATAGCATGTTTTAGATTAAGTTTTTATACAAACTAGTTGGAACCATAGGTTAAAGTTTTAAAGTGTCTAATTCACCCCCTCCCCCACTTAGACTAGAGCACCCGATCACTTTCAGCCGCTTGGTCCCATATTTTGGAAGTATCAGATACTTTACTCTAGATATTTTTGAGAACTTCCTACCTTCACCACTATAGAATTTTATCAGATTGACGGCACCTATTTTTTTTCAATCAATGTAAAATTTCTCTAAAAAAATTGAGGGAAAGAAAAGTCCCACAACGGGCTCGCGGATGGGCTGCACGGGCCGGAGGCGTGGATCGAAGAGAATTTGAGCCGCCAAGCCTCCCCCACGGCCCATCAAGTCGTCTTCCACCTCCGTCCAGCAAGTCCGCAACGCGGCAGCAGAGTCAGCGGCACGGCTCCTCCTCCTCACCCCGCCCCCCCCCCCCCCCCCCCCCCACACACACACACACCTCCTTCCCACCCATTACCCGGCGAGCCATGTCCGGCGGCGGGTGCAGCGTGCGCGCCATCTGGATCCTCACGCCGCACGACGCCGTGGCCTTCTCCAGGTGCCCATACGAACTTTTTCCGGTCAGGATTTGGGCCCTTCTGATCCCATGGGGGCTCACCTCTTCCTTCCTTCCGTCAGGCGGTTCGCGGTTGTGGAGAAGCGGTGGCGCGCATCCTGGGAAGCGGAGGGCGGAGGTGGCGGCGACGGGGACGGGCGGGGCGCTGGGGCGCCGACGCCACCGCAGCTGCCGGCCGACCACGAGGTCGCTGCCGCCTTCGCCGACCGCCGGAGAAGGTTAGCCGTCGTTCCCTTGGTTCTTCGGTCAGCTTATGGTGTGCGGATGCGTGCAGATTAGTCACTGGAGTGCACTGTACTTGTGAGTAGAAGTGATTTGGGTGTTAGGATATGATCCATATATATCCAGAGACGGAATGATACATCAATGTTTTTTTTTGCTTGAAAACACCACAGACTGATTAAAGTGAGATCCTAATACATGTAGAACAGCAAGAAAAAAAAACATTAAAAGTACAAACCATACGGTGCTTAAAAGATTCGATATCTGCGGATCACTTTCAGTCACTGAAACCATGAGCCTATGCTGTTGTGGCATAATGCAGCAATGCTGTTGGAAGTAGGAACAATGTAATACATAACTGAAATATCTTTGTCACTCTGTAGGGAAGGCACTGCACGAGGTTCCGGTATTCGTACAAGCCTATCATCTGTGGGATTGGATTCCTGGGTCGATGATCCCATCACGCGCCAAGTTATATCGCTTCACATTAATAAAGAGGAATCGGATGACTTCATGATCTGGCCGGTGGTTCTGCAGAAGCGCGGAGGGTATTATGTCCTTGTGTTGCCTCTGGTGGATCCTCAGTCGTTTAGAGCGTATGAGAATCTCTTAAAAAGGTCGGATTGTGGGAGTTCGGCCAAGGAGAATGGCAACTTTTCTTCCATCCTGCTCAATCTTCCGTGCATAACAGGGTAATGTAAGTTTGCTCACCTATTATGGGCTGTGTTTCTTTTTAAATGTCTAAGTTTCTTGTTTTTTTCACCGCCAACCCCACCATCACTTAATATGAAAATGCTTCCTAGTGATATGGTGCCATCTTCAGCATCCAATTAAGGATTATGTTCATTACATGAAAAACATCTGATGTTGTTCAAGCAACAACTTGATTAGCTTTCACGTTTACACCTTAATGATAGGGCATTTATGGTTGCGCATGTTATTGGAGACATAATTACTGGTGATATTGCTGAACCTGAGGTGATTGTTAGCTCTGGGCCCTCTGTTGGTGGACTGTTGGATTCATTGACTGGAAGTATAGGTATTTCAGCACGATCAAAGCCTATTGCTGCACCTGTGGCTGCACCGACTGCTTCAGTCTCTTCACCAGTTGGTGCTGCTCAGTCAGACTCCTTAAAAGGTGGTGTTAGACCTTTTGACAAGGATTTACTGAGGAACTTCATCATTGGGGCAATGCCTTTTGGTTAGTATTAACAAAGCCTCCTATGATAGCATATAATACTTCATATTGTTCTATTGTAAAGCTTCTTCAGGGATGTACACTGTAATGAACAATCTAGCTAATACATTTTTTTTGCAGGTCAACCTCAGGATCTCAATTATACCAATGTTACTTCAATAAGGACTACTGGATTTTCAGGTGATCCTCTTCCGACAGACCAGAAGCAACCTGCCTGGAAGCCCTACCTGTACAAAGGGAGGCAAAGGATTCTCTTTTCTAGCCTGGAGACTATAAATGCTGCACTGTATGACCGCGATGATGTGCCAGATTTCCTTTCTGTTTCTGGACAAGTAACATGTAGGGCTGAACTAGAAGGACTACCTGATGTTTCTTTGCCACTGACTGGGTTAAAAACTGCTCATGTTGAAGTGTCATCATTCCATCATTGTGTTCAAGCTTCAGATCCCACTGATAATAAACAAACCCTTGTTTTTCAGCCACCATTAGGAAATTTTGTATTGATGCATTATCAAGCACCATGCAACATTGCTCCTCCTGTTAAAGGGTTCTACCAGTTGTCCATGGTTTCTGAAAATGAAGGCGCTTTTCTATTTAAGCTGACATTGATGGAGGGTTACAAATCTCCCTTCATTATGGAGTTCTGCATGATTACAATGCCATTCCCTCGAAGAAGAGTTGCATCATATGAGGGAAATCCATCCATTGGGACAGTTTCAATGACAGAACACTCGATTGAATGGAGAATTGTTTCAAGCGGACGGGGCCTCAGTGGTAGGAGCATTGAGGCTACCTTCCCTGGTACTGTTAAATTTTTTCCTAGAACAACACAGAGAACAAATTCATCATTTCGGTCAGTTTCAAGCACCGCATATACTGAAGATAGTGACAGTGAGCAAGATAATGTTAAGAATGGAGCTAGCTTGGATGACTACATCATGGAAAAAATAAATAAGGATCTTCAGGCAGTTGATTTAGAAGAGCCATTGTCTTGGCAAGCCTATAATTATGCTAAGGTATGTCTCTAACAAAGGATGTTACTAGGAGACCTTCAGAAGCTTTCTCGTCACTTCCTTTTGTTTTGAACATAGCTTGTTGGTTTCTTTCTGCTCTGTTTATTGATTATAATCATTTTTCTAGGTTTCTTTTAAGATCACTGGAGGCACGCTATCTGGGCTTACAATTGATCCAAAATCCGTAAGTTACACATTACTTTTCTCACTCACTGTAATGAGGTGTGATCAATAAATCCATTCGTTTGCAAAATCTTATTATCCGACACATCCTGATAGTCAATTATGTTCATAATTTGATTGGCATAGATATATAAGAAAGAAAGCCTACAAGTATAGAAAGAAGTGCTAGTATCCTATCAAATGAAATGGCGTTCATAACCACTTTTTTTTTTGTTAAAGTTGGAGAACGGTAATCACACCGCAATATGTCACATGTACCGCCCACAAACTCCCACGGAAACTGTGCATCCAGTTTAAAATGTTGCGTTATTTTGTTAGCAGATCAATTCCAAGCAAATCTTATATTGATATATATCTCAGTTTGATGTCAGGCAGAATTTCTGTCTATATATTTACTTAAGATTTCTGCCTACATGTACTGCTGCACAGGGTGTTCAAGTTGCATTTTGCTCTTGTATTACTGTCATTAGAAATGTTCTGTATGCGATGCTTTATCAAAATACATCTATCACAAATTTGCCTCATGCTTTGATTCTTTAATGACCTGCAGGTAAATATCTACCCTTCTGTTAAAGCCCCAGCTGAATACACAATGCAGGTACCGATGTGATCTTGATAGCTACTCTTGCTCTATTTAATCATTAAATAGTGATGAACCCTCTGAAATAGGATAGCTGGTTTGCACTAGTTTCGTATTTAGTCTTAGAGGATTATTTTCTGTCAGGCTACAGTTGTGTAAGCATGCATCTAAATGGGCTTTGTTATGTCAGTGCCGAGATAGTGACAAGCTAATACAGATTTAATATACCACCACACTGCTTCGGAGCTTATCTTACGTAAACATCTCATGCTTGCTTAGTTTCCTCTTCTCCGGAAAGCAGACTTGATCTTTTCATTAGTCGACTCACAATAAAATGCTTGCTATTTCTATAATCTGTTTAAATAATGTGTGTGTTCCCCCCTTTTACAGGCTTCTTCCGGAGATTATATACTGTGGAACACCTTGGGAAAATGTCCTACAGCGGCTTTGCCTAGAGATCTTTGAATGTCAGAATGCTTCAGCATACAGTGTCATACGTTGGTGTAGATTTTATTTTCTGTACAGACTTAAAAGGCGTCGATTATGCTCCTCCACATTGTTTCTCCTGTTTCATTTGTCCCAACCAGACCTGCGCTGGAAAGTTTTTGGTCCTCTTTGTTTCAATTTTCAAGGAAAATTACAAACCCGCAGATTTTGGTGTCTCAAGCGGTCAAGCCTGAACCTATCCAATCTTGGTGTCTCAAATGGAATTTTCCATCTCTAGCGACCGTGGCCTTTCTGTTGATTGTTGCGTTACATGCTGGTGTAGCAATGCCATCTGACTTGTAGAGTATCAGAGTACGATCACAGGTGGATGTGTTGTGTGTTGAGCAGCAGCACCATCTACGTCTTCTTTTGTTTGCTATGCTATACTGTACTTTCATTTGAGATGGATATATGCTTGTGGAGTTTTAGTGCTGCTGCTATACTTGCTGGTCCATTGAAACAGGACATTCTTTGCCATGGCATGCTGGATGCCACTGAGATAGAATCACAGAGTCGCCTTTTTGAGTCTTTTTCACAAAAGAATTGCTTTTGAGTGAGGAATGCTCCTCCTAGCCGCCTATAGCCTGCACCCCAAAGGCAGATGGACCTGGTCCTAAAAGCAAGCACTGAAAGGATCGGGAAAAGACATGATCATATGCTGACTTTTCATGAAACGTTTTCGCCGAAGCTTTTGAAACAAAATGGTTCCAAGACATTTATCTTTGTTTCTAATATTTATTAAAACCTTTTTCCTGCAGATCTTTTTGCAAAGTTCATTCGTGCTGCCTCAAGCAGAGAAGGTGATTGGCACACTTCACAAAAAGCAGGATTGGCCCTGCCACTTTCGCGCAGCCCCCTCGGCTTTCCACGAAATTTCAACCCCCGCCGCGGCTATCCTATAAAGCCAACTCCCCGCTGACTCGTGGCGTTTATCCACAGAGATCAGGTTGTCTTACAGTTACAGTTGCAGATACCCCCTCAAGGAACGTTCGAAATTCTGAACGGGTCCTCGTCCGACAACCTGCGATGAGCGCTGCCGTGCCCGTGCCCGCGCCGCCGCCGGTGGATCCCGCCACGGCGGGGGAGATGGCGCGGGAGGCCGCCGCGTGGTGCGCGCTGCACGGCCTCGTCGTCGGGGACCGCGCCGACCCGGTGAGCTACTTCTTCTTAGGCGGCTTCTTGCCCCTCCCCTTGTCTTGCGCATCGACAGCGCGCTGAGTTACTTCAGCTTACTGTTGCTGAATTGAGCAAGGTCACGGACTAGATGAGCGATAAGAGACCTCTGTATCTTCTCTTCTATTTTGCTGTCTGAATGAAGCAAGGCAAATCAGGTTCTGATTCTGGTTCTTGACTCCTTGCCTCCTCCTTGGTATATATGGAAACATTCAGTTCACTTCTTCACTCGTACACTGGAGCTAATAGTTCAGTTCCATCATTTTTCTGTCACTCAGTGTTTGATGAGCATGGTTAGATCCTGTGATGTATTCTTGTCTTCTTTAGTTCGTACTGTGGATAGAGGGTCTTTTTTTTTTCAACTGTGTGGATAGAGGGTCTAGTATGTACTGATTGCCTCTGCTTTGGATCATGATTCATGACCAGACTTTCATGCGTGAGGAATCTCTGTCGAATGATACTATAACGAAAGCTTCTTTTGAAGTTTGGTGGAACGGGGAACGAATACAAGTTAGCTACTTAGCTAGTTGCTGTCTTCCTGAATCTTGATGAAGCATTGTGATTGGCCTCTTGCAGAGATCAGCAACAGTCCCTGGCGTTGGTTTGGTTCATGCTCCATTCTCCCTGCTCCCAGCACATCTTCCCGAATCCATTTGGAGGCAGGCGTGTGAGTTGGCTACCATATTTAACGAGCTTGTGGATCGTGTTAGCCTCGATGGGAAGTTCTTGCAAGATTCTTTGTCCAAGTAAGTTTCTTTTCCACATTAACTTCTCACCATGTCATGAATTATCATCCAGAGTTCTGTTTGCAGCTTGAATTAATTGATTAACCTATAGTGTTAAGTTCATCGAATCCTTCGAAATTCTCTTGTGCATTGCCAGTGCGCACTGTGTGCTGACTGATAGATTGTTGAAATTTTGAAACGACCCATCTAATTTTGAGTGAACAAAATGACCATCCAGGTCACAAATTCAAAATCTCTGTCAATGGAACTGTTGGACTGATGTAGTGGTTGATCATGTTGTAATTTCAGAACAAGGCAGGTTGATGATTTCACATCTAGACTCTTAGAGATTCACAGGAAAATGATGGAAATAAATAAGGAGGAGGTAATTTTCTAAGCGCTCCTACTCAGTTCAATCCTGAACCTGAGTATTAGTAAGCACATCTTATCTCTAACTTCTCGATGTCAACTTCTTAACCTGAACATTAAATATTAGTATAATTTAAGTTATCTCAAAGTTCACTTTTCTTATCTTTTATTGGGGTAAATGGTGGTGATGTTTTTGCTATGGTGTTACTGATCAGTGCTCCAATATTAACCAGAATATTCGCTTAGGGTTGCACCGATCAGATTATATGCTGGATTTAGAAACAAATTCTCTTCTTCAAATAGAGCTCAACACCATTTCAACATCCTTTCCTGGGCTTGGATCCTTAGTAAGTGATCTTCACAGGTAAAGTCTGGCATATCATTTCTATAAGAGTTAATTTCTGTAATAGAAACATCCTGCTGTGGATGAAGATAACTTTTCTTTTTTTTAAAAAAAAAAGAAGAAGAAGAAGAGAAAAACTGTTTCAATAATAGAAAGATATTGTACTGAACACTTTGGTTGTGAAAATTCTGCTATTTTCTTAAATAACAGATAAGTAGCACTTGCTAAATTACACGTGGTAGAACAATAGGC
Source organism: Panicum virgatum (assembly GCF_016808335.1). Classification (NCBI taxonomy): domain Eukaryota; kingdom Viridiplantae; phylum Streptophyta; class Magnoliopsida; order Poales; family Poaceae; genus Panicum; species Panicum virgatum. The sequence continues at coordinate 54,106,828 of NC_053138.1, forward strand.
TTTAGTTGTGGCTATTTCATATGTTTATTTTTGCTTTGATATGGAGAATGAATATTAGGGTCCAGTATCGTAGCATACTTTGTAACATTACTAAGTTACAAATATATTTCTCATTTTACAAGTAATGAAAAGCTAGCGAATAATGTACCTACTACATTCTTTTCTAGTAGGGCTATAGTTTTCTGGAGAGTGAAGGCATAGTATTGAAGAGTTTCCGCTCCAAGTTCTGAAACTGAAAGTGGATAGGGAAAATGTACTTTTAGTTGTATTTTTGCATGAGTTTTCTCCTTTTATTGGTTGTGCCTTGGTGGTTCTTATTTGTTCAACTGACCAGCATTATTTTTGTGTCTTCAACACAATTGGAATTCAATTGAGCATTCTTTAATTGCTATACAGGAGCTTAATTAATCAGTATGTACATCTATTAAGTCTGGAACCAAAGAGGGTTCCTGGAAATGCGGCTAGCAGTAAATTTGCTGAAGCATTGGCCAGAGCATGGGCTGAGTTCAATGTTGACAGGTTTGGTATGCTCTAGTAGAACGTGCATTTTTTTTATGTTATACTACTATCCAAATGAGTATTGACTGCCATTCTTTTCCATGAATTTATCAGTGCTGTAGTTATGATGATTGTTCAGCCTGAAGAAAGAAATATGTATGACCAATACTGGCTTACTAACCATTTGAAGGAATCATATCCTTTTATATTCTACTTTCTTATTTTCTGTAATGATGGAAACTACAACTTCCACTGTTTGATTCCTGCATAGTGACCGCTTGGTTGACTTTATTCAATTATTACCCATATAACTGTCATTATTTACTTTCCCATCTATAATCTTGAGTTCAATCTTGTCACTGCCTTTTCACCAATATCTGTGTATCCAGTTTGGTGCTGGGAGCCTGAGATTGATAAAGTGTTTGGTAATTTTGAAACACTGTTATATTTGAATTTTAGGCAATATCAAACTTCATAAGATCAAACTTGTGTTCCCTTGACAACTTTTCACATATGGGATAACAACTATTAGGAAAACATTGTCACAGGTGGAGGCCGAAGGGCAGGTTCTCCCTGATGGAACTCTTGTGGTGTATGTATCCATAATTCCATATATGTCAAAAATAAATTATGCATGATTTTCTCTAGGCATTTGAGAAATTAACCTTGCAGTATGTTCATTAGAATTTTATGTTTTGAAATGAAAAATGCAGAGATGGCAAGAAAGTTGCTGTGGTGTACTATAGAGCTGGATATACACCAAATGATTACCCTTCAGAAGCTGTACGAGTACATAGCTTTTGCTTTTCCACACAGCCTTTTCTTTTCAGACACCAAGTTCCACAGTTTTTTTTTTCTTTAAGCTGTTCCATTCTTAGCCGAACATGTTTGAATGCTTCTACAGTCCCACATGATTTGGATGCATTCTTGTTGGTTTTGTTATGTTAATGTTCTCAAATTACCATGATAAGCTTATTATATATTCTAGGAATGGAGTGCAAGACTTTTGATTGAACAATCATGCGCTGTGAAGTGCCCTTCAATATCGTATCATTTAGTGGGAACCAAAAAGATTCAACAAGAACTAGCAAAGCCCAATGTGCTTGAAAGGTAATAAGATTTCTTCAGTAACAAATAGTACACATTTGAACATTCATATGTTGTGTATATGACACTATAGATCTACATGCTTTCGTAGACAAATGTGATGCTTGTAGGTCGCCTGTACTGGTATTTCAATACTACTCAGCTGCTACTGTAATGATCAGATCAATTATTAGCCTTTTATGTAGGCTAAAAACTTGCAAGTTTTCGTAACCATCATTTGTTCTTTCGATAGGTTTCTTGAAAATAAGGAGGAAATTGCTAAGCTTCGTAAATGCTTTGCTGGTCTATGGAGTTTGGATGATGAAGAGATTGTTAAAACTGCAATTGAAAAGCCTGAGTTGTTTGTGTTGAAGCCTCAACGTGAAGGCGGAGGTTTGTATTTACATTAGCATATGCACATAATTATTACTTTTTTTCTGAATATGCTTTCTATATACAGGGAACAATATTTATGGCCTTGATTTGAGAGAGACACTTACCAGACTCCAGAAGGAAGGAGGGGATGCACTTGCAGCGTACATACTTATGCAAAGAATCTTCCCAAAAGCTTCTCTTGCTTATCTAGTTCGTGGTGGTATTTGCCATGAGGGTCTTGTGATTTCGGAGCTTGGAATATATGGTGCTTACTTGCGGTATGGTAGTTTAAAAACAAACACACTAGTGGTTTGCAAATGCTGGCATTTTTTCTAATGAAAAGGTACTACGCTGCTCAATTTCTGATCAGGAACAAAGATAAGGTAGTAATCAATGAGCAAAGTGGCTACTTGATGCGGACGAAAGTTTCTTCATCAGATGAAGGCGGCGTCGCTGCAGGGTTTGCTGTTTTGGATAGCTTATACCTGACTGACAAGGTGATATGCAATTGATCAAACGTTTTTCACCCACTAGTTTTCCTTAAGTAGATGAAAATTCTCTTGAGTGTTAGGCTTTTGCTCAGCAATCTCAAAATTATATTTGACTTTTATTAGCACATTCGAAAACCCTGAATGTAAAATTTTGTTAGTGATCAGGTCAAAACCAAAGGAGACTCCAGAAAAGCTGTTTCATCCAAATTGCATTCCGTATGTCATTAAGAAAATAATCAGCATTTTGTTAACCAGATCATCAATTTTTACCTTCCTCAAATTGTCTTCTTGACATGTACTTCTGTAACCAGTAAAAGAGTTTCCCTATTTACGAATTAAATGCGAAATACTGGAATCTTCTGCTAGACTGCCTATGTTTCTCAAGTTTGCCTACAAATTTCTGCGTTACCATTTCATTTTCATTTTCTTTGGGAAAATTACGCTCATGTTCTTGTTCCGTGCAGTGAGGTAACGAAAGGAGCCTCAGCTACAGCTTTCAGCAAGCTTACATCGACAACTGATTCAACATCATGTTCTCCATTAAACAATGCCGGAGAAGCTGCTGCAGGCTACAGCCATATCTCATCTCGTTTGATGATTTCCTACTGCCCGTTCCTAGGGAGAGAATAAGTGTATTATGTGTGGCTTGCATGTACATGAAATCCATGAAAACAATGATGAACAATCATGTTATATGTAGATCATGCCAATGACCTGCGCAGGATAATCTCAGCCGCTTGCTCGGCCCATTGCCAAACACAGACTAACTCCTTCGTGTAAACCGTGCAAACTTCAATCTGGACCACCGGATCAACAGGAAGAAAAGGCACCGGATCTTCCTCTCAAACAGCTCCGCCTCTTCTGGTGAGCAATCACCACAGGCACCTCGTGAGGAAGACAACGATCGAATCCGCCGCGATCCCAGAGCTCTACAACATGGATAAGTCACCCTGCTGCCGTATCACGTATTCAATACGTATCCGACACAGATACACGGTGGATACGCCAAGGATACGTATCCAAGATGTATCCACGAGCTGGGCCGTATTGGTCCGGGAAACCTCAGATTCGATACCTATTTGGTAGGATACGGCCCAGAGAGGAAAGAGATGGCGGAGCGCGGCGGGGCAGGGCTCGAGGCTGGCGGTGCTGCCCCGCGCCTGCGCCATCCGCAGCCCGCAGGTCCGCGATGAGGCCCGCCGTCCGCGCCACCGCAGGCCGCCCCTGCTTCGTGCCCCGCCCCTTCGCGCACCTCGCCGGGCTTGAGGTCCTCCGCCACCACCTAGATCCAGCGAGGTAGGGAGGGCGGAGGGGCGGCGCTGCAGCGGCTAGTGTGGGACGCGCAGCCGCCGCCACTAGCCTGGACGCGGCGTGGGAGGAGACGAGAGGGAGGGAGGGAGCAGAGGGCCGGCGGTGCCGGGATCCGTCGGCGCTGGGAGGAGGGAGCTCCGGGGAGGCGAGGCGAGGGCCGGCGAGGGAGTAGTAGTGGCAGGGGAGGCGGCGGGGGTGCGGGAGGAAGGGAGCCGGCGGTGGAGAAGGCGGAGAGAGAGAGGGAGAGAGAGGGAGAGTTGGGATGGGGAGGGCAGAAAAGGAAGGAGGGAGAGGGAGAGAGGTGGCAAGCCGGCACCTAATGGGGTCTCGGGAGAGTGGCAGCGCTAGGTCAAGGTTATATGGGCTGTTTGGTGGTCTCTTGGGCTGGGCTTTCTTAGTTTCTTCTCCTTTCTTCTTCTTTTCTTTTTTATTTTCCTTTTCCTACCATTAATATGCATTAATATTTATTTTATAAAAAATACTAAAATGTATCCGCGTATCGGGTTTTTTGGGAAAATGACGTATCCCTGTATCCGTATCTGTGCTGCATAGTCCCAGAGTTCATCCGCTGTGACCGAGCTCACCTCCTGCGAGACCATGCCGCCGCTCCCGAGCGCCAGGCTCAGGGCCCAGGTGGTGACGGTGGAACGAGTTGGGGACGTGCGGTGCGCCGGCGCGACGACGGCGAGTTGGGGACGAGCGGTGTGCCGGCGCGACGACGGCGTTGGGTGAGGGAGGAGCGCCGTCGGCGAGAACGCGCGCGAACCTCAGGACGCCGGTGGCGGCTGCACCGAGGACGTTGTGCGCCTGCAGCCATCCCCTGTCGACTTGTTGGCGCAGAAATAGAGCCAACACACGAAAGCGCTCGACCGCGCAGCGAACGACGGCACGATGCAGCGCCGATGCTCAGACCGGTCGGGATATACCGGTCATACCGATTGTCGCCGGGCAGACCGGCGAGGAAACCAACGAGCATCGCCCGGGAAGGACCCGTCGGGACAGACGCACGTATGGTTGTTCTAGGGTCGACAGGCCACCTAGAACGCCCTCAATCGACATAGAGACGAAGGAGGAACAACAAATAGTAGATTGGAAAAGCTAGGGTAAAGAGAAAAGATAAAAAGATAAAAGTTGTATTATTTGATTGATTGGATGCCCTCAATCGGACGTGACCCTTTATATTTATAGGGTGGGGTGGACTTATCCCGCAAGAAATTCTTTTTACAGATAAGAATCTATGAAATAATCTAATTACACTCGAAGTCCTCGAAGACCGGTCAGACTGGTCGTCAATCCTACCGGTTATACCGATCGTCTTCTGCCATATCGACTACAACGTCAAACCGGCCAGACCGGTCGGTTCTGTCTAATGTCAATTTTGATTGTCAACACGACCCAATTCCTGTCGATACACGGCTGCTTGACAGGCAATTCCAGGAACAAGATCTCAAAGCTTTCATCAAACAAGAATGGCAGAGCATGGCGCCTGGGCCGCGACCTCGCCGATGGCCGCTGTGCATACGAGAATCAATTAGTATTAAATATTAAATATGAGTTACAGCTTACAAATATAGACAAACACGATCATTTTAGCTCCTTATTGATCTATCTAAAAAATTTTAGAATGACGAGAAACTCGATTACTCATTACCGTCGTCGTCGGCGGTGAGCAATATGGGCAGGCCGTGTCTGTAGCGAGCATGCATGCGTCATGACTCATGAAGCATGGACAGCTAAGTCCGATGTCGGGGAGAGTCCTGGATCCTGCCGCCACAGCGACTTGGTGCGGACGGTCACGGGCAATTCTATTTATCGCGGCCGTGGCTGCCAGCGACTTGTGCGCTTCTCGGCTTCTGCCAGCCATCGCGTCGCAGAAGCCGAGAAGCGCAGAAGTCGCTACGGAGTTCTGCTGTGTTGTTCGGCTGTTCCGTATGCTGGACGTGACATCGATTTTTTCTTTTTTTTTATCCGGCTCATCTAATACTATTTCACTTTCTATTAGATCGGTCAATATCAATTCAACACATGTTCTCGTGTGAATTCGTCAGCTACTCAGTTCTCTATTTTCTACCCAGGAGGTGATATGGAATTTGGAGGCCTCATTTTACCATTATTTTAATTTTGTTAATAGATTAGGATGGACCAATGACATGTAGGATTCTCGTTTCTTTCTTCTAATCCTAATTTTACTTCTTTAATTTGATTTATGAGTTGTTTGGTTTCAGGGACTAAACTTTAGACTATATCACATCAAATTTTTTTTTGATATTTATTAGTATTAAATGAAGTTTGATTGTAAAACTAACTGTAGAATTCTGGGCTAAACTGCGAGACGAATCTAGTGAGGTATATTAATTCATAATTAATGAATTGTTACTGTAGCAAATCATAGATTAATTAGTCTCATTAGTTTCGTATCACAAATTAGCACTCATCTGTCAAAAAAATTTTATAAACAAATTTTATTTGGTACTTCTAAACAGTAAAATTTCTTTTGATGTGATAGGGGCTAAAAAACTTATGGAAACAAACATAGTCTTAGCTTTTGCCTTCGTGCATTAGGTAGGGGCGTTTATTCATCGCGCGTGCTTTTTGCGCGCCGCTACATCGCCGAAGGCTTTCCCCCTATTCTATTGTACAATCTGTTTAGCGTCTTGAAGTGTTAAACAACATTTAGAATTCTGGAACATTTTAAAGTGTTTATAACATTTACTCAGAACTTTTTCAAATGTTCTAATGTTTCTATACAATTCTGAAATGTTTTACAAACATATATGAAATGTTTCGAAACAATTTGAAATATTATTCAAACAAACCTGAAATATTTTTTAATCATTCAAAACATTATGAAGTGTTTAACACTATTTATTGGAAACTTTTCATGTTCCCAAACAAATCAGCATGTTCCCGAACACTCTCAAATGTTCCAAAAGAAAGTCCTCAATGTTTCATAACTTTTTCCAAATGTTCTAATGTTCCAGTACAATTCTGAAATGTTTCTCCAAACATATATGCAATATTCTACAACCATATTTGAAATATTTTGAAACAATCTGAAATATTTCTAAACAAACCTAAAAATATTTTTTAATCATTCAAAACATTATAAAGTGTTTAACACTATTTATTGGGTACTTTTCATGCAAACACTGACAGCCTGTTTGGCTGAGCTGAAATGGCTGGGCTGGAGATAACCAGCTCCAGCCAGCGCCAGCCCGGGCCAGACCGGCTGATTCTGCAACCATTCATCATCTTCTGCAGGCACACGCAAGCTAAGCCAACCATTCATACGGTAACACTTTTGAAAAAAGTTCAGGAACACTTTTGGAAACGTTCCGGAACACTATAGAAATGTTCCGGAACTTTATGAATTGTTTCGGATTACTTTTGAAAATATTCTGACAGACTTTTTGAAAACCATATTAACGTTCCGGAACAATGTTCCAAAACACTTGTGACAATGAAACATTATAGAAATATTCCGAAACTCTTTTGAAAATAATGCAGAACACTTTTTGAATTGTTTCGGAACACAGTTTGAAATGTCCCGGAACACTTTTGAGAACCATCTTAATGTTTCAGAACAATGTTCCTGAGCACTTTTTTGAATTGTTTCGGAACATTTTTGAAAATGTTCGGGAACACTTTTGAAAATATTCCAGATTTTTTTAAAAAAATTGTCTTAATATTTCGAAACAATGTTTCAAAACACTTGTGACAATGTTCCGGAACACTATAGAAATGTTCCAGAATACTTTTGAAAATATTGCGAAACACTTTTAAAAATTTTTGAAACACTTTTGAAAATGTTTAGGAACACTTTTGAAAATGTTCCGGAACACTATAGAAATGTTTCGGAACTTTTTGAATTGTTTCGGAACACTTTTGAAAATATTCCGAAACACTTTTTGAAAATCATCTTAAAGTTCCTGAGCACTTTTTGGAATTGTTCTGGAACACTTTTGAAAAACATTCGGGAACACTTTTGAAAATATTCCATAATATTTTTGAAAATCGTCTTAATGTTTCGGAACAATGTTCCAAAACACTATAAAAATGTTCCAGAATACTTTTTGGAAAATGTTTCCCAAAAGTGTTTCGGTCTTAATGTTTTTTCGGATCTCTTTTGAAAATATTGTGGAACACTTTTTGAAATATTTCGGAACACTTTTGAAATTGTTTCGGAACACTTTCGACAATGTTCCGGAACACTTTTGAAAAATGTTCGGGAACACTTTTGAAAATATTTCAGAACATTTTTGAAAATCGTCTTAATGTTTCGGAACAATGTTCCAAAACACTTTGTGACAATATTTCGGAACACTATAGAAATGTTCCTGAACACTATTGAAAATATTGCGAAATACTTTTGAAATATTTCAGAACACTTTTGAAAATGCTCAGGAACACTTTTGAAAACGTTCCGGAACACTAAAGAAATGTTCCGAAACTTTATGAATTATTTCGGAACACTTTTGAAAATATTCCGGAACACTTTTTGAAAACCGTCTTAATGTTCCGGAACAATATTCCGAAACACTTGTGACAATGTTCTGGAGCACACTTTGGAAAATGTTCCCGAACAATTTGGAATGTTCCAGAACACTTTTTAAAATGTTTCGGAATACTTTTGAAATGTTTCCGGAACACTTTTGAAAAAGAAACACTTTTGAGAACTGTCTTAATGTTCTGGAACAATATAGAAATGTCCCGGAACTCTTTTGAAAATACTGCGGAATAATTTTTGAAATGTTTCGGAACATTTTTGAAATTGTTCCTAAACGCTTTTGAAATGTTCCGGAACACTTTTTGAAAAACCGCGGCATTATGAAAACAAATATATCTGTAAAGTATTAAACAATTAAAATTGTTTACAAAATACCCTTAAACAATTTGAACTGTTATCGAAACATTAGGAAAGCACATTTACAAAATACCCTTAAACAATTTCGCTTCATTGGATATAGTGCAATGAAGCGATCAATTTGAAGCGCATCCGCATGCCAAAACAAAAGAATTTTGAACCGTGAAAACAACTCAGAAGTACAGAACATTTCCAAACAATTTTTATCAGAATATTTCCTAATAAATACCACTTCTGAAGCAAATGGCAGGCCTAACATCCAATTAGCTTAATGGGCCGGGCCCCAGCTTCCGTTGCCGCTCGCGCCATGCTGACGCGCGCGGCACGCGCCTGCCCGCTGCCCGCGCATGCTTCTGCGATGCTGTCGCCTAAGTCGCTTAAAGCGACATATAGACGCCCCCGAGGGTCACGGCCTCTGCTGATCACGGAAGTGGTGGCTTCGTCGGGGGTGGACGCATCTTCATGTAGGCTGCGCACTCCTCCGGCCTCTTCGATGCATGCGTGCATACAATGCAGCAACGAGAATTGCATGTGCCGTATCCATCTTTGCATGTACAATTAGAAGACCAAACGATTAAAAATAAGAGAACATATTAGGTGCAAATCAATTTTTCTATGCAAACTATGAAAATTTCAATCTGAGCCATTAGATCAACATCCATGCATGTTTTCCTCCGGAGAGTCGAGGTCGCGTCGCTGCTGCCAGAATCGGAGACAAAATTTGGAATTTTGCCGTCGCCGGGTAGTCGAGGTCAGCGATACCGCGTCGATTTAGTAGCCGAGTAAACTTTCTTGAAGCTTCATGGCAGCCCTCGCGTGTGTATAGCTGGATTATTATAATTATCCAATTTGTCTTTGCAAAGACGAGAGTAGTCGGAGCAGGTTTGTCTGCCTCGATAATCCACGTGACTGTAACATACTCTTCTTGATCTGGCGAATTATGATGTGGGTCCCGCAGTCCGCTGATCTCCCATCTCGAGTTGAGTTTTGCGTCCGCCTTGATCCACACGTAGCAGAAATCAATGTTGACCCGCACGTAGCAGAAAGCAAGTGCCGGGCCCTCCAGGTAGATAGATCACGTCAATTCACGTGCGCAAGCCCTTCATCGCCATTTGGTAGTAGCCGCGATTATTGTAGCGGATCGAATCCGCCAATGCCGCCGATTGACCGGCACAGATCCAATAGGATCATGCCAAACGGAATTGAATTTGCGCCTTGATGCAAAATTTCAAAACTATCTTGCGGCAAATGCATGGAGTATTAAATCTAGACAAAAAAATTAATTGCATAATTTGCTTGTAAATTGTAAGACGAATCTAATGAGCCTAATTAAGTCATGATTACACAATAAATTGCTACAATAAAGCTATAGTAAATAGTACCGTGCAATTGTAGTTGTAGTACACTAATTCTTGCCTTTTTGTTCAATCGTAAGATTTGTAATTCATGTGGATGGCCTGGCAATGTGTTGGCGATGAGAGGGCTGCTTAAAGTCGGTTCCCTGAGGGGATGTGCCTATGTTTTTTTTTCTTCTGATAGTCTAAATGTAGTCAGAGAGATTTCCAACGTGGGAAGGAAAGATTACAAAGGTTCTATCCTTTTTCTTGTTCCCTACACAAAGATTACAAGTAGGGTTTTTTCACCCGTATTCTGCTGCTTCCATTCTGACGCATTTTCCATTCACGTGTTGCGAAATCTGGACTATCATTCCATCGTGGACTACTGGTGGTCATTTTCCATTTACGTGTTGCATGCGAAAACTGGGCTATTATTATATTATTCCATCGTGTACTAGTGGAAGATTATGTAGAGTGCGACTCGTCAAATTCATCATAGGTTTTGTTTCTCTTACCGTTCAGAGATGACCTCTTGCCATTGCCATACTCCATTTCGGCTATTTAATGCCATGCATGCAGTGTTGTCATTTTAATCCCAAAACTCTACCTTCAGTTAGCATATAGGTCCATCTGAATTGTCTGCTTGGGTCTGCATTACAAGGGGATTGTATGGGGCTCTACTCGCCGCCGCCGGCAAGGGCATTGGCCAATAGCGGATCGCGGTGTTCTGTTCTGGAAGGTGAGTTACATTTCTGTCATACCATTCGCTGTCGGTATACTTTGCTTTCTATGATGGACCATGCTCAAAACTTTTTTTTTTAGAAAAAGAAAGTTGTTTCCAGCCTCTGCGAGACTGCGACCACACATAACCGAATCCTTACATCATTCTCAGCTCAAAAATTGATCACAAAAAAAATAATTTTTATAATGATTGAAAAAAAATAAGAGCCGTCTATCTGACACACACAAGGAATATATAAAAAATCAAAACTTCTAACATTAGTACCTATAGATACTTTACACGACATTAGACTTGCTTGGGTCGCCATTAGCCACAGAAACATTGTTTTTTCCGCATGATGTTGAGAACACCTCAAAAGTGACTCGATATTAGAAATCCATTAATCACCATTAACATTTAGAGAAGTCATCATGAAACATAATTGAAAAGTTGACATGAGCATTTGGATACATAATCACTGCTAGAAAAATATCTGTCAGTGCAGGGTAAAAGAGATCACCGATCGGTACTGATTTTCGAACCATTACTATGAAGCCGAGACTAAAAGTCTCAGTCTTCGTCACCGGGTCATTTATCCTGTACCAAAAGGAAGATTTAGTACTGGATGGTGTTTCCACCCCGTACCAATGTGTACGAATCCAAATTTTTTTTAAACTAGTTGAAACCCGTCAGGAGGCTGCACTCAATGCCGCAAGTCATTGAGTCTCACGTTTCCTTGCTTTGCAATTCAATTAGGTCGTCCATGGAATTTCTGTGGCAAAGGTGCAGTGTATACTGGATCAGAGCTTCAAAGCACGCGTCTCGCTGGGTGGAGGGTTCAGGCCAAGAAGAAAGAGAGAAGCAGCTCAATTATTCACGGTATATTGGCTTAACTTGTGTATAGGAACCTGGTTATTTGTGGCCTCCTTTATTATGCTTCATTAAGGCAATCCATTCATATGTCATATTTAAAGTTATGAAACAACAAGTGTGTAAGGAACATGACCCCATTTAGGCCATTGTTTGTGATTTTGGTGATTGAGTGACAACATAATCAATGAGACTAATATATTTGTGAGATCACATTTGTAGGAGTTTTTAGGTCCCATGGATATGGCAATAAATTAAGCTAAATTGATATAAAAATAGGGAAAACACACCATGGGAACTCTATCATGAACCACACTCTAATTAAGCTCATGATCAAGGTGAGAAGCGTATAAAAGAGTGTATGAATGTCATAAACTCACCTTGGAGAGCCACCTCCTCCAAGGAAATCAAGAACAAAACCTCCCCCCTTGTATTTCTTGTTTTTTCACCTCACCATGAGCTTGCGGGAGGACGATGAATGCTCGGGCGGCTTTATGCCATGCTTATGGGCCACCTAAGTGACCGCCATCCTTTCATGCTTGCGGTCTCTTAAGTGGTCCACTGACACAATCACAAATGGATAAGTGCTAGCGGTTCGTAAGCAATCGGCCACCTGCGTGCTAATTTGTGCTGGTGGTACTCAATACCGACCGCTATCGTCGTAAATGGTAGGCATCGGCACAAGTCATTTTTTTGGTCCGATGTATAACATATTATATATAGTTAGCAAGGGATACCTAGGTATCATCTGTAATGAAAACTCTTGTTTCAAGGAGATCAGTCAAAATGATATTGCTTGTGCGCTTTTGTTTCTTTGGTAACTAATCAAGTTTTAGAATATTTGTAGGGGCCAGAAAACCACACATAAAACAGAGTGAGAAAGTTCATGATCTTGGTGACTACCATGTGATTGCTCAGGTGATTTTGTTTTTGTTGATTAATTTTTTTTATGTGTGCAACATAGAGAGATTTGGGTAATTTGTTGAATTGCCATTGGCTTCTTCCATTCAATGTTCATCAGAGTCATGGCACTAGCATGGAGCCCCTCATTGATGAAATCAAGGCAATGCTTAGGTCAATGAATGACGGGGAGATCAGCATATCGGCGTACGACACTGCCTGGGTTGCTTTAGTTTCAAGGCTGGACGGTGGCAAGGGTCCCCAATTTCCATCCACTGTGCAATGGATCCTCAACAACCAGCTGTCTGATGGTTCCTGGGGCGACTCGGCCTTTTTCTCTGCATATGATCGTATCATAAACACCCTTGCCAGTGTTGTCGCATTGACCAAATGGTCTCTTGGGTCTGAAAATTGCAAAAAAGGTAATGTAAATACTCTATACATAGCTCCAACTTAACCAATGCGTAAGTAAATATGACCCAGTTGTACTTTGTAACTGGCTTACCATTTGGGTGTGAAAAATTGTTGGGCGTAACTCAATTTGTTATGAGAGCTGCGATATCTAAAGCTTCAGACTTTCAGTCATGTTCAGTAAAGTTTTAAATCGAAGAATTGTACCCTTACGTGCAACTCATTAGTACACGTGTGTGTGTCTTTGCTAAATACATTTGGTTTGTCTAATTTGCTTTTATAGGACTCTCTTATCTCCATCAGAACATGTGGAGGGTATCAGAGGAAGATCAGGAGTCGATGCCCATTGGCTTTGAGATTGCATTTCCTTCTCTCATTGAGATAGCAAAGAGTCTAGATCTTGACTTCCCATATGACCACCATGCTTTACAGGAGATATACTACAATAGAGAAATCAAGTTGAAGAGGTATATACTCTCTCGTCCCAAATTATTAGACGTTTTGCCTTTTCTTAGTACATAGTTTTTCTATGCACCTAGACATATATTGTATCCAGGTATATAGAAAAATCTATGTATCTAGAAAAATCAAAGAGACTAATCATTTGGGACGGAGGGACGAGTACTTTTTATATAGGGTGTGACCCATATACTGCCATTAGTGTATGTTTCCCCAGAGATATTCAGGAAAGTTCCCTTTTTTTTAATTTTGTTGTGTCGTGTTGTAGGATTCCAAAGGACATGATGCATAGAGTTCCGACAACAATGTTGCATAACCTCGAAGGAATGTCTGGGCTGGACTGGACAATGCTTCTAAAGCTCCAGTCAAGTGATGGATCCTTCTTGTTCTCTCCTTCAGCTACTGCATATGCTTTTATGCAAACTGGCGACATGAAATGTTTCAAATATATCGACAGGATAGTCAAGAAATTCAATGGAGGCGGTAAGATCAATTACTAAGCAAGAAATGACTATATACCATTGCCCATAAGATTAAAAGGCTTTTTGAGTCGCCCCTTCATCATTAATTGTTTGTGTTCACCATTTTCAGTTCCTGGTGTTTATCCCGTCGATCTTTTTGAGCACCTCTGGGTAGTTGATCGATTACAACGTCTCGGGATTTCTCATCATTTCAAGAAGGAGATCGAACAATCCATGGACTATGTGAATAGGTTTTTATTTGCATGTGCTTATACATCAATTTTTATTGTTTTAACTAAGATATAGCATGGCAACACTTTGTTCTATTGCACACCTTATTTTTCCTTTACTACTTCTTATTTGCTAGGCACTGGACTGAAGAAGGGATCGGTTGGGCTAGGAACTCTAATGTCAAAGATGTGGATGACACAGCAATGGCTTTCCAACTACTACGGCTGCATGGATATAATGTTTCACCAAGTATGTCTCGCACTCAGCTATCTTCTCATCTAAACATTGTTCTTCATCGTCTGCAATTAGACATAAGCAATAATATTGCTTTTCATGCTTGTATAATTATATAATAATATTAACAATTATATGCATGTGTGCTAGCGTCTTGAATATTTCTATTTTGTCACCCTTAATCAACATCTATAGCCTGTAAATATTGCATTAGATTGTTGACCACTAATATATGTGACGTTGCTTGTAGATGTGTTTAAAATTTTTGAGAAGGATGGACACTTCTTTTGTTTTGTTGGGCAATCGTCTCAAGCACTCACAGGGATGTATAACCTCAATAGGGCCTCTCAGATAAGTTTTCCAGGGGAGGATGTTTTGCACCGTGCTAGGACTTTCTCATATGAGTTTCTCAGGAGTAGGCAAGCGAAAGGAATGTTGCATGACAAATGGATTGTCTCCAAGGATCTAGCTGGCGAGGTACATATCCATGCATTGCCCTGTCCCATAGCTTGTAAAATGATTATAATTCAAAAGGAGGTATTATTGTTTCTTTTCGTTTGGCTTTTGTGTTTCACTTAGCTTGGTTGTAGTGATGTCTACTATATATCACTACTTAACATACCTTATATTGGAGGTACTAGTATTGTTCACGTTGTAGCAACCAAAAAAATTATATGAACTTTCGGACATTCCTTAGGGTGTGAACGGCTGGGTATGCACAAAATACCTACAGATATGAATACATCTAATTATCTTTTTTTGGTTTTGGATTCGGGTATAGATAGGGTCAGATGTTTCCGATAAAATTTGAATCAATATTGTCATATCAATGTCAAATATATATTCTTTATTAAGTATTCAGATTCGAATACGGGTGGGACACCGAATATCCCTTTTAGCGGATTTGAATAAATAAACCCCTTTTAGCGGGTCTGAAATTCGTATACGAACCGATAATATCTGTGTACTATTTACACTCCTTTATTCCTATAAAAGCTTCTTTATTATGTAAGATTTTGAAAGAAATTTAGCAAACGTTCTTGTGAGCATTGTTATGATTCCAATTTTGTGAAATCATATAGTATTTAATTTTGATAACAAATATGAGCTAGCTCCCACTTACACCTGCACTACCCCTTTTATTTTAAGATAGTAATTTAATACTAGATTTTTTTTCACGATGTGATTCAGTACGAGGCTTTCAGTTTTGAAGTGTTTCCTACACCCACGTTTTGACTTCTTTCGTTGCTAAAGGGCCCTAAGAATAAAATAAAATAATACAAAATAGTAGGAATGCTGACACCATCTTTCTTGTATCAGAAAAAGATTGGTCAGAAAGACATTTTGCTTCACTTAACAAATGTTGGTTTCTTTCAGTATTTTGCTTGATAGAAAGTTGTCCTTTAATTATATTTGTTTCTGTGTAATCTGTATAATTTGGAGAATAAACATAGCACTGGCCTTGTTGCAACATTTTACTGAACACCATTTTACTAAACTTGATTTAGTAATTCGGCAACTTGGTTCAGTAATTTCTGGTCAGTTTGGTCAGTAATTTGACTGTTGGGTGTAGAATAACCGCTACACCTAATGTGTATAATAATACTACCATACCCACGTGTTATTCTACACTCTAGTTGTAGCTACAACCAATTAATTATTAAACAAATTTTCAGTAATAACTACATACATCATTTTACTAAACATGATTCAATAATTCAGCAACTCGGTTCAGTAATTTCTGGTCAGTTCGGTCATTAATTTGATTGCTGGGTGTTTAAACGCTACACCTAATGTGTAGAATTGTATTACCCATATGCTATTCTACACATTTGGTGTAGCCTTTGTTCTACACCAATAGCTAAACTAAGCAAAATTACGGAACAACTTTTCAGTAGTTTAGTAGCCGACGAGATAGTACCGAACATTGTTCAGTAACTTGTTGGTAAATTTAGTTCAATATTTTGATGATTATTTTGCTAGTTATAAAAGTTGGGTATAGAATAATATTCTACACCTAGAATGTAGAATAGCATTGCCCGTGTGTGTGTGCGCACGCGCAATAGGGATGCTTTTGAAATTTAAAAATAGGGTGTAGAATAGCATTGCTGCCATGTAGAATAATATTCTACACTAAGGTATAATCATAATATATTTAAAAAATAGGGATGCTTTTGAAAATTTTTGTATATATCTCTTTAAAATATCTTAGAACTAATATATGAACATACTCAAAATAATAAAAAAATGTTATGTGCGTATGTCCACATACTCATTTGTCATTGTTAGCATCTTCATATTCTAATTCCAAGATACCTCAGAGGATATATACGAAAAATTTCAAAAAACAGCTTTATTTTTAAATATATTGTATATGGTTACACCTTAGTACTAGTACTAGTATATAAAATGCGTATGTCATAAAAGTATGTCCATATACACTATGTATGGTCATATACTACCATAACAGATATACCATCATAGATGCTCTACTATGATTTCATACTGAACGTACATGCTCTTCGTTGGGTCACATACATCCTACGTTGTGAGATACACATGGGAGTAGCTAGCTACACACGTGTGTAGAATGGATTCTCCACACTCACATGCACACGCACGCACATGCGTGCGCACGCGCGCACACACATAGATATATATAAATATATAGATAGGAAAATTCCTTCCTACACTTGCTTGTAGCTACTCCCATGTGTGTATCTCATGATATGACGTATCTGCTCCAATGAAGAGTATGTACACGGAGTATGTGTTCATATTAGAATATCTATGATGATATATATGTTAGGTATGTGACCATACATAGAGTATATGGACATACTTATTTTATATACAAATATTAAGTTATAATTATAGTATATTTAAAAAATAGGGTTGCTTTTAAAATTTTTCATATATATACTTTTGAAGTATCTTAAAATAAGTATATGAACATACTCAAAGTGATAAATGAGTAAGCGTACATACACATGATGACATACTGATGTTGAGAGTAGCTACACGCGAGTGTAGAAAAAACTCGTCCTAAATAAATATATATATATAGTTCTATTAACAATAAAATATTTATCAACAGGTACAATATACACTAGACTTTCCTTGGTTTGCAAGCTTGCCACGCGTAGAGGCAAGAAACTATCTAGATCAATATGGTGGTGGTGGTGATGTCTGGATTGCAAAGTCCTTCTACAGGTAATTTTCAACACTACTATATAACAGGTCCACATAATTTCATACATGTTAATAATGCTAAGTACTCAATGCAATGTCTGGACTTGGACAGGATGCCCCTTGTTAATAACAATGTATATCTTGAGTTTGCGTGAACAGACTTCAATGGCTGCCAAGTTCTACATCAGCATGAGTGGCAATGGCTTCAAAAGTATGTATACAAGAAAACTTTTGCTATTAAGGAATGATAACATTTTTTTCTTACCAAAGGAGCTAATACACAAGTGTGGAAACATTGAGATGTATTTTCTCAATTTTTGACTTAGAGGAAAAAAAGAAAGAAATGACCACTCAGCACAACTACAGAAAAAGTTGTTGCAAACAGGCCATCACCATTGGTTCAACCAAATCCGACAGTGAGTGGTTTACCAATGGTTTTGTAAGTAGCTGGGCGTAGTGGTTGTTAGAACTAGTGATAGGTGGGCTTTTACTCCTTGATCTATTCACGACCCGACAATGAAAACCCACAATTCCTACAAAAGAGTTCACAATATTTTCAAAAGAAATTAGATGAAAATAAGATTTTATATCAAAATTACAAAGCTCAACAAGATAAAAGATTTTGTAGCTGATATTCATTTAAAATTCTTTATATACCCATATATTCAATATAAATTTTAAAGCTTCTCAAACGACCCTAGATGGAAAATAAGATCAATATCAAAGTTGTAGTGCTCGATTAGATCTAAAATCTTGCAATTAATAACTTTTTCATTTGAGATGTTTTTCTATCCAAAAAATTTATTATAAGATTTGGAGAAGTTGATATAGAAAACAATGTTGCTTCTCTTGACACAAGTAATTGTGTAACATAATGGTAAGGAGAGGTCACAAGACTCATGAGGTCACTAGTTTGAACCCGTGGATGCATCATATGCATATTACATGTAAAGAAGTCAAGACCATTGGATATGGAGATGATTGATCGTACGGTATTGACTTGGGTATAAAAAATTTACAGTCATTGTAATTTTTTTACACGATTTTTTAAAATGTTATCACCGCCAGTGATAATGTATTTTTACCACCATTTCAAAATCGGCAGTGATAATCAACACTATCACCACCAATCCAAATCTAGAACACCCTCAAAACTAGTGGTGAAGGGGGTTTTCGGACCGGGCGTGATAGGGGGGGGGGGGTCCTCCAGGCTCTAGTAGTACGTGCAGAATTAGTTGAACTCACTTTCAAGATTCTCAATTCTCAAAATAGATTATGTATATTCAATAGACTATGTTCCATCAAATTTGATATCATTTCTGGCATTGTATGTTACTAGGTGGTATATACAGAATGGTCTTGTGGATTTTGGAGTCGCACACCAAGATGTTTTGAGAGCTTATTTCTTGGCTGCCGCTTGTATTTTTGAATCAAGCCGTGCCACAGAGCGACTTGCATGGGCAAGAGCCTCAATACTTGCAAACACTATCTCCACACATATCCGTAAGGATTCATCATTCAGAGACAGGTTGGAATGCTTCTTGCGAAGTCAAGATTTCAGTGAAGAAAGTGTCGTGTCATGGTGAGTACAGTAACATTGCTATCCAGGCCATTATGGGTCATTAATGACATAGTATGCCCTACAATGATAATATACTAGTGACTAATAGAACAAAATGTTTCCAGTATAGCTAATAAACTAAAATATCATGACATTTCTATTCAGATTATGTTAAACTTTATGTGATATACACCTTGTTATTCATTGTACGTGGCTTCTAATAAAGCTACAAGGACACATTCTTTTGTTTGTATCTTTGACACACACACATACACATACACACACAAACAGAGAGAGAGAGAGAGAGAGAGAGAGAGAGAGAGAGAGAGAGAGAGAGAGAGAGAGAGAGCAATAAGATTTTTGACATCATGAATGTTGTCATGTATGTTTTGGTATCGAAAATACTGTTCTCACTTTCAGCTCATATAATCAATCTTCACATTGCTTTTGTTCCTTGTGTATACCTGACATTTTAAACATTAATTACTAACATATTTTAGAATATATATACACCTAAGATATCATATATAGTTGTGTTTGTGTTGTGCAACATGGATTAAAATTTTATTTTTAAATAAGGCATACGCATGACACACAACAAGTTGACTGCTTTACTTATTTTGTAGAGTGTGCATGACAAAACTTAGCCTCTTATAGCAAGTTTAAATATGTCATAAGGGTTGCAGCTTATCGAACCTCACTATCAACTTGTACAGGAGTAGTGTTAATTCTTCAACTGTACATAAGCATATATACTGATTAATGGTGATGCAGGCTTGAACGAATGGGAAAAGATGCTATTCTTGTGAGGGAGATTCTGCGACTTAACGATTTAGTAGCAAAAGAAGCACAACCAACTCACGAAGGACCTGAGTGCGCAGAAAATCTCTTGAGAGTAGCTGTAAGTGAAACATGAATTATGTACATATAATAGATAACTACATTGTTTTGTTCGCTAATTTAATCATACTAATGTCATTCTCTGCACTTCTAGTGGATTGAATGGATGAGGCGGGTGGTAAATATAGAAGATAAACAATCTGAAACAAATGCTAGGCAACAAGATTCGTTCAGGTTTTATGACAAACAAACATGTCTGCTTTTAGTTCAAATTATTGAGATTTCTGCTGGACGAATCAGTGAGGCTCTATATTTTCTGAACAACAATGGTGATCGGATTATTCAACTCATGTGCTCTATATGTGATTGTCTTAACCGCAAGCTATCACTTTCGAAGGTAGGCCTATGACATAATATTTTTTTTCTTTGAAACTTTGCACGTACACAATGTGTGAGAAAGAAAAGAGATTTGTAACGTAACTGCTAGCTGTTTATTGTGGCACATTTAATTTACTGATGAACTAATGCATCACTGCAATTTAATTTACAGGAAACTGAGGACAATAAAGAAGTAATAAACCATATTGACCGGGAAATTGACATGTATATGCAAGAATTTTCTCAATACCTACTTAGGAGATCCAATGAGAAAACAAGAAGTAACATTAAGACCAGGCAAAACATTTTGAATATTGTGAAGACTTGTTATTATGCTACTCATTGCACACAAGATGTGCTGGATAGCCATATTTCCAGAGTTATTTTTGATCCTGTTATCTGAAATAAAGGTTCCACTGTGTGGAGTTATGTGTATCGAGAGAATAGTTTAAATAATAATAATAAAGAGGATTTGCCGGCTCAGTCTCTCGGAGGTGCTCATAGAGGTAGGGTTGCGTGCGTGTATTCATAGGGATGAGTGTACGTGCGTGTTTGTGAGCGTCTGCGTCTGTTCTGTGTTTCTAAAAAAAAACATAGAGAAAAGATGCAATGAGAGGGAATATATATGCTTAATGAAACAGAAATCAGTGTGCCGCTGCTGCAATATTCATGTATAAGTAGTGCTTAGTTTGGACGAAGATTTTATTTCTAACAAATTTTCTGAGTAAAATTTATCTGGTAAGCGTACTTAGCTTGAAGTTCGAAACAAGATATCTTCGGTAAGAGTTGATGTATGCAAATGTATAGAAACAAAGTGTTGGTGGAGATGTCTCTGGAACGGGCAAACACTACAACAGTAACGGAAAAGGCACGCAAACCAAGTAAGGAGTTCTCTCTCTATTCAATGTGTCCCATCAATATACATTACAGGGGTATTTATAGGTGGCGATCTGCCTCCCAAGTGCAATTACTACCCTATGCCTTTACAACGGTTATATTCCCAGAATATTTCTGGACGTACACGTAATTTCCTTATTACAATCGTGAGTGGATTACAGCTCAGATGGGCCCCGCTGCCTCAGGCGGTCTTCTTCGCGTCGATCCTCCTCGTCGTGCTCCTCAAAGACGTGCCTTCCTCCGCCGCCGGGCTTCACATCATCTTCGGCCGACCAGCCGAAGGCCCTGGTGTTCTTCGCTTGCCCTTCGCTTCGATGCTTGTGCTGTCCCACCTTCGCGTGTCTTCGGCTTCCTGGCCGAAGAGCAGCGAAGGCTGGCATTCTCTTCGCTCGTCCGGCTCCGGCGCACGTGCAATCCGGTCTTCGCGCACCTTCGGCGACCGGACCGAAGGTGGTGTCCCCAACACAAAGGAAAGTGAATGATTTGACATATTTTTATCAGATGATGTGACACGTACTAGCTAGCGGAACATTGCACTAAACCTAGATCGCATCAGACACTATGTCAGAAATCCCTTTTGGAGACGCAGCTCAAAGCATCAGACGAAAGAAATCCATTTCGTCTTCAAATTTGTGTCACTGATGTAAGGCACATTGGAGATCCGGATACCGTATCGGTGATGCGCTTTGCCAAAATGCATCTCCAATGACCCTCATCAGTGACACGTTTTGCCAAAATGCGTCTTTCCCTTTATCGGTTGCAGCTCGGCTCGCATTTCCCCTTTGCGCCGCAGAGGTTGTGCGCCACCAGGAGCCCAGAAGCGGGGGCGCGTGTTCGTGGCCAGCGGCATGGGCCCCGGCCCCGACAACGAACGCCAACATGCCCAGTCGTCCACCGAAATGTGAGGTGGACACCACCGCACCCGGTTGGGCGACAGAACCAAATGTGTCAGGGGCATTATGGTTATTTTAAATTTTTCCCCTTCCTCGGCCTAAAAAATTAGTATTTCAATAGACTTGATGTCCAACAGCAAACAAGCATAATTGAAACATAGTATCCACTAGCAAAGATAAAATTAGATGGTATCCATCAGCAAGCGGCAAAATTACCCTAGCAATTTACTTCCTCCTAACTTTCACTTTCCGTACCGAGCGCCCTCTCGTGTTAAGCCCTCTCATTTTAGTTTTTTGTTTCATTTACTTAATGCTCCTATCAGCACGTCGCACGTGGAAGCGCCCGGTGTTCGTGATTTTTTTTATTGAAAAATACGGTGCTCGTGATCGGCCCGTACGGCCGAACCACGGCATCTACCGTTTTCCCACCGACAACCCCGGCGAGAAGTTTCAAAAAAATTTCACTAAAGCACGTCACATCGAATCATATAATACATGTATGAAGTATTAAATATAGTTAAAAAAATATAATTAATTGTACAGTTTGGTTGTAAATAACGAGACAAATTTTTTGAGACTAATTATTCTATGGTTAGACAATAATTGCCAAATAAAATCGAAACATATTACAACAACTTTTTCGCAGACTTTTCGCGAACTAAACACACCAAATATATTTTACTGTACTTCGTGCGCGCCCGGGCCGAGAGCAGCCCTCGCTTCTCAGCCCGTCAGCTCAGAAAAAGAAAGAGCTAGCGCATCGCACCGGCGTCTGAGAAATGGCGCGCGGGGCCCACCTCGCCGGCGCCTGCCGCGCGCTCCTCCTCGCCGGGCTCCTCGCGTCCTTCCTTCCGGCAGCCGAGCCGTCCTGCCCCCGAGGTGCGCCCCTTCCCAGACCCTCCCCCATTTCCCTCCTGCTCGATCGACCTCCATCCATGAACCTCCAGAAAACCCCGCACCCGACTCCGGTAGTCCAACCCCTCCGTCCCCGCGCGGCGGATCCGGTGCGCCGGGGAGGGATTCGAGGCCATTTCTCGCGAATTAGCATCGGAGACGAGCGTTCCTACTCCCTAGCCTGCTCCGTTTCCTTTTCGTTTAGCAGGCGGCTACCAGCAGCGTCTGACTGATGACCAAGCGCCCCTGATGTGCGCAGACACTTCGCTGGTGAAGGACGTCGGCCGGATGCACCAGAGCAGCTACGGGATCGACGGCTTCTCGCACATAACCGTCGCCGGCGCGCTCGCTCACGGGCTCAAGGAGGTGAGTTTTTTTTTTTTGATAGTGCTCAAGGAGGTGAGTTGAGCTACCTATCTACCCACATGTACACTCTGAATTGGGGCGTTTGTTAGATAATACAAGTTGTTCATGTAACCTGATCATGCGGGATAGTGTTTGTTAGGAGGTTGTTTAGATAGATAGATCTTATCCTTAGCCTAGATAGGTGGCAACAACCTCAACAGCATTACAACCGCATCGTTGTAATCTCCAAGTCATTATTGACTCCTATATAACACGTACCTGTGGTGAACCGATTTTGGTAACCACGTTTCCCAAATTTTACATGGTAATCAGAGCAACTTCTTCCTAAACACATCTACTCCCATCCATGGCGTCGTCGTCTGCTGCGTCGGCATCGCCAGCCCTCAGTCCTCCAGCTTCCGAGAAGCTCGCGAGGGACAACTACCGACTATGGAAAGCGCAGGTTCTCCCTGCCATCCGTGGTGCCCAACTCATGGGCATTCTTGAGGGCAAGACTTCGGCGCCACCTCAACTCATCGAGATGGAGAACGCCGAGAAGAAGAAGGAGAAGGTACCCAACCCGGAGTATGTCTCCTGGCTGGCAAAGGATCAGCAACTGTTGGGCTACCTCATCAACTCCCTGGGCAAAGATGTCCTGGCTCAAGTGGCCACCATTGAATCTGCGGCACAGCTCTGGGAGGCGCTAGAGAAGATGTTCTCGGCGCAATCAAGAGCGCGGGTCTCCAACCTGCGCCTGCAGCTCGCCAACCTCAAGAAGGGTTCCATGACTTCGACGGCTTACTTCACCAAGATGACCGCGATCAGGGACGAGCTGGCAGCAATCGGGAAGCCGGTTGATGATGACGAAGTGGTAACACAGATTCTAAATGGGCTTGATTTTGATTATAATCCTTTTGTGTCTTCTGTTCTTGGACGGGCAGATCAGATCTCTCTAGATGATCTGTACTCCGATCTGTTGGCATATGATGCCCGCCTAGAGATGTACCGGGAAGCACAAGGAGGAGGCCAGCAGCAGTACATATCTTCGGCCAACTCAGCTAGCCGTGGGCGTGGCAACTCTCGCGGACGCGGTGGCAATCGCGGTCGCGGGCGTGGTCGTGGGGGTCCTTCACGTCCCAACGCCAACACAGCTGGTGAAGGATCCTCCAAAGGAGCTGGTCAAAAGCCAAGCAAGCCACGGTGCCAGATATGCAAGAAGGTTGGGCATGAGGCCCCGGCATGTTGGTACCGTTATGATGAAGATGAAGAGGAACAACAGAACACCAGGGTTGCAGGAGCAGCTACCACTGGTTATGGTGTTGATACAAACTGGTACATGGACAGTGGTGCGACTGACCATGTTACCAGCGAACTGGAGAAGTCGAGAAGATGACCGTCCGTGATCGCTACAACGGGCGAGATCAAGTTCAGACTGCAAGTGGATCAGGTATGAAAATCAGTAACATTGGTAGTACAATTTTTCATACCCCAGTTCGTGATCTACATCTTGACAATGTCCTTCATGTTCCCAGTGCTCATAAGAATCTTGTTTCTGTTCATCGGTTAACATCTGATAATAATGCTTTCCTTGAATTCTATCCAAACTATTTTCTTATCAAGGATCAGGCAACGAAGCGAATCCTTCATCAGGGTAGATGCAAAGGTGGCCTTTATCCCCTCAAGCCCGAGACCTCTCATGGTGGTTCGACCAAGCAAGTCTACGGGGTCAATAAGCCCTCTTCTTCGCGATGGCATAGTCGCTTAGGGCATCCAGCTTTACCTATAGTTGATCGTGTGCTTAGAGATAATAAACTTCCTTTTGAAATTAATAATAATTGTGAGTCGGTTTGTGACTCATGTCAGATGGCCAAGAGCCATCAACTTCCTTATTCGACATCCCATGATATTTCCACTTCATCTTTTGATCTAGTTTATTCGGATGTCTGGGGTCCTGCTCCCACATTAGTTGGTCGCCATAATTATTATGTGAGCTTTATTGATGATCATAGCAAATATACATGGATCTATTTGCTTAAGAAAAAATCCTGACGTTTTTCAAGTGTTTCACGATTTCCAGAACTTTGTGGAAAGGAAGTTCAACAAGAAAATTATCTCTATGCAGACCGATTGGGGGGGTGAGTATGAGAAACTAAACTCATTTTTCCAGCGCATAGGCATCTCACATAGAGTTTCATGCCCGCATGCTCACCAACTAGAATGGTGCGGCAGAAAGAAAACACCGGCACATTGTTGAAGTAGGGCTATCTTTACTAGCACATGCATCTATGCCTCTTAAATTTTGGGATGAAGCTTTCCTTACCGCTACTTATCTTATCAATCTCCTTCCTAGCAAGGTCATTAATTACCAAACCCCGGTTGAGCGTCTCCTTCATGAAAAACCCGACTACAAGTCTCTTAGAGTGTTTGGATGTGCGGTTTGGCCTAATCTACGTCCCTTTAACACCCGCAAGCTTGCTTTCCGCTCCACCAAATGCGTCTTTCTTGGCTATAGTGCAATGCACAAAGGCTTCAAATGTCTAGAACCCTCTACTGGTCGCGTGTATATATCACGCGATGTCACCTTTGATGAGTCAGTTTTTCCGTTCTCTAATCTCCATCCCAATGCAGGAGCTCTTCTTCACAAAGAGATCCTCCTTCTTCCATCACATCTATGTAATCCTGGGGATGAAAATTGTACTAACCTCATGTCTACTGATGATGGTTTGGAGACTGATGATGTGCAGGAAAAATCGGATGCAAATTGGGGCCAAAATGGTGGATTTTCCCCTTCCGCAGCCGCACCCACCACAGAAGATCCTGGCGTCCGATCCTAGGGGGATCTGCTGATTGCACCGGGTGCGCGATCCCGTGTTGATCTGTCCTCCGCCTCCGCACCGGTGGGAGTCTCTCCGGCATCGACACGTGGGGGGCTGTCGCCCGCTCACTCGCCCGCGCCGACAGATTCTCCGCGAGCCAACGCGCCGTCGCCACGCGGGGGGGGGGGGGGGGCAAGTGCGGCTCAGCTTCCAGCAACGACGCCGCCTGTCTCCCTGGATCTTCTACGGCGCCTGGATCTGGTGCAGCTTCCTCACAGCTGAGCTCCAGCACTGATGTTTCTCCGCCTGAAGCATCTTCTGAAGTTGAACCTCTGCGGCCCAGGACACGTCTACAGAGTGGTATTGTTAAGCCTAAGAAATTTTATGATGACATGGTTAGATATGGTATGCTCTGTGCAACAGGAGAACCTGAAAGTGTACAAGAAGCCATGAATGATTCCAAATGGAAGAAGGCTATGGAGGAGGAATATAAAGCTCTGCAGCAGAATCAAACCTGGCATCTTGTTCCCAAGCCGGCAGGTAAAATTCCAATTGACTGCAAATGGGTTTATAAAGTTAAAAGGAAAGCTGATGGTACAATAGACAGATATAAAGCTCGACTTGTAGCTAAGGGGTTTAGACAAAGGTATGGTATAGATTATGAAGATACCTTCAGTCTAGTTGTCAAAATTGCTACAGTAAGGGCTGTGCTATCAGTTGCAATATGTAGAGGATGGTGTTTAAAGCAACTAGATGTGTAGAATGCGTTTCTTCATGGTATTCTGGAAGAAGAGGTTTACATGAATCAACCTCCTGGTTTTGAAAAGGGCTCATCGCATCTTGTGTGCAAACTAGATAAATCAATCTATGGCTTGAAGCAAGCACCAAGAGCC
Source organism: Panicum virgatum (assembly GCF_016808335.1). Lineage (NCBI taxonomy): Eukaryota > Viridiplantae > Streptophyta > Magnoliopsida > Poales > Poaceae > Panicum > Panicum virgatum. The sequence goes on from NC_053138.1 coordinate 54,133,786, forward strand.
TGGTACTCGAGGTTGAGTTCAAAACTTATTGATCTTGGGTTTGTTACTTCCAAGTCTGACACGTCATTGTTTATATACAGTAAATCCAATGTAACAATTTATATGCTAATCTATGTTGGTGATATAATTGTTACAAGTTCCTCTCAAGATGCAATTGCAGCTTTGCTTCTGGATCTCAAGAAAGAGTTTGCACTAAAGGATTTAGGTGAACTAAACTATTTTCTTGGAATTGAAGTTACAAGAGGAGAACACGGACTGGTGTTGTCTCAAGAAAAATATGCCAGAGAGATTCTGTCACGAGTTGGGATGAATAACTGCAAGCCGTGCGCCACACCTCTTTCTTCTACTGAAAAGTTGTCATGTTTTGAAGGAATAGCTCTTGGATCAGAAGATGATACAAAGTACAGGAGCATTGTGGGAGCCTTACAGTATTTGACTCTCACAAGACCTGACTTGTCATACTCGGTTAACAAGGTTTGCCAATTTCTTCATGCTCCTACTACTAATCATTGGACAGCAGTTAAGAGGATACTTAGATACATTAAACATACTATAGATTGGGGTTTTCGGATTAGAAAGTCCAACACAACACTAGCTAGTGCATTTTCAGATGCAGACTGGGCAGGAAGTGTTGATGATAGAAGATCAACCGGAGGATTTGCAGTTTTCCTTGGTGATAATTTGATTTCCTGGAGTGCTAGGAAACAGGCCACGGTTTCACGCTCTAGTACAGAAGCAGAGTATAAGTCTATGGCAAATGCAACAGCTGAATTAATTTGGATGGAATCCTTGCTAAAGGAGTTAGGCATTAGTTTAACTCAGTCTCCTATCTTGTGGTGTGATAACCTAGGAGCTACTTATCTTGCTGCAAATCCTGTATTTCATGCTCGAGCAAAACATATAGAGATTGACTTCCATTTTGTGAGAGAACGAGTCACTAATAAATTGCTGCAGATCAAGTTGATTCCAACAGGAGATCAACTAGCTGATGGCTTTACAAAAGCACTACCGGTTCAGAAGTTTGAAGTGTTCAGAAGCAATCTAAATCTTGAGAAGAAGAAGAGTTTAGATTGAGAGGGGCTGTTAGATAATACAAGTTGTTCATGTAACCTGATCATGCGGGATAGTGTTTGTTAGGAGGTTGTTTAGATAGATAGATCTTATCCTTAGCCTAGATAGGTGGCAACAACCTCAACAGCATTACAACCGCATCGTTGTAATCTCCAAGTCATTATTGACTCCTATATAACACGTACCCGTGGTGAACCGATTTTGGTAACCACGTTTCCCAAATTTTACAGCGTTTACCAATGTATACTACTCCTAGCATGAACAGGTAGTGCACTTGTTTTTTTTGGATTAAAGCTAGTGCACATGTTAGTCCAATGTAAAAATGTCAAGGCATGTTTTTTCTCCTTTTATGCTGCGATGAACTGGTTCCGGTGGACATTGTTGCAGCATGGTAGTTTCTTGCTTCTATGCAAACTCAAACAATTTTTAACCCTGCTGTTCGATTTGGTGTTGCCTGGTGCTGAATGGACTTGATTTGGTTTGACTTATGTGTAGATTAGTATATATGCTTCAAGGCACTTAATTTGGACGACCTACTAGTATTTGAGTAGGTGATTGGCAGTGTGGATAACATATATCATGCTACTTTTTTTTTCTTTTCCTTAAAGTCATGAAATATTTTTCCTGTTTTCCTTTAGGTGGAGGTGTGGCTTCAAACTATAGTTCCAGGCGAAAGGACGCCGATCCACCGGCACTCCTGCGAGGAGGTCTTCGTAGTCCTCAAAGGGAAAGGCACGCTCCTGCTGGGCTCAAGCACGCTCAAGTACCCAGGGCAGCCCCAGGAGATCCCCATCTTCCAGAACAGCACGTTTACGGTCCCCGTGAACGATCCGCACCAGGTATAGAGAGATGCATTTTACTGTTCCAATGGGCACCAAACTCTGCTGCAGCTTAGATTCGATGTAAAGGTTATATGGCTAGGGGGATTGTTTTAGATGCTGGTGTTTACAGCGCCTTGCTCTTTGTTCCAGGTAGTGAATTCTGACGAGCATGAAGATCTGCAAGTTCTTGTGGTCATTTCGCGCCCACCGGTAAAGATGTAAGCATATCTCTCTAACGCTCTGTTCTAGTACATGCAGCAACATATGCCAGAGCTAGATTGATTCATGCATTCTGACAGTTCAGAGTTCAGATTATTTTTTGACTAGTGTGGTACAAAAGTGATCTTGATATGTTTCCATTTTGTTCAAGCTTATATCAGACACACAGTTAGGGGCTCTTGTCAGAACCTTTTGTTCATGGGCCTCTTTGGTTTACTGCTCATGATACCAGGCCAAAAATTTGTGCAATGAGGGCATGGATCAAACAGGCCACAAATTTTGGCTTGGCATGCTATGGTGAAAATGCATTTTATCCTTGTTTCATTTTCTAAAAAAAAAAATTGTTCCAATTCCTAGCCACCAGTACACTTCCCAAGTATCAGTTATCAAGGTTTTATAGTATTTGCATTTTATCTAAAATCTTGGTGTTCTCAAAGTGGATACTTCAGTGTAATGAGTTACCACAAGATTTCTAGATGACCTCTGTACCTGAAGGCTGAAGCTGTATTCAGACATCTCTGTATCTTTAATGCTGCTCTCGTAATCCTTCACCAACCTTGCTAAGAACTGTGTCATCGTCCCTTTCACTTTGTTGTTGATGTCATCATTGCTATCTCTATTTGTACCAGTGCCACCTTTTTGTGCTGTAATGGTATCCCTAATTATATAATTCATAGCTAGAGAGTAATTCACATTCATTTTTTTTTCTCTTCCTCTGTTTGCAAGTGGGTAATGCACACATACTAGGTGAGCCATAAACTGTGTTTTTGAACTTCGACTACATTGCTTGTTGCAGATTTCTATACGATGATTGGAGTATGCCTCATACAGCAGCGAAGCTGAAGTTCCCCTTCGTCTGGGATGAGGACTGCTTGCCAGCTCCTAAAGATGAACTCTAGGTCCAAAAGCGTTTCATCCATTTTAATCAGCTTCATCCATGATCCTGCTAGAACGAAGGCCACACCTATGTGTGCACTGTCATGTGATTCTGTATTGTGCCTCTGTAGGGGAATAGTATTTTTTTTTGTCACGGTTAATGAACTGAAGAACTAACTTTTGGAATAAATTAACAACAGTCAATGTATGTTGTTTCCAGGTTTTACATTTCACTGCATTCCATGTTGCAAGAACTACTGTTCTCAAGCTTCCCTTGTTCTTTTGACTTAATAACAAAGGAACCTATGGAAGGAACAGAATGGTTGCCAAGCAGTAATATACAGTTCAGCATGTTAAATCTGATGTTGATGGCAAAAAGTAACCATTGTCCATCCTCATACGCAAAACAGATGATGACATGGCAGAACCGATTGAGCCGCAAGGCAATCCTCAGATCATAACCCTTACTTTCAAAACAATGCAATGCCCTAGGCACCTACGAGTCCTTCACTATTATGTGTTGGTGGATAGTCCTATTTTGCTAGTAATTAGGAACTAAGTAGAAGTTTAAGTGATTTTCTATCACTCATGAGGATGAGATATAGGACTATTTGATGCTTGTAGCAAAAATAATTGGTTAGTTCTCACTTGAATAGTTGAATAAAAAATGAAGACAGCGCATATATGATATTGGATTTTAGGTTGCGGCAACAGGATAGGATTTTTGGACATCTTGACCCCGCTTGTATTGTTTGAAGACCACATCTATACCGGCAGTTTTGTTAACTATTGAACCTACTAATCGCATGCCGGTTACTACTGCATCCATGATCCATCCCAGAAAAATATATAATTTGAGATTTGAACTTATTCCTTAAATTTGATTAAATTTCAAGAAAATATTATTAACGTTTATAACTCCAAATAAATATTTATAAAATACATTTATGGTAAATTTAAATATAAATATTTGACATTATAAATAATATTAAATTTATATATATTTGGTCAAATTTAAGGTAGATTGATTTAATGGAGTGAGCGACAGTGAATGTACATCGAGAGTAGTACTTTCCAGAAGCGAGGCCTAAAGCAAGAAGAACCCAGAGATGCAAAACGAGCTGTAAATAGCCGGAAACAGAGGGACCAAAGCAGAAAACTGACAGCGCCGGAGAGGAGAGGAGAGGCATGGCGCGCGGACCGCCCGCAGCCGCCGCCGCCGCCCATGGGCCGCGCCTAGCCGGCGTCGGCCGCGCGCTCCTCCTCGTCGCGGCCACTGCAACCTTCCTCCCAGCAGCCGAGTCATCCTGCCCGCGAGGTGCGCCTTCCCCTCCCCTCCCCTTCCCGGCTCCCCCTTCATTTCCTTCTCCAGTTTCTTGAAACTTCCAAACTTGCCTCTTGGCTTGACCTTACCTCCCGAGATAGCACCAGCTGTAGTTTTGCAATATTTCTACTGGATTTGAGGCAGTATGTGCGGATTCGCGATTGAAGGTATCATCTTTATTTTGCTACAATTGTACTAGCAAATCTGATGAGTGTGTGTGATATTCTTGATGCCTCCAGACAACTCGCTGGTGAGGGACATAAGCCGGATGCACCAAAGCAACTATGGGAGGGAAGGATTCTCGCATATAACGGTTGCTGGCGCGCTCGCTCACGGGATGAAGGAGGTGAGGAACGATTGAACGTACCCTTGGAAGCTCAGGGGCTAATAAATTTGTCTTCCCTTTCTTTGTGCTGAACTGGTTTTAGTCGACTCTGTTTGTAGAAAGGTACTGCCACCTTGATTAATGATAGTTTCTTGCTTCTATGTGAAGTTGTGAATGCAATAACACTGCTGGCGCATTAACTTTCCTTTGCGTCTGAAAGCTTCTGCGGATTCGAGCAAAGGCGTCCTGCTGGGCGACACGGGTGGCTCCCCGTCCCCCGCCTCAGCCACTCGCCTCCTCCTCACCCTTCCCTCGCCGTCGCCGGAGTTGCCACTGGAAGTCCGGCGAGCAACGAGGAGGGCGGCGGCGAGGTCATCAGCTCGCCCCCCCTCCTTTCCATCCTCTCCCAACCTCTTCGTTCCTTCCCCTCCTCTCTCCTTCCTGCTGCACCGTGGACATGGCCGGCAGCATGCTCCTCGCCGGAGTTGGGCAGATCTGCGTGGGGGAAGGCCGGATCCGCGTGTGTGGATGCCGGATCTGTGCTTTCCGGGCTCGTGCAGCGTGGGCGCGAGGCTGCTCCGTTCGGCATGCCGGTGGGCGTGTTGGGGCTTCGCGGCGGGCAGGCTCTTCGGCGTGGTCGGCGGCGGCCGCGGCTGACGCGTCCACCTTCGCGGCAGCGCCTGGTGTCCGTCGTGACACGGCCCTGCGACCACGGCGGTTGCTGACGTGGCTCGGCGGCGACTGCGACACGGCTCGGCATCGACGGCGGTTCCACAGCTGGCTTGGCCTAGCTTCGCGGGGGCGCCATGCTGGTGCGGCCCGGTGGTGACGCCGGTCCGGTGGCGGTGTCGGTGTCCGCTGCTGGCCCTTCGCGACGGCCGCGTGGGGACGCGGCTTGGCCTCGGCTTCCGGCGGTGCTTGTGTTCTGCGCAGCGGTGTATCGACGACGCCGTGGTGGTGTGTGCCGACAGCGGTTTGCTCGGGCATTTTCCCACATCACCGTGGTGGTGCCGTTGGATGTGACCGTGCAGTGGCTCACCAGCAGCATCGTGGTGGTGGGGTTGGTGGCGCTGGCCGTCTCTTGCGCCGTGGATGATACGGGTGAAAACTCATCCCTCCTTGGGACGGCGTCGATGGCGTCACTGGCGTCATTTCCTTCTTGAAGGCGACGGCGAGTATCTCTAGCGCGGACCGAACTTGGTAGCAGGCACTCGGCTATGGAAGCAGCGTCTTTTTCTTTCTTATTTTTCTCTTTTTCCTTTTCCATAAAGAAAAAAAATGTTGTTTGTGTTGCGGTGGCTCGTGTCGAGGACCCAATCCAGCCGAACATGGTGTGTAGCAGTGTAGAGGCTCTGGTCGACGACCCAATCCGACAGGGCTAAATGAGTTGAGGCCTAGGTCGATATCCCAATCCGGCTTGGGTAGCGGAGTGGTCGTGTTGATGCCCCAATCCAACCGACCAGTGTGCGGTGTCGTCGATGTCCCAATCCGATCGGCTTTAGTTGTACATGTAGCTGTAGGTGTTGTAGCTGTGATGTTTGGTTTTCGGATCCGGTTTACCTATAAACTGGATCAATTCTCTTCTTATTAATATATGTCGAACCGCAAGGTTTAGGATCTTTCAAAAAAAAAAATAACACTGTTGGCTATAAGTTCAGTTCAAAGGGCTTAATTAGCTGTGCAGAACTGCAGATGTGTACACATGCTTTCCTTGATGACTCATATTTAAGTCGATTCAGAGTGTAGATACTGTATGAATTCGTTCTTAGTTCTATGCAACATTGTTTTCTTTCAGGTGGAAGTGTGGCTTCAGACATTTGGTCCGGGCAAAAGGACCCCCATCCACAGGCACTCCTGTGAGGAGATTTTCGTTGTCCTTAAAGGGAAAGGCACGCTCTTGCTGGGGTCAAGCTCGCTCAAGCACCCAGGGGAGCCACAGGAGATTCCTGTCTTCCAGAATAGCACATTTACGATCCCTGTAAATGATCCTCACCAGGTAAAATAAAAGGGTTGTCATGGTTGTGTATTTTTTATTTTGTCTGATACTCTGATGCCCCTGTCCTGATTTTCAGAATCCCCTGCGATTATCTGTGTACCTTAGCTATATTTCAAGATCATATTGGAACTTTAGTGTTTGTGTTATTTCTCTTTATTGCAGATTTGGAATTCTGATGAGCATGAAGATTTGCAAGTTCTTGTGATCATATCACGCCCGCCTATTAAGATGTGAGCATATCTTACTTGAACGTTGTGTTACTTATTCATTCAATATCATAATCTGAACTGATTCATTCATACTGATTACTTCAGAGTTCAGAGTAACTTGTGTCTGGTACTCTAGTTCGATACACATGTGTCAGGACTGCTGTTGCGCAGGGAGTAGGAGTGGGAGGTCGGAGGCCGCGGGCTTGGCTCCCGACGGCGGCGAGGGCGCGGCGCCGTCCCGCAGAGGAGCGTGTGCGTGAGGAGGGAACGGTTGAGCAAGAGGACTAGACGCCCTGAGATCCAAATGATCTCCAAGCATAACTGCATTAGTCTCAGGTCCAGGCCTTTATGGTCAATTTACATAACTGACTCGAGATTACAAATTCAAACTTAAAGATACAACTGCTCTAGCAGTTTGGGCGTCATGGGCGCGTGCCCTGTACTAGTCACGACGACGCCTCTGATACGCATTGCTGTACATAACATCTCTCCCCTCCTCCGGGAACAGCTCATCCTCGAGCTGGAAGGGGGGATGAGCTACGTTGCAGCTGCCGAGGAAAGCCCTGTCCACTTCACTAAAATAGCCAGGATGACAAGACCTTCTTAAAACTGTTAAGTGCCTTAGTTGCAACTGCTGTCCACGAGAAACCCTCTGTGTTGAGAACAAATAATTCCTCCACTATTGGAATAGGAGGTTTGTCCTTGACTGTCTGATCCTTAAGTGCCTTGTAGTTAGCGCAAGTGTTGTCTTGTATCTGGACGAGGAAGACGGGCTGAGAAAGGTGATGTACTTGGCTGGATGACACCCTGCTTGATCATAGTAGCACACTGAGGTTCCAACTTCTCTTTCTGAATTTGGTGATAGTTGTAGGGTCTGACAGCTACTGGTGTGGCAGTAGGAAGCAGCTGGATGCTATGGTCACACGGTCTGGACGGTGGCTGTTAGAAGCTCAATTCTAACTCTCATTGAGCTGAGAGAATGACAATGAACTTGGGGCAATTTTCTGGGTTTTCTTCATTCACAAACTCAAAGCCATGCCATCCAACGGGAGGGGAGGCAACACATTTATACACAGCTGCAGGGCAGCCAACACTGAGGCATATTCTACTCCTAGTCTAAGATGCCAAATGAAAGGACTAACTGCTGTCCTATCTAGATGCTAAAGCAGTCCAAGATGCTGTCCTCTAGGGCAGCAATGGTGCTAGTGCGTGCTGCAGGAAAAATGAGATGCTGCAGCCCCACACAGCCCCACAAAGACCACAAGTACAGAGACTTATTCCCTTCATTCTCCCCCTAAGTCTTGTGCGTCGTCTTGTGGGAAGATTGGACCATCCCGGTCTTGGAGCAGAGCTCAAGGAACTTGATCCTCCCAAGGGGCTTGGTGAGCAGATCCGCAAGCTGATCCTTGGTGTTGATGTAGCTCGCCTTGATGGTTCCTTCCTCCAAGCAGCCTCGGATGAAGTGATACCTGACCCGGATGTGCTTGCTCCGTTCGTGGAAAACGGGGTTCTTCGCCAAGGCCAGAGCAGACTTGCTGTCCACCCTGAGCTCCACTGCTCCAGTGTCTCTGCCGAGTAGATCACCAAGCAGTCGAGCGAGCCAAAGCGCCTGAGTCGACGCGGTGGAGGCCGCTATGTACTCGGCCTCGCAGCTGGACAAGGCCACCACCTGCTGCTTGACCGACTGCCAGCTAACGAGGCACTTGCCGAGGAAGAAGAGGATCCCGCTCGTGCTCTTGCTGGTGTCGATGTCGCCGGCGTGGTCGCTGTCGCTGTACCCGACGAAGTGTGCCGCTCCAGGGCACCTCGGGTAGTGGAGACCGTGGTCGAGAGTCCCCGCAACATAGCGGATGATCCTCTTCACGGCCTGCTGGTGCTCCATCGTCGGTCGCTGCATGAACCGACTAACATAGCCGACGGAGAACGCCAAGTCCGGCCGTGTGTGGGCGAGGTAGCGGAGGCTCCCCACAAGGCGCCGGTACTGAGTAGCGTCCACCTCCTCTGCCGTGCTGTCACGGCTCAGCTTCAGCCTCTCCTCCATCGGAGTGAGAGCTGGGTTGCAGTCGGTGAGCCCAGCGAGCTCGACGATGCGCTTGGCGTAGGCGGTCTGTCGAAGTGTGATCCCGGAGTTGTCCTGGTGCACCTCGATCCCCAGGTAGAAGGAGAGAGGCCCCAGGTCGCTCATCTGGAAGGTGGCCTTCATCTCCTCCTTGAACGCCACCACCTCCGCATCCTTGGTGCCGGTGATCACCAAGTCGTCGACGTAGACACCCACCAGCAGGGCATTTCCGCCATTGCCCCGCCGGTAGATGGCCGCCTCGTGCGGGCTTTGCTCGAAGCCCATCCCCTTGAGCGTGGAGTCCAGCTTGGCGTTCCACGCCCTCGAGGCCTGCCGCAAGCCATAGAGGGCCTTGCGCAGGCGTAGCACCTTGCCCTCCTTGCCGGGGATCGCAAACCCCGGCGGCTGGTGCACGTAGACCTCCTCCCTCAAGTCGCCGTTGAGAAACGCCGACTTGACGTCCATGTGATGGACGCGACAGCCCTCCTGGGCAGCCAGCGCAAGGAGAAGTCGCACGGACTCCATCCGTGCCACGGGAGCGAAGGCATCGTCGAAGTCGACCCCCTCCTGCTGCACGAAACCTCGTGCCACCAGGCGAGCCTTGTGCTTGACGACGGTGCCGGCTTCATCCCTTTTCAGCTTGAACACCCACTTAAGGGTGATCGCGCGGTGACCACGAGGGAGGTCAGCAAGCTCCCAAGTGCGGTTCGTCTCAACCGCGTCCATCTCCGACTGCATCGCGGCCCGCCATGCCTCGTGTCCCTCGGCCTCTGCGAAAGACCGAGGCTCGCCGTCGTCGCACGCGAGGTGCAACTGCGCCTCCAGGTCGTGAGGCACCAGTCCCGGCACCGGCTGATCACCGAGAAGGTCCTCCATCGTACGGTACCGCAACGGCTCGCCGTCGTGGTACGCGTCGACGCGCTCCTCGTCGTGAGAGAGCGGAGTAGCGAACTCCACCGGACTGTGCTCAGCACGAGCAGGTGTCGAAGTAGACGTGCCCGGAGGAGTGGCTATCGGTACTGGAGTGCGCGGCGTCGCCGGCTGTGGTGGTGCAGCCGAGGAACTCGGCGCAGCCGGAGCCGTAGCTGAAGGGCGTGGTGCCGCCGGTGTGGTGGGCGCCGGAGTCGGTGGAGGCTCGGGGACCGGGGTAGGCACGCTCGGCGAAGAAGAGCTGCCTACTACCCCAGCTCCCTCGAAGTGGACGTACTCGACGGTGAAGTCGTCGTACGTCGGAGCCGAGCCGTCGTCCACCGCCTTGTCCCACGCCCATCCTCGTCCTTCGTCGAACACAACGTCGCGCGCCGTGCGCACACGCTGTGTCTCCGGGTCGAGAATGCGGTAGGCCTTCGAACCCTCCGCGTAGCCGATGAACACTCCCGGAGTGCTCCTATCGTCGAGCTTGCCGATGTGGCCAAGCTCCTTGGCGAACGCGAGGCAGCCGAAGACACGCAGGTGGGAGACCGCCGGCTTACGCCCATGCCAAGCCTCATACGGCGTCATGCCGTCGAGTGCCTTGGTGGGCGAGCGGTTGAGGATGTAGACGGCCGTCACCACCGCCTCTCCCCAGAAGACAGCCGGCATCCCCTTCTGCTTAAGGAGGGCCCGGGCCATCCCCACAACCGTCTGGTTGCGCCGCTCGACGACGCCGTTCTGCTGCGGGCTGTACGGCGCGGAGTAGTGGCGCTGGATGCCCTCATCCGCGCAGTACGCCGTGAACTCGCCGCCGTTGTCGGTGCGCAGCACGCGCAACTTGCGGCCGCTCTCCGCCTCCGCAACAGCCTGAGCACGCCTGATGGCGTCCGCAGCCTCTCCCTTGCCGCCGAGGATCATCACCCACATGAAGCGGGAGAGGTCGTCGACGAGCAGCAGGAAGTAGCGCCGTCCTCCTGGTGTGACCGGTGTCACCGGGCCACACAAGTCCCCGTGTACGAGCTCGAGCCGCTCCTTGGCTCGGAAGCTCGCCTGCTGGGGGAAGGAGTGCCGCTTCTGCTTCGTCAACACGCAGACGTCGCAGAGATGCTCCACGTGGTCGAGGCATGGGAGACCTCGCACCATCTCCTTGGCGCCGAGCCGCTTCAGGGCCTCAAAGTGGAGGTGCCCAAAGCGCTCGTGCCACTGCCATGCCTCGTCGTCCCTGCGAGCTGCAAGACAAAGAGGCTGGGCCACCCCGGCGTGGAGGATGTAGAGGCGGTTCTTCCCTCGAACCACCCTGGCGAGAAGCTGGCGACGATGGTCCCAGATGCGGAGGACCCCGCTGTCGATCACCACGCGGGGGCCGCTCTCATCGAGCTGCCCAAGGCTGATGATGGAGTTCCGCAGCGCCGGGATGTAGTAGACTCTGGTGAGCTTCCGGTGCTCTCCGGACTTGGCGGTGAAGATCACGGAGCCCACGCCCTTGATCTCCACGGCGGAGGAGTCCCCGAACCTGACGGAGCCACCTACGTCGACGTCCAGGTCGGAGAAGAACTCCCGCCGCCCGGTCATGTGGTGCGTGGTGCCGGAGTCGAGGTACCAGCCATCGACCCTGTCGTCGTCGGAGCTGTTGCCGAGGAGGACTCGGGCACGCGGCTCGTCGAGGTGGAGTAGAGCGGTGGCAGGCGGTGCCGCCGGATGCGGCTCCATGTCCCCGTGGAGTAGGAACAGAGCCGGCTCGTCATCCGGCTGGGCCTCTGCGACGTGGGCTTGGCCCCCACGCCTCCGCTGTGGGCAGTCCCTGGCCCAGTGGCCGGGCCTGCCACAGTTGTGGCAGGCGTCGTCTCGTGCCGCCTTGGGCCTATCGGCGGCGCCGCCCTGAGCATCTCCGCGGGCGCCACCCTCGGTGCGCCCTCGTGCCCCGGCTTGGGCACCTCCGCGCCCTTTTCGCGGCTTTCCGCGCTTGCGGCCACCAGTCGAGGAAGAGGGCTCCCCCTTCCTCCTGTCACCGCGCCGGGCCTCCCACTGCTCCTGAGTAAGGTGGAGCTTCCCACCGATGGAGATGCCTCCCGAGGGAGGCTGTGGCTCGTCGCTGTTGACGACCTTGAGGCGACCTATCGCCTCCTCGATCGTCATGGTGGAGAGGTCCAGCAGAGACTCGATCGAACGAGCGGTCTGCCTGTACCTCTCGGGGACGCAGCGGAAGAGCTTCTCGACGGCTCTCTCCTCGTCGTAGGTGTCGTCGCCGAACTGCACCACCTTCTGCAGCAGAGTGTTGAGACGGAGGGCGAAGTCATCAACATCCTCACCTGGCTTGAAGGCCAGGTTCTCCCACTCCTTGCGAAGTGCCTGGAGAGTGGTCTTGCGGGCGCGGTCGCTGCCGATACGTGCCGCAGCGATGGAGTCCCAGGCCTCCTTGGCAGTTCGCTTCTTGGAAAGCGTGAACTGCATCTCGGGCGGGGCTGCTGCGATGAGAGCATCCAGCGCCCGTCGATCCTCATCGTAGTCGACGTCGCCGTACCGGACTGCCTCCCACATATGCCGCACCTGGAGCTTCACCTCCATGACTGCGGCCCACTCGACGTAGTTGGTCTTAGTGAGGGTGGGCCACCTACCACCGGGACCGACGTCCCTGACCACCGCCTGGAGGCCGTGGTGGCCGGGGGCGCCGCCGCGCGCACCGCAGCCAGGAGCGCCGCCACCGCACTGCGCGCCGCCGCCAAGGGCGCGGCCGCCGCAAGGGGCGCCGCCTCCGCCGCCGGGCGCGCGGGCCCCTGGACCGTCGCCGGGCGCCGCCGTCGGGCACGCGGGCCCCTAGACCGCCGCCGGGCGCGCCGCCGTCCAGGCCGCCGCCGCCGGGGTGGGCTGCTGCCCACCGCGCGGTCCGCTCCCGCGCTCTCTCCCTCTCCAACTCCTCAAGGTCCTCGTCGGCGGTGGCGTCGCCGGTGATGGAGCCGCTGAGGCTGCCGCGCAAGGTCTCAACCTCGACCTCCGCCGCACGCACTGCATCCTCCGCCGCCTCTGCTTCCACCTCCGCCCTAGCCGCCGCCAGCTCCACTGCAGCCAGCCTGGCCGCCCTCGCCGCTGCTGCAGCGGCTTGTGCCGTCGCTCGCCTGCGCTCCTCTGCCGCGGCGAGCTCGGCATCTCGCTGACGCCGTGCGCTCGAGGCGACTGAGCGCGGAGACGGTGCGTCGGACATGGCGCGCCTCCAAGGGGCTGCTGCGTGGAGAAGGCGCAGCCTCAGACGAGCTGCTCGGGTGGGGAAGGTGGAGTAGAGGGTGCAGCAGGTGCTGCTGCGCTAGCTGCCGCTGCTGCTGCGCTAGCTGCTGCTGCTGCTGGTGGCTGAACTGCTGCTTGGGAGGGAGAAGTGCAGGAGATGTCTAACCTACAGGAAAGTACGGCTCGGATACCAGATGTTAGAAGCTCAATTCTAACTCTCATTGAGCTGAGAGGATGACAATGAACTTGGGGCAATTTTCTAGGTTTTCTTCATTCACAAACTCAAAGCCATGCCATCCAACGGGAGGGGAGGCAACACATTTATACACAGCTGTAGGGCAGCCAACACTGAGGCATATTCTACTCCTAGTCTAAGATGCCAAATGAAAGGACTAACTGCTGTCCTATCTAGATGCTAAAGCAGTCCAAGATGTTGTCCTCTAAGGCAGCAATGGTGCTAGTGCGTGCTGCAGGAAAAATGAGATGCTGCAGCCCCACATGCTGCAGCCCCACACAGCCCCACAAAGACCACAAGTACAGAGACTTATTCCCTTCAGTGGCAGCCTTGATGGTTCAGCAAAAACATCTGCAAAATATGAAAGGAGCATGGTTCAGCTAGGCGCTAGGCGGAATCTAGGCGGTGACCTACTGCCTAGCGCCTAGTCGGGAGTAATCGCGCCTAGGCGCTCCTAGGCGTTTTTTTAGGCGTTTTAATTTTTATACACATATATATATGTATTACCTTAAATTACCTTAAATAAAAGAAAAAAAATAAGAGATCTATGGACCTAAAGTTAAAAGAAGGCCCATCAAAAAAGCCCAGCAGCCCACCTTATCCACCCCTCTCACCTTATCCATCCAGCCGCTCCTCACCCACCGCACGACGACTTCCTCCCTCCATGTTTCTCCGACGCCGCACCTTCCGCTCTTCCGCCGGCCTCCACGCTGCCGCCTCCACCACCGCCCGTCTCTTCCCAGCTGCGCCTGCCACTTCCACTGCCGCCGCCGCCGCCCGATGTCAAGCCGATGTCGAGCCCGTCCAATGTTCCTCCCCCACCAGCAACCTCCGCCAGGCGCTCCTCCACCCCACCGGCGCCGTCGAGCCCAGATGCGCGCGCGCGACCACGCTATCCGCTTCCGCGCGGGAATCCTTCGCGCGCTCGCCCTGGGGGCCAATTTTTTTCGCCCGGGGGAATCCTTCGCGCGCCTTCGCGCCGCCTGGCGCCTACAGGTCCGACTATGCCCCTAGGCGAGGCGACGGCCTTCGACTAGCAATTAGGCGCGCCTGGGCGCCGCCTAGTCGCCGCCTAGCCGAACAAGGGAAAGGAGATTGTCCAGCAAGGGCCGATCACCATTGCTAATGGAATGTAGTCTGCATGTTGACTCGATATCCCATCTTGTAGATCCAAGTCCCTTCCAAAGAACTCGTTTGCCATGATGCCAAAATGCCATGCATAGGTCATCGAAGTCCCACAGAATTGGCCCTAAGGTGCGAAGATACGATACACCAAGGACCATATCGTAACAGCTCAAGGGAATGGTGTAACAATCCACTGTGAAATATTCCGCGCCAATGCGTATATCGATTTCTTGCGCCAAACCACTGCAGGCGACACGATCGCCATTGGCCACAATGACAGTGGCACCTTGGCTGGCTGTAAGGCAGAGTTTGACATGCTGAGCTGCTGATTCACTAATGAAGTTACGAGTAGAACCTGAGTCAAGCAAGGCTGTGAATTGATGATTTCCGATTCCCACTTTAACTTGCATTGTATCTGCTGATCGGTTGCCTGTGATGGCATGGAGAGAAATGAGAGGTGGAGGGTCCTCTGCAACTTCATCTGCATTGGCTGATTGGTTATGATCATCACAATCAGAGACTTCCAAGTAGAAGAGCCGTTGACATTTGTGTCCGCGGACGTAAGGCTCATCACAATTATAGCAGAGGCCCTGGCGGCGGCGTTCTGCCATCTCAGCGGATGAGAGACGACGCAACTGGCGAGGGGGTGCTGCAGGCATTGATGGTGTAGACGTGGGTGTTGCTGTTGCCGTCGGCGCCGATTGCAGTGGTGGTGGCGACTGATCCAAGAAGCGTTGCTGGTGGCCTTGTGCTGCTAGCAAGGCCGTCGCACGCCGTTCGTATGCTCTTGCCAAGGACATTGCACGCTGCAGATCGGGGCGCTTGGAGCTCGACATCTGTCCGAAGCGGATCAGGGAGGCCACCGGTGAACAACTGGACTTGTTGAGCGGGCGAAAGGTAGCCAGCATGCGCCATCCGAGCTTGGAACATTTCTTGGTATTCTGCCACAGAAAGGTAGGCGATCCAGATCGGCTAGGTGGTTGGCGCCCAATGGTGGCCCGAAGCGTTGTTGGCAGAGTGAGCGGAACAAGGGCTACGAGATGGCGTTGATGTCGCCGGCGTCGCGCTCGAGCATGAAAAACCAATGCTGGGCAGCGCCGGTCATGTGAAAGGAGGCTAGGCCAACCTTGTGGCGCTCATGAGTGTTCTGAGCTCTGAAGAAGTGGTCGCATCGGTTGAGCCAGCCCAAAGGATCTTCCTTGCCATCATAGGTGGGGAAGGTGAGCTTGTAGTATCGTGGAACACCAAGGCTATCCTCTGCATCATCAGTTGGGGGATGGATTGGCGAGTGGTGAGGTTGTACTGGTGGGATTGGGGAAGGCGAATGCGGAAAGGGAATCTGTGTGATGGGAATAGCTGGAGGTGGCCTGGGTGTGGTGACGACAATGGATGTTGTCGGCGGCGCCGAAGGGACACCACCAAAACCCGGCATGCCATACAGGAAGGTAGAAGGATGTGGCGAGGAAGGCCCGGCGGACGACGGCCCCGCGGCGCTGGCCCAGGGAAGCGGCGGCGGGGGAGCGGCGCCGACTGCCAGGGGCGGAAACGGCGAGGACGAAGGTCCTGCGGGCGACGGCCCCGCGGCGGTGGCCTAGGGGGGCGGCGGCGTTGAAGCGGAGGGCGGCAGTGCCCCCTAGAGGAGCGGCAGAGGCGGGGCACCAAGCCCCAGGGTGGGGTACAGCGTGGCGGCAGGGGCTCCGGCGACGGTCCCTAGGGTGGGGTACAACGCGGCGGCCGGTGCTCCGGCGGCGGTCCCCAGGGTGGGATACGGCGCGGCGGCAGGTGCTCCGGCGGCGATTGGCGGCCGGTTTTCCACATCGGCGAGCCGCGAGGAGATTTGATTCACCTGGCGTTGTAGGCCGTAGATGGCGGTTGTCAGTGTATCCAATCCTGGGATGTGGATTTCGGCAGTGGTGGGTGGGGCGGTGGATGGTGTGGTGGCGGACGATGGAGGGGCTGTGAGCGGTGGTGGCGCCGATGCGGAGGATGGAGCGGTGGCGGTGGTGGAAAAAATCCCGGCGGTACTCTGCCCAGACATCATCGACGAAGCGACTGATACCATATTGTCAGGACTGCTGTTGCGCAGGGAATAGGAGTGGGAGGTCGGAGGCCGCGGGCTTGGCTCCCGACGGCGGCAAGGGCGCGACGCCGTCCTGACGGCCGGCGTCGAGCAGAGGAGCGTGTGCGTGAGGAGGGAACGGTTGAGCAAGAGGACTAGACGCCCTGAGATCCATATGATCTCCAAGCATAACTGCATTAGTCTCAGGTTCAGGCCTTTATGGCCAATTTACATAACTGACTCGAGATTACAAATTCAAACTAAAAGATACAACTGCTCTAGCAGTTTGGGCGTCATGGGCGCGTGCCCTGTACTAGTCACGACGCCGCCTATGATACGCATTGCTGTACATAACAACATGTTTGCTCGGAACCTTGTGCAAAGTGTTTCTTGATGTTCCCATTTTGTTCATATACCATATATAGTATACAGTTAGGAGTTCTTGTTTGAACCTTTTTGCATATTCCTAACAGCACAGTTGTAATAAAACTTGAGTGAAGGGAAGGTTACAAATACATTTTTACCCTTGTTTATGAGAATAACTGTTCCTTCTCCCAGCCTACAGCTCTGCCCTAGTAAAAAAAACATCTATCAAGATGCAGTAGAATTTTACTTCATTTAAACTGCATGTCATAATTGTTATGATAGATGCTAAATTTGTAGGGGCACAATGAGGACAATCCCTATTTTGGGCAGCAGAAAAAAACCCCATTGACAGCTTCTTTTTCAAAAACTTCAAAAACAAATGCTTGCAAATCTAAAATGTTGATCTTCTTAAATGGATATTGGACATAAGTTTGCTAGATATGCTATGTACCTGATGCCGTATGTGGACATTTGCATCTTAACCTATCACCTAGATATATCACCATTTATGTGATTTATTGATTTAGCCTTAAGTAATTCTCCATCAATGTGATACCATTATTCACTTGTATGTCATGGTCCCTTTTGCTTTGCTATCGATGTCACTGTCATAGTCGGTACCAGCAGAGGCGAAGCAAACTGTAAACTAACCCTGGTGCACTGCTTAAAAGAAATATAATTCTTTGCAACTGAGTGTACATGGCTCAGGGTACATCAGGGTACATCAACGTGGCTCAGCCACTCGGTACCAGAGGCACATTTTGTTTAATGGTGTCCCAGGTAATTTTTGATAATACAGCTTGAGAGTAATGCACGTATATCTTTCTTTGCCTCCTCTGTTTGCAACTGAGTGTTATTCACATTAGAGTAGTGAATAATGTTTCCATGCATATTACTTGTTGCAGATTCATCTATGATGATTGGAGTGTGCCTCACACAGCCGCGAAGCTGAAGTTCCCCTACTACTGGGATGAAGACTGCTTACCGGCGCCTAAAGATGAACTCTAGTTTAAGTGTTTGCTACAGTATATCAGTTTTGTCCACAACCCTGCTGGATTATGATTGACGTCCACTAGTTGTAAAACATTAATTAGTGTGCTGTCATGTACAGTTCTGTGTTGTGACTCCGGAATATATGCATTGTGGCCATGGTTTATGAACTTAACCGCTTCTGGAGGAAAGCTAATGTACATTGTTTCCAGAATTGCAAGCAGTACTGTTCTTTTCATAATTCTTCAGCTAACCAATTTAACGCTGTTTTCATCAGAATTTCATCTCTTTATTGTAAATTCCCAGATGCATGGTTAATGCAGGTAACTTTGAGGTTCTAGAGTTTGTCTAAAAAGGTTAAGAAGCAAACTGCTAACTCATGTTAGGTTTGTCTAACCATGCATTGAAGTATATCAAGCAAGACCAGCTTACTTGTTGGTTAGCTGGGGTTCTTATTTATTTTATTGCAATAGGTAATGGGAACATCGATATTCTGCTGAGAGGCCACATTGTGCGAAATGCTTAGAAAGTGACTGGTGGCCAATACATTATTATCTATTACTTTCGGTAAGTATTCACAGTTTAGGGCCTATTCGGAACAAAGGATCGAGAATTAAAAATCTTATTATAACTTTCACACGGTTCATGTTGGACTTTCAGATTGATGCCACATAAATTCTATTAGGAACTATTTAGTTCACCACTTTTTGGCAGATTTCAAACATAATGACCTGAAAACTCATGGTGAGATTCTTTTGAGAAGTCAGGACATGGGAGACGAGAAACACACAAAAAGGGGGGGGGGGGGGGGGGGCACTTGAATCATGTTTATTGCCATCCCACTCGCAATGTTTGTATGCTCTATAAGATTTAAGGAAATATGATATGAGTTGAGAGAGAGAACCGAAATGTGTTTGAGCTCAGGTTAGAAATCACCCTGGAGGTTTTCCACAGTACATTTTGACACTATTTCAGCAATACGGATGTTGGACTATGTGCATTGTTTACAAATATCGTATGTACAAGTTGTTCCCCAATCCTTTGGTAACACCTCTTTAATTAGAGTTAGTTCATGGATACTCATGAGTTAAATACTAACTCTAACATCTAACTTAGAGTATCCAAATAGGGTCAATATAAATGTAATAGAAAAGCCTACGAGGTTCCCTTCTAGAAGTCTTCCCTTGATTTATGAAAATTTTCAAATTTTTTGTTACTGAAAAGTGGTTTATTTAAGAAAATAACAAAATCGGATTTGTCCAGGGATTTGCACGCCAATCGCGTAAAAGGTTCATGTCGCAAAGTAAATGAAGGAGACATTAAGTAAGGCATCCCTACAATTTCGATAGTAAGAAAAATTTCTTTCAAATTCATTTCAAATCCACCAGATGAAGCACTCTTTAATCATTTCGGATTTGCCGTAGCACTTTAAAAAATATTCACGAAAATTCGCCGTACCTCCCGGTTCTCACGGCGCTCATCCCGAGTGCTTTAAAAAAATCACGAAAATTCACGGCCTCCGATTAAATGCAGGCGCGAAAGCGATAAGCCTCCGGCGCATCCCGGCCGTCCGTTCCCCCTCCCCATTTCAAACTCTCCCCCAACCCACCAACGGTCGCCTCCCAGGCCCCCCGCACCCACCGAAAACGTCTCACTTCCATGTGGGTCCACCGGAAGTCGGACCCACCAGTCAGAGAGACGCTCCCGCCGCATAAATCCGTGCGGAAACCCGTATCATTTCCAATCCATTCGCAGCCGCAAACAAACCCTAAAGGCCGCCGCCGCCATGGCCAGGAAGAAATCCGCCGCCGCCGCCGCCGCCGCCGCCGCCAATGGCAACGGTAACCACGCCGCCGCCAACGGAAATGGTAACCACGCCGCCGCGGAGGTTCTGGTGGCGAAGGCCGCGCCTGCGCCGGACGCGCGGGACTGGAAGGCGGAGCAGCTGAAGGCGCTCAACACCATGCTGCTCAAGGAGGCGACGGAGCGGCGGGGGCAGGTGGCGGCGCTCACGGCGCGCCTCGACGAGATCTCCGCCGACGACGCCGCGCTGGGCGCCGCCGAGCGCGCCGTGGCGCGGGCCGCGCTCGCCGCGCCGCTCCGCGCCGCCGCCGACGAGGTCGCCGCGCTCCGGGCCCGCCTCGCCGCCGTCCAGGGGGCGCTCCGGGACGCGGAGGCGCGGGCGGCGCGGGAGGCGGCGGGCCGGGGCGAGGCCGGCGCGCGGCTCGAGGAGGCCGCCGCGGAGAGGGCGCGGTCGCTGACGCTGCTCCGGGAGAAGGAGGCGGAGGTGGCGGCGGTGTCCAACAAGGTCGCGAGATTGGAGGCCGTGGTGGCGGAGCTGGAGGGCAAGAACTCCGAGCTGTTCGGAGAGAAGGGTGAGCTGGCGGAGAAATTGAAGGAGGCCAAGGAGGCTGTTCGGGTGGTGTCGAGCGAGAAGGCGGAGGTGGAGAGGGGCTTGCAGGAGTTCAGGAAGGCGGCTGAGGCTTATCGGGTGGAAATGGAGGGCAAGATGAAGGCGAAGGTGGAGGAACTGATGGTGCTGGGTGCCAAAAAGGCCGGGATCGAGGCGAGAGTGGAGTCATTGGAGTCGGAGCTGGCAGGTGCAGTGGCTAAGAAAGGGGAATTGGAGGCTGAGGTGGTGGCCAAGAAGAGGGAGTCTGATTTGGTGAAGGGAGAAAATGACAAGCTTCAGTCCGAGGTTGTGGCTGCGGAGAAGAGGCACAATGTTGCTGTTGCAGAGGTTGAAAGTCTCAGGATGGAATCGGGCACATTGGTGGCAGCGAAAGAGGCTGCTGCTAAGGCATTTGATGCTGAGAAGGCTAGACTTGTGGGGGAATTGGAGGGCCTGAAGAGGAAGTTGGAGGAAATCCAGGCTGACAAGGAAGCAGCCGAGGGAGCAAATCACGAGAAGGATGCTCAGGCCTGTAAGCTGAGGGCCGAATTGGAGGAACTCCACACCTCCATGTCCGAGCTCCAAGCTTCCTGCAATGATCTTTACATTAAGTGTTCATGCCTGCACAATGAGAAAAATTCAGTTCTGAAGGCTTTGGATGCTGAGAAGGCTGAAGCAGTAAAGCTGAGGTCGAAAATTGAGGAGCTCGAGAAGTGCAATGTGAAGAAGGATGGCGACATTGGGAAGCTGAAGGTAGCATTGGAGGAGAAGAAGGGGAAGATTAATACCCTGAGCAAGGATGTCGAGCTGCTGCAACTCGCAGTGGTTGAGGCTCAGAAGAGGAAGAAGGGTGGCATCTGGACATGGCTGTATGCTGCCACAACAACCATGGTGGCTGCTATCTCCTTCATCTATGCCACCAGGTCCCACTGAAGGCTGCCTTTTTTCCTTTGGCCATGTTCCATGTTTGTTTTACACTTATCAATGTGCAACTCAAAATGATCATGATTGTATCCTGCTGTATTGCTATGTTATGCGTCAGCTGGTTATGAAATGAAATGAATCCTTTAATTACATGGCTATGTTTGCTGTCCTTTGTGGTGTGTTTGTCCATTCTTTGGTGTGTGAATTGTTGGAACTATTACGGCATTTTGAATTTCAGAATCGATCTAAACTTCTGAAGAACCTTTCAGGTGTGTCAAGAATGCAATGGCACTTTTGTCTTATAGACCTGGTATGCCTACTGTGATTGTGATATATTAAACAGGGGACCAAATCAAACGAAGGATGGCATTTCTTTTCCAACTTGCTACTGTGTTTGTCTGCTTGCATTGTGAGCAAAGATTACATCATCAAAAAAATTGATGAGCTGATTCCCAGGCAATTAGGTATATAGGTTGGATGATTCTTTCTGACAGTTTTTGGCCACCACAATTAGGTTGAATCAATCAGCCAAAAACAGCCAGCCGAACAGCGCGACTCCTTTCCTTCACAGTCGCGGTACTAGCATGAGGATCATCTCCCACAAGAACATACCCTAGTAGTGATGATATTGATACTGAGATTTCCCATTAAAACAATTACTTAGCATAGTTTTACAGTGTGCAGCATCCAGAGATAGATTGATTCTTCTAAGTAATGTTGAAAAAAAGTTTTGTTATCACTGAAATAAGATTTGGGTGTTTCATTGGTCAAGCAAAGGCAAAAAGGTGAATAACTGATGATTGACAAAGTGCGGCATAGAGTAGAGTAAACCTAAGAATTGTTCTGGGAATTAATTTGTGATTGTTTTACTGCTAGATTTAGCAAACTTTTGCCTGCAGAAATCTGCATATTGTGTTTACGACTTCTGAAACTTTAGAAGAGCTTACCTAATTATCTGAAACTTTAGGTTTGCCTGGTCAGGTTAAGAAATTCGATTCGAATCGTCTGCTTCTCACAGTTTGGGACTGCTTGATCTCTTTGCCACACAGAATAATAAGAGCAACAATATTATGATCAATCTTGATGTTTGCTTAGAAGTTCTACCATGATTGGTTAGTAGTTGCTTATATAGAATGGTTAATCAACTAGAATCTTGAAAGCTAAAACTTGAAAGTAAGGACCTACTCTTTATTGCTTTTCAGCAAAAGGAAAACCAGAGCCTCACAGAACCTTGCATAGTCTAGCTAAAGTTCTTCCGAGGCCTCCGGTCCCGGAAGAACGCCAAATCAACCGCCTGCACGCAGAGGCAGTGAAGAGGCGGAAGGATGCGGCGGAGGCGAAGGCTGAGAGGAAAAGGAAGAGGAAGGAGAAACACGACAAGGCGTGCAAGATTGCACGCTCGGAGGGGAAGCCGAGGCCCGCCACACCCGAGTCCACGGATGAGGAGGAGGACACCCCGGATGCCGAGGGCCACCTTCTGGGGGACGACGGGGCGGCGGCGGGTGCGAGTTCCCCACCGACCTATCAGTGGGATGTAGACGAGGGGGCGCCGGCAGCATCGGGAGAAACAAGGACCGCGGCGGAGTCGTTGGCGGATCCGTCGCTCGAGGGGGCGGAGCGAGAGTCGCCCCTGCCGGCGGCGGGTGAGGAGAGGCCCGCGCCCCGGGCGCTGATTTGCGACGGCGAGTCTGCGGCGGGCGCGGAGACGCCCGTGTTGACAGCCCCGAGGCTCCAGGCCGACCCGAGGGCGGCGCCCTCGGGACAGTCCTCGAGGGGCGGCGCGATGCCGCGGGCCCGAAGAAGCGGTACGGGCAAGCGGAGTATGAGCGCTCGATCCGGGTAAGTGGACTTGGATTTCGTTCATGTTGTCTGCTTGATCGATTTCCCGATCCTGTTGTCCTCAACTTTTGTTCCCCGATTTCCAGCCCTGGGGCCGTTGCCAGGGATGCGGTCCCACTCACCCCAACCAAGGCCCGCAAGACCGGGGCACGCAGTACACCGCACACGGCGCCGCAGCCCCTGCCTGCCGTGGACCTCGTGGCGGAGGCCGCGAAGCTGTGGGAGGCGATGTCTCGAGGGGCCCAGACGGCCCAGCAAGCTCGAGCACAGGAGGATGGAGGCGACGTAGGCCAAAGCGGTACAGAAGCAGCCGCTCAGGCTGACGCCATGGGGGAGACCGGCCGGGGCGGCGCGGACGGCGCCGGCCGGCCGGACATCGAAGTTGAGTCCGGTCAGGGTGACGCGGCTAGCGCCGCCCGGCCGACTACAGGGGAAGAAACTGGTGGGGACGTGCAGGAGTACCTCGCCAGCCAAGCAGAGGCAGAGGCCCTGGTTCCCGAGCCCCCGAGGGCTGAGATCGAGAGCGTTGCAGAGGAGGAGACGGCGCTGAGGGCGCCAGGGATGGAAGGAGCCCCCGTCTCGGAGCCCACCGAGGCCCAGGACGAGGGTATCATCGCGGCGGTGCCGGCGCAAACGGCGCAAGGGAGCATGGTGCCGGTGGTGCAGCTGCCGGATAGCAGCGAGGAATACGGGGATTCGATGGACATCGACCCTGCTGCTGCGGCAAGCGCCGCCGCACACATCGCCGAGTTCGCGTCGGCCAGCGCGGATGTGCTCAACGCGGGGACGTCCGAGGGGCCTCATCACAGGGCGATCATCCCGTCCAGGCTACCCTTGGAGTTTCTCCGCGACGAGCAAGAGGAGGAGGAGGCCTAGAATGCGCAGTTCGACATCGGCAGTGAGATCCTACAAGCCCTCGACCGCGCTTTCTAGCTCCATCAGAAGACGGATTACCAGGTCAGCAAGGTAAATACTTTCCCCTGAAAATTGCTCGGATTCGATTTGACTTTAACGTGCTTTTACCCACGCCCTTCCACTTGCAGCGGCTGAGGGAAATCTCACGCAAAAAGAGCGCCGAGATGACCCGGCTGTACTCCCAAATGAGCTGGCTCGGGCAGCACAACGCCGAGCTAGTGCTTAAGAACATTGAAGCCAACACTAAAATGGCGGATCAGGGAGCCCGTCAGCAGGCGCTAGAGGAGGGTTTGGCGCGGGTTACCGGTGAGCATGACGTCCAGAGGGCCGAAGCAGAGCAGAAGGCTCGAAAGGCCGAGGCGCAGACTGCCGAGCTGCAACGCCTTCGGACGGCGCTTGAGGAGAAGGCTCGGGAAGCCGAGGCGCAGAGCGCTGAGCTGCGGCGCCTTAGAACAGCGCTTGAGCAGCAGGAAACCGAGCTTCTCCACAAGGAGGTGACCGTTGTCACGCTCACCGGGACCCTCCAGGAAAAGGGCAAAGCCCTCGAGGAGAAGGAGGTGGCCATCCAGAACGTGGAGGCCGTCCTCAAGGAAATGGAAAACTCCTTGTCCTCGCTCGAAGAGGCCGCCCGAGTCCAGAGGGAGGAGGCGCAGAAGAGCATCATGGGAAAGTACCTTCGAGTTTTTGTTGGTTTATTTCTTTTCGCAACTTACGTTGATTCCCTTTGCTCAGAGCTGAGGCAGAAGGTGGCGGATGAGTCCGTGGCGAAGGAAGCAGTCCACACCGCACTCACGGCGTCGCAGGTGGAATTCGCTGAGCTGGAGCAAACCGCCGTGAGCGTGTGCCAAGGGCTCAAGGGGGAGGGTGTCATCTCGGGGTAGTTTTGTAATCAGCCGCCTGCGAGTGCTAAGCGGTCGGATTGCCGAACACGCCAAGAGCACCTTCCGCCTCGGTGTCCTGCGGGCCCTCACCGTGGCCTCGACGCACTACCTCATGGATCTCCAGAGGGTGTCATCGGGGCACGTCATTCCCGATGACGCTGATGCGGACGCCGCGTTGGCCATTATGGACGACGCCGACGCAGCCGCGGAGGAGTTCGCCACAGTCCTCGCCGGGAAGCTCGAAGCTGATATCCCTCCCATAGCCTAATTCGACGTCGCTGAAGACCCGCAAGGGGGGGGGATGGTAGCCTGTAGGAAGTCTGGGCCTCGAAGCCCATGTAATAGATTAGTGTTCGTTGTAATTACACTTTGTAATCGTTTCTATGAATATAAGAAATTCGTTTTCATTAAATCGACTGTGTGGCCCATCGAGGCCTTGTGCATTCGAGCCCGCGTTTTCTTTACTCCACTTCCGTGTTCTCGTACGCGACTTAGATAAACTTCTACGAGGAATTTCGCGTTCATAAGCAACGTAGGTGTAGGGTGGTGAGGGGGTGCCGTATCCCGGAGGCGTAGGCGGCCCCACGACTCGGTCGGTCCCGTACCGTAGTTGCTTACGCCTCGCGTCCGTTTTTTCCAAGTGTACGAGAAGCTTAGAGGCGAGATGGAAGTTTTTCGAAAAAAACATTGGCGATTTTTGGGGACGTTCGGGGGTTCCCCCCGTAGTAGCCCCCGAGGGAGGCTTGGCTTTGCCGAGGGTAAAGCCGAGTGTACCTCAGTGTTCGTGCGTGTCCGAGCCTTCGAGGGTCCGGAAGGTTCCCAAAAATAAACAAGCAAAGCGTACTTCTTTATTATTTCGGGAAATCGAGAATGCGAGTACAAACGATGTACAAATAGCTCGGAATTCTAAGGATAGAAGCGACGTAGCTGTTGTATGTTCCAAGCATTAGTGAGGACTTCGCCTTTTTCGTTCGCCAGCGTGTACGTGCCGGGTTTGAGCACCTCGGCGATTATGTACGGTCCTCCCCATGGCGGTGAGAGCTTGTGGCGGCCCCTGTTGTCCTGTCGAAGCCTCAGCACCAAGTCCTCTTTGTTGACGTCTCGGCACCGGACTCTCTGCGCCTGATACCTTCGTAAAGACTGTTGGTAGCACGCAGAGTGTAGGAGCGCTACGTCTCGAGCCTCGTCCACTTGATCCAGCGAGTCCTCGCGGGCTCGCTGGTTTTGCTGCTCTTGGTATGCCTTGAGCCTTGGTGACCCATACTCCAAGTCCGTGGGGAGTATGGCCTCGGCGCCATAGACGAGGAAGAACGAGGTAAATCCCGTGGCTCTGCTTGGGGTCATCCTCAGGCTCCAAATGACCGAGGGTAGCTCCGTGAGCCACCTCCGGCCAAATCTGTTCAACTTGTTGAAGATTCTTAGCTTCTGTCCCTGGAGGATCATGCCATTGGCACGCTCCACTTGCCCGTTCCTCTGTGGGTGTGCCACAGCCGACCAGTCCACACATATGTGGAAATTGTCGCAGAATACCAAGAACTTCTTGCCTGTGAACTGGGTGCCGTTGTCGGTGATGATCGAGTTTGGGACCCCGAACCTGAAGACGATGTCGGTGAAGAATAGAACCGCTTGCTCGGATTTGATCTTGCCGATGGGTCGAGCTTCGATGCACTTGGAGAATTTGTCGACTGCCACCAACAAGTGGGTGAAGCCCCCGGGCGCCTTCTGCAGCGGACCGACGAGGTCCAGTCCCCACACAGCGAAAGGCCATGTAATGGGGATGGTCTACAGAACGTGCGCGGGGAGGTGCGTTTTTCGAGCATAAAATTGGCAGCCCTCGCAGGTCTGCACGATGTTGGTGGCGTCGGCAACTGCGGTGGGCCAGTAAAAACCTTGCCGAAACGCATTACCCACGAGGGTACGTGGTGCGGCATGGTGGCCGCAGACTCCAGCGTGGATGTCGCGGATCAACTCCTTGCCCTCGGGGATGGGATGCATCGCTGCAAGACACCCGAGGGACTGCACCTGTATAGCTCGTTGTCGATTAGGACGAAGGACTTGGCCCGCCTAGCGAGGCGCCGTGCCTGAGCGCGGTTCGAGGGTAGGACCCCTCAAATTATCCAGTCTAGGTACTGGACGCGCCAGTCTCGCGGAGTGGGAGCCTCGTCGACTTCCATTGCTTCGGCCTCATCCATAGAGGAGGTCTCGAAGTCAATGTCCATGGGCCCGGCCTCGTCCGCCGGGGGGTTCCCGCCAGAGGGCCCGGTGGACGAGAGGCATGGCTCCGTCGGATCCGTGAATTCGACGGAGGACTTGGTGATGTCGCGAGCGAAGATGTTGGGGGGGGGGGACGGTGGTCCTACCCGACGCAATCTTGGCTAGTTCGTCGGCATCCTCGTTGTACTTGCGCGGGACATGATTGAGTTCTAGGCCGTCGAACTTGTCTTCGAGGCGGCGCACTGCATTGCAGTATTCCTCCATCTTTGGGTCATGGCAGCTAGACTCCTTCATTACTTGGTCGATGACGAGTTGAGAGTCACCGCGCACGTCAAGGCGTTTGACGCCGAGCTCGATGGCGATACGGAGGCCACTGAGGAGGGCCTCGTACTCCGCCATATTGTTAGACGCAGGGAAGTGTAAGCGTATCATGTACCGAATGTGTTCTCCGAGGGGTGAGATGAAGAGGAGGCCGGCACCGGCACCAGTTTTCATCACCGACCCGTCGAAGTACATGGTCCAGCATTCGGCCTGGATTTGCGGTGGGGGTAGCTGAGTGTCCGTCCACTCAGCCACGAAGTCAGCCAAGATTTGGGACTTGATCGCTTTGCGGGGGGGCATAGGTCAGAGTCTCTCCCATTAGCTCCACAGACCATTTGGCAATTCTACCCTCAGCTTCCCGGCTACGGACTATCTCTCCCAAAGGGAAAGACGAGACCACGGTGACGGGATGGGCCTCAAAGTAGTGGCGCAGTTTGCGCAGAGCCAAAATCACTGCGTAGAGCAGCTTCTGAATCTGTGGATAGCGTGTCTTAGTTTCAGACAACACCTCGCTGATGTAGTACACCGGCCATTGGATGGACAGGGCATGGTCCTCCTCTTGTCTTTCGACAACGACCACCGCGCTGACCACTTGGGTCGTCGCAGCTACGTACAGAAAGAGGGGCTCGCCGTCCGTGGGTGGTGTGAGAATGGGGGCGTGAGTGAGCGATGCCTTCAGCCTGTCGAGGGCTTCTTGGGCTTCGGGGTCCACGTGAAGCGCTCAGTTTTCCTCAAGAGTCGATACAGGGGTAAGCCTTTCTCGCCGAGACGCGAGATAAACTGGCTGAGGGACGCTAGGCATCCCATGACCCTCTGTACCCCCTTTAGGTCTCGGATCGGTCCCATCCGAGTGATGGCCGAGACTTTGTCAGGGTTGGGTTCGATGCCCCGCTGGGAGACAATGAAGCCCAAGAGCATGCCTCGAGGCACCCCGAACACGCACTTCTCGGGGTTGAGTTTTACCCCTTTGGCCCGTAGGCAATCGAATGCGATCCTGAGATCGGCAGCCAGGTCGTCCGCCTTCCTGGATTTTCCAACGATATCGTCGACATATGCCTCTATGTTCCGCCCGAGATGGTCTCCGAAAACGTGGAGCATACACCGCTGATATGTAGCTCCAGCGTTTCTGAGGCCAAAGGGCATCGTGGTGTAGCAGTACATGCCGAAAGGTGTGATAAAAGAAGTCGCGAGCTGGTCGGACTCTTTCATCTTGATTTGGTGGTAACCGGAGTAAGTATCAAGAAAGGATAAAAGTTCACACCCCGCAGTAGAATATACAATATGATCAAAGATGAAAAAGGCGTTCTCCACCGGGGGAACTCGTCATCTCCACCTTTGTCGCCAGCATCCTTCTTCTTGTCTTCGTCGCGATGCGCGACACGGTTGTAGTATTTCTTGAGCATTTCGCACTGCTCGAGGGTGTGATTGACCGAGCCCTTGTGGTAAGGACACGGCTTCTTAAGCATGTCGTCGAACAGGCCACCACCGCCTCGAGGGGGGCCTCGAGGTCCTTTGTGGTCCGGGGCGGCAGCGAACGCCTCCTCGGAGTCCTCTGCCCACCCCGATCTGCGCTGGTTCGGTGGGACCGGCTTTTTTCCATTCCTCCCCGCTTCTGTTTCTTGGCGGGGGCGTTGGGCTTGACGTTGCTGCCCTCCGCGGGTGCATCGTCCTTGCGCTTGTTCGGTAGCGGGGCACGCGGCGGTCCCGGACCTCCCTGGACGGAGCGCTGGCGTGCGCACTAGGAGGTCCGGGAGACACGTGGAGGTCCCGGACCCCTCGAGGGGGGGAGGTCCGGGACTCTGGCTGCGAGTGCTGGGAGTCCCTCTTCGGGGGGCACGTGGAGACTCCGGATCCCTTCCCGAGTAGGGGGCGGCCCGAGGCCATACGTGTGATAAGGTGGAGTCCAGACAGCCGGAGTTGGCAGAATAGTAACGGGGGCAGTGCCGAGCCCATCTTGTCCCGCATCGCAGGTTCCACAGTGCTCCCACAGCGTCCGGGATGGCGGAGCAGTGTCCGGAGTTGGCGGACGGGACTCCGGTCACAGCCACTGTGAGGAATGGCGGCCTGACGCCGTCTGTCCTGGGTGCTGTGGAGGAGTGGTTGGCCTTTAATGCCTCCGTACGACGGGCGGGCGAGAGGCAGGGCCGTTTGTCCCATACGCCAAGGGGTGGCCTCGAGCGAGGCGGAGATGAATCGTCCGCTCGAGGATAGGTTCGCTACCCTCGAGCGAGGCGGAGATGAGCTGCTCGCTCGAGGATAGGTTCTCTACCCTCGAGCGAGACGGAAACGCGGGGCGCAGTCGAGGGTCTCGATGGGAGCCCTCGAGCGAGGCGGAGATCGCCCCGCGGGTCCGAGGGGGGTGCGAATGGGCCGCATGCTGGGCTTCTTTGAGTTCTTTGCTTTCTTCCGGATTGGAAGGAGGCCGTGGGCCTTCGTGAGCTTAGCCGCCTAACATGTGTTTGTGTTTTTTTAGGGTGATCTTAGTGCCTTGATTTGGGTGTCCCTAATCGTGGTACCCGACAATGTTGTAATGGTAAATAATTGTGACCAACTTGGCAATTGAACTACTTTTAAAATCCAGCCACGAAGTTATACGGTTAGTTGCTACCATTGCACAACCAACTGAAAAATTCGCTTTGCATGCTTCTATTTGCTGTGTTATTATTGCTGCTTATCAGGTGCCGTTTTGTCATTAAAGATTGTACATTATGCATCCATGCTGTCGGGCTGAGATGTGCAGTCATGTGGTATTTCATTCGTGAATATCTGAGGATTGCCTTTTGTTGTTGAACCACCAGTTCCCAGCTTCCAGAATGCTTTTTCCTGCTTTTTTGAAGAAAAAAAATTCATGGAACATCTGAGGAAATTGCAACATTGCAGGCCTTAAAAAGGCATGGAACTGTCAATATCTTAAAAGTTGTACAGGCCGTGTATATCTTTTCTTTTGTTGATCTCTGCATCTGAGTTACTTTCATGTTTGCTATTGGCCATCAAATCAATGCAGATGCAGTAATATTTACAAAGGAGTTAAATACACCAGCAGTCCTCGAACTTATCCCGATGTGCCACTTAGGTCCACGAACTTGCAAAATTAAAATCTGGCACCCTGAACTTGTTAAGTTGTGCCACTTAGGTCCATACCACTTGATGTGGCGCCACGTGGCATGAATACATGCAAAAAAAAGCCCTTGAATTTTATCATCTTCTATATGTAGATCCTCCTCATCTCTTTCACCTCTTTCTCAATCCGCCACGCTGCTCCTACCGCCGGCAGCCACTCCCGCCCCGACGTCCAGAGCGCCGCCGCCCCATCACCTGCCCTACAGCCACGCCGCCGCCGGGCAGCCACCGCGGGAGGCTGGGGCCGGGGCACTGCCTGTGCCCAGCCTGCTGCCGGCGAGCGCCCGCAGCCGACCGGCCTCCCGCGCCGAGACCGCCTCCCATCGAGGGCCGCCTCCCACGGCGAGGACACCTCCGAGCGCCGGCTCCCATGCTGGGCTGCCTCGCGGCGAGGCCGCCGCACGCGCCGAGGTCATGACGGCGCTGCTGCTACTACTCCCGCTGCTCGCGCTCACTGCACGCGCTGACGACGATGGAGACGGTGATTCCAAGGCCGCGGCGGTGTTGCCGGCAGAGGCGGGGGCTGGGGTGTGGAGGGCGCACCCTGTTCCCGCCGCCGCAGGATGCTCCGGCCCCGGCGTCCATAGCTGCGCGCTCGCCTCAGAGGTCGCCGACGCACACCTCCACCCTCTGCAAGCTCCTCTCGTGGTGGGACACGAGCGACGGCGGCGTTGCTAGCTCCGCCGTGTTGATGCCGGGGCAAGGGCCTAGAGGGCGCGGCAGCAGCAGTAGGCCCTGGAGGACAAGGACGTGTGGCACTGCAGGGCGCTCGCGGAGGGCACCGGCGCCGGGTGGCAGGGTATGAGGCCGCGGCGGCGCTGCTGCTATTTGTGCCCACTGCGCACGCCGCCGACGACGGTGGCGGCGGGTCCGAGGCCGCGATAGCGTTGCGGCCGTTGCCGGCGACGATGGCGGCGGCGAGTCCAAGGCCACGGCGGTATCACCGGCGGAGGCGGGGGCAGGGGCAGGGGCCGGGGCCGGGGTTGAGGGCGTGGCGGCGGCGGCAGGTCGCAGAGGACGGGTACGTGCGCTGCGGCAGGGCGCTCGCAGAGGAGGGGGGCCTAGACGGAGGGCGCCGGTGCTGGGCGGCGGGTCCATGGTCAGGGCGGCGGCGCTGCTGCTGCGGCTTGCACACGCCGCTGCCGCCACCGACGGCTGTGCGGGGCCGACGCCGCAGGGGCGTAGGGCGACGACCACGCGCGGGTCGTGGCGCTGGGGGTGCTGCCTGCCCGTGCTGGGATGCAATGGTAGAAGATCCCAAATTGCATCCCAGCACGAGAGGAGAGGTGCGCCGGCAGAGGGAGGAGCGGCGCGTAGGTCGGCGGATCGCCGAAGGTGGGCGTGCGGCATGGAGGCCGGTGGCTCGCGGCCGCGGGAGGCGCGCTCGCGGCGTGGAGGCCGGCGGCTCGCAGAGGCAGGCGCGCGGCAACCCTGCCTTCTATCCCTCAAGTATGTGAAGGTAGAAGACGATAAAACTCAAGGGCCTTTTTTGCATATATTCATGACCTTTGAAGGGGTATGGACCTAAGTGGCACTACTTAACAAGTTCAGGGAGCCAGATTTCGATTTTGCGAGTTCGTGGACCCAAGTGGCACCTGGGAACAAGTTCGAGGGCCGTTGGTGTATTTAACTCTTTACAAAGTAACTGCAGAAGATCAATTGAGCACAGGCCAAACCAAGAGGGTGGTGACAGAATCAGTGGGGTGTAACTCTTTATTTCTGAATTGTTTTGAGATGGTTTTTCTCGCTCACCATATTTTATCGCTGAATTACCGATCAGCTGTACTATGAAATGATGTCGTCGAACTTGTGCTTGCAATCTTCTACAAGCTTA
Organism: Panicum virgatum; assembly: GCF_016808335.1. Lineage (NCBI taxonomy): Eukaryota > Viridiplantae > Streptophyta > Magnoliopsida > Poales > Poaceae > Panicum > Panicum virgatum. The sequence continues at coordinate 54,166,032 of NC_053138.1, forward strand.
GCTTCAAAAAGAAAAATCTTCTACATGTCTTTCTTACACTGTGCTGATCGACCAAGACATATAAAACGGATGCACAGCATTTCAGTAGATGATTAAAAACGATGCACTTTTGTGTTGAGATCAGAACATCTGGAATTTCTCTGAATTGCCTTGTGATGATTCACGGCGTGCACTCTACAGTGAACATCTCAGAACTGACTTGAGCTATACGTTTCTGACCTGCAGGTTTCTGGAGTGGTGAGCATCTCAGAATGAACAGACAGGATGTTACGACAGTAGGCCCATTTGGGAATTCAGTCTTCGAATATTTTTAAAGAGATTAAGGACCCTGACAAGGGCACAGTCTCGATGCATATGTTGCTGCAAACGAGCTGCTCCTCCATCACTCTTCCTCACCGACACTCCATCCCCTGTCTCCCCTCTGCCCCATGCCTCTTCTGCACTGACACTCCATTCCTTTCTTCCATCTTCCTCATCCACATTTCTTCTCCTATATATGTCCTTCAATTTCCTTCTTCCAACTTGGCAACTTGCCAACTTGTACATATTCACCCCGAGGCAGCTGCGGCAGGGGCAGGAAGGAGTGCATCCTTGGGCTCGGGCACGGCGAAGACAGAGAGGCGTACATCTTCCACCTCAGACGAGTGCGTGGTGACAGCGACCAGCATGTCATCGTCGTGGTTTGAAGGTGAGCAAAGACATCATCTTTTGTTTAAAACTATATGCCCCATTGAAAAACATGTCTTCCCTTATATGCCACTAGATGAAATTTGTGATCCCTTATGTAGTTATGTGCACTGACATTAGGTACTTTTAAAACTATCGCCATTAGGATGGTTGTTCGTGTTGTATTTGTATGTGCAGTTGTGTATTATGTTGTATCATATAGGTACAGTTTGGTCCATATTGTTGCACTTTTGTTTAGAGAAGGGCCATATTGTTGCATATATGTTGTCCAAAGTTTGGCAACGAGAGACAAGGTTACGGTGGCAGCCATTTAATGGCAACTTCACAGTTGGGTAGAGTGATGGAATGGCATACAAGAGTCTGCAAATTTAAATAGATGGCAGGTAGGGGAAGTGCAAATTTTTCATGGCATATATGTGATTGTATAAATTTCAATAACATGTAAGGAATTACGTCTCTCTCTCTCTCTCCTTGTGCAGTGTGTTCCGTTTGTCTCCTCTAATACACCCTCCCCCCCCCCCCCCCAAAATGTGTGTTGCAGATCTCTTTGCAGATGACAGAGTGAGGACCCTATCGCACCAGGTCTCCACACTTCAGGATAGGGTGTGGGAGTTGGAGCACAAGAACACCCAGCTGCTTGGTGACAAGGGTAAACTGGAGAAGCAATTGGAGGAGACAAAGGCAGCGGCTCGGGCCATCACAAGCCAGAAGGAAGATGTGGAGAGGAGCTTGAAGGGTGAAAATGACAAGCTTCGGTCGGAGCTTTTGACTACAGAGGAAAAGTATAGCCAATCTGAAGTAGAGGTCGAGAAGCTCAAGAAGGAATTATGTGCATTGGTGGAGACAAATGAGGCAGCTATGAAGGCATTTGATGCTGAGAAGGCAGAGATGATTCTCGAAGCCGAGGAGCTTAGGAGGAGGGTGGAGGATCTCCAATCCCATAAGGATTTGATGGAGGGTGAAATTGAAAAGCTTCAGTCAGAGGTTATTACTGCAAATAAAAAACATAACCTATCTGAAGCCGAGGTTGAGAGGCTCGATATGGAATTGAGTGCATTGATGAAGGCGAAGGAGGCGGATGTAAAGGCATTCGATGCTCACAATGCAGAAAGCATGAAGGAATTGGAGGATCTTAAAAGGAAGTTGGACGAAATCCAAACAAATAAGGATTTAGTTGAGGGTATAAATGATAAGCTTCAAAAGGAGATATTAATGGTAGAGGAGAAATATAGCCAATCTGAAGCAGAGGTTAAGTGCCTCAAGCATATCTTGGCCGCATTGGTGGAGACAAAGGAAGCCGCTGCAAAGGCATTTGATGCTGAGAAGGTAGAAATCATGAAGGAATTAGACAATCTTAAGAGAAAAATAGAAGAAATCCAAGCTATGAAGGATTTGATGGAAAGTGAAAATGACGAGCTTCGGTCAGAGATTTTGGCTGCGAAGCATAAACATAGTCTGTTTGAAGCAGAAGTTAAGAGCCTCAAGATGGAATTGGATGCACTAGAGGTAGCAAAGGATGCTGCTGCGGAGGCATTTGATGTTGAGAAGGCAGATATCCTAAAGGAACTGGGTGATCTTAAGAGGAAGGTGGAGGAAGTTCAGACCAGCAAGGATTTGGTGGAGGGTGAAAATGATAAGCTTCGGTTGGAGATTTTGACTGCAATGCAGAAACAAAGCATGTCTGAAGCAGAAGCTAACAACCTCAAGGTGGAATTGGGTGCGTTAGTGGAGGCGAAGGAGGCAGCTGCAAAGGCATCTGATGCCGAGAAAGCAAAACTCATGAAAGAATTGGAGGGTCTTAATAAGAAGGTGGAGGAAATCCAGACCAAGAAGGATTTGGTTGAGGGCGAAAAGGATAAGCTTCGGCTGGAGATTTTAATAGCAGAACAGAAACATAGCATGTCCCAGTTAGAGGTTAAAAGGCTCAAGATGGAATTGGTTGCATTAGCAGAGGAGAAGGAGACAGTAGTGAGGTCATTTGATGCTGAGAAGGCAAAATTCATGAAAGAATCAGAGGACCTCAAGAGGAGGATAGAAGGAATCCAAGTCATCAAGGAAGCGGCCGAGGAAGCATGGCGTGACAAGGATGCTGAGGTCAATAGGCTGAGGGCTGAGTTGGTGAACATCCGTGTTTCTATGTCACAGCTGCAAGCATCCTATGACGGACTTGATGCCAAGCATTCAAGCCTGAATGATGAGAAAGATTCAGTGCAGAAAGCATTAGAAGCTGAGAAGGTTGAAGCATGCAAGCTAAAGTCAAAAATTCAGGAACTTGAGAATCGCAATGCTGAAAGGGATGGTGAGACTGAGAAACTGAAGGCAGCACTGGAGGAAAAAAAGAGTGAGATCGAAGCCATGAGCAAGGACATTGAGCAGCTGCATCTCGCGGTTGCTGAGGCGCAGGAGAAGAACAAGGGTAGCATTTTATCATGCTTATCATCGTGCCGCCCGAAATGATTAGGTTGGCATGTCTCGCGTTACTAATGTAATGGTGCTGAGTTGGTACTATGCAAGGAAATAAAACTTTTCATATATGACGATCATATTTTTGTTCATTCAGATGCATTCCGTGACGGTTCGCATTTTTAACACTTTGGTTGAAAGTGCCACCACAGGTATTATCACTCAACAAAGGAATGCTCCTTTGTAAGTGCTCATTCCTAATCAGACTACAAAGAAATAGTTAGGCCTCTACATTGCTCTCTCATGAATTGTAGCCAGGGTCCATTTGCCCCTGTTATATATGTTTTAGCTTTTTTAACCCCTTGCTCTCTTGACCGGGTCGCTACTCAGTGATCCACCTTTAGTGCTGCTAACCACAGCCTTCAGTTAGTTATACGTGTGCTCAGGTTCAGATAGTTTTTGCAGTCTGCCTGACAGCACCATTGCATGACCTCGGTTTCTTCTCATTCCCTCATCTTTGTCGTCTCGCACTCCCTCGTGTACCAAGTGGTCTGCTCATAGCATCTGATTAGAACAAATAAACACGGCCTGCAGCAGCTATTAAACAGAAGCAACCGACTGAAATTATTCAGAGAACAGATACTAACTCATCTTATCAGTTTGCAAGTTCAGAGAGCATCCACCAAGGAGTAGGCCAGTCTCACATTGCTACAACACACAACACCCTTAGTGACAATCAACAAAGCACCCCATTCCCTCTTTCTTTGCCTGCACTCCATGCCTCTCTCCTCACCGGCACTCCATCCTTTCCTTCTCTCCTTTCCTTCTTTTCTTCTTTTTTTTTTGAAAGGATTCTCTCCTTTACTTCCTCCTCTGTTATATATCTTTTTTTTTTGAAAGGATTCAGACGGCAGCGAGGCATCATCTTCCACCTCCGACCAGTCCATAAGAACACAGCAGCCGCAAGTAGTCATCGACTCATCGTCAGCCTCTCCAATTCTCCACACCATGCCGTATTATTCTTCATATTGGTCAGGTGCGCCAAGACTTTTTTTTTTTGGCTTTCAGATCAATCCAATCTCTAATTCTTCCCACTGACACATGAACTGCAGAGTACGTCGATCAGTACTGGAGGGCGCAGCGGCTAGAGAACGAGAAGACCCGGCTGTCCAACGAGAAGCGTGATCTCGAGAGGCGGCTGGCGGAGACGACGAGGGCCGCGCAGGCGTCCTCGGCCCAGGTCGCCGCGCTGGGGCACAAGGTGCGGGAGCTGGAGCGCCGGAACGCGGGGCTCTCCGGCGACCTGGCGAGGCAACGGGAGGAGACCAAGAAGGCCGGGCTGCTGTTCATGGGCGCCGCCGACAGGTACGAGCACGCCGCGAGGGAGCAGGCGAGGGAGAGGGCGGCGGAGCTGGAGGGCGCGAGGAGGGCGAGCCTGCTGCTCATGGGCGCCGCCGACGCGTACGAGAGCGCGGCGAAGCGGCGGGCGCGGGCCAAGGAGGAGGAGCTCGAGGACGCGAGGAGGGCGGCGGCGGCGCTGATGGGCGCCGCGGACGCGTACCAGCAGGAGGCGAGGAGGCAGATCAAGGAGAAGGTGGAGGAGCTCCGGGTCATGGCGGCGCGGAAGGCGGAGGCGGACGCGAGGGCGGCGGATTTGGAGGCGGAGCTCCATGCGGCTCTGTCGAGGAAGAAGGAAATGGAGGTTGATCGTGACAAGGTGAAGGCTGAGAATTGTGAGCTGCGGGCAGAGGTCGAGAGGCTCGTGATGGGATTTGATGATGAGAAGACAGAAATCGTTAAGGAATTTGGGAGAACTTAGAATGAAGGTTGAGGAAATTCAGGCCAGCAGCAAGGATTTGATGAAGGGTGAAAACGATAAGCTTCAGTCAGAGGTTAGAACAAGCAAACCTTAGATTAAACCTGAAAATGCTGATTATTCCAACACATCGGAGATAGTTACCGACGAAACAAGGCAAAAAAAAAAAAACTGGAGTCAAGGCAAGGATTGAGATTCCTCATCATAAACTCACTTGTTGGGAAATTTGGGAATAGCGGTATGCAAGAGTATTTGACCTTCAGCTCTTTATAATATAACAGGCTCGTTTTCTTTTCTTTTCTTTTTGGAAAAAAAACTTCTGCCTGCACAAATGTGTATATTCTGTTTATAAGTCCAGTTAATCACTGGAAGGAACTTAGCTGATGTCAGGATTGAAGAGAACTTGTAATGGTAAATGAGTGCCACCAACTGACAGCTCGGCTACTTTATTTATAATCCAGGGCAAAAACAGTACTGCTGGAAAGTGATAATGTCACTTCTCTGTTTAACTGGTAAATGATGTGTCAGTTGGCGCTACACAACAAACAGAAAGTAAGGCCTGTGTGCATATGTTTGTTGTATTCTTGCTCCTGTTTACCTTGTGTGGTTTTTATCTCCCATATTGTAATGCATGGCCGCTATGGTACCGAGTCTTATTCAGGAATGTGAGGATTTCTTGGTGTTGATTGTTGAGCCACAATCTTGGGACTTCTGCCAGAATGATCTCAATTTGCGACGGCATTGTTGGCAGGTTTTTTCGTGGCACAATGAATTTACTGCGATTAGTATTGCTATGCCTCCATTCCAAATGCAGAATCAGAAAGTAGATGGTAAAAGGAAATTGCTGCGAATCCTAACATGGTTATCTGACGGTTGTAGCGTATGCTGGGAATCTGCCGTGATGACCAATCTATGCATAAGTGATGCGCAAGTGGAAGTCCTGGGATTTCAGGTTAATGAGATGGAACAAGTACAACAAGCGATTCGGATTTGATGCACCCATTAAGCAGGTCAATTTTGCCCACCAATGCAGTACATCAGAATAATGACTAATGACAGAAGTTTAAGGTGAGTTATCTGACATGCAGGGTGGCAGCAAGTGAAACAAATTATGAGGAATGTACCAATTATATAGAGGGGCTAAATTTACAGACGATCGGAACATAAGCTTGGAACAAGGGAACTATAATTCACATGGAAAACAGAACGTTCGCAGGTCCTCAAAAAACCACACCAAATTCAGAAAGACGGTATTCAGGAAACTCCCATTTGACAACCAAACGCAATACGCGATTCAGAAGTGAAATTTACACAAAAGAAACAGCACAGAACCATTTCATCGATTCATAGCAACCGACCATTTCATCCATTCAAGCAAGATTGATTGATAGATACAGCAAACTTCCCATGGTAAGCCATCCATTGCAAAACCTAACCTAGCCTAGGCGAGATACTAGAACTACTACTGGTGGAGCCAAGAAGAAGCCGCAGCATCGGCGGCTGCGACTAAGGCCGCGCCCCGAAGGAGGGAGGGGGAGGCCCCCCGCGCCGGCGGCGCCGGCGGCTAGAACTCCTGGGAGGCGGATCCGATGTCGGCCTTGCCCTTGCCGCCGGCCTTCTTGGGCAGCAGCGTCTGGTGGATGTTGGGCAGCACCCCTCCGGCGGCGATGGTGACGGCCCCCAGCAGCTTGCTGAGCTCCTCGTCGTTGCGCACGGCGAGCTGGATGTGGCGCGGCACGATCCGGTTCTTCTTGTTGTCGCGCGCCGCGTTGCCGGCGAGCTCCAGCACCTGCGATTGGGAGGGGGGGATTCAGACTTCAGAACGCCGCGGCGAAGGGACACTCGGGAGGAATGGGGAACGGCAGGCGGGGGATCCGGTGGGGAAAGGGAAGGGAAGGGAAGGGAAGGGAAGGTATACCTCCGCGGCGAGGTACTCGAGGACGGCGGCGAGGTAGACGGGCGCGCCGCCGCCGACGCGCTCGGCGTACTTGCCCGTCTTGAGGAAGCGCGCGACGCGGCCGACGGGGAACTGCAGGCCGGCCTTGGAGGACCGCGACACCGACTTGGTGCCCTTGGCCCTGCCCCTGCCGCCGCCGGAACTCATCCTCTCGTCCCTTCCCTTCCCTTCCTCCCTTCCTTCCGAGGGGGGCCCAAGATCGCCGGAACCGGTGCGGCGGTGGCGCTGGTGGCGGTGAGATTGGAGGAGAAGTGGAGGAGGCCGGAGGGAGGGCGCGGTGGGTTATGTAGAGGCCGCGGCGGCCCGCGATTGGCCGAGCGGGAGGCGGCGCGGATCGCTGACGTGGGCGCCGCGGATCCGGGGAGCGGGCGGGCGCGCGGGGCTCGGAACGGACGGCCCGGATTTCTTCCGGGCGCACGGGCGGCGGGGCGCGGAAATTTTTCGGGGGTGGGTTTGGTTTCGGTTTCGCGCGGGGAGGCGGGAGGCCGCCGGAATTCGCGGGGGGGGGGGGGGGGCAATTAGAGCGCGCGTGATTGGATTTGGATTTTGGTTGTTTGGGGAATTGTGTGGGGGCGGTGGGCTGCTGTGGTTGCGAGGGCCCTTGTTGGGCTTCTTCTTCTTGTGGCTTGTTGGGTTTTTAGCCGTGACTGTTTCGGTTTCTTGAGCTGGGCTTGTTCGGTGTGCGTACCTGGTACCACAAACATGTACTACAGACGTTATGTGTGCGTGGTTGCAGCCAGCATTTGTAAAATAATTGATCGAATGAAAAATCCTTCTCTGCTCCTTTTTAAACAATAATATTTTCTTGTGCTGTGGGGAACTAACTCCCCCACAGTAAAATTTTGCACTCAAAAAAGAAAATGTGAAATGCAATTGGAGTCTAGAACTTTGCAGTGCAACTTGTGCTCATCATGCAAAGTGATTTGGGTTAATTAATATAGTTTTTATTGCCCTTTTCAACTCACCACCGCGCCAAAAGTGCTTCCACTGGGCACCACATATTTTATATACACACGACTTCAACAAAAAAAAACTACTTAATCACACCCCAAATAAATTATAGCCGCTAAATTAAGGGTTATTTAGCCAGTTAAATTATATAATTAGTCTTTCTTTATTGTTAATTTAGTATTGAACTTCGTCATTTACAAAATTTGTATTTTGTCAATGGTGCAATGAGGGAATGAAGCCCAAGATGTATTTCAGTACATGAAATTTTCTTAATTATGCATAATTGTGAGAAGAAGATTTGAGAGTATGCATGAACCACAGTTACTATGCTTCATGGTGAAATATGGAATACTCTAGAAATTAGATATTTGTATGGTTAGATAAGTATGAGGAAAATTTTAGAGTTGCAGGTAAATATTTTATAAAGGAGTGTGTATAAGATGGATACATGACAAAACCATAAGAGCCATGGAGTCCTGTAAATAGGGGTGCTCCCCTCCCCTCTTGTCATACCATGACATAAGAGGTCTCAAGTACGTTGTACTTTGCTTCTCTTCCTCTTAATGAAAAACGTGCTCAAGCACGGTCGTGAAAAAAATAAAGGTCTCAAATACTCTGTAGGAGATGGCAAGGTTGTCCTGTAGTGTAGAAGTGTTATGGTAGGGTAGCCAGGTAAAGAGTGGAAGTGTCTTGTGTTGTACTAATTAAGTTATGGTGAATAAAGAGTTGAGTTTCTATATAGAATTGGTCTCTCATATTAGTGTTAGGTGAAGGTCTTCTTGATGTAGTGTGGGTATAGTGTCCACAAAAAAAAGTTGGTTTCAAGATTAGGGGGTTGGTTTCTCAATACATAATATTTATAGAACCGCTAAATAGATTAGTTAGGTTGTAGCCCACTATAGCCTTTTTTAGTCTCTACAAACACAAATCGCTAAATATTTTTTTTAAACGAAGCATGCCCCCAATTCCATTAAGAAACGGAATTACAGAATTTGGAAAGAACACAGAAAGAGAGCGGGGGAGGGGGAGGGGGGAGGGAACGCGCCCAACTTTCTTCTAGCCTGACTTTCAAGCTAGAAAGTTCAGAGAAGTTGAGGTCTAACACTAGGATTCCTAGGCAGACCGACCGTTCAGAGTATCGAAGTACTATTATTACAGACCAAAAGCGCCACAACGCAACGACCACGGAAGGCCTACATCGCTTTTCACATTAGCATAAGCACAAGTCATTTCACTTTTCTTCTTCCTCTTCAACAGAAGGGGTGCAAGGTGCTAGAAGCAGGCGCGGAGTCGCAGCAGCTTGGTGCGCCAAAGCCCGGTGAGCGCAAGCGAGAAGCGTCTTGACTCCCTCCAGCAGGCCCACCTGTAGCTCCTCCTTGTGCTGACCTGCCCAGTATTTCAAAAAGACACAAGTGTGAATCATAATCTCAGCAGGATGTCGTATCATCTTTTTGTCAAAGACCGCTCTATTTCTGCATTTCTAAATCGCCCAACTAATAGCTGCAAAGCCAAAGTGTTAAACAGCTTTCCCATCAGGCAACCATTTTTCGATCCAGGGTCTGTATTGATTGTAGCAAACAGGGATATTAGAAGCATGAAAACAGGGGCCGACCAGCCCCCAAATGCACCTGGAAACAGGGCACTGGAAGAACAAGTGGTCGACAGTTTCAATTTGATCACAGAAGACACAGGAGGGATCCCCCCGCCACTTTCTTTTTATTAAATTGTCTTTGGTTAATATGGCATTTTTCTCTAGTAACAGTGAAAATTTTGATTTTATATGGAATTTTCGCCTTCCAAATGTTGTCAAAGTGAACTCTAGCATGAGGGGTCAGGTGCTCGTAAGTACTTTTAGTGGTAAATTTTTTTTTTGCTCTCCCACTTCCATCCAATCTCATCAGCTTGTTGTCTGAAATTGAATGAGAAAGTGTCATTGATGACCCCCATCCATTCCTCAAAGAGAATTGGAGGTAACCATCTGTCAAAGGGCACTCTCCCATTGATTTGCAGAACATTGTGAACAGTAATATCTTTATCCTGACACCATTCAAACAACACAGGGTGAAGCACACAGAGGGGACTGTTCTTTAGCCAAACATCCTTCCAAAACAAAGTTTTTTTTTCCCATCAACAACCTGGATGACTCTACCCCTTAAGTACATTCCTTTGATTTTCAGAAGGTCTGTCCATATAGGGGAGTAATCATTTAACCGCTAAATATCTTAGCCTGCTATTTTAAACACTGGTACTGGGACACTAACGATGTTGTCCCATTCAACACCTAGCTGTGCTGGGTGGATTGCACCACTGGCGTCATGATCTGCAATGTGTTTGATGAAAGCTCTGAGATCTTGTTCCTGGGGTTGCCTGTCAAGCAGCTTTACACCGATCGTGATATGGTTGGCAGATAATGGTTGGAGGCATATCATTCCCTTGGGCAACCAAGGGCAGTGATGTCTTGAAGTTTGCACGAGTTATTGCGGATGACGCTCCCTTACCGACTGGCATTATAATACCTGTGTATCATCCATTCCCAAACTGTTTTATTGTCACCACCTGATCATTGAGGCTAGCATTTGGGAACGACATGGTTTGGCATTAAGAAAGTTCTATTACAACGTATCAGCTTAGGGATCTTGAAGCATTTGATCATCTTCCTCGTGAACTGCTTATGTATCCTACTTTCGATCCAGTTAATCGTGATGTTGTCAGCTTTGTGTTGAAAAAAGAGGATCGTACATATGATGTCGGTGAATTTTGGTTGGTGGCTATCAACATGGTAAAAAAGATTGTTAAGTCAAGCATGTTATACATTAAGGATTATGATGATAGATTATGATGATAGCATTCCAGAAGAGGCTGAATTGTTGAAGAGGAAAAATCAGTACTTCGAACCCTTTCTTCCTGTTGAGATCTCCAAGAATGTGATTCTCTATAAATCAAGGTAATTACATTTCATGTTTATAATTTATGCACGTGTAGACTGTAGATTGTAGAATGCACTTACTGCTAGATATCATGGAACCAATATGTTTGTAGCATGTGTTTCTCTTTTTTTTCATTTGCTAATTACTATTCTCGAGTTTTCTTATGTGCTCGGAAAGAAATATATTGAATCAGTTAAGAGTAGACGAATTTAAAATATGACTTATTGTTCATGTTGTCCTTTATAGGCTTTGGAAGTTGTATAGCTACCTCATTCACTTTTTACATCTTGCTTTCTTCAGTTTCCTTTGTGAATCAGTTGTAGAAAGAAATTTGAACTATCCCAATCATCACTTTATGTGCCCATACATAGTCTGAATGTAGAATGCCTAATTCGTCATAATTTCCTTCTGGCTCCCACCATGTTTGGTGTTGCAATTTTATCTCCAGTATATATTGCTTCAGCAAATTAGTAGCCCCCTCACTTGAAACCCCACAGAACATGGTTGTTTCCTCCACTGCCAGTTTTATCACAAATGTCACATATGAGTCTCCAACAGTCAATCTCCTGTCACTCATGACTTGTCAGTGGAGGAACATGAGAACATCATGGAAAATTTGAACTTGACCTAATATCATTAGTTTGTGTGCCATTTCCATATTTCTTTCCATAACTATTAACTATTTCTGTTATAAAAAGATTAAAAAAAAGAGAATCTATGGAACCATAATGATATATTCTCTTGAATTCTTTACAAACAAGTCAATCTCGGGTCCCTGACACTGAGTGCAATTAAATTTTACCTACACTTCAATGTTTACTTCACATCTCCCAAATATCTAAACTGGTGCAAATTGTGTTCCAATTTATGTGCAGTTATTGATGATGTGGCATCATGAATTTTGCCATGTCATCTTTCAAGAGATTTTCCCGTTCTCACTTTCATTCCTAATCGCGACTCGCGTGCACGAGCGGTGTGCGATCTTGGCCTCAAAACAAAAACAAAAACAAATAATGACGTGTCAGTTTTGGGTAAAATTGCGAGTGATTTGATCCGCGAGACTAAATAAATAATTTTGTAGTTTACCATGGAGCAGGGGGATAGCAGAGTTACACAGATAAACAATGCAAGTCAAATTATAGGCAACCCACACCTTCATCAGCCGACACGTATTTCTGTTTTATGGCGGCATGTAATACATTTCTCAGCAAGAAGCCTAAGAAATTATTTCTTCAAAAAAAAGACGCCTAAGAAATTAAAAGAAGTGGATTGTAAGGAGTTTATGAAATTTCCACCAACATTGCAACCCGTGTTTATTCTAGTGTTGAACCTTCTTAAAGTTTAAGTAGCTGATTTTCTGTAACGTCCCGCCTTCCGAGGCCGGGTCCGCTTACATTTGGCTACTTTCTAGGACATAGACTGTCCTCACAGACTAACACCAGTCTTTTCTGCAAACTTTGTCCTCACTCGTGCGTATCCGGGAAGAACTTTCCGGTCCGTCACCCATCTCCAAATTTCTCCGGGCCAAACACGCTTAACCTCGGAGTTCTTTAGAGATCGGCTGCCGGAAAAGAAGTTACAACTTTTTGGTATGAGTATCCTATTAATCCTATTAAGTCCTAAATTGGGGTGTCACATTTTCTAAACTGGTCTCGATTTCCTCAACTATAATTAAGAGAAGGCCGTTTCGGTCTTGGAATCAAATGGGCCAGCCCAAATTCCACCTCTTGTTTGTTAGTACTCTCTCCATTTTAGCAAATTTAGGGTGCATGATAGAAATTATGTACATATCTAGGTTTGACTAATAAATGAATTACAATTTTGGACAAAGAGAGTAGTAGTACTTATTAAAAAACTATTAGTTCTTTTATATCGTGCTAGACAAAGAACTTTTTTTTCAAGATAATGCAATCTTTGAACACAATAATCTAGCATGTAAGCATGTCTGCATTCAGTATTCCTAATTGTGCCATGCACATGTACGGATGTTATGCAAGCATGTTTCATGATTGTAGTCAAGCATTTGTAGAACAATTGATAGGATGAAAATATGAAATGCAATTGTAGTCAAGAACTTCGCAGTACAACTTGTGCTCATCATGCAAGTGATGAATTGGGTTTAATTAATATAGTTTTTATTTCCCTTTTCAACTCCACACCAGGGCGCCAAAAGTGCTTCCACAAGAATAGGCGCCACATATTATATATATACGACTTCAACAAAAAAAAAACTTAATCGCGCCCCAAATAAATTACACGTATTATATTTAATCTCCTGCAACCAAACAAAAACGAAGCGAAAATCCAGCAGCTTCCAAGAACATACGAGCGAAGCGAGAGCCCCGGCCGCCGGGTGGTGTCCATCTCCATCAGCGGCGGTTGACGGCCCTGCAGTGGCGGCGGATCTCCCCGCGCTCGCCGGTGAGCACGCCGACGCGCCCCATCTTGCGGACGGCGTTCCTGAACTCGCGGAGGAAGTGGGCCTGCCTAGTGAGGCGGTGGATCATGCCCGCGGCGCGGCGGTCGGCGAGCAGCGCGGCGTCGGAGGCGAAGAGGCCCCGCCCGAGCTTGAGGTTGACGAAGTAGTGCGCGTCGAACCGGGCGGGGCTCCCGGGGTCCATGGGCACCGCCGTGGCGTTGTTGGACGCCGCCGCCGGGCCGCACCGCGCCCGGAGCTCCGCCGCGTACGCCGCGTTCAGCGCCGGGTCGGCGCCGGCGGCGGAGTTGGAGCCGGAGCCGCCGCCCAGGCGCGCCGCGAAGGTGTTGCAGTGGGCCACGCCGATCGTGTGCGCGCCTGCACATGCATTAGCCAAGCTGAAACAATCTTCTTTTTTTTTTTGGTCGCCAGAACAGAATCGATTAACTGTTCTAGCTTGTAATAAGTAGTAGCGCAGTAATTTTTCGTCTTCACCAAAGAGATGGTAAATAATGTTGCGTCATGACAGGCGGCTTAGTAGTTAGTACAGTACAGACAAGTGCAGCTGATTAACTGTAATATAGGCTAGCTAGTGTGATGATTGAAGCAGACACTGAGCTCGCTGGCTGTGGCTGGATTCGGTGGTTCGGCGGCCGCTGTTTCGCGCTATCCAACCACTGCAGATCGCCAGGCGCGGCCCAGCATCGCCAGGTACAATTGGTGCCTACTATTTTCATAAGAAAAAAAAATGGTGCCTCCTATGTTCATAACACTGACTGGATTGGATTGGAGGCTCGATCAAATCATCTGTATGATGGAGTAGTCATGGGCGTGGGCAGCTCGGGCTCAGCAGGGAACCCCAACAATAATGATCGTCCCTGTTTGTAGCATGGCAGTACAGGCAGCTGGTGGTAGGATAGATGGATATGCCTGGCCAAGAACGGGCACGGATGGATGGATGTTAGTTAGGAGTGGCGGCCACTAGCGTTTGTTGCCTGTTGGCAGTTAGTTACCCGCCGGTTTGAGTTGCAGAGGCAGAGAGAGAGAGAGAGAGAGAGAGAGAGAGAGAGAGAGAGAGAGAGAGTTTGTGACTTGCGAGTGATCCCCCAACCACCGCTGGTAGTACGAGACTACGAGTAAGCAGGCCCAGCTAGCCATGCATCTCCTTCGGTTGCTAAATGCTACTGGTTGGTATAGTGATAGGTGATGATGATTCCATGCACTGCACCTGCACGGTGATGCATTTTTAGCCGTTCCAATGATCTTCTTCAGTGGCTCCTACGCATAGCTTAGGCCCTGTTTAGTTCCCACCCGTAAACGCAAAAAAGCCGTAAACGCATTAAAGTGAAAATGAATCTTGCTAATTTGAAGTATTAAATGAAGTCTATTTACAAAACTTTTTGCATGGTTGGGCTATAAATCGCGAGACGAATCTAATGAGCCTACTTAATCCATGATTTGCAACAGTGATGCTACAGTAACAATCCGCTAATTATTGCTTAATCATGGATTAATGAGCATCATTAGATCCGTCTCGCGATTTACAATCCATCTGTGCAAAAAAATTTATAAATAGACTTCATTTAGTACTTTAAATTGAGAAGATTCTTTCGCAAAAAAATTTTACGTTTACACCTCCCCTAAACTAAACACGGCCTTAGCTTGAATTCTTTGATGATTTTGAACGCGGCAGCGGCGGAGCTAGGGGGTGCTGGGGGCTCAGCCCCCCTACTGGCCGACAGTCCATGGAGTTTTTTGCACTATCATCTTATTTTCCATGCAAATAATAGTGCTTAGCCCCTCTAAATGTGATATCAAGGTTGCTCAGTCCCCCCTAGCAGTTCACCCTGACTCCGCCACTGCATGGCAGGCATACTTGCATAAAGTGTACTCCTGGTAGATTATATTAATTACACGATTACATCCATTCACAATGCAAGTTGACTTCTATATACATGTCCATGTTTGTTTTTTTTATTATCTTGAAATAAATCCAGAAGTGGTGCCCTAGCTAGATTCAGCTTTGGACGAGAAGTAGTTGTTAACTAGTATTAATTACTCTTCGGAGTAATGTGTCGGCGTCCATGCAAAGGCAACATCGTCGTCCAGAATGTCACTGTCACATGATTGGAGGGAGTACAGCATAAAACTAACTCACCTTTTGTCAAATGTATGCTAATCAGGGAGGCTGCTGATGGGGCAATCACTAGCTCACCTTTAGTTAAATTCAAGGGGAAAGCTCGAGTTTGCTTTTGACTCGGAATGGATAATACTATGATATATAAAACTAACTTGCTCATCAGTCCAGGTTTCATGATATACATATGGCATGCACAATGCACTAATTATTTGGAATAATTCTAGTGCTCCAGCTAGCAAGACACAGTGAAACTTGCATTATTGGAAACCCCTTTCTTTTTAAAAAGATCTACACATCATGATGAGTTTTCCCCCTCTCGATCGATCTGTTTCTCCCTTCCTTCCTTTCTCATGTGTTCATTTTTTTTCATATATTCAGTAACTTAGCTGAAAAAAATTCTTATTTTTGACGAACAAAGTTGAACTATAGATATAACTGAAACTGCAGCAGTAGTGCGTGATTTGTCTGATGACGAGCAATGCAATGGTCGGAAAACTGAAAACTTATCAGCTCAGGTTTGCACTGCATCGTCTTCAAACAAACAGCACCTTGATTATTATTAGGGGTGCAAATAGGTGCACCTAAGGGTATCCGACGCCCCTCTTTAGTTCGAAAGTGTGCACTATTTTTTCAAAGTGGAAGTTTATTTTGAAAAATTAGTACAAATTTTTGAACTAAAGAGAGGGGCGGTGGATACCCTAAGGGGCGTCCATTTGCACCTCTAATTATTATGACCTTCCTCACTTCAATTTATTACTTGATGAATTGACAAAGTCAATAATCTCAAACCTAGCTGGTATGATCACTGCGTGCTACCCGTGACCTCAGCTCCTAACCGCGTGCTAGCTGCTAGCTTTGTTATCTGTAATCCATGTCAGAGTGTATCGTACCACTGCTAGCTTTGGTGCACACAGATGTGCAGCCAATTTTTATGTTTTATTATATCCTTAGCTTGCTTACTGTCACTCTCCACTTACTTCAACCTAGCTACTCGAACCCGTGATCGACCTCCTAATTAATTACGAGAGCTAGATTATCAGTAATCTATCCATGGCATGCAGAGTGCATCGTAGTACTGTAGCTGTAGCTGGTGACTGTGATCGAGGTAGCTAGCAACTAGCTTAATTATCAGCAACGGACGGCGCCCACGCACGCCCCGGTACGGTGCGCCGACACCTCACGAGCAGCGGCTGCGTTGTGGGTGCGCGCGGTGGTTGCCCCGTCCCTGTCGCGCTAACACTTGGCCTCTCATGCCATCCACCTGCTGGAGATGGAACCAAAGCCGCGTAGCTATCACCAGTAGACAGTAGTCACCCGTCGTGCGTGCGAGCGTGCATGGCCTCCACGCACTTCGACCGATCCGCCGACCCCGCGCGCGCCGCGCGGCCGGTCGTCGTCGCGTCGTCAGGCCACCGTCGCGCCGTCGCCGTCGCGGCGCATGTGCGCGTGCTCGCGCGGCGGCGACCGGTCACGCGCCGGGGACTGCTCCGGCCGGCCATCCGATCCTCTCCCTATAGGTCGCGCATCGATCATTATCGTGTGTGCGCGGCGTGGCATGCGATGCCGTCGCCAACGCGTCAGTGACCCCAAAATGCCAGGGGGACTGACGTCACAGGAACCGTTTCCGACACGTACGCCGGCAAGCGACTGCAGAGTTTGACGCCTTGTGTGCGTCGAGCTCCGAGCCGCGCGACACCGGTACGGTGGTGCGTGCATCATCTCGGTGTTCACACACGCACGCAAATTGCAAGCCTGATCATCACACAGCAGCTAGCTTACTAGTTACCAGTAGTAGCTTATTAATTACCGGAGAGGATGACGAGGTCCTTGACGTCGAGGCCCTTGGCGGCGAAGTTGGCCTCGAGGGCGGTGAAGTTGTCCGACGGCGAGGGGATGCCCGCCGCCGCCTCCGACGCCCGCGACACCACGCCGTCGCGCCGCCCCAGCTGCACGTCCCACAGCTCCCGCCCGAACTGGAAGGAGACGGCGTCGCGGGCCGCGAGCGCGACGATGTCGGCGCAGGAGACGGTGCCGGGGCACACGGCCTCCAGCACGGCCTTGGCCGTGTCGATCACGTCGAACCCGCCCAGCGACGCGTTCGGCGCCGCGTCCTTCTCCGCCGCGCCGCCGCCGCCGCCGCCCGTGCCCGGCGTCGAGTCGATCAGCACCGACGCGTCGCACCCCTGCGGAGGTCCGGGGATTGAACGAATTTTAGATGGACGCTGCAATGCATATCATCAGATGGGCGCAGCCCTTGCTTACTCTGACGAAGCAGTCGTGGAAGAAGAGGCGGAGCAGCTTGGCGGGGAGCGCGGCGGGGTCGGCGGCGACGCGGGCCACCACGATGTCGCGCACCACCGCCTCCGCCGCCGGGCAGCTGCGCCGGTAGAAGTGCGCCTTCAGCGGCGGCGAGCCGTGGCAGCCGCCCGCCAGCAGTAGCACCACCACCAGCAGCAGCAGCGTCGCCGGCACCGACGACGATGATGTCGGACTCATCATGCCGCTGCAGCTCCGAGCCATGTTGACGACGGCGACCCGTGAGCCGTGACGTGAGTGGGAGAGCGATCGAGTGATGGAATGGAATGGAATCGAAGCCTACTGGTTATATAATTGCGTGGATCGGAGGGCAATTTGTGCTAGCGCCACATCAGCCACTCCACGTGGGCATACAATAGTTTAGTTAACATGTTGAACCATCGAATTGATTTTAAAAGAAATTTAGAAATATGAAAAGAACTCAGAGCTACCATTCAACACAAATGTGCAGCCAAATTAGCCCTCCACCTTACACGATCCATTCAATACAAGGCATGAGAGAACAAAAAAAAAAGCTCTGCTCTCGGATTTGAGCGAGCTGGGAGAGATACGGTTGGCACAACCACATAGGCACACAAATGTTGAAGCGCGTGCCAAAGTAGCTGAGGAGCCGTAGCTTTCACCTTTCTGAATGCGAAGCTGAAAAGATTGGCCATGCAAGTATTCAGTTAAGGACCACAATAATTAGGGTAGCCAATTAAGGTCATCTAAGTTTGGTTATTAACTGTACGCAAGAAAAAAAAAGTTAACAACGGAAACACAATATTTTTCTTTTTTTTGCGAGGACAATATTTTTCATACATATGCTTTTTTCAAACTAGGCAATTATGCCCGACCTTGCTACAGACAAAATTAATATAAATATCGGCTACGTATTGATGCTCGTGTGTTATTTTGTAGGGATCAACGTGATCGAATAGTAGACGGAAAGTTGGTTCAATTCGCATATGTGATGGACTACGACCCACCAGTAACCAAATGGAAACTACGACCCACCAGTAACCAAATGGAAACCTTACTCGCACCGATGTTTGTACTCTGGTCTAATGTTTTTTTAGGCAACCTCTGGTCCTCATCTCCTTTCTGATAACTCGTGTGTGTGTATATATATATATATATATATATATATATATATATATATATATATATATATATATATATATATATATTAAAACGTTAAAAACAGAGTACACAGTTCAGAGATAAAATTCCCTGGATGCATGTTTGTTCAGAGATACAAAAGGAGGGAAAGACAAGCTGCGATAAACATATGCTTCAAGAAATCGTTCATGTCTTCGATTAAAACAAATGATGTTTGGAGACTGCTTTGACTGCACAGCTCACACCTGCTTCTAGCACCAAAAAAAAAAGATGTCTCCTTTCTGTCCACAAACGAAGGGTCGAAGGCAGATTGTGTCAACTGTCAATCCGCTCGCTCTTGATCACCTGATCCATCCATGCAGCATCAACAATCAAGGTGATTCTGGCCTCGTCCTCGATCGGCAGGAAGGCCTGATCCGTCGTCGTGTGTCGTCGTCCGTGAAGGCCGATGGATTAGCGTTCGGTGTCAGTGTCACGCGGCGGCGGCGCCTGATCCATCATCAGCAGTTGCTGGTAGACCGTCGTCGTCGGAGAATACGGAAATCACACCTTGCTACAGTAACGAGGCAAACTTCATTTTTTTTTTGGTTTGAAAAGCAAACAAAAATCCTTATGGCAGCAAAAACAAACGCCCAGTAGAAACTAAACCCTGCTAGTATGTAGTAAAGTAGTAACAAAATTACAACACTAGTTTAGGGACTAATTAAGGAGAGAGATCAAAGGAGCAGCGCGGGGATTGGGGAAGAGGAGGATCTCTGATGGAGCGAGCGAGCTCGATACATGGCTGCGGCGGCACCGGACCTGCTCATCGCTCATCAGAGCCGCTCCAGCAGCTCGTTGTACACATCACGCGGCTGCGGCACCTGCTCGTGCGGCAGCGGCTTGCTGGCGCCGCCCTCCACCGCCGCCGCCGCCGCCGCCTGCTCGGACTCCCGCTTCGCCGTGCTCCGGCTGGCGCTGTCGCCTCCGCCCTCCACGCGCTTGCTCGCCTCTTCCGCGGCCCCCGGCGGCGAGCCACCGCCGGGGCGACGCGGGTCCTTGCCGCTCGCGGTCGCCGGTGCCTTGGCCTGCGCCTCCATGGCTACTAGTTTGCGTGATGGACGCCGGGCCAAACTTCCGGCGGCTTTTGTATCCCCCATTCCCCCTGGCACGCCACGTCTGCGTCCACGTGGCAGCGAGGGTCGAGAGGGAGGCTGGAGCTTCTCTGTCCCCTCTATGTGTCCCCATCCGTGTCTCCGCGTGCCACGTGCCGTGCCTGCGTGTACCAAGTTGGGGTACACGTGTCAACGAAGACTCGGTCCATCCGGTTCCGCTCGGGCCGATCGAGCAAGAGACCGGTCGTCAAAAACAGCAGTTCTATTCTACAGGAATAATCCATGAACTAAACAAAGGTTCTTGAAAAAGAGACTAAACGTATAGGCAAAGAGCAGCTCATTGGTTTGTCAAATCTTCGATTAGGAGTCGTCTAGGAATAAGGACCTTCGGCCTGGATTAGCTTAAAATCATGTTCATAGGACACACACAGCTGCATGATCATGTTCCTTTACGATTGTAGCACTGTAAGCAGTGGCGGAGCCAAGTGTAGGCAAAAGTGGGCTATTGCCCCCCCTTGCCATGCAAAATTTCCACTAGATGAATAGTAAATTTGACACTATTTATTATTGTAGCACCTCAATTACCAAAGGTTCCCCCCCTAATTCTTTGTTCCAGCTCCGCCACTGACTGTAAGGTACGCGTCTGGTAGTGCAATGGATGAACAGATACATCGTGGTTACAACTTACAACATATGTATAGAATTTGGATAGATTTGTACTCCTCCGTTCCAATTCCAAATTGTAGATCGTTTGATTTTTTTTAGCCCTAAATTTAATCACTCGTCTTATTAAAAAAAATTGTGCAAATATAGCCAAATTTAAATTATTCTTGAAAAATTTGTATTGATAAAGCAAACTATAATAAAAGAAGTGATATTTTGCACAATTTTTTTAATAAGACAAGTAGAATTAAAAAACATTAAAAGATCTATAATTTGAAATGGAGGGAGTATTATAATAAAAAAACCTATTATACAGTCTGAATAATATTTAATAATTAATGCCAGGCACCAGGTTCCCAACACCAGTACACAAGACTTAGTTTGGAACCTCTACAATGAATTAGGAAGGAAACATTCCAATATAACTGAAGTCCAGATTCAGAGTAATGTTCCAGCTTGACATCAACAAAATTTTAACTGGCAACTTATTCCTATTCATGGCCATACAACTCCATTACACACCTCGCGTACATTGCATTGCCTGACACTACATAGGCAAATCTGGGACAACGCTGATCTGCTTAGCACAAGAAATCACATCAAACCCGCATCGCTACAAATGCGCAGCAGAACTGATTCTCAAGAGGTTAAAAGCCAAATATAATGTTACAGCACCATCTCGCTGTCACTTCTTTTGCTTCTTCCCGGGCTTCAGCTTGATGACCTCGTCAATGTACAGTATGCCCTTCCCCTTGTACACCTCTGGGGGTTTGCAGCTCCGGACGGCGCCGGCGAACTGGTGAACCCTGTCCTTGTCGATGCCGGTGCAGCAGATTATGTTGGGCTTGAAGCAGAAGACGCGGACGGCGGGTGGGGCGGTGAACTGCACCTCATGGCTGTAGCCCAGTTTCAGGAACAGCTCACGGCCTTGGCTCTCTGACCTTGCTTTGAAACCGACCCCCACGAGCTTCAGAAACCGGAAGACCTTGGCTTCCATTGTTCGACAGTAAAGTGTTTGGTGCTGAGTCACCTTTAAGAAAGAGAATAAAAAGGAGAGTAGAGGGTTCTTATCAGAACAGTAAAAAATTGAAGAACACTTAAAGATGATGGAATTGGAATGGTATAGCGATTTGTATCTGAATGAAATGCCTACAGAGCACTGCAAAATACTGAGTGTAAAATAATCTGGACCATCACATAGTATTTATCTTGTTTGTGGAGAGCAGAAAAAGATCCTCAATTGTCACTCAAACACTGAAGAGGTTGCAATGTTTAGGAAGGCCTGTGAGTGTGCCGATCAATGATAGCTGTAAAACACCAAAGATTACACAACCTTCCCTAACCATCCAAAGCACAAATTGAAGGCAAGTTGTAAACCATATGAAGTTGTAACTACAGCAAATAGGGGTAACAATACCAACAAACTGTAAGCTAGCTAGCCAAGTAGGAGTAACAATCTAGCAACAGAAATAGTAGCTCCGTAAAGGTTCTAGTTGGAACTAAGGATGTGTTTGGTTGGGAGTTAACATGGGATGCGATAGGATCATCCCTCTTTTCAAGGATGGAATGATCCCATCTCATGTTTGGTTGGAGGGGAGGGTTCGTCCCCGTTTTTTGTTTGGTTGGAGGGTTAAGAAGGGATAGGATGATCCCATCTCACGTTTAGTTGCAAGGATCAAGGATGGATAGCTACATTCAAACCACAACCGAAGCACAACCAAATTCTGTGAAAGAGATGTTCATCATGCTAAATAATTTATGTCGTTTGGGACATTTTCTCTACAACAAATCCAGATAAAAAAGTAACCACAACCTTTATTTGATCAGATCAAGCTGCACTCAATAATATGCTTCAAAAATAGAACTCAGAAAGGTCAAACAAAACTATAGATAAGAGATCAGCAACAAAAAAACAAAACTGAATGCTAACATAGGCAGGCAACAAATATTTGATCAGATCATAAACATCAATGGCACCACTGTAGACATCATTTTTATATGTCAAACTGAAGACACTGAAACTGTAAACAGCAATGGCACTCAAACTGGATGGTCAACTAGGAATGCCATAATATCTCCATTTTATATATGTAGGACTGAAACCTGTGAACAGCAGCAATGGTAGCACCTCCAGAAAAGTAGCATACTTCTAAGTTTTGGTAATACTGTTCTTCAATAATCCAAATGCCATATTAATATTTTTAAATGCAGCTAGGCATAGACAAAAAGGCTAGCTGCTCACTAGTTGAATGCTTATAAAGGCAGGCAACAAATAATGGCTAGGTGCTGAAGAAAAATTGTGCTTTACTTAGATCAAAATGCACCGTTATGTGCCTGCAATATAGCATCATATGTTCATCAATCAAAGAACACACAGGAAAAACTATAACTTAACATGTCATAACAATATAGAAACTATTCATCAATCAAAGAAGAACACACAGGAACTATTATAACTTAACATATCATAGCAATATAGAAACTATAAATCAATCAAAGACCACGCAGGGTAAAAAAAGAGACTCTGCTGGCTAAACTGTATTGATCTGACAGAAACTGAGGATCTGATCTGCGCCTTATAACAAGTACTCAACTATGAAATGCAGAACATGCAAATGCAGGGTACAAAAGGTAAAGCTTACGCACCAAACTGAATTAAGGCATGGCACTAAACAGCTAAGCAGCACGGATACGGCAATTTATCAGAAAACACGATACGCGGATATGTTTTACTATTTTTTTAATAAAATAAATAATAATGCAAATTAAAATTGTGAAAGTGTAAAATTTGAGTAAAGGGTTGGTGCTGAGTTTCCTATTCCATAGAGAAAAAATAAGGAGAGTAGAGGGTTCTTATCAGAACAGTAAATAGTTGAAGTACACTTAAAAAGATGAACTTGTGAGCAATGTTAGCCTAAACGTTAAACAGGGAACGGTCGGTCACCCACTGTGTAGCAAATAGTCGAAATACACAGCCGTTTAAACGGCCTTATGAACGGTCGAAACGGGTTTATACGGCTTTACACGGCTAATCAGCCTACACAGCTGCCCATCGAGTAGCGTTTACACGCCGTGTAAACGGTGTAAACGGCCGTGTAGGCGAACAGTGCTTGTGAGTGATACAAACATTGTATCAGAACAAAATGCCTACAGAACACTGAAACACACTGTCAAATAAATTAGACCCCCCACATAGTATTTATCTCGTTTGCGGAAGGCAGTACAAGACAATTGCCGCTAAAACACCGAAGAGTCTGCAATGTTTCACAAGGCATGTGAGTGCGCTGATCAATGATAGCTGTAAGACACTGTACAGCTTCTCTAACCATCCAAGGCGCAAAATGAAGGCAAGTCGTAAATCAGATGAAGTTCCAACCATGCCAAACAAGGGTTAACAATAGAAATGAATTGTAAGCTAGCCAACCACGTAACAATATAACAGCAGAGTTATGTATGCTCCGTAAAGTTTCTAAGTTGAGACTCGGAGTCACTCGTGCGCACAGAAGCCTGACACAAGGAGTTCAGGCTGGCTGTGAGCCATGGCTGGCCGGTACTGCCACCAGGATCAGAAGGTCCGCGTGGCTAATTCTGGGCGTCGAGCCAAACCAAAGCGGCGGTGCATTCAGGAATCAGGAGCAATATGGCGAGGGCGCACGCATCACTCCCATTTCCCTGGGCGCGCACAGCACAAACAGGAACTGCAGGAGCTAGAGAAGAGAGAGAGAGGGATCCGTTACCGGGGAGGGGAAGTAGTCGTTCCAGGCCGGGGCTGATCTCCTCGCGCCCCCGCGCCGGTCCGGCGGAGCGGAGGGCGGCGAGCTGCCTCGGCGGAGGCGGGCGAGGGGGCGGGGTGTTCCTCGGACACGAGGAGCGCCGCCGCCAGGGGAGAAGAGGAGAATGGTTTAGGGCTGCTGAGCCTCTCTCCACAGTCCGGGACTCGGTCGGGGTAAAAAAATGCGCGGCCCGACACACCACGGCCCGTGGACCGTGGTACGAAATGGGCGGCGCGATTGATTGGCAGCCTGTCGAGCCCAGCCCAGCCCTCGTGCCTGCCGGACGGACGCGCGGATCCTATACATCTTTCGAAATTTATTCCCTACCTTTCAGCCTTTCAAACCCTAACTTCCTCTTTTTCTTCCCCAATCTTCCTCACCCCTGCCGCCGCGCTACACGCTGCCCGCCCCCGCGCAGCGCATCCCCGCCGCCACGCCGCTGCCCGCCGCCTTCTCGCACCTCGCCGGCGGCCGCCGCCTCCCCTGCACCGCGCCACGCAGTCGCCCGCTGCCTCTCCTGCCTGCGCGCCGCCTGCCGCCGTTGCGTGCCCTGCTGCGCCCGCGCCACCACCCGCCGCCGCGCTGCCTCGTGCCGCTCCGCGGCCTTCTCGCTGGAGAAGAAGGCTCCAGCTCGAAAAAAGAAGAAGCGCCCCGTTCAACATTTAATTTTAATATTTTCAACATTGTGTGTTTCCGATTTCAACATTTCATCTTTATAGTTTCAAGAATCTGAAGTCAATTGTCGAACCTGTTTATGAAAAATGTTGAGTTAATTCTATCAAAATATTGAGCATATTTATAATAGTTTATTGGGCCAAATAGGCTTTAAATATGTCTTATCCACCTTCCACAAGATGTATAGGAGCCCCCACGGACGTGCCAGCGTCGGAGCTGATGAGGAAGGTGTAATCGGCTCGGCGGTGAAAAAATGTACAATTTTTTTAAAAATTTGGATTTCAACTTTTTTTTAAAAAAATAAGTTGGTTCAATATTTTTCACTGAAATGTTGGCTCAACTTTTTCATAAAAATGCTGGATTCAGCTTTTTAAAACAATTTAGTTCAACATTTTTCATCAAATATATTTTCAGTGAAACGTTGGCTCAACTTTTTTTTAAAAACTATTGGTTTCAACTTTTTCTTTTAGAAAATGTTGGTTCAACATTTATTATCTAATAACATTTTTCTCTGCTGAAATGTTGAATGGGCCTTTAAGCTGGGCTTTATAGAAGAATCCCTTAACAAACTTCTGGTAGGCATATATATGAGCCCCTCACTTCAACGGCCCAAATGTTGAGGTTGTTTAGTTCGCGAAAAAATTTTGGGAACTAAATATGGCCAATTGAAAGGCAAACACCTTGTTTGGTTGGTGAAAAATTGTTGATTTTAGTATTGTAGCACATTTTGTTGTTACTTGATAAATAATATCTAATCATAGACTAATTAGGTTTAAAAGATTTATCTCGTGCTAATCAGTTAGACTGTGTAATTAGTTATTTTTTCAACTATATTTAACGCTCCATACATATGTCCGAACATTCGATGTGATAGGTACTTTAGATTTTTTTTTGAAACTAAATAGGGCCCAAGTTTTCCGGACAAAAATCGATTTGCTTGCATTTTCCAACGTCTCTGTGCTTGGCCAAAGTGCTATTGAGCTCATAGGAATGACAGCCCCACGCGTCATCGACACACGCTACTATTTTCCCACATCGCTTCAGCAATTTTAAAAAATGCGAAAAAAAAGGTACGGGCCCCTCGGAAACGAGTCAGTCGCTGTCGTGGTCACTTTTCTTCTGCCGCGTCTCTGCGGCGGAAAAGGCCGCGGTCGGGTCAGGCGACTCAGGCAGTCAGGCTACGGCCATCCGCCGATCCGCGGCCGCATTTTGCGCCCCGCCCCCTCCCGTTCGAAAGTATTTACGTTTCAGTTCCCGCTCGTCCTCTCCGCCGTCCCATTAATGCTCCTCCTCGCTGACGGCGCTCAGGCGCTCAGCTGCTGCTGGCTTCGAACTTTGTTTGGTTGATTGGTGCTGGTGACTGATGTTGATTTTTTATGCGAAAAAATATTACTAGTTGGATGCATGAAGCGAACAGACAGTAGAGAGAGAGGAAAGCCGTTGCTTTAGCTTCGGTTCTCTCCGAGAACTCCTCCCGCGACGCACACAACTGTAGTAGTACACAAGGCGAGAAGCAGCTCCGATCTCTGTGTGTCGGCGGCGAGATTTTGGGGGCGTCCGGGGAGAGGGAGGGAACGTGGTGGGGGCGAGGTCCATGCCCGCCACCTCGGTTGCGGCGTGAGGCGACCGGAGGAGAGGGGGAAGTGAAGGGGGGTGATGACGGGGGTGGTGGTGGTCTCCAGCGCGGGGTGCAAGGGCGGCGGGCGGAAGCGGAGCTCCGGCGGCGGGGGCGGGGAGGAGGAGCGGCGGCGGCGGCGGGCCGCGGTGCTGGAGCTGCTGCTCGCGGCCGTGCGGCGCTCCGTGGTGGCGTGCCGGGTGGAGCGCGGGGCCGCCGCCGGGGCCGGAGCGGGGTGGGCGGCGGAGGAGGGCGCGCCGGAGGACGCGGCGGCGGCGGCGGAGGAGCTGCGGGAGATGGAGATCGGCTGGCCCACGGACGTCCGCCACGTCGCGCACGTCACCTTCGACCGCTTCCACGGCTTCCTCGGCCTCCCCGTCGAGTTCGAGGACGCGATGCCGTGCCGCGTGCCCAGCGCCAGGTGAGCAAGCGCCGCCGCCAGCTCCTCTTCCCCTTTCCTCCATCCGTCACCATGGGATTTCAAAATCAAAGCTTCCTGGTACGGTATCTGGGCCTCGGGAAGTCGGGAGCAAGTACCTTGGTGAAAGTTTTGAAATTTCTTTTCAAAGGGTGGTTACTGAGTCCAAGTGCTCCCCCAATCTGAAGGGGATTCTGTCCGAAGCCGAAGGTGTGGTTTCTGCAGAGTTCAGATAACTGAAGCGGCTCGTCTCTTCAGAGTTCAGATAACTGCAGCAACTTCAGTCGCTGCACCTAATGCCCTGATTCACACAATTTTTGAACTTTCATAAGCTTAATGTGAATTTTTCACCGAGCTACGTTGATGTATGTCATTCCTGTTTCGCGTGCGCTGCTTTGTAGAATTATAAGATTGTGGTTAGCTATATGGTAACTCCTACAAGCACTTTTTGTGCAATTACAGCAACATAAACACACCCAATGGACTGTAACAAGTTTAAATTTTGTTTCGCTGTATGATTTTCCCCAACATTCAACATTTGGACTGATCAACTCGTGACTTATGGTCCAGAACACTTGTTTACCTTTGCTTTCTGCAGCGCCAGTGTTTTCGGTGTCTCAGCTGAATCAATGCAATGCACCTATGATGGCAAGGGCAATTCGGTTCCCACTATATTGCTGCTCATGCAAGAGAGGCTGTATGCCCAGGGGGGCCTAAAGGTGATCATCCATGATAAACATGCTTTCTGAGTTCTGACTGTTTATTATGTGCCATGAACGGATGAACCTTGAGCTCATACTGACATTTCATTTTCAGGCCGAGGGGATATTTCGCATTAATCCAGAGAATGACCAAGAGGAGCACGTGAGGGACCAGCTAAACAAAGGAGTTGTGCCAGAGGACATTGATGTTCACTGTTTGGCCAGCCTGATTAAGGTATGACATCTGTCACCCTGAAACAACTGCCAAACTTTGTTTCAGCTACAAATGCAAATCACCTATTGTGGCTGATGGATGAAGGGGAAGAGGACTGAAACTTGTGTACATGTAAATTGTACAGGCATGGTTCAGGGAGCTTCCAGAAGGTGTGCTCGACGGCCTCTCTCCCGAGCAAGTGCTGCAGTGCAATTCTGAAGGGGAGTTCCTTGAGCTTGTGACGCTCTTGCGCCCCACTCCGGCAGCACTTCTCAATTGGGCTGTTGAGCTCATGTCTGATGTTGTTGAGGAGGAAGAGCTCAACAAGATGAATGCTAGGAACATAGCCATGGTATTTGCGCCCAACATGACACAGGTAATTTCCGCACTATTCTTGCAGGATAGGAGGTGATCTTTATGCACATGTACTTCCCATACAACAAAACCGCGAGCAAGCTGTAAATTGTCATAACTCAGCAGCTAAATTGCCTTTCTGTTCTATTGCTAGATGTCAGATCCATTGACGGCCCTGATGCATGCTGTCCAAGTCATGAACTTTCTCAAGACATTGATCCTGAGGACACTCCGGGAGCGTGATGATGCAGCCACTGGAGGGGCGTACACTCCATACTCCTCTCCAGCGTCATCCAGCCGGCATGACGCAGCTGAATGCTGCTACAATAGTGAGCAGGACATGGATAGGAGCTGTGAGCTGAGCGACATGCATAGCCAGATCAGCAAGTCTGGGAGACATGCTGATTACCTCATGAGGTACAACACCTGTTTTGACATTGAGCAAGAAATCGATGATCATCTGAGTGAGGTCGAAGAAGGGTCCCCGCGTAGTCTGGAGCACGATATTGAAGCGGACATACCCGAGGAAAGTGCAAGAGAACAACGTGAAATGGACTCGCAGGAAGAAGGTTTGGAATCCATGGCATGATGGGGAATTATGTATTTGCAGCTGGTTGATCTTGTGAATTACTGACCAATGGATCCATTTTTCAACAACTGGTTGAATGTGTAACTGCTGTGGTTCTAAATGTTTAATTCATGATGGAAGATCCTGAATATGGGTATACATGTACGATGTACCCTTGGGACAATATTTGGAAATGACCATCATGTGCAAGTTAATGCTAACACGAGCCTGTGACTATATCTAATCCTAGTGCGATCTTGCCGTGTTTTCCTTTTTGTTTAACATGCCTCTGAATAATATAAAGCTGTCAAGCAACTGTAGAACAAACATTGTTCACAGGTTCAGGTTTCATAAGGACTGCAGGAATTTGACACGATAACATTATGTCTAGCAAGAACAAGGAAAAATTCCCACATTCCGAACAGGGATCCAAACATATTGCAAAATACTGAACACCGTCTGCCTGATAATAGCTCTCATTCTGCTCGCCATTCATCGATAATTCATGTAATCATGGCAAATATCCAAGCACAGCAACATCAAACTAACTACATACAAATGCATCAGAAGGTAAAAATAGCATTACACTATGATCCCAGTTATTCTCCCTATTGTAAGAGTATTAGAATATTAGGCAGCACTTCTTGAGTTTTTTTTTTTGTCAATCTGGTTAGTGCCAAAGCTTAGTACAGAAACCAGTTCTTGGCTTCTTACTAGCAACAATTTCCTGGAATGAATCCAGGAGCTGGCCGGCCAAACTGCTGGGATCATCAAGGAGGGTGCGGATGAAGGTGATCACAACTCTACGCTCCAGCTGTGTTGATCTCAAGCTGAACCAGGTTAGGAATTTCATCCTGAAATCCTTTTCTATGTGTCCAGAACATTCCAGCCATCGTATAACCTTCACACAGTATTCATAGTTGTCATCTAACTGGCCTAACCTACGGGAGAAGAGCCTAGCTGAGGCGGCTGCCAAGTTGCTGCCATCAGTACAGGTTTCCTGCTCCAAGTCAGATGTCTGCTTGTGACTCTGTGACTGGGATTCCATGACAGACGCCTCCCCTACATGCCCCTTGGCAAAAGTCTGGGAGTCGCCACAACCATTGGACTTTGTCAGTGTGTTCTTTCCTGAGCTGCATCCGTTCTCGTCCTGGCAGCACTCTGATGGCATGACTGCCTCTGCATTCAGGTCCGGGACTGAGGTCTCATTAAGATCAAGCTTGTGGGATGCACTGCATGGAACCTGGTTCTTTTCTAGTATTACAGAATCAATCTGGTCGCATGAATCTTCAATCTCATCTTTGCACAATGCACTGGGGTAACCATTCTCGTCAGCCTTCCGCAAGACATTACCCAGCCGGCGGACCTGGAAGCCTGATGACGTACCATTTTCACTCTTACCAGCTCTCTTGGCAGAAGATGACCAACCTTCTGCTCTGTTCTCTTTTTTCTTACAAATAATCTGCACACTCTTGGTAAAGATCTTGTGTTCAGAATGGCCCAGTTCATCATCCACAGTAAATGAAATAATACGGAAGGAGTACTCTGTGCAGGGCTGCAGATTGGATATTAGTATCCTTCTTTGGTCTTTGGGGAAAACAGCAGGCTCCCCTATGTATGGAGGTTCTCTGCTATTCCAGTACCAGAGTTTATAGCCTTTGATGACATGGTGCGGCGAGGAAACAGATTCCTTAAGAACCAACACCAATGATGAATGTGTAATATCTTCAAATTTAAACCTGCAGGCAGCAGGAAGTGTATCTGCAGCAAAAAAAAGTTCACTAAGTTCATAAAGTTATCACTTGCACAAAAGAACTGGAAAGTAGTAAACATTACATGACTGAAATAATTTACCAATTTTTTTTGTTTCAGATGGAATGATTGACCTCAGCCACTCATCTGCCTTTTCAATTGCTAAAGAACAAAGTTTCTGCACATCAGCAGCTGCAGACAGCCGTCCAACAATGCCACGGACCATCTTGGATGATGTGCCATCAAGGGGCCCAACTTCAGTTTCCAGCTTTGCTTTTGCATCCTCTACTATCCGATGCAGCTCTTTAAAACGAGTTGTGCCATCCAGAAGTCTATGACTCAGATATATGCGTGAACAGAAACTACCAACTCGACGGGCATCTTTAGCAATTACCAGCTGCCTTTTCCAGAACCTGCTCAAATAGTTTAAAGGTGCCGTTAGATCCAACAAAATATAATGTTCAATTTTTTTTTTTAAAAAAATGAATACAATGCATAGCAGAGCTCATCTGCACATAATGCTCGAAGTACCTACAAATATCATTGTGATGAATCCTTCAACCAATATTTAAAGTGCAAAAGGTTCACTAATATCAACGAACATCCAGAACAAATAATTTAAAACCCAATAAATCAATGATAACAGGTCTGGATCAGATAGCGAACATCTAGAAGCTGCAGTGGCCAGCAATGCTTAGAGTTTTTTCAACTGAAATAAATATTACTGTCCAAGGTAGATGCAAATCACTCACTCAAGAATTCCAATAACCTTGCCGCATGCAGCACAACAGTAGTTACCATCAAGCTGTATAGATTGTCCAAGTTTTGTGCATCCTACTCTTTGATGCTGGAATGCACACTCAATATGGCAGGATAACCCACAACAATCCCTACCACCAGTCTCTGATGAGCAGACCAGCCAAAGGCTAGGATCTTTGTTGCCATCAAACTCATGACAAATACAACACGAACACCTCTTACAAAATGCATCATCTAAGTTCATGACTGCTTTGCAGGCTGAATTTATGCATATCCTTATGTTAGGAGGTTTTGTGTCTTGAGATATTCCATTTTCACATAGTTGAACAAGATGCTCACCCTTTCTTGGCTGCTCTTTTTGAGCATGACTACCAGCAAGGCCTGAATTATTATTGATATTTGAGAAGACTTTCTTTGAATCAATGTTCTTGCACCCATTTACAGTAACCGTTCTTGGTATTTCTTCCACTGATCTGCATTTTGAAATGAAAGGTTCTTCCTTTTCTATGTTAACACTAGCATCATGTGACTCTTGTTCTTGAAAAAAACTCAATGGTTTCTGGGCACTTTCTGAACTGGCGTTGCTGCCACAAGGAGGTCTATTTTCTTCAGGTGCACTTGCAGCATTAGAAACATTTGTTAACACTGCAAAAAAGGGAGTTCAAGTTCAGAAAATAGTTGACAAAGGATATATGCCTAACGAAGTAGAAAGGATGCCTTCCAAAGTAACAGAAGTGCTGAACAATCAAAGTGTTGTCAGGCATGTGAAGTGGACCTAATTCAGGCCGACATGAAGTGTGGACGCTGAACTCTCGCCAAAGAAAAGAAACCAAAG
This sequence comes from Panicum virgatum, assembly GCF_016808335.1. Classification (NCBI taxonomy): domain Eukaryota; kingdom Viridiplantae; phylum Streptophyta; class Magnoliopsida; order Poales; family Poaceae; genus Panicum; species Panicum virgatum. Next base: position 54,198,167 of record NC_053138.1, read on the forward strand.
AAGCTTAATGGCATTTCAATGAACCGAGAGCCATTTGATAAAATACTGTTGAGCTAGCCGGTCATTGCATGGTACCGGATTAATCCCAATAGCCTGTTGCATTCATCACCTAATGACACTTGGCATATCCATACGTAGATCCTTATGCTCTTTCTAAACTCCATCCACAAGCAAAACAATGTATAACTAGTGACTCATTACAACATGATAAAGCAAAAAAATATAATATTTATAGCAAATAAGTTATTTAAAAATGTCAAAAAAACTGATAAAATGCCACCACAAAGTTTGCGGTTCTAAAAACTCAACAAGCCATGACACTGACATGGATCATGGTTCCACATGTCAGTGAGATATCTGATGACATTTCCAAAACACAATCTATACATCCTCATTTATCAAATTTCTAGTTTTAGAATATTTTTCTTGCCAGGCTTGAGGCTAACGAAAATAAGAATGGTTTCTATAAATTCATCCTTTTCTGTGTGAGTAAAAGGGCCTTCACAATATCAGCTCAACTTTGAAGAAGCCCATACTATTGGGGTCAAGGAAAACAATCTGACCTTTAGAAAACATCAGTCAACATAGGGTCGATTCTAGATAACATAGTTACACTTGTAGACATTTGACATACGCAATGCTCAACTATTCCACATACCAAACTTCGTAGCTTCACATGCAAATTAATTCAAGAAAGGTGTTTTGTAATACCTTGATTTAAGGATTTACTATTTCAACAATATACACCCTCAAATGTAACATAGTTTAAACACATATTGTTAGAGAAGCGTTCCTTTTCATTTTAAAAAGGATGCCATTAGGGTTTTCAAAGGAAACATTCTCAGCAAATGGTAATATTAATTGCCTACTATCAGTGGAGCTACAGAAATCTATCGAAAACAAAATTGGGCAAATTTAGACATCACAAAGTGTCTACAAAAAGTAATGCCCACCCACACCATGGTGTCACAGCACAGGATCCATGTGAAATTGACTCCGTGCTGAAACGGAACAAGAACTAAATCAAACTGCATATGGATGATGTGTATGCTAGGTTAGTGCTCCACAGAAGCAATATATAGATCCACTCGCAGATGACTAGACGGATTGAAGTGGGGAAAGATTTAGGTTTGATTTCTCATGGCAAAGAAGAGGGGCCATGCATAACGAACGATCGAAGCGAGTTAGGGCTTACCAGCAGATCTGGACGGATCCCCACTCAGCGCCATCCACGCAGAGGAAGGGGAAGGGAAGGAACCGCTGCCGAGTGAGAGAGAAGGATGGTTGCCGTAAGGGAGGTGGCTATGAAGGTGCGCTCCAATTGAAGATGCGGTGCTCGGTCACAAAGAGAGGCTCTTCTCTATCCCCTTTTGATTGAAAAGTATGAAGAAAGGAGTAAAGCAAGCATCTACAGTTTAAAAGGGCTGCTACCGTTTCATTTGGGGCCAGATTTATCACCAGGTCCTGTTTTTCTGACTCGCCTAACTTGCTGAATTTTAATGACTACAGCCAGATTTACTAGCTGTTGATATGATGCCAAAATTATGGTAAGATGTCTGTTTCTTTATTTATTGTTGGAGGCAGCAAGCACAATCAATTCAGTCACAAAGATTTTGCAAATGCCACTGATTGCAGTGTATCCCCCCCCCCGGCACCCACACCCCATGTACACAATTTAGGTGTATAGTTCGTGCCTAAATCCACCCACACCAACCAATATAAACCTCAGCATACCAAAATCCAGGAAACTGGACCATTTTATTGAGCAAAGAAAATAGAATATTGCCAAACTTTTGGCATTTAGTCAACAAGGGCCACATATCCAAAATCTAGGATCCGCGAGCGCATCCTAATACCTTGTGGGAGCTCTTACGGGGTACAACTTGCTTCGCGATAATTTAATTTGCTGCTAGTGCACAATAATCTGGAAACATTATTTCGTGGGTGCTCATGCAAGTCTTTTTCACAAATCAATCCATCCAGTGAGAATCTTTAGGGCATATAACCATTTCATCCTTTTATTTATTTTTGCATCACCATAAAGTCAAACATGGAAGCTCTGCTTTAGTATGAACTCGAAGCCTGTTCATCACAGTTGGAAGTTCCAAATTTCCTTTCATGCATCAAAGAAAAGGCTCCCTACATCGTGCCCACATTTCGCAGCCGAAAGTTCCTCTTTTTGTAGTTTCCCAACTGAAATATGAAAAGGACGCACACATCCAACAAATCATACAAGAAAACCCGCAAGAATCACAAAAGGGATGGCAAAATGGGCTGGTGTGAAAAGACCAGATGAACAAAACAATAGATGCCACTTTGGGAGCCCATTGCTAAATCGAAGACAGGCCCCAGCACCTGGGTCTTCCGGGCAAGGCCAAAAATCTCCTAACAAAACAACCCAGTTAATCGTCCAGTCACAAAATTGAATCCGGCAAAATTGTGGCAAGGCTTCCTCATGATGAGCTGGTTGGAAGAAATCCAGGCCGGAGAGAGTAAGCAAATGCCATGAAGGAGAGAGAGAGAGAGAGTAAGCAAATGCAATGAAGAAAGCATCGAGCAACATTAGCAATAGTCCTGCTTAACAGAGCACATAGGCAACCAGCAACGGATCAGCGCACACAAACACGGCCAGCGAGCGGAGGCACGGATGATGTAACAAGATACCCCCAATTGCAATCCCCTAACAGCGTCAATACTAGAGAGACGCGCACGAAATCGGGTTGGGCAAATTGTGCCAAGACTTCCTCGTGTGATATCCGGTGACAGGAAATCCAGGCCAGGACGAGCCAGCGATCGTAACCAAGAAAGCGTCCAGCTATATCAGTAACCGTCTCTTACTTAGCTAATACTAGTAGCACAGCACATAAGCAACAGACAGCGGACTAGCACATACGGAAGGAAGACGCCGAGCGCGTGGAGAGCCATGGGTGACGTACGGCCAGCGCTCGCTACTCCCCCGCGACAGCAGCAAGCGGGCAAATCCGCCCCCGCAGATAGGGTTTGGTGGGCACAGCGAGCGTGCCCGCCCCAGCGGGGGCGGCGGACCCCCAGCGAGAGGGCGGGTGGCGCGAGGGGCTTACCGGGAGGTGCGGGCGCGTCCCCGCCCGGCGACGCCATCCCGCCTACGGCCGGGGGGGTGAGGACCGGCGGATGGACTGGCCGGCCGCGGCGGCGGAAGGGAGGGGGAGCGTGGGCGGCGGCGGGGAGGGCTCGGTGGAGGCGTGCCGCGGCGGCGTCGAGCCTCGAGCGGCGCGCGTGCACCCGAGATTCTTTTGCAAAAATTTCCAGAAAAGAAAAGGATAAAATATCTGGCGATTCTGATCGGATTTTGCTTTGACGCCGAAGGAATTCATTCTGATTTATCAGATTGAGGGAAAAAATTGACAGATTTCGTAGAATCAAAAATGATAACGACTCTATTACAACTAGTAAACTAAACTGGTAGGATGAAAACGATCGGGAACAGTCGGTAGCGATATTACAATACGGAAAACAAAAACGATCAGGTTGGAATTTTCATGTATTTATGAAACTAATAAAATTAAATATGGTAAAATATGACTATAAAATTAATTATAAATGATAACTTTTATGTCTACGCGACGCGATGCCAGACTTGCAATCTTCATTTAGGCCTACGGCGCGCAGGTGTTTTCTTTCACAGGGAGAGGATGACAGGACCGGGATTAGTTGATACCGACTAATATAAGCCCTGCAAATTCCTAGTAAAGTCCTACTGTCAATAGAGCAGATCCCGGCCGGTGTCGTTAATTTCCAGCAAGCTTCACCCCTTACCAAGAGTAGTTTGTTTGGTTGTGATGCGAGAGCAAGTTAAGCATCTTGTACTGACAGTAAGCTCATCACATTCCAACAATTTTTGGTACAAATTGTTATAGATATTAGCAAAAGGTTGTCACAATGTCCTGCTAGCATTGCCGAAATTTTGGTACAAATCCGTGGCCTAAATGAAATTGGTTTGGGCATTCTGAATAAGCCCATGGAGCCGAAATATGGGCCTAATAAATTGGTGGTAAGACCGTCAAACTTCAAGGCTCCTCTCCATTAGGCCCAAATACAATTTTATGCATCACTGCCAGTCTGCCACCTCCAGCAAAAGTCATGTATTTAGAAAATTATTACTGCAGATATATAGCACCCTTTTTTCTCTCGAAAAGATCTGCATAGAGCATACATATATTTTCAGAGAGAATTAAAACAAAGAAACAATTAAACAAGTACTGACAGTTTCGTGAATCAAGATCATCGAGGGAAAATCATCTGACAGATACGTTGGCAGTTCTGAACTTCTGATTAGATTATGCTAAGGTGGCCAACAATTTGACGCGTCGAGCACCTCTGTGACACCACACGGAGATGATAGATGTAGATGTGCTTTCCTTCGTGGCTAAGAATGAAGATTTCCAACGTTGGAGATTTTCCATTTACGTACCCAGCCAGCTGCTTAATTGCACGTGCTAATAAATGCACTCTTTGGTTAAGAGAGGAAAGTTTTGCACAGGGGCGGAGCCAGAAATTTATTTTTTTTATTATTAGGAGAGCCAATCATACTAATTTATATAAAAATTTAATCAAAATTCAAATTTTCAATGTAAATTTAGGAGCCATAGGGGGCAGGCCCCTGCCCCCCTTGTCTACGCCCCTGGTTCTGCAATTATTCATCGCCCTCCTCTTGTTTGAGCTATGGTGATATTGGGCCCTTAAAATTTTCTTCCACGTCTCATCTTGTCTCATCTTTGAAATGCTACTGCCCCCATTCAAATTACAAGGCTAGTTAGGTGTGGCACAATAACTAAAAAGAATATGAAACCAAGAGAGGCAAAATTGCCAAGCTAACAAAACATGAGAGAGAGAGAGAGAGAGAGATTAGCTATAGTCCATGTAGTTGAGAGATGAGCTAATTAATGAATGAGAACAAAAAGGATGAAACATCAATACTCCTAAAATTACATGCAAAGCCTTAATTTTTTTTTAAAAAGTTCAAACTAATATGGTTTCATTTTGAAGAAGCCAACCTTATCCTAAGCGCATGAGATCGAAGATATAGCTTGCACCCTAGAAAAAAGAAAAGCAATGTCTTATACGCTATGAATATGTGTTATGTTGGATTGGAAACTAGCAAAATTTTTTCACTTATATTAAAAATTCCACTTAGAATGACATCTATGGATAAAGTCGTCACAAGATGTTAGTACTCAACAGCAATGGTTATTTGAGCTGCACCTTTCGAGCTTTTTTGAAAACCTGCTGCTAGCTTTTTGTTCCGAGAACCGGTTTTGTTTGAGCTGCAACTTTTAAGCTTTTATGAAAAGTTGCTGCTGGTTTTTTTATTGTGTTTAGCTTTCTTTTGAGCTCAAAAAACTATGAATAGCTCATAAAATTGAGCTTTCCAGTTTTCTATATAAGCTCAGCTTTTCAGAAACTACATGAGAAACTCGCTGTTTGTTTGAATTTTTGACTTTTCAGGCTAATAAGCTGCTAGGAAGCTCAAACAAATAATAGACCTCTAGCACCTGTAAAACATATGGAAAATGAACTAATTTCACAGGCGCGAGGACTAATCCCACAAGGGTGTGGACGCCAGGCGCCTCAGCGGATGAATTCCTATCGTAAACAAGATTTATCCTACAAAACAACAGGTGATAATGTGCAGAAAAACCCCTCCATAGGTTTTCTCTAAAAATCCGTTAGACCCTTCGCTCTCAAGGTACACACACAACCAAAAAAAAACCCTCTAGAAAGTCTTCCACGCGACCGCGGCCAAACTCTGCTTCCCAGTCAATAAACCTCCTCTGACGCGCCTCTCCCGTTCGTCGCCTCCTTCCCTCCCCTTCCCTTCCCACGACCCTTCCTTCTCCTTCTCCACCCAAGAATCCGCGGCCGAACCCTCCCTCTGCTCGCCGCCCCGTTCCGCCCGCCGGGAGCGCGCGCGCCTGCCAAGAGTTTCACGGTTTGTTTCCCGGCACCGCCGATCCCCGCGCTCTCGCGCCGCCGGCCGGCCAGGATGCATAACCTACTCACGGTACGAATTGAATCCCCGACGCGCCTTGCGCCCTCCCTGCTCTCGCGCCGCCTCGCCGGGCTGCGCGCGCGGTGTTCTTTGCCGGGTTGGATGGGGTTCGCGGGTTTGCTTTTGCTCGGACGGTCGAGGTCGTTCAGGGTTTTCGGTTTTCCGGAGGTTCTTGCTCCGGCAGTGGGTTTTCATGAATTAATTATGATGACTGGACTGGACCGGCCTTGATCGGCTCTTGCATTTATTTCCTCGCGAGCTTTGGCGCGAGTAACGGGTGATCTCGCTCGCGCCGCTGTTTATGGAAGTTTTGGGGTTTCGCCGGTTGATCGGTGGTATTGTTTCCTGGTGTAGCTGCCCGGGGAAATTTCGAGTTGTTCAGAGCTTGCTCGGTTTCGTGCGGCAGTACTATAGCTGAAAAAATAAATTTGACGCCCGGAATACTTTTAGGTGATAGTATCATGATTATTTGGATGTTTTGTTTTTTCTTTTCTTTTCAGCTTCCAGAGAAAGAGGCAGTTTCCAGTTTTGCCACGATGGCTTGCTCTGTTTCTCTTGACAGAAGAACATCATGGCTTGAAAATTTCAATCTTTATATATGAAAATGACTTCGTGCTACTTTTCTAGTCCAAGCTTGTGCAAATTCAGAGTCCATGTTTGACTTCGTGTCTAGGAGGCTTCTACGACCGTGGTTTTGTGGAAACTAGATGCGTATTCTGTAACCGTATTTTTTTTTTATCTCGACTTGACAGGACTCGTTTGAGCTCGGCAAGAGGGAGCAGGTCCCTGGAAATGTCGACATCGAGCTCGGGTTGCAGGGTGACTTGACAAGTTCTGCGCAGCCTGGTTTCGAAGGCTTCTTTGAACAGGTCGCTGTGTTTCTTTATTATTTGGCAGAGTTGATATGTCTCCCACTAACAACATCTGAAGTGGTCAATAACTGAATAATTTGTGCTATCACAAAATTCAGGTCAAGGATATCGAAAACCTGCTCAATACCTTGACAAAGCTACTGAAGGACCTTCAGGTGAACAAATTGGAGTTACTTTATTTTGTTGAATTATTTAAATTCAAGATATTTGTTAGGATCTGGGAATACCATATCACAGCAGTACTTCAGCATCTGTCTGATATATGCATTTCTAGATGCTGTTTGCATGTTTGCTGACTGAACAATTTTAACTTTCATCTAAGACTCCCAATTTATGCAGAACTCAAATGAGGAGTCCAAAGTTGTCACAAAGGCATCTGCGATGAAAGGTACCATATCGGATATTGGTTCTTTTCTGCATGTAGAACAACATAGGTATTTTCTTCACCCAGTGTTGCATCACTAGTGTGTTTTTTATTTCTTTGCATTTTGTAGAGGTTAAAAAGCGCATGGATAAGGATATCAATGAGGTGACGAAGGTTGCTCGTCTGGCAAAATCAAAAGTAGAGCAACTGAACAAAGATGTTAGTTCCCAGCCGTCCTGACACTTTTTTCTACTAACACATGTGATGTACTTACATGGATAGTCAGTTATGGCTGCTAATAGATTTCACCATCTATATTATGTTGTGCTGATTTCCTTTATCCAGAATGCTGCAAACAGACAAAAGCCAGGATTTGGCAAGGGATCAGGTGTGGATCGATCCCGGACAACAACCACCATGTAAGGCCTCTGTGATTATTCCTTTGCTTGTTCATTGCCCTCTTGAGCTATTCTTCATTGCTTGGTCATCGTGTTGCAGTGCTTTGACAAAGAGGTTGAGAGAACGTATATTGGAGTTTCAGGTACCTCCTTTTAACTTTGCATTTCACTTTTGTTCAGATTGTACATGCTAATCTTGTTTTCTGAACACATGTGTGCCAGTTATTTTGTGTCTATACAACATTTAATCTGATGAAGCTTGAAAAGGAGCTAAAAATGCCAGTTTCTACTTAAAGATTATAAATATCTCTTTGTAACTTGGAATGTACAGACATTAAGAGAAGAAATTCAGAAGGAATACCGCGATGTAGTGGAGCGCCGTGTTTTCACTGGTCTGTTTTCTCAAACTCTGTAACACTGTTTAACTCGTTGCGGTTCAGTTTCATCTTGATCTGAGTTATTGTATTCATTCGTCGTGCAAAACATCCAAATAAACAGTTACTGGCGAGCGTGCTGACGAAGAGGTAAGAATTTTCATATAACCTTTACTTCAAGTCATCACTGTTAGGGAATCCACACATGCCTTGTTTCTAACACGGAGTCAAAATTTCAGACTATCGATAAGCTGATAGAAACAGGCAACGGCGAGCAGATCTTTCAGAGAGCAATTCAGGAGCAAGGGCGAGGAAGGGTACTAGTTCTTTTGGCCAGTGCAACTGCAAGAATTGCAGCCTGGATGCTGACAAAGCTGGATTGTCTTGCCTAAATTTCACGCTTTTGCAGGTGCTGGACACACTGCAGGAGATCCAGGAGCGACACGATGCAGTGAAAGAGATTGAGAAGAAGCTTCATGATCTGCATCAGGTAATGAATGGCCAATCCTCCAACATTCAGGTTTCAAGGACTCGCTGCTTTTACCAGGTATAAAATGCTCCTGAATGCAGATTTTCCTCGACTTGGGTGTCTTGGTCGAAGCTCAAGGAGAGATGCTGGACAACATTGAGACACAGGTATGGTGATTGGTTCTTGTCACTGATATATTGTCTGCAGAACGCGCGTGCGGCACGGAATTATTTGTACCATACTCATTGCAAGATTCAGGTTGTTCTGACTTTTGATTTTCTCTGCTCAGGTCACAGGTGCAGCTGAGCATATTGAGACCGGAACAAACCTTCTCCAGAAAGCGAAGAAGCTGCAGAAGAACACACGAAAATGGACCTGCATAGCGATAATCATCCTCCTGATAATCGTACTTATCGTCATCCTCTCCCTAAAACCGTGGTCATGGGGGAAGTAGATAAGCAGCATCCAAGAAGCATAATTATCATTTTGGTTTTGGTTGGTGATGCTACTCAGCATTCGTGTTCTAGCTGTGCATATGTGAGAAGTCGTCTTGGAAACTCTAGGTCTGAACTCGTTCAGATTTTGTTTGATTCAAATTGGATACATTGGTGTGCAACTCTTTCAGTTATGCTTGCTTTTAAATGCAGATGACAACCAACTTGATATGCAGTTCTCTTGAAGTTATCTGTATTTTAAATTGCCTTGGTAGCAGTATTTTATCTTTTCACGAAGGAAACATATCAGGTATTAATCCATTCGTGCAAACTGTGATCAACATCCAAGAGACACGAGGGATTGGATAATTTTACAATTAACCACCCGCCTATAATCACACTTTTACAATTCCCCCTTCCACTCTCCATGCACACCCCCTTGATTTAATCCAGAGGCCCAGATTAAGGTTTGCACGGTTTGCACGAAGAGGATAGTTTGCACCTGTTATATTCCCTTTATGAAAGCACCACGACACCCAAAAAAAACAGGTTTGTTTTATAGGAAGAATCAAGAAATAACACCCAACATAAGTCAAGAGGCTAGAATTGAAACATCAGTTTTGTTTTTTTTTGAAAAAACATGAAACATCAGATTTTCCATCAAAAATTGGTTCATTGGATGAGATCAGTCACAAGTTGGCAGATAAAGTGATCTATTACAAATGCGATCCTCATTTGTTTTACATCATCGTACACTTCTCCCAGTAAGCAACAGGGGAAGCAGGTTGCCAGGTTTCTGAATAGGCTAAAGCACCATTTCTTGAACTGGAGGGGCATCTTCTCCCCAGTAAGCATCAACAGACAGCAGAAGCATTGAAGGAAAACACCACATACAAGCCCACTTGGCCTTCATTGCCCTCTGCCAAAAGCATCCAGCCAACATTCTTGCATTCAAACAAAATTCTTCACAACCAAAATGAATTATCGGTTTTCAATGCTCCTCTTTCGGGACTTGTGTGTCCGTTCAGATTTCACCATGCTATCTTCATTCTTGAGTATTCTGTGTTCTTGTTCATTCTGCTCAATTTTGTTGCTATCATCCCTTGATCTCCTGTTACCATTGAAGATTTGAACAGAACACTTATTATCAGAAAGCTTGAATAGGCTGAATGGGTAAAAATAAAAGTTCTAATAGTATCATGAAAACATGTGTGCGCATATCCAGACCCGTTGATTTCTGCTGCATATTCAGCATCGTGTACTGACAACCAATCCATGGATCCAGTGTGAGGTGGGATTAAAGATCCAGTAATATGACAATTCATTTCTGTATCCACCCTGTGATTGAAAATAAGAAGAAAAATAATTAATTAATTTAGTCTCAGAATGTGGATCATCCACAGACCATTTCCCATCATTTCAACTATGATATAATTTAACTTCTCAAGTACACATTGCAAGGATGAGCTCAAGCTCATTTCAATGTATATGATGCAATGAGAAAAAGATGTTGCTACATTGCTGAACCATGATAGATACATTCAAGAGCTACCATCTTGTATCTAACATGTTAGTTGTAACATGTTAGGGCATCACTCACAATCACATCAGAGGGAGGGGGGACTAGCAATCATGCTACCACAGTACACAGGCACATAGATGTGTGGCAACATATAGATGGTGCAACTAACATGGGAAAAAATACAGATAGAGAAGACTACAGGTATCTGACATCTGAAACGAAAAACAAAAGGTTGAGAGAAACAATATTAGACTGACAAAAAAGGGGAACAAGATCAGCCCATACCCTTTGACAAAAAACCTTATCATTGTTCCTCTTGTAATCACATGCTGTCTATCTGAGCGGCTCACAAATCTCCCCCCATCACTTTTCTGTCCAAAAGTCAAAATATAACATAGAAAATGTTATGGCTACATTTTTATGAGACTGATTATCATTGATGAAAATTAACAGTTATGTAGAATATAACAAGATCCGCGCAATGGTCTAAATTCTGAAGAACATCACAAACATGTAAAAACTACAAAGGACTTGTGTGCACACAAGTATAGGAAAGTTTTTTTTTTAAAAAAAAACATTCATGCTTCACTGGAATTGCCCGTCCAGAAGAATCTTTTGACAATTGACAATTGACAATTGCAAAACACCATCAATTAGCTTTAGATTCTTTCGATAGTCCAATTTATTATAACAGAGCAAAGCTGATCCTAATACTGTCATCAAAACCTTTGAAAATCTACTTTATAAAAAACTCAAAAGTCACAAGCATATAACTACAATAAACAAGCAAACTCTAACTATCATAGACACATAAGTACATAACCTTATACATATTTACAATATATGTCAACGAGTGAAAGCAAGCAGATGCTAACATTCAGAAATAGAAACAAATTAAGAATAAACAGAGTTTCTGCTGTCATATGATAACAAACGACTCCATGTTCTGTTACTACTTCCATTCAATGAAATTTATAAGGCACAGAAAAAGGACACGGAGACTATGAAGGAAAAAAATTACTGGACTAGCTGATAAAGTTGAAACAGAACAAAGTGGAGTTTGAAACCATCATGGCAAAATATTGTTTTTTTCATCATATCAGGTGACCAATTGTTCTTACCCTTCTGAATTTGAACTTTTCAGAAATATCATCAGACATAATGGCCACTGAGAAAATTCCCAATATAACGGCATGAATCGACCCCTTCCTGAGCGTTTCTACCTTCCCTTCTGAAGTTAGCAAACAACTAAACATCAGAGCTACGCATTTCAAATTCGTTACACAAGATATGAAAACAGATAAGCCATTAGCAAAAGCGCTGATAAGCTTTGTTACAAAAGGGACAGAAAGTTGTACATATGATGTGGTATCCCCAAGACCAACATTCCTGGCTGCTGGTATGAGTTGATACATAATGCAGCCAGGCAGGTCTACAGAAGAGCTTTTTACAGTGGCGTGGCAAAAAAGTAAAGCAACTTACCCAGGATCATGTCCGGCTTGGGAGAGAAGATCAGCAGGTTCGCATGCACGCGGACGCCAAAGTACGGTACCAAGCCATTCAGGATCTTGGCTCTTAGGATTTTGACCTCCTCCTTACCCTCAACTTCACTTTTATCATCGACCTTTTTCTTACCCTCGACTTCACTTTTATCATCGACCTTCTTCTTACCCTTGCCTTCACTTTCATCATCCTTGCTATCCTCGTCGACTAATGTAGTCTTGTGAGCCAGCAGCACGCCATCAAAGCGCTCTTCGTACCTGTGCCGTAAACAAGGATGATCCAAAATTGGTCGGAGAATTCTGAAAAGCTTGCCACACCCCGAAAGGGAAAATGAAAAATGAAAGAATGCACAGGGCCAGATGGCCTGTGGATGACAGGCCCTGCAGTTCATGGTAATCCCCCTCGAAACTTGCTATGGTGCAGATTGGATATGCGGACACTAAATCAAATAGCATAATCTACTATCTAGTATGGTGTCGCATCGTATCCACGCCTATCGATTTGCTCCGGAGCTCGAGCTCGTAAGCAACCAGAGCGGCGTACTCTCTGCCCCCCCAAATCGGCGCGTGCCGGCGTCGCTACGCTACGAGGGGGGGGGGGGTGGTCCTGGCTCAGGCGGGTGCGCCGGAGCAAGGGAGTGCCCTGGCTCAGGGAGAGGGGGAGGGGAGAGGGCGAGGGGGGGCCACGCACGAGAAGAGGAGCGTGCTGAGCTGGCGGGCGACGGCGCGCGGGACGTCGGCGGCGTTGGAGGGGTGCACGTAGACCGTGAGCTTCGCCTCCGCCTCCCGGAGCGCCTCCATCGCGGGCGGCGGCGGGCGGCGGGGAGAACACTAAACCCTAGTGGGCAGCGGCGGCGGCGCGAGGGCAGTGGAGGGGAGGAAGGGGGACTAGGGGAGAGGCGCGCGGCGAGAGCGAGACTGACCGGTGGGGTCGGCGGTGTACGCGGGACGCTCTGTCTCAACATGGATACCCTTGTGTTATAAAAAAAAAACATGGATACCTTGTAATATAAAAAATTAATATTGGCAACATTAAAAATACGTACCGAAAGTCTGAAACACATATCAAACACATTCGAAAAAGTAAAATACTCACCGTAATATTATAGCTCGATTTCATGTAACATCTATTCAACTTCATGTAACATCAAAACAAGACTATTATGACATCAAATTTATGCTGACCCAACATGAAACAAAAAACTATGTCCACAAAATCTACCCACACCAAGTATTTCCTAGTGGTAATATAAATCTCGAATCAACCATTGCAACATTAAAAAAATACTATTGTAACACCATGAGGCTTGCTCCAGGGGACACGGTATAACGCCCACCACCCTACGTAGGGCGCTTTGGGGGAGTGAGCGCTCCAACAGCTTCCCTTATATATGGGGGGAGTTGAAACTCCCCCCACGCATAGGGCGAGTTCCAACTCCCCCTATATCTTTAATCACATCGTTTTTTCGCGATATTAATCCCGTTTGAGCCCCGTAACACGATGATAATGAGTATTATGACAGTACAAATACTGTATGATTTTTTTTAAATTAAAAAATATTAAATAAATAGTTAGTTAATGAGTGATAGGATATAGGGGGAATAGATATGGGGGAATGGTTGGAGAGAAGGAGTTATAGAGGGAGGAATCTTTTGGAGAAAAATAGTAAAATATATTAGATAATATGTTTGGGGGGAGTTGGATGGGGGGAATGGTTGGAGAAAGCTTGAGACTTCCCTGCCCATCTCTAAGGATGGATCTAAACATCCGAATTCTTAGAACAAATTTGATATTTTAAAATAGATATGTTTAAAATTTTATGTTAATCTTTTTTTATATTATCAAGCATATTATTACACATAAGAATAAAATTTTATATAAATTTTTTTATGTATTATTTGCTCCCTACAATTAAAAAGGTGAAAAAAGATTCGTATCCGTATCCGATCTGTATTCGAATTTTTATATCTATTATTTGAGAATATATATGATAAATTTGAGGTTTAGTTTTTATGAATCTTTACAAGATCAATGTTAAATACAAGACTATGAATTTACATAGTAAATTCTCCCGCGCGGCTCCTCGATCGGCTGTGCGCCGAGGCGGTGAGCAGCCATGGCTAGAGAGAGGGGCATGAAATGGAAAGGGAGAGGATAATGAAGAAGAGATGTACGATGTCACAGGAGGAGCCGGTGGGAGAAGGTAAAGGAATTAGATGGGTTTTTTTTTCATGTGCTCACTAGTGAGCCTCCGATCCCATCTGATAGATCGGACGCTGGACATCGTCATCCGTGTGTCGTGCCTGGTGTGTGATGCTCGATGGCGCTTCTTTTTTCTTTTTTGAAAGGGACTGAATTCATTATAATAGAACTCCTTTTGTAATTGAAATCTTGATATAAAATAAAATTACATTCATTTTTCTTACATCCAACAAAGTCCACTGCTTTAAAAAACTACATCACCATGAAATTTCACCAGATCCGGCCACGAGAATCATAATTTCCACCAACATAAGACTCCATAATCATGGAGACTACAAAAAAACGTAGAATGCACCGAAAGCACATCAGCTAAATCTTAGAATGTTCGATGGCGCTGGGTTGAGCACGTGCAAGGATACACGGACGACGATACCCACTCCCAGTGGACTACCTTGCAAGAAACAGTCTTTTCTTTATGAGCAAAATTGCAAGAACAGGCTTGTGTAAACGTCGACCCCACCGGTCTGTCTCCTCTTCAGCACCTTCTCTTGTGTCCCCTTCCTTCCCTCCACTGCGTTCGCGCCGCCGGCGCGCGCTGTGCTGTGGCTCACCAGCTCAATGTGCTCCTTTCGTGCGTGCCCCCCCTTTCCCTCTCCCTTTCCGTCTCCGTCTCCCTCTCCCTGAGGCAGGGCACTCTCTTGCTCTGACGCATTCGCCTGAGCTACGACCCTCGTCCCCTCGTAGCTTAGACGGGGGAGGGGGGGGGGTGGGGGGCAGAATTTGGGCTTTGGGTAAGACAATGTGCGAGACCCGCGCTTCGTTGCCGGCCACGGCGCCACCCTCCTCGGCCGGGATCGGGGCGCCCGTTTGGCAGCCGCCCCGCTTCGCATCGCGTTCGTGGACGAGGAGTATGGCTTCCTCGGCGGGGACGCCAAGGTAGGCGGTGGACATGTGGCTCTCGTACACCGCGTACCACGCTGTTGACGCGCTACAGCGCAACTCACACCAAGCCACTACCAACCCCTCACGGCGGCGGTGGCGCCAGCGGCAGAGGTGGAGGCCACGTCGCCGGCTGCGGCAAGGACAGAGATGGCATTCGTGGTGGCGGCGGCGCTATGCTCGGTGCAGTCACGCGCGCAGCAGGCTGCGGTGCAGGTGGGTCGTGCACCAGGGTTTGTGCGCATGGTGGTGGTTAGCAAGACCAAACCGGTGCCCGTCATCCGCGACGTCTATGACACGGACCACCGTTGCTTGGGCGAGAACTACTTCTAGGAGCTCATCGACAAGGTGCCTAGGTTGGCTTGGAATGCTCACGAGTCCAACAGCAAAATCTTACCTTTGGTCTCCTCGCTGTGGGAATTGTTGGTTAGAACATTAAATTAGAGTCAACAGCTTGTTAATTAAGCTTGGTGCTAAGACCTCGTAATTGTATCTTTAGCATGGGGCCGGCGACGCGCTGCAGCATGCAGATCGAGCTTCGTCGGGAGCCTGGGAGGGGGATAGGGTCTTGAGGAAACCAGTGTGACGACTCATTTTTTGGCCTTTTGGGGTATACCGGCTGGTGGTGGAGGAGGGAAGTTGGGCTGCTGAGCTTTTTTTTTGCCAAAAGAGAGATTGAGACTCTAGTAGTTTGGTTTGTTGTGTTATTTTTGCTTTTTTGAATCATATATATGGGTCCGCCCCTGGGGGTAGATTGGTTGCTTAGGGCAATTCAAACCCTTATTGTCCATGAGTAATGTCTAAATTGTCATATCATCAAGACACTATTTTTATAAACTACACTTTACAACTCATGATGTCTTGGTGTGGATTTCTAGTAAACTGTATCACTTTTATCCACCTATCAATTTGTTCTCCATTTATTATTAAGACAGTAACTAACTCCTAAGGCCAATCCCAATGGGTGGTTTTCTTTTGTTGTTTTCAAGAGTGCCACATCACTAAAACACAAATGAAACCATGGATGAAACCCACCCCCACAATGCATTGTTTTATATTTGCTATTTCATAGGTTCTCATCCTATTTAATTTTAAGACTCATCAAGCGTTGGTAACTATGCATACATGGTTTCATCTAGATGAAACTCATTTCATCTATCTCCTCATTAAACCAGTGCCACATCATCTAAAATGGTGACATGACACCCTATTTAATGTGCATGAAATTCTCATGAAACTTCCATTGGGATTGGCCTAATGCACAATTTGTAGTGTCTAGTGTATTGGTTTTATGTGTTAACACTAGGTCTTGCATGAGGTCTAATTTCTTCCTTCTTCACTCTCTCATATTTATTATGATGCCACATAAATAAAAAGTTTTATGTGATAGCATATTTAATACTATGGACATCATCCTACGTGGAGTGTTGTGATGCCCTTACGAGCTCAAGCTCCAAATAAAATCAACATGCGTGGATACGATAGGATACTACTCCATACGTCTAGAAATATAAGATATTTTGATTTGTTATAAGTCAAATCGTTCTAAGTTTGATCAAATTTATAGAAAAAATGACTAAATGTATAGAAAAGAGTAATAATATTTTGAATATCAAATTAGAATAATAGACCTATTATGAAATATATTTTCATAATTTAGTTATTCGATATGTTAGATGCTAAAATTCTTCTCTATAAATTTAATTAGATTTGGGCTACTTTCATTTAGGATAAAATAAAACAACTTTTTAGAATGTTTGGAGAAAAACCAACGGCTCATGTCGCACGATCCGACGGTTGGGAAGGCATAGGCACCAAGAGGCACAAAAAAGAGAGGCACCCGGTGCATACTAAATGGTGGCCCCGTATGCACCGGGTGCATACCGAATTGGTGGGACCCGCACCAGGGGAGATGAGGTGGGATAATTGTCTTCCCGAATTTTATTATTTGATCAAGGGTACAATAGTAAATCCATAATTGTGTGAATAACGTTTCGAGTAGTATAGTTTAGAATTGAATGGTGGATCTAATATAGTTTGAGCCGTTTATGAGTTAGACCCTACAGGTGGCGGCGATTTGGATGAACCCTAGGCGGCGGCGATTTGGATGAACCCTAGGCGGCGGCGATTTGGATGAATCCTAGGCGGCGGCGATCCGTGATCCAGTTGAACCCTCGCAGCCACCGCAAACCTTCGCGGCCTCCGACGACAGCTCCGGTGGCTGGTGTGCCGCATCGAGGGCGCGTCCATCCATCCAAGAGGATGGTGCAGGGATCTGGTGCCAACTCTGGTGAATCGGATAATCCCTCATCGGATTCCTACAACATTAGTTCATCTTGCCAATGTTGTGATCTGTATCCTTTGTTTTCCTACTGATCAGTGTCATTTTTGTTTGGTAGTTGGAATCCAACATTTGTGAGTTCATTTCTTGGGTGGATGACCAGTGGCCACCAGAGTTCCAACAAGTTGCATGTGGTATTTGGCATCTGTATCGTCTGGAGGCAATCCAGCTGAAGAATGATGCCGTTGAAGAGAAGGAAGCTATGCTTTCAGAATAGGATCAGCCATGAGATGTATGACAATTAGTCAAATCTATGGGTTCATCATGTGCATGTTTGGGGGGATGATGGTTGCCATACTATTTGGCACATTCCTGAAAAAGTAGGTTGGTGTAGCACAGTTCATGCTCATTTTGCATGAACAATGACTTGTTTAGAGGGAGGTTGTAGTGGACGCATGGGTGTGTGAACTGAAGTAGATGCAGGTCTGGACTATGCATGGTCTAGTGGTAATGGAGTGTAACAGACTGAAAATTTACCAAAATAAATCATGCGCTAAAAATATTTATCAAAATCTTTCCATCGCTGAGCTCAAATCTTTTCTGGCGGTTCGCCGTCCTGGCACCAAAACTCAATTTCCGTTCCAACACCAAAAATCAAATCTCCGTCCTGACACCAAAATCAATCATCGTCTAATTTTCCTGTTCTCCTCGTTTGGCGTGTGCTCAGTTTCTCGTTGACGCCACGAATCCCGCCGGCGCCTCTTTTTCTTTTTCTCATTTTTCCTTTTCCCCCCTTTTCTCCTTTTCTTTTTCCCTTCTCCCCTTTCCTAATTTTTACAGAGGAAGACCCAGACTTCGTTCCCGAAGACGTTGAGTAGGGATTCCGTCCTGCACCCAACCTTGCCTGTGGATAGGGTCACCCGCAGCAAGCTCCGTATGGCTCAAGACTCTGATGACCTCTTCGTAGTTAATGTCGTTGTGTGGGTTTTAGTTGTTATCCTCACGATAGTGGCGCTTCACTGCCCATTACTGTGTAGAGTTGTACGGTGATGTACCATCTGATGTAATAAATGTGTTATCAGCCTCCTGGGACTGATATTTGTATCACATTTAAGTCTTCTCTTATGAGGGGACGCTTCAGGTGGTATCAGAGTCGTAGGTTGGCCGAAGGACATGACCCTTGGATCGAGACCCCTTTTTCGAGTCTTCCCACATTAAGATTTTCCTTGCTTAATCCTTTTTCCACACAAGCACTCACCGTTGGTTCTTGCCCTGTTGCAGATGGCTGACAATGGATGGAGTGGCGGAATCTGCCACGCAGAGCCCGGCCTCCCTAAGTTATTGCTACTCAGCCTGGAACGCGTCGGAGTTGTGGACCCACCAGAGTACGTCTACCGGGAGTACGACTCCAGGGGCACTCTTCGGTGTGACATGATGATCTCCGTGGGAAAAAGCACCCGCTACCCTGACGTGGACCCTTGGTTCATCTCCAACACTGGCTTTCACTTCCCTGACACCTACCGAAAGGCCGCCCGAAAAGCCCTACGACGTCTGCGCGTGGTCTACAAGCATCATCTCCAGCAAACTCTTATGGGATTTTTCCCGCCTACTGGAGAAAGAGGACGCTCATGGATTGCCCGAATGAGAGGGCTCGGGAGAGAAGAAGAAGACCTAGAAGATACGGTCTCCCACCTATCCATCTACCTCACCGGCCTGGATAAACTCTACCGTGAATAGGCGTCACAACTGAAGCACCAAATCCGCAGGGCAGAAAAGGCAATCCAAGAAATGGAGGAACAACGAACAAGAGCCGTACGAGCCGAGTATTCCCTAGCCACTCTCCAAGCCCAATGACAAGACCACGAGGCTCACAGAGGAGTAGGTGGGTGGATAGAAGAACCTGAAGAAACCCATTGGGATAGGGGTACTCAGACCGAAGATAATGTGATGGAGCACTGTCTTCCACCAAAGAAACGCCCTATCCGGATCGAGGAAGAGTCCCCATGAAAGGAGAGTAGCACACCTAAGCTAGAGCCTCTATCCTAATAATTGTGTATCCATGGAATCTGTACCCCATCATGTTGTAATAATAAGTATCATATATCCCCTTTGTACCCAAATATTTGTGCAAGCTTGTGCACCCTATCTTTGTTTTCAGATGGCTGAGGAAGGATGGAACCAAGGCAATTGCCAAGCTGCACCTGGCTTCCCCAGCCTCTTGATCAATGCCCTGGAAAGCCTTGTCATTACGGAACGCCCAAGGTACTACAGCGGAGAGTATGAGCACCATGGTACCCTCCGCTGCAGGGTGATCTTGGTCATCGCCAAAAGTGACCGCTACCCCGACATCTAGCCATGGCGAGTGACCGCCACAGGGTTTAGGCACCAAGACACCTATCCCTTGGCCGTCAGGAAGGCGCTCCGTTATCTATGCCGGATTTTTGAAGGACACCTCGCCCCCACACCAATGAGGTTCTTCCCTCCGGCCATCAGAACCCCAGTTTTGGAAGCTCGTATGAGAAGCCTGGAACGGAGCCGCCATGAAGAAGACCCCCTGTACCAAGTGGCTACTTACCTAACCTCCTTGGATCAGCTCTTTAACAAGCAAGCCAGCATCCTGAGGGAGCAGACCCATCGAGCCGAGCAAGCAGAGCTCGCGGTAAGGCTGCAACAGATCTGGGCAGCACAAGCCGAGGCAAGAGCCGCAGCCGCGGTCAGCAGCAAAGCGGTTGCCCAGGAGAGCCTCAGACAGGCCCGGGACCGGCGTATGCAAGAATGGAGCAGAAGTGGATTGCTAGTCCCGGCAATTGGGGAAGACCATGTTCTACTCGGGACGCCCATCATAGGATGGGGTTCAATGTTGGGAACCCCACAAGCCCCGCCTGAGAATCCTGAAGGGTCTACTGCCGCCGTTGAAGGAGAAGCTGCTGCGCAACCCCTGGAAAACGGAAACCTAGAAGACGGCGAGTTGTCCGTTCCCCTGGAAGCACTTTCCACCCCGGAAGAAGGCTCGCCCCGCGAGTAGGATGCCCGACGCCACCCTAGTGTTGTACCCTCCCGGCCCCTTTGGCTTAAGTTGTACCCTTAGTTGTGACCTTTGTACCCGGTCGTGTAGTACGCATTTTGGCATTGCGCCAATATTGTGCCCCCCTCGCAGTAATAAAGTTGTTTGTGCTTGTTGCTTGCTAGCTTGTGTGCTCGTTGTTGGTTTGTGTGCTTTTCAGCGGAAGGTAGATTCCGCCTTTTCAAAAATACGAATTAAACAACTTAAACATCACTTAATCCTAATTCCAATCTCACAAAGACTCTACCCAATCTACAGATGGCTTCCCGAAGCGGTATGAGGGCCTCCCACAACCGGACCCCTGCAGCCTCTGGCGCGGGAGTACCGCTCAACGGACAGAACCCTCCTCAGGGAGAACAAGAAGTGAGCCAGAATAGAGGAGGAAACCAAGGAGAAGTGCCACTGCCACCACCACCACCCCTTGGGGACCTGGCATAAATAATACACAATCAGACCCTCATACTGGAAGCACTGGCCAATGCCCTCATCAATAAGCGGCCACGAGAGCAGACCATGAATGACAAGATGACAGCTTTTCTGAGGACCAAGCCACCCACCTTTGCCGGATCTAGCAACCCCTTAGATGCAGATGACTGGCTGCGTGTTATCCAAAGGAAGCTTGAGCCGTTCGAATGCCAAGATCGAGACAAAGTTCTTCTGGCAGCCCACCAACTCAACGGGACTACCTTAGCCTGGTGGGAGAATTACTGTGCCACTGCCGAAGATGCCTCCACCATCACTTGGAAGGAATTTGTGAAGGAGTTCCGCCGCTATCATATCCCCTCGGCCACCATTAAGTGCAAGGCAGATGAGTTATGCACACTACAGCAAGGAAGCAAGTCAGTAGAAGAGTACACCTACCAGTTTATGGAGCTGGCCCGATATGCGCTAGAAGAAGTGGACAATGATGAAAAAAAGCAGGACATGTTCAAGAAGGGATTGAACCCAGAACTCCGGACCTTGCTTACCCCTCAGATCTACCCAGACTTCAAAACTCTGATGAACAAGTCCATTCTCACAGAAAGGGCCAAAGCTGAAAAAAGGAATGATAATAAGCGCAAGTTTCTGGAAAGCAAGGCCCGCCAACTGGCCCGCTTTCAGAAACCAAGAAGCTTCAGCTACACTGCACCAAGATCTCAGGCCCCAATGCAGTATAGGACCCAGTCTCAGGTGACAGGCCCGCAGGCCCCTAACGCACAGTTCAGGAGCAAGAACACCATGAAGGCCCCGCAGAGCAATGCAAGCCAAGTCACCACCAACAACAACAATGCTAGGGCCTGTTTCAACTGCCGTGAGACAGAGCATTACATTGCCAACTGCCCGTATGCCAAAAACAAGCCTACCGCATCGGTCTTCTCCAACTCGATGAATGGGCAGCAACCGTGTCCCCATCGGCAGCAACAACAAGGGCAACAACAACAGCAGCCAGCAGCCTTATGGACGAGCATGCGTCAACTACATCAATGCACAGGAGGCTCAGGGTGCACAAGGAGTAGTACTTGGTGAGTTCCTAGTCAGCTCAACTCTGGCAACAATATTATTTGATTATGGGGCATCACATTCATTCATATCATCAAGCTTCATGGATAAGCATAAAATACCTACAGTACTACTAAAAACACCCCTATTAACTCGGACGCCTGGAGGTGACATCAAGTGTCAACTAGGTTGTCTACGGGTAAGGATCAATTTAAGTGGGGTAGAATTTCTAGCAGACCTAGTAGTACTTAAGTCTAAGGGAATAGACGTGATCCTTGGAATAGACTGGTTAAGCCTACACAATGATCTCATAGGTTGTACTGACAAGGTGGTACACCTAACGAACCCAGAGGGAGTACGAGTGACCTGCCATACCCGGGGAAGTGGACCAGACCCGATGGTGTTTAGCATGGAAGCCAAGTCCTTGGAAGAAGTCCCGGTAGTAAACGAATACCCAGATGTTTTCCCTGAAGAACTTCCCGGAATGCCACCAGATAGGGATATAGAGTTTGTCATCGACTTTGTCCCTGGAACCTCTCCTATAGCCAAGAGACTCTATAGGATGGCAGCCTCTGGATTGGCAGAATTAAAGAAGCAACTGGAAGAACAGCAACTAATTGGCTTCATCAGACCAAGCTCGTCGCCTTAGGGAGACCCAATCCTATTTGTCAAGAAGAAGCAGGGGAGTATGAGGTTGTGTGTAGATTACCGGGCACCGAATGAGGTTACCATCAAGAATAAGTACCCCCTCCCCAGGATTGATGACCTTTTCGATCAACTAAAAGGAGCCAAATACTTCTCCAAGATTGATATGAGGTCAAGATATTTTCAGCTCAAGATTAGAGAAAGTGACATTCCAAAGACAGCTTTTGTCACCCGTTACGGGCAGTTTGAGTTTACGGTGATGTCTTTTGGACTCACCAATGCACCTGTTTATTTCATGAATCTCATGAACAAAGTGTTTATGGATGAGTTAGATAAGTTTGTCGTAGTCTTTATCGACGACATACTTATTTACTCCAAGAGTGTTCAGGAACACGAGCAACATCTGCGGGTAGTATTGGAAAAGCTGAGAGTACATAAGCTATATGCCAAATTCAGCAAATGTGAATTCTGGCTTGAGAAAGTAACTTTCCTTGGTCATATTATGACCGTAGAAGAAGCAACAGAGGACCCTGAGAAGGTCGAAGCAGTCTTCAACTGGCAGCAACTGACTAATGTTAGTGAAATCAAAAGCTTTCTTGGATTAGCTGAGTATTATCGAAGATTCATTGAAGGATTTTCCAAGATAGCCCGGCCCATGACAGAGCTGCTTAAGAAGTAAAAGAAGTTTGTTTGGACGGAGTCCTGCGAGAGGAGTTTCCAGGAATTGAAGAGAAGGTTGACAACCGCCCCAGTACTAACCCTACCAGATATTCATCGGGATTTTGTCATTTATTGTGACGCATCCCGACAAGGATTGGGTTGCGTACTCATGCAAGATGGGAAGGTAGTAGGTTATGCTTCCCGACTGCTCAGGCTTCATGAGCAGAATTACCCAACCCATGATCTGGAGTTTCTAGCCGTAGTGCATGCCCTCAAGATTTGGAGACATTATCTAATTGGAAATAAGTGTGAGATCTACACCGACCATAAGAGTTTGAAGTATATTTTCACCCAACCAGATTTGAACTTAAGGCAAAGAAGATGGTTAGAACTGGTTAAAGATTATAATGTGGAAATTCATTACCACCCTGGCAAAGCTAATGTGGTCACTGATTGTAATGACTCGGCCCGGGATAACGGTTAAGATCTAATATGTATGTTGAGTAAACCACACCTGCTAAATAACTCTCTTGTGCTTTCGTCCTCGCTATTTAAGCTGGTTCGATTCCCACTCAGATTTCAGTCTGGGACTAAAGGAAAACTGTGTCGCGTTGCTACAGTAGCGCATCGCTACAGTAACCCCGCGCTACAGTGGCCGGGAAAGTGGTCCGGCCCATCTAGCCCATGGGCCGTTCTGTTACACTGATGCCTTAAGCCGGAAATCTTATGGACCCAAGAATGCCCATCTATTGGAAGATGTCCATTGGGGATATCAAGCCGGAAGAGGTGCATGAAGGCAATGATCAAGGGGGAGGACCTTCCTCATCTACACCAAGCACCTCCACGGCGCCCCAAGTGGATGAAGATCAAGAAAAAGATGATCCACTACCTCAAGAAGATGTGCCAACACCAACACCCCAAGTCCAAGAACAAGAAGAGCAAAGTCTTCCACCACAAGCACAAGTCACCCATGATCCACCCCAACAAGCATCCACGCAAATACCGCTAGTGAAGCATGGTCGCATCTCCAAGGATTATCCAATTGGTCAAATCATTGGTAGTCCTTCCAAGGGAGTAAGAACTCGCTCTAAGCATGCTTCATTTTGCGAACATCACTCGTTTGTTTCTTGTATTGAACCCACTAGCATAGAGGAAGCTCTTGAGGACTCGGATTGGGTGATGGCTATGCAAGAAGAGTTGAACAGCTTCACCCGCAATGAAGTATGGGTCCTCGAAGTTCCTCCAAAAGACAAGAACATCATTGGCACAAAGTGGGTCTTTCGAAACAAGCAAGATGAACATGGGGTGGTGATACACAACAAAGCAAGACTTGTGGCAAAAGGGTTCTCTCAAGTCGAAGGTTTGGATTTTGGTGAAACTTTTGCTCCGGTCGCAAGACTTGAAGCTATCCGTATCCTTCTTGCTTACTCTTCACATCATAACATTAAGTTGTATCAAATGGATGTGAAAAGTGCATTCTTAAATGGCATTATTAACGAACTTATTTATATTGAGCAACCTCCCGGGTTTGAAGATCCGAGGAATCCTAACCATGTTTATAGGTTGCACAAGGCACTCTATGGGCTCAAACAAGCTCCAAGGGCTTGGTATGAGAGGCTTCGTGACTTCCTAATCATGCAAGGCTTCAAGATCGGGAGGGTGGACACCACGTTGTTTACAAAAGACGTCAACGGGGATCTTTTCATTTGTCAAATTTATGTTGACGATATTATCTTTGGCTCAACTAATGATTTACTAAGCCATGAGTTTGCTACCATGATGTCTAGGGAATTCGAGATGTCCATGATTGGCGAATTGACCTTCTTCCTTGGTTTTCAAGTCAAACAAATGAAGGAAGGGACATTCATCCATCAAGAAAAATATACTAAAGATATCTTGAAGAAATTCAAGATGGATGAGTGCAAGCCAATCAAGACACCCATGGCAACCAATGGGCATCTCGACTTGGATGTGGACGGTAAACCGATTGATCAATCCCTCTATCGTTCAATGATAGGGTCTTTGCTTTACCTTACCGCATCTAGGCCCGATATAATGTTTACTGTGTGCTTGTGTGCCCGCTTTCAAGATAACCCAAAGGAATCACACCTCTCGGCTGTGAATAGGATCCTTCGGTATCTCAAGCACACCCCTAGCATAGGCTTGTGGTACACCAAAGGCGCTAGCTTAGATCTCTTGGGATACTCGGATTCGGACTTTGCCAGAAGCCGTGTGGATCGCAAGAGTACCTCCGGGGGTTGCCACTTGCTTGGGCGTTCTCTAGTTTCTTGGTCGAGTAAGAAGCAAAATTCCGTGGCTTTGTCCACCGCGGAAGCGGAATATATAGCGGCCGGTGCATGTTGTGCCCAAATTCTATATATGAAGCAAACCCTTTTGGACTTTGGTGTAAAACTAGATAGGATACCACTCCTTTGTGACAATGAAAGTGCCGTAAAAATTGCCAAGAATCCGGTTCAACACTCTCGCACAAAGCACATTGATATTCGCCATCACTTCTTGCGTGATCACGAAGCCAAAGGAGACATATCTCTTCAAGGTGTGAGATCCGAGGAGCAATTGGCGGATATCTTCACAAAACCATTAGACGAGAGTACTTTTGTAAGGCTAAGGAATGAGCTTAATGTGTTAGATGCGGCAAACGTCATGTAAGTTGCCATGTCATATAGAAAAATGCATACATATAGGACACTTGTCTAACCATGGTAAGATAGTGATGAGCAAGGGTTTAGCTAGAGGTGGTGGTCCACTTATTTTCCTCTAGGCTTGTAGAAAGGCTCATCATGAAGAAGCTTCCCGTGGGTTCAAACTTGACCAGTAGAATTTAAATTCTTGCTATGCAATTCTTGTCATATTGATGTGCACTTCATGTTTACCTTACTTTCACATGTGGTTGTAACTTGCATTATCATTGCATGCATAAAGGTCACAAAGGAGATCACTTGATGAAAATGAGACTTATTTCATATACAAGATCTTAATTCATGAAAAGTGAAAAGAGCAAAGTGTTAGGTGCGTTATTTGCCTAGTGAGCAATGTCATGATGAGTTTGAAGCTTTCTATCTTCAATATTCCTATGACATGGCTCATACATTTTATTTGGCGCTTTGTTTCGCTTTGCGGCTTTTCCTTGTGTTTGAAAAGAAATTTATTTAAGCTAGTGAGCTATCCTATTTATTTTGAGGGGTAAAGTCGCCTATGCAAGTCCATTAACTTGAGTTTATTTGAATTTTATAAGTTTATTGGACTTAGCATAGAAGAGTGAGCTGAGTGAGGGGTTTTTGGCTTCACCGGTTAAACCGACGCTCAACGGATCTATACCCATCGGTTTAACCGGCGTTACTAAGTTGTGTCTCAGCTCAGACAGTTTCAGGCGTTCAACCGGCGTATACAAAAGTGACAGCATCGGATCAACCGGTGAACGTAACACAGATCAGTCCAAACAATCAACCGGTGTTAGCATCAATCAATCGGCACGAACAATTTGCACATCATCGGTTCAACCGGCGTTCAGATGGATCTCCGCAGAAGTCTCGGGTGAACTAAACCGACGCAATCAACCGGCGTTCAAACCCTATGCGTCGGATCAACCGGCGTTAAAGAAAATCGCGGGCCCACATGTCATATATGTCTCGTGCCCGCGCTGCCGGCCTCTGTTTCCTTTTTCCCTCTTCACGCCGCCGCGCCCCCGCTCGACTCCGCAGCCGCCAACGCTGATCTCCCACCGCCGCTCGTCCACCTTGCCGTCGCCGCTTCGCACCGTTGCTCCACGCGCCACACGCCATACTCGCCGCCGGCCAAGGGCGCCGCCACTCAGCCTACGCCACCACCCGCGCACGCGCTCACGCCGCCCGCGCTGCTCGTGCACCGCCGTCCGAGTGCCTCTGCGCCGCCACCACTGCTACTCCACGCCGTCGCCGCATTCTGAGCTGCCGCTCCCACACGCCTTGCCGCCCACGCAGCCGCGCCTCCACGCCATTCACGCCGCAGCCGCAGCCGATCAGTGCACGCCAAGTGTTCGATAGTTTGTCTGATCAAGATGGGTCGCGAGAAGAGGAAGGGAAAGGAGGTAGTTGTGGAGAAGCCAGTCCGCAAGAGGACTCGCGCAGAGAGAGAGAGGCTGAGAGGGCCGAGATGGTGGCCAAGGCCGCCGAGGAGCAGGCGTCAGGCCGTGCTCGCCCGTTCGGGATCAGGGATCCGCCAGCCAGGGGCAGGGCCAGAGGCCGAGGTATGGGCCGTGTCAGAGGTGCCAGGGCCACCAGAGCCACGACGGAGGCAGCAGCAGCAGAGTCAGATCAATCAGATACAGCTGCAGATTCAGATTCAGAGGCAGAGCAGTCTGAGCAGTCTCAGGGGCAGAGCACACATGAGTCACCGACTCTACGACGGTCAGGCCGCACACGGCAGACGTCCCCAGCAGTAGAGACTTCGCCAATGACCGAGCGTCGCACTGGACCAAGGACGCGAGGAGGTCACCAGCCATAGGAGCCTCGCAGGTCCGCAGCAGCAGTAGCAGCAGCAGATCGTAGAGCCGAGGCCCTAGAGGCCGAGCGCGCAGTGTTCCGTATGGACATTGTTGTGCGTCTGGAGCCAGGTGTGCTGCTCCAGAACTTGACCAAGGCCAATGCGGCGAAGGTCAAGAGGCTCAGGTGGAGTGTTCAGGAGGAGGACTGGTTCCCCATGACCTGTGACAGCAGGGTCGACCGTAGGTTCTGGACGCTTCTTCAGGCCAGTTTCTACGAGACCTACCAGAGGCGGGGCCACATGATTTTCTCGCACAGAGTGCTTGACTGGGTGTCACTGAGGACAGCTGCAGGGGGAGCAGACGTCAGAGAGCACTTCGCTCACTTCAGGGGCCTGCCCAGGTTACTCCAGATTGAGCAGAACAGATATATCGAGGACTGGGTCAGAGTCTTCTATGCCACGGCCTGGATAGCTCCCGAGCGTAGAGCAGTACACTTTGTTTTTGGAGGCCAGGTCTTTGGTCTGTCGAGAGCGACGATAGCAGGGATACTTGGTGTTGACATGGTTGACGTATCCCTGCACGAGATGGTATACGGAGACGCAGATCCACCGCGCAGAGCTATGATTGGCGGGATTGCACCTTCACACGAGGCGATCTCTCAGTGCTTCCGCTAGCCGTTTCCAGCGTCGTATGCCAGAGTGCCCAACTTGCTGACCCCGGAGGCGTACGCAGTTCACATGGCCCTCCGGAGGACGTTGTTGCCGAGGAGTGGCTACCCAGAGGGGTTTACTGGTTTGCAGCAGCTGTTACTTCTTCACATCCTCACTCACGAGCTGTTCGATATTGTTGACTTTATACTGGCTGAGATCGAGGATGTGATCACTGACGGGATGGGGGTCGTGAGGCAGTTCCCCTATGCACACTGGATCAGCTATATTTGTTCGATGATCGTGCCAGCTGAGTCACCCGTCAGTGCCGTCTACCGTCAGGACGAGGCTCCCCGGTTCCCAGTTTACCGTCCGACAGCACCACAGGACCGGAGGAGAGGCAGACATGCCGATAGAGCTGCCATGGCACAGTTGTCACCAGAGGCACATGCCCGTGTGGCACAGGAGGACGAGGCACTGCTAGCCGCCGAGGCACAGCTTCCCGGAGGAGAGGATGAGATACACTGGTCTGAGCTTGAGTCAGACTCCTCCGAGGACGTGGAGTACTTCCCTGCAGCAGCCCCAGCTAGTCACGACCACGATGCAGGGGGGTCCAGAGAGCCAGCCCCAGAGTCAGCCACTGCTGCTACAGTCTCTGAGTCCCAGGTGTCTCAGCCGTCCGAGCTCACCGCACTACTACAGCAGCTCGTGACTCAGCAGAGAGATGACCGGCTTGCACAGGAGGAGGCCAGGAGAGCCCATGAGGCTCAGCTTGCTGCTATATAGAGGGAGGCCGCCCGAGAGCGGGCTGCGACCGAGGAGCGTTTTGTCGGGCTTATTGACAGAGTCTCAGAGGATAGACGCTCAGTTCCAGCAGATGCAGCAGGGCATGATGGCGATGTTCGGGATGATCTCACAGCTTTACTCTCACACCGGACTCGCCCCCGCAGCAGCCAGGATAGCCAGGCCTTCAGGGTGTTGGAGCACCTCAGCTTGCCGTTACACCAGCTCCAGCCCCTACTGCAGCTCCAGCTACCTCAGCGACACCGGAGACCACGTTCTCGATGTCAGCACTTCTTGGGTCTGCTGGTCGTCCACTGTTCTCGCCACTGCCAGCGACCACACTCTTCCAGGACTCACCGTCGACAGTCGCTCTCCCCGTCTTTCCACAGACACTACCTTTAGGGGGAGGAGGAGAGGGGTCCTTACTTCAGCAGTCGACACAGCCGGCAGCTTCAGCACTCACTACGTCAGATGTTGACACTTCTTCTGCTGAGCCGGTTACCACGTCTATGGATCCTCTCCCAGGCAGTGCTAGCACGAGAGCCTCTACCACAGCTACACCCCCAGTCACTTCAGATTCAGCAGGCGGTTCTGACCAGCAGCTCCCGTCCGTCACCGAGGGTTCACCGTCCGACGATGACGACGATGACGATGACCCGGACCACTTCCTCGCCGTGCCGCGACAGCCGGACCAGTAGCTCGCATTTTTGGTGCTTTGATGCCAAAGGGGGAGAGGGAGTGTTGGAGTCAGGGGGGTAGAGTTAGAGAGAGCTCGTAGTTATCAGGACTTTGATATTTTGTATCACATTTGGTGTTAGTTCATGGATATGTACATTTGTCGCTTGAGTATGCCGTGCTTTGAGACATATCTATGGATTTCGTTTGAGCCGTTGAGCTCTTTGGTCCTTCTTTCGAGTTTGCTTGTGTTTATCCTGTTTTATCTTTCTCGCTCTCTCGTTATTTATATTTGTGTTGTCATCAATCACCAAAAAGGGGGAGATTGTAAGCATCTAGGCCCTCAAGGTATGTTTCGGTGATTAATGACAACCATTATTGTGACTAATGAGTTTGTGCAGCTTAATAGATCATTATTGCTCATTTGGTCATATGACAAAAGAGGCTCCTCAATTTCGTTATCCAAAAAGGCGATCTCGGTATTCAACTTATATATATATGTCAAGACTAAGGATCTTTCTAGTCCTAAGTGTCATAAGGTTGAGAAGGACACTTAGGTTAGTATAGGTTTTATAGTTTTGTAGTGATCGCACTATTAAGAGGGGTTAAGGCTAAGTAACTTGAGCATGGACATGGTCATTTGAAAATGGATGCACACTATGGTCACTCAGGTTTCTAGAAGTTCAAATAAGTGGTTCTCAACTTATATCTCAAGAATATTTGGATTTCATTCAAGACTCAAATCAGAAAAGGCAAAATCAGAAAAAGTCTTTAACACCGGTTTAACCGACGATTCCAAATTTCTATACGTCGGTTAAACAAAGTCAGCAGAGTCTGGACAAGTCAATACACCGGTTAAACCGACGTGTTTGAATTTAACGTCGGTGCAGTAGTCCAGAGTTGGTTTTTCCAGGGTATTTCAAGTTCTATACACCGGTTAAACCGACGATGTTTGAAATGGGACTTCGGTGCAATTGACCAGTGAGATGGTTTTTCTAAGGATTTCAGAAGTTGTACTCACCGGTTAAACCGACGAAAGGTTTGAGTTAACGTCGGTGCAGTTGTCCAGAGACTTGGTTTTTCAGTTGATCAGTGGACAACTACACTCACCGGTTAAACCGATGATATGTCGGTTAATCTGCCCAAGTTGTAACGGCTAGTTTTCAGAAAGGGCAGTTTACATTCATCGGTTAAACCGACGATGACTATTGGAGGTACGTCGGATTAACCGGCGCTACGCAGTTTTCTGGCAGCTTTTCTCCAACGGCTCTATTCGTGTGAGCTGCCTATATATACCCCTCCAATGGGTCATTTTGCTACTCTTGACACCAGGCAATATCCAAACACTCATACTATAGTCAAGAGCCACCTTGAGCTTTATCATTTCACATACTTGTTCATTCAATCAATCAAGAAGCAAGATTTAGGACTTGAGTAGAGAGAAGCTTGTGTGCATCCGTTCTTGGTGATCGGTTCTTACTCAAGTGAAGGCCTTAGCTTGTTACTCTTGGTGATTGGCATCACCTAGGCGATCTTGGTGATCGAGGTGTTTCTCGCGGAGCTTGCCAAGGATTGTGGGAGCCCGGAGAAGAAGATTGTACATGGCTTGATCTCCACCACGCCGGGATGGTGAACGGAGACTCTTAGTGAGCGCCCTCGTCTCGGTGACTTGGGAGGTGACCAGACTCTTTGTGAGTGTCACAACGTGGATTAGGGGTGTGTACCAACACATCGATACCACGGGAAAAAATCCGGTCGTCTCTTGTCCACTCTCTTTATTCAAGCATTTTCTTTCATGCAATTTATTCATGTGCTTGACTTAGAGATCATAACTTAGCTCTACCTTGCTAGGCTTTACTTCTCTTTTTATCTCTCTTAGCTTGTGTAGGTAGCTTAGTTATCCGGTTGGTGAATTGGTGCCTTACTAGCATTGCATAGGTTAAGATTGCTTTACTTTGTTTTAGAAATTGAAAAAGGCCCAATTCACCCCCCTCTTGGTCCATCGATCCTTACAAGGGTACTCGAGACAGAACACGTGACAATAGAAGCGATAGATTTGTGGCCAGACCTGCGATACTAGGAAATACCGGTCAAGATACTGGACAGTTTCACTAGGAGGACAAGAAACTCCGAAGTACGGATTTGCAGAGTTCAGTGGGGCAGATACGGAATAGAAGAAGCTACATGGGAGAGTGAAGATGCTCTGAAGAAGGAGTTTCCCCACCTCTTTAGAAGCCAGTCGAATCTCGAGGACGAGATTCATTTTAAGTGGGGTAGGTTTGTAACAGCCCGAAAATTTACCAAAATAAATCACGCGCTAAAAATGTTTTTCAAAATCTTTCCATCGCTGAGCTCAAATTTTTTATGGCGGTTCGCCGTCCTGGCACCAAAACTCAATTTCCGTTCCAATACCAAAAATCAAATCTCCGTCCCGACACCAAAATCAATCATCGTCTAATTTTCCTGTTCTCCTCGACGCCACAAATTCCGCCGACGCCTCTTTTTCTTTTTCTCCTTTTCCTTTTTTTCCCTTTTCTCCTTTTCTTTTTCCCTTCTCCTTTCTTCCTTCTTTTCCTTCTTTCCCAGCCCACGCACGTCCCTGCTCCCTGCCCACGCGCGCACGCGTGCCCCTGCTGCCCACGCGCTCCACGAGCCCGGATGCTCGCCACGCTGCCCGTCGTTCAGCACAGCGCTGCCCGCCCCTGGCCGACCTGTCCCATCGCCACGCCGCCCGTCGCAGTCGTACCACCTCGACGCTTGCGCTTGCCATGAACCGAGCCCGCACAGCACGCGCCGCAGTAGCAGTGGAGCCAAGCTCGCACAGCACGCGCCGAGCAGCACAGCGCCGAAGCCGCCCCTTCCTTGCGCCGCAACTCACCTGGACGAGCCTCTCCCGCTACGCGCCACCACCTTTGCACGGCTGTCACCTTGCCCTCGACGCTCACGCCGCTCAGCGACGACCGCAAGTGGCCGCACGGCCACAGCGTCGCCATTGATGGCGAGCGGAGGAGCGTTGGCACAGCACGCCCCCTTCGGCCTATAAAGGGCGACGCCGAGCTGCTCTCCATCGCCATCCCCAGCTCGCTGAGCCACGCCGCTCCGCCAGCTCCTTGTCACTCTCAATTTCTCTCTCCGCTCCACGAAACAGAGCCACCAACGCCATCGTCGATCTCCTCTGCGAGGCCATCACAGCTCGATTGCTTCGACGGTGAGCAGCCCCACACCCTCCTCTACCTCTCCCAAGCTGCGCCTATCGCTATCGTTGCCTGAGCAGAGCTCCCCACGAGCTCCCGGGACAGCAACCATGGCCGCCCGTCGCGGACCACCTTCCAGCCCCTCTCTCATGCCCGGAGTCACCGAAACGGAACCCCCTAATCCTCCTCTCTCTCCCCATGCCCTCGGATTTGGAAACGGTGGACTACAGCTCGATTCCGGCGACGCTCCGGCGAGCTACCACTGTGGGAGCCGGCGGCGCTTCTGTTCGTCGTCTGCCCCGTGCGCCCTCTTCCATCCGTTCCCTGGCTGGGCCGCGAAATAAACAAAAACCAGTAACCCATCTGCTGGTCCGAGAGGCCCAAGGAAATCAACCAGCCCAAAAACAACCATGTGCAGCTCCTTTCATTTTAATTGATCCATTTTCGGAATTAATTAGCATCCAAACTCTGTACAGCCATATCTCAATCAATTCAACTCCGTTTCATCTGATTCTTTTTCCTAAATTCCTAAAAACTCATATACTATCCATTGTACCTATTTTCTAGGGCAGCCTTGACACTTCCAGAAATTCTAATCAAAGCCTTATTACTCTCAAAAATATTTAGAAGGTCCCGAGATCCTTGTTTAGCCCCTAAACACCTCTCTTTAACCTATCATTTCATGTGTCACACATTCCCCGTTTTCCCTGAAACTTTACCACGCCATTCCTAACATAATTTCAGCCGTGCCATTAGAAGACCACCCAAAAATATTACTCCTATCTCTTATCTTAGTTGTGTCCGATTCGAGCTCAACGATAAAACCTTTATTTTCTTTTTATTTATTGTGTGCTTGTTGTGTGCATCGTAGATCACGGTGTGAACGAGGGAGAACCCGTCGACGAGCAGTATCGCGAGGACCAGTTCCGCGACCCCGAACCCGAAGGACAACACCTCGATTAGGACTTCCCGGAAGACTTTGAGAATGACAAGTTTTATGCATATTGGCCTGTTTTACATATTTGTCCCAGTTTTATAAACACCTTTGATGCATATTTGTCCCAGTTTTATAAACACAATCTATTGGCCTGTTTTACAAAACTGCATATGTTTTGACTGCTGAAAACATGATTGGATGGCCACCCCTTGATTTGTTATAACCATTCCTTGACCACCTAGATTAATGTCTGAATATGATTTATTCTATTTGGATGTTAATCGCTGCTAGAACGCTTAGGACCTCAAACACGGTATCACTTGTTTGATAAAGGAAAAATGTGTGTGTGTGGGAAGGGAAAAATGTGGAATTTCGAAAGATGAGTTTAGACGGTATGGATGACACTTCTGTGTGAATTGCCGAATGGTGTGCTCGTACCTGTGTGGTAGAGCAAAGTAGGGAGATATCCATCTTATCACAATTAAGGACCGAGTTCGTGTGTCATCTTGCCTAACTCTACTATCGTGCAAACCACTCGACCGTTGTATGGGCAACGGCTTAGCATAAACCCCACTAGTTAGTCTGATAACCATCAGGAGAGCTGAGAGCAACGGGTGATCAAGGAGAAAGAATAAGCTTTGTGTGACTTATGCCCCGGTTAAACATCGGTGATAGGTCGACGACCCTTTGGTGGATCCCGTGGTGGCTAGTCAGGTCTAGCCAAGGTGGGTAATGGCTTTGTTGGGATCTGCACCGACACTAAGGTGATCGTGCTATGGTACCCCGCTTGTGGGTAAAGTTGCACACCTCTGCAGAGTTAAAATCTATTCGAATAGCTGTGCCCACGATACTGGGCGAGTTACGGTTTGGTCACACAACTAGTGTTTCTTCTGGGAATGGATGGGTTGGCGTGAGTTGTTTTAAGTGTCCGGCAGTTGTGCCGTGTGCTACGGCGGATGAGGAGTCCGGTAGCAATCTAAAACTTGGATCCTGTGTGGGTCAACCCTACGAGTTACTCAGTGCAAGATAATGACTTTTGAAAACCCCTTTCTTTCAAATAAACCCATGCATAAAAAAATTAGCTTTTCGCAAATTAAATCATACCCTTATCCTTGATTTACCTTGTGCATTATATTCTGTTTATACCCTCCCCGTGGGTGTGGTTGGACTTGCTGACTACGTTTGTACTCACCCCTTTCCTAATTTTTACAGAGGAAGACCCAGACTTCGTTCCCGAAGACGTTGAGTAGGGGTTCCGTCCTGCACCCAACCTTGTCTGTGGATAGGGTCACCCGCAGGAAGCTCCGTATGGCGCAAGACTCTGATGACCTTTTCGTAGTTAATATCGTTGTGTGGGTTTTAGTTGTTATTCTCGCGATAGTGGCGCTTCACTGCCCATTACCGCGTAGAGTTGTACGGTGATGTACCATCTGATGTAATAAATGTGTTATCAGCCTCCTGGAACTGATATTTGTATCATATTTAAGTCTTTTTTTATGAGGGGACGCTTCATGGAGCCATCTTTGTGTGAACTGAAGTAACTGTGTCTCCCTTAGTTGTGTCTCTTTTGATGTTCAATGATTGCTGTAATTAAATATGGCTATGGTAAAATGTGTGATATTTTATTGCTTGATAATCAACTTGGGCTGCTGAGGTTTTTTTTGCCAAAAGAGAGATTGAGACTAGTAGTTTCGTTTGTTGTGTTATTTTTGCTTTTTTGAATCATATATATGGGTCCGCCCCTGGGGGTAGATTGGTTGCTTAGGGCAATTCAAACCCTTAGTGTCCATGAGTAGTGTCTAAATTGTCATATCATCAAGACACCATTTTTATAAACTACACTTTACAACCCATGATGTCTTGGTGTGGATTCCTAGTAAACTATATCACTTTTCTCCACCAATCAATTTGTTCTCCATTTATTATTAAGACACTAACTAACTCCTAAGGCCAATCCCAATGGGTGGTTTCATTTTGTTGTTTTCAAGAGTGCCACATCACCAAAACACAAATAAAACCATGGATGATACCCACCCCCATAATGCATTGTTTCATGTTTGCTATTTTATAGGTTCTCATCTTATTTGATTTTAAGACTCATCAAGCACTGGTAACTGTGCATACATGGTTTCATCTAGATGAAACTCATTTCATCTCTCTCCTTATTAAACCAGTGCCACATCATCTAAAATGATGATATGACACCCTATTTAATGTGCATGAAACTCTCATGAAACCTCCATTGGGAGTGGCCTAATGCACAATTTGTAGTGTCTAGTGTATTGGTTTATGTGTTAACACTAGGTCTTGCATGAGGTCTAATTTCTTCCTTCTTCACTCTCTCCCATTTATTATGATGCCACATAAATAAAAAGTTTTATGTGATAGCATATTTAATACTATGGACATCATCCTACGTGGAGTGTTGTGATGCCCTTACGAGCTCAAGCTCCAAAGAAAATCAACATGCGTGGATACGATAGGATACTACTCCATACGTCTAGAAATATAAGATATTTTGATTTGTTATAAGTCAAATCATTTTATGTTTGACCAAATTTATAGAAAAATGACTAAATGTATAGAAAAGAGTAATAATATTTTGAATATCAAATTAGAATAATAGACCTATTATGAAATATATTTTCATAATTTAGTTATTCGATATGTTAGTTGCTACTATTCTTCTCTATAAATTTAATTAGATTTGGGCTACTTTCATTTAGGATAAAATAAAATATCTTATATTTTTAGGAAGGTGGAAGTAGATAATTAATGATTTGTGGGGGAGAGAGAGAGAGTCAGTCTTGCTTTCACATTTAACTCGCACCCTTCCAAATTTCAAGATTACGATGGCGGCCGTGTAAAGAGGGCTAGATGAATTTAAGCGCTTACTTTGACCCAGGCGTCAAACTTTCTCAACCACTTGCTCCAAGTATTTTAGACCTAGGATACACGGCAATGTACACTTGAGATATGTTACAGTATATTTCTTTGCTCCGTGCTTCCTAATTAATCAGATCAGGTCTTATCAAATGGAGACCGTATTATCCGCATTTCTGGGTGAGATTGCCCAAAGATCAGTATCTTTCTTCATCGGCAAACTCTCCAAGGAGGCAACCTCTTTACCCTCTGACGAGAACCTGCACCGCAAGCTGCTGAGGATTTGCATCATTGTCGAGGAAGCCGAGGGCCGGCAAATTAGGAACCAAGCCATGCTAGAGCAACTCAAGGTTCTGCGAGCAGGGATGTACAGAGGCTACTACGCGCTGGTGTCACACCCTGAAATTTTTGAATTTCAGGATGTGATTAAAATTAAAAATAAAACAACAATTTTCTCATAATTTTAAAATTTTCTCAACATTTATTTTTCTTCACAGAGAATTTAGTGTAAAAGAAAATAAATATTGGTTGTTTTTCAAATTAAATGATGTTGTTCTTCTGGTGATGCATTCATGTCACATGCATAGTGTTGTTGAGT
The DNA here is from genome assembly GCF_016808335.1 of Panicum virgatum. Lineage (NCBI taxonomy): Eukaryota > Viridiplantae > Streptophyta > Magnoliopsida > Poales > Poaceae > Panicum > Panicum virgatum. The sequence continues at coordinate 54,235,601 of NC_053138.1, forward strand.
GTAACAACCTTTCAAAACGTGTTCTATCATCAAAAATTCTTCCCGGGAATTTTCCGGATTTTTCTGGATTCTTTTCCCATTTTCCCTAGAGCAAACTCTAATTTTTAGAGGCTCTTCCAAATCTTCTCATGAGCTCCAAATATTTTATTTGAGTTCGTTTGGTCCCAATATATTTCTAGGATTTTTCCTAGAATTTTCGGGCCATTTGGAATATTTTTCGGACTTTAAATATGAATTCTAGATTTTTCTAGAATTATTTTAATTTCGAAAATAATTAATTCCGAAATTTTAAATGGGCTAAGTCTATCAAAAGTGCATAAATCCCTAATGGACCTCAAGGGCCCATTCATGTGTTCCCTAATGGGCTAAAGGCACGTAAAGCCCATTAGCATGGGAGGGAGGTTTAGTACCACATTGCTAGTTGATGTGGGATGGCGAGACTTTTCTCTCTATATATTAAACCAACCTCTCATGGCAATTCCACACAAAAATATAGACTACCCGTAGGGAGGCTCCTTGTTTGGGAATCCCTAAAATAATCTTTTCCCCAGAATCCCACCATCCTCCGCATCCGTGCATCTCCGGTGAAATCCGACGCCACCCCAGTTCTCAGCTCGTTGTCCTCTTCGTCGTGGTGTCTTCCTTCTCGTGAGTCGTCGCCATTTCGCCGTCGACCCCGTGCCTTCTTCCTCGACTCCGACGATTTTCTTCTTCTCCGGTGAGCAACTTCCTCCGTCTTTTCTTCCCTCTCTCTCGCTCTGCTCCGCTCGGTCTTGTTCGCCGTCGCCGCCATCCGCCATGCGCCGCCGCGAGCTCCGCTCCGCCCGCTCTAGCTCTGCGCCGCCGCCAGCCCACCCCAATCCACTCCCGCCGTCCGATTTAGATCCAGCGGCCCAGATCTAATATGACCCGAGTCAACTAAACCAAATACCGTTCAACCGTGGTCATTTTTGCAAATAAACCCCTCCGTTTTTCCAAAATCAACCCTCCGTGCATCGCAGTTCAAAACTATTTCTGTTTTAGTCCAAATCTTTACAGAAAACACCCTGAGCTTTTCCAAAATAGAACCCACCATCCTTAGTGCGTTGTTTTGCAAGCTAGCCCCTGTATCTTACGTTAAATCTCGTTTTAGTCCCTAGTTTCTTTAGAGCTAGCCCCTGAAAGTTTAAATCTATTGCAAACAAGTCCCTAGAATCTTGTTTTAGCCATATCTTCTTCGTTTTAGCTCCATTTTTTTTATCGATTCTTGCGCTCACGTGATCCTTGCAACGTGTGCGATAGCTTTGTGACCTTGTTATCCTCTGTGAGCACAGTTTTCTGTGTCTTGCAAATCTTTCCGCTAGCTCTTAACTCTTTAGTTAATCGCGACTAGATCTCTGAAGCACCGTATATTCTGAAGAATCGCCGTTTTAGTTCCGTTTTCCGCGTTTCTTGCGCTCTCGTAACCATAGCAACGAGCCCTATCCTTTAGTGCGTTCTTTCAAAGCTTTTATCTTGTTTGGTGTATTGTTCTTAGTTGTATCTTTTTGTTTGCTTTGTATGGTTGCTCGTTGATTGCTCCGAGTAGAAGTATCGATGTTCGAAGTTTGAAGGTCAAGTTTTCCATGCAAGCAAGAGCTGAAGAGCAGTAAGAGTAGCTTTTCGTTGGAGAAAGGCAAGTGACCCTAACCATCTTTCTATCTATGCTTTATTCACAAGATGATATGATTTAATTGGAACATGGAGAACCACCCAAGAAAACCGTACAACCACAATACTAATGGGCTCTAGTCTTGGCTAAGTAATTAGATGAACTATATGTTGTGTTGGGGTTGTTCCGCTTGGTGGTTATGAGTTTGTGTTGTGGAGCGGGTGAAGGAAGCTGCGTCTTCTGAGGGACCGCACGGCAGGGACCAACACATACATATAGGAATTCTTTGTAAAGGCCTCGTAGCGTCCCTATGAAATCACACCTCGGAAGTGTGGTATTGTGCCTGATCAGCACATATGCGTGGTTGGGTTCAAAGTTCTTCGGAACTTTTACGCGAATTGTGGTGAAAGTGTACAACCTCTGCAGAGTTAAAACTAACCGGTTAGCCGTGCTCACGGTCAAGAGCGGCTTGGACCCTCACATGATTAATAAACTTAAAGATGGATATAAATCACATTCTGGTTATTTCTTGTGGCCTTGCTGAGTACCAACCATAAGTGTACTCACCCTTGCTTACTGCTGCTCAGAAGAGAAAGCTGTTGTGAAGAATTTTGAAGATGATGCTGAGTTCTAGGCGTACGCAACCCCCAGTCGATTGCCTGTGAAGTTTGGAGCCTTCGTTTCCAGGATAAGCCGTATAACTCTGATAGTCTTTTAATTGTTTTAGTTTCTCTTTTTCGTGATACTGTTGCTGATTATTCACTTATGATGTCTCTATATGTATGAAACTTGATCCTGGCATACATATAGTTATGCATTCGGTTTTGTCCTTAAAACCGGGTGTGACAGAAGTGGTATCAGAGCTGTATCGACTGTAGGACGTAAGCTTAGATAGCAACGGTCGCTTCCTAAGATCTATTTTGTCACAAAAGCAATTCTTATTTTACCCTTGACCTCTTTGGTGAACATTCTCACTCCTTATCTATTTTCATTTCTAAATCAACCTTGATAATTCACCTTCCTCACCTGACTCTCTTTTCATTTGCACTTCATTATTTTGCAAATGTTAGATCCTCAACCCTTGACTATTTATTTAATTTTCTGGATCGTTCCTTGATTTTGATCATACCGCTCTCTTGATGTATGATTTTCCAAATTTCATCCAGCTCACTTCCTTTTGACACGCTGGTGAAATTGCTCCTTGAATTTTTTTTCTTACCTTTCTGGACCTATCTCGCCTTGCTTTATTTTTTTAAGTATCTAGTTTCTCCCTTATGCCTCTCCTTTCTTTCTAAATAAATGTCACTTTGGATTCGCCCCTTGACTTGGATTCCAAAGTATCTCTTCTGTTTCAAAATTATTTAGATTCGTGCCACGTATCCTAATGCACGTCCAAGTCATCTGAAGGTTTGAGCTGCCAGTTCATCATGAGGAGTCAAGTCGAAGCGATTGAAAATAATACCATCTGCTCACATTCCTGCTCATGTTGGATGGAGAATTCAAAGCACTACCAAAGAATCAAGCCTGAGCCACATGGTGGCACTCTCACCACTACTGCAATCAGGATGGTGGAGTCAATGCTAGACAAGTTGAAGGAGGCATGTGTCATCACCAATGAAGCTGGAAGATATAACCATGTTTATGAGTACCCCCTTATAGCTCTATTAACAACGTTTAGCATCGTTTTGACTTTATTGACTGGTGGAATTCAGTGTTTGCATGATGATGTTGTCTTTATGACCTTGTCTGTTTCGTTTCTTTGTAATGATTGTCGGTGTATTGTGGGTCTTCTACCTACAATAACATCGGTTGCCTAGATGGGTTCTTATGTACCTCCCACCTCCTTGTTATCTTCTATCTTTCTACCTAATCATTTAAAGGATGTCAAGAAAGAAGTTCATGGCAACACTAGTCTACAATGATCAACAAATGAAAGAAACTGAAGACAAGAATGCTCTCTTTCCCTTTTTGTTACCCCCATGTCTTCCCCCCTCTACCTTGATTTATTTAAGTTGCGACCACCAAGAGTTGGTGAAAAGGATGATGATGATCAACCCAAGAACCGAAGCTCCAATAGCCATACACTCGGTCAGACATCATCAGTTGATCCCCTTGCCAAGACGGATGATCAGGATATCTCTGCCAAATGAGAATGTCGTCAGTCTCCAATTCTCATGCCACCACGAGTCGCCAAGATACTAAACCAAGAAAATCATGTTTCTACAACGCAGTGGCTGCCTGAGGATGTATGAAAAGATCTGAACTGTATGGTTGGCTTATCTTCGTCACTTCACTTGAAGGTTATGAGATGTGTTTGTGGACTTGAGAAGTGATACCATATACTCAAGCCAGAAAGAAGCAATCAAGCTCTATTCAAATCACTTTATCAAGGTACAAAGGATTTTCTTCAACAGATGGGTCACCGAAGTCGAGAAAAGAATGGGTAGTTACAAACGGAGTTAGACTGAGTATCCATACAGTGATTTGTGAGTTACCAGGAATCAAGGATTATGTTTGAGGAGACATTGTAAGAATGAATGACCTGGAAGGAAAGTTATATGTGTTGGATGCTACCCACCTAAACCTTTGTCTCTTGCTAGCTTTGTGAATCTCGGGACGAGATTCCTTTTAAGGGGGGTAGTTCTGTCACACCCTGAAATTTTTGAATTTCAGGATGTGATTAAAATTAAAAATAAAACAACAATTTTCTCATAATTTTAAAATTTTCTCAACATTTATTTTTCTTCACAGAGAATTTAGTGTAAAAGAAAATAAATATTGGTTGTTTTTCAAATTAAATGATGTTGTTCTTCTGGTGATGCATTCATGTCACATGCATAGTGTTGTTGAGTGTAACAACCTTTCAAAACGTGTTCTATCATCAAAAATTCTTCCCGGGAATTTTCCGGATTTTTCTGGATTCTTTTCCCATTTTCCCTAGAGCAAACTCTAATTTTTAGAGGCTCTTCCAAATCTTCTCATGAGCTCCAAATATTTTATTTGAGTTCGTTTGGTCCCAATATATTTCTAGGATTTTTCCTAGAATTTTCGGGCCATTTGGAATATTTTTCGGACTTTAAATATGAATTCTAGATTTTTCTAGAATTATTTTAATTTCGAAAATAATTAATTCCGAAATTTTAAATGGGCTAAGTCTATCAAAAGTGCATAAATCCCTAATGGACCTCAAGGGCCCATTCATGTGTTCCCTAATGGGCTAAAGGCACGTAAAGCCCATTAGCATGGGAGGGAGGTTTAGTACCACATTGCTAGTTGATGTGGGATGGCGAGACTTTTCTCTCTATATATTAAACCAACCTCTCATGGCAATTCCACACAAAAATATAGACTACCCGTAGGGAGGCTCCTTGTTTGGGAATCCCTAAAATAATCTTTTCCCCAGAATCCCACCATCCTCCGCATCCGTGCATCTCCGGTGAAATCCGACGCCACCCCAGTTCTCAGCTCGTTGTCCTCTTCGTCGTGGTGTCTTCCTTCTCGTGAGTCGTCGCCATTTCGCCGTCGACCCCGTGCCTTCTTCCTCGACTCCGACGATTTTCTTCTTCTCCGGTGAGCAACTTCCTCCGTCTTTTCTTCCCTCTCTCTCTCGCTCTGCTCCGCTCGGTCTTGTTCGCCGTCGCCGCCATCCGCCATGCGCCGCCGCGAGCTCCGCTCCGCCCGCTCTAGCTCTGCGCCGCCGCCAGCCCACCCCAATCCACTCCCGCCGTCCGATTTAGATCCAGCGGCCCAGATCTAATATGACCCGAGTCAACTAAACCAAATACCGTTCAACCGTGGTCATTTTTGCAAATAAACCCCTCCGTTTTTCCAAAATCAACCCTCCGTGCATCGCAGTTCAAAACTATTTCTGTTTTAGTCCAAATCTTTACAGAAAACACCCTGAGCTTTTCCAAAATAGAACCCACCATCCTTAGTGCGTTGTTTTGCAAGCTAGCCCCTGTATCTTACGTTAAATCTCGTTTTAGTCCCTAGTTTCTTTAGAGCTAGCCCCTGAAAGTTTAAATCTATTGCAAACAAGTCCCTAGAATCTTGTTTTAGCCATATCTTCTTCGTTTTAGCTCCATTTTTTTTATCGATTCTTGCGCTCACGTGATCCTTGCAACGTGTGCGATAGCTTTGTGACCTTGTTATCCTCTGTGAGCACAGTTTTCTGTGTCTTGCAAATCTTTCCGCTAGCTCTTAACTCTTTAGTTAATCGCGACTAGATCTCTGAAGCACCGTATATTCTGAAGAATCGCCGTTTTAGTTCCGTTTTCCGCGTTTCTTGCGCTCTCGTAACCATAGCAACGAGCCCTATCCTTTAGTGCGTTCTTTCAAAGCTTTTATCTTGTTTGGTGTATTGTTCTTAGTTGTATCTTTTTGTTTGCTTTGTATGGTTGCTCGTTGATTGCTCCGAGTAGAAGTATCGATGTTCGAAGTTTGAAGGTCAAGTTTTCCATGCAAGCAAGAGCTGAAGAGCAGTAAGAGTAGCTTTTCGTTGGAGAAAGGCAAGTGACCCTAACCATCTTTCTATCTATGCTTTATTCACAAGATGATATGATTTAATTGGAACATGGAGAACCACCCAAGAAAACCGTACAACCACAATACTAATGGGCTCTGGTCTTGGCTAAGTAATTAGATGAACTATATGTTGTGTTGGGGTTGTTCCGCTTGGTGGTTATGAGTTTGTGTTGTGGAGCGGGTGAAGGAAGCTGCGTCTTCTGAGGGACCGCACGGCAGGGACCAACACATACATATAGGAATTCTTTGTAAAGGCCTCGTAGCGTCCCTATGAAATCACACCTCGGAAGTGTGGTATTGTGCCTGATCAGCACATATGCGTGGTTGGGTTCAAAGTTCTTCGGAACTTTTACGCGAATTGTGGTGAAAGTGTACAACCTCTGCAGAGTTAAAACTAACCGGTTAGCCGTGCTCACGGTCAAGAGCGGCTTGGACCCTCACATGATTAATAAACTTAAAGATGGATATAAATCACATTCTGGTTATTTCTTGTGGCCTTGCTGAGTACCAACCATAAGTGTACTCACCCTTGCTTACTGCTGCTCAGAAGAGAAAGCTGTTGTGAAGAATTTTGAAGATGATGCTGAGTTCTAGGCGTACGCAACCCCCAGTCGATTGCCTGTGAAGTTTGGAGCCTTCGTTTCCAGGATAAGCCGTATAACTCTGATAGTCTTTTAATTGTTTTAGTTTCTCTTTTTCGTGATACTGTTGCTGATTATTCACTTATGATGTCTCTATATGTATGAAACTTGATCCTGGCATACATATAGTTATGCATTCGGTTTTGTCCTTAAAACCGGGTGTGACAGCTGGACACCTTCAGGTACCGATCCTACAAAGAAGATGAAGGCGAGGATGATGATGAGGTGAGCCACTACTATTCCTTTGCCATCTCCAAGTTCAACCCTGCCAAGCGCATTCAGTTGTGTGGCAGAAGCAGTAGTCAAGGTGGAGAGAGGGAGCTGCATCAGGTGCTTGGCTCCCTAGATGTAACCATCACTGATGCAAGGGAGTTCCTCATGTTCCTGAAAGATTGTCCCCCATTGTACCACCGTTTGTACAACACCTACATGGTTTTGGAGAAGTGTATGTTTGGCCGCCATGCCGAGATGGAGCACATCATCAACTTCCTTATGCAGAAGTGTGCTCCTGGCTCTACCGGAGATTTCGGTGTCCTACCGGTTGTCGGTCCAGCGAAAGCCGGTAAGAGCACACTTGTTGAACATGTATGCAATGATGAAAGAGTGCGTAGCGCCTTCTCCCGGATCGTGTTCTTCGCAGAAGGCGACCTTGAAGGAAGGATTGATTGTGTCAGGGATGGTGGCAAGGTGAAGTATCAAAGTCATGCCTCAGAATGCAGAGATCAAAGTGTTTTGGTTGTTGTGGAAGTGAACGGGGACATCAGTGAGGCTACATGGAGTAGCTTATGTTCAGCATCCAAAAGGTGCGCTACAAATGGTGTCATCAGGTTCATAATCTGCAGCCGGTCCGACGAGATTGTCAGATTTGGAACGACGAGAGCTCTCAAGGTAGAGAATCTTACTCAGGAAGCGTTCTGGTACTTCTTCAAAGCTCTTGCGTTTGGGAGTGTTGATCCCCGGGAGGAACCGAAGCTCGCGTCAATGGCTATGGAGATCGCCGCGTATCTGAACTGCTTCTTCATAGCAGGAAACACCATAGCCAGGATGCTTAGAGACAATCTCAGTGCAAAGTTCTGGCGCATGGCTTTGACAAGTTTCAGAGAAGTCGACCGGAGATACCGCTTCTTCATTTTTGGCGCGCAACCAGCAAATCCTTCAGAAAACAGAAAAATGATTCGAAGGTTAAATGGCTCCAATGAGTATTGCTCGTTTTTTAATGGCTACCATACAATTTCCTCCTTGGGTGAGGCTCCGACGACGATAACTGTTCAAGAGGTTCTGTCAGGGAGTGTTGTGCCTCGTGGGGAATTTCATGTCCTGGGATGGAGATCTCCCATACCACCTTACCATAGCTACACATTTAGGTGTGAGATTCATGAGATAGCAGATTCATGAGGCATCGAGAAGAAGACGGTGTTCGCAAGACACAAAACCAAGCCTATATAGGCTCGAAAAATAGATGGCTCTGTGTCGCGTTGTACCCAAACCTTATATGCTTTCTATAAAAGTTAGGTGATCTTGTTCTATTGACTATTTCACGAATCTAATAACCAGAGTGTTCGTAAACACTAAACGGTCAGTATGGGTCTGTGCAGCATGTAGACCGTGTACACGGTGTGTGTATAGTATTACACGTTTTTATACTATATTGACAAATATTTGTATAGTAACTTGTATATATATGCTTAAAATAACAATAATAATGACAAAGTTAAAAATAATTTCAAGTGAGAATGACTATTGGAGAGTTTTGCATCCACTTTTACATGAATTAAAATTGAATCTTTAAGCACGATCTTTGATCAATGTGTTCTTTGTCCTAAACATTATGCTACTCACCCTAAACGGCATGGTACTCACCCGTTCAGAACGTTTTTTTTCCATGCCGTGTAGCCTTTTTTTCCGTGTCATGCAGCCCATATACACACCATGTAACCCGTGTAATACCGTGTAAAGTGTAATATACCGTTTATGGTCTACTCCCTCCGTCCCACAAAGAGTAGTTTTAGAAAATTTCAGACACATTACTCATCCAAAGAAATGACTTTGTTACCCCTAATTATTTCTACCAATTGTGATTGTAAACCGTGTTATTTATTTGGTTTTCTGGATCCTCAATAAATGCATATGCATTGAAACTAGAAAAGTAATATCTCCTAAATATTTAATTGGCTCTATACGTTTTACTATGCAATGCTTTCTTGGTACTTGGTATTGCTTTAATTAGATGGGTCTCATTACAAGTTAAAACTACACTCTTTGTGGGGCAAAATTTGAATACCAAAACTGCACTTATTTTTGGACCGAGGGAGTAAACTTCACGCTTACCCATCAAGTAACATTTACTCCCTCCGTATCTGAAAAGAAAGCCGTTTAGGACATGAGTACGCATACCAAGGAGTGATTAATTAGGGTAGAGTTTTCCCTGTTTACCCCTATTAAATAGGGTCGCGGGAACTCTTAGACCACAAGCAAGTCCGGCTTCAAACTGGTTGGCACAAGGAGCCTCAACGCAAGAGGTCGCGGGATCGACTCCTGGCGGGCTTGTTTTTTGCTGGGGGTCCGTTTTTTTGCTCTTTCGCTGGATGGTGTTCGTGCGTGCGTTGATTTTTTTTTGCTCGTTCGCTGTGCATGGCGCTCGCGCGCGCTGGGCGTCTTTTTTTTTTTTGCTCGTTCGCTGCATGGCGTCTTTTTTTTTTTGCTCGTTCGCTGCATGGCGGTCGTGCGCGCGCGCTGGGTATCGTTTTTTTTTTTGCTCGTTCGCGCGCTGGGCCTCGTGTTTTGTTCGTGCGCGCGCTGGGCAATGTTTTTTGCGCCGTTTTTTCCCGCGTAGCCGGCCGCTCGGATGCCTGCGCTATTTAACAGACCACCACCGAGACTTGAGCTTACCATCCAGCACGAACAACACATTCCAGTGCACACACATGGATCTCAACATTTCTTTAGAGGAACAAGAAAACAGCAATGGTAGATTTGATCTCAACATTCCCATACTGGAAGATGGTGAAGACGTCAATGGTAATCCATTCTCTTATTAGTTTCCTTTTTGCATTTGATTTGTTTTCGTTTCCTTTCTCATGTCATTGTTTTTCTATAGGATTTGGCGCCCCTGTAATGCAAGATGGTGAAGACGACCTTGTACTGGAGGACGCTGAAGACGCCCTCGACGTCAACGCCCCTGTGCTGGAAGATGGTGAAGACGCCCCTGTAGTGGAGGACGTTGAAGACGGCCTCGACCAGAACGTGTTTGATCTAAACCTTCCACTAGATGAGTTCGGCGCGGTGGATTTTGATTTCGTTCAAAACAATCTTGGTAAGTAAAACAAGCCGTGCATGCAAGTAACTTTAGTGCTGCAAGTAACTCAATGTCTTTTTTTTCATTTTGCAAGTAATAATAACGTGCTGCATGTAACAAGCCGTGCAAGTATCTGTAGTGCTGCAAGTAACTTTAGTGTTTTTTGTTCATGTAGAACAAGCCGTGCAAGCTCCAGTTCAAGCAAACCGAAGAAATCTAGACATGTCAGATGAGCTTAGAAAGCAAGTTTACCAAGCTTTATTAGCTAGAAGCAAGAATGGGCATCTAGGCAAGAAAGATACAAGAATTGTTGCCGAGCATTTTGGGGTACACATTCAGGTCGTCCAACGTTTGTGGAAGAGAGGTAAAACACAACTTGCAAATTTCATTCCGGTTGAGGTTAGCAGTAGAAAGAAGGGTAGATGTGGTCGTAAGGCAATCCCTGTTAATTTGGAAGCATTGCGCAACATTCCTCTCAAGGATAGAATGACAATAGAAGATGTGTGTAGCCAACTTGACATGAGTAAATGGAAGATTCAAAGGTTACTGAAAAAAGGATTTATTAGGCGCCATTCTAGTAGCATAAAGCCATACCTCACTGATGCTAACAAAAAGGCTCGGTTGAAGTGGTGTGTTGATATGATTGACAAGGACATCCTTGATGACCCAAGATTTAGGGATTTGTTTGACATTGTGTTCATTGATGAAAAATGGTTTTACCTCTCTAAAAAATCAGAGAATTATTACTTGCTACCCGAAGAAGATGAACCCCATCGCACTTGTAAGAACAAAAATTACATCCCTAGGATCATGTTCTTGTGTGTTTGTACTCGGCCAAGGTTTAGGGATGGAGAGTGTATTTTTGATGGCAAGATTGGTTGTTTTCCACTAGTTACTTATGAACCGGCTCAAAGAGGTAATGAGAGAACCGGTCGTGTTCGTGGAGACTTGATGGTAAAGCCTATAGCTTCGATCACAAGAGATGTGATGAGGGACTTCATGATCAACAAAGTTTTACCGGCAATTCGAGCCAAATGGCCAAGAGAGGATGTGGGCAAACCAATCTACATTCAACAAGATAATGCACCTTCCCATATAAAATTGGATGATCCAATTTTTTGTGAGGCTGCAAAGCAAAATGGCTTTGACATTCGCCTAATTTGTCAACCACCTAATTCTCCGGATTTTAACATTCTTGATTTGGGATTTTTTCGAGCTATTCAAGCCATTCAATACAAGAAAAATGCAAAAACAGTTGAAGCTCTAATTCCAGTAGTACAAGAGGTAAATTCATCAATTCTCTTCATTTTAACATTCTTGATTTCAGGTTTATACTCACTGAATTTTGTCAACACATGTAGGCATTCATGGAGTACTGTCCACACAAGGCAAATAGAATATTTGTAACCCTCCAAACTGTTTTGATGGAAGTCATGAAGATTAAAGGATGCAACAAGTACAAAATTCCTCACATGCAAAAGGAAAGATTAGAGAGAGAACAAAGACTTCCCTTGCAGATTTCTTGTGAGCCATCGTTGCTAGCTGAAGCCATAGGTAGTCTAGATGCATGAAACAAATAGAACTCGATTAGTACTAGATGATAAGCAATGGTTGAACAAGAACTCGATGAGCAATGTAATCTTACTGTTTTCATCTTGCTGTTTTTACTTTCTCCTACTTGTTGTTCATGTTCCTCCACGACTGCTCAGCTTCCTCCATCTCGCGCTTCACGGCCAGCGCAGCAGTGCAGTCGAACTCGTCGCGGCGAAGCGGAGACGACAGCCAGTAATCCATGTGGACGAGGCCGCAACGCACGCATGGATATAACAACGAGTGCGCACGATTCCATGACTCGCGGTCTTCATGAACAAGATGGCAGCGAGGACATAGGAAAGCGCCCGGCGGCAAGGAGTCCGGCACCGTCGTCTCCGAGGCCGGCGGCAAGGAGTCCAGCGCGAGGAGCTCCTCCGACTCAGGCGCGTCGTCGAGCTCCAGCGCGTTGAGCTCCGACTCCGGCGTGAACTCCATGGCCGGCTTGCCGGTGCTCTTCCCCTTGGCCGCGGCGGCTGCCTCGTCGGAGGAGGACGAGTAGCTCGCGAGCAGCTCCGGCGCGACGAGCAGCTCCTCCGAGTCCGGCGAGACCAGCTCCTGCGTCTCTTGCGTCGACGCCGCCATGCATGAACTCCTTGGAGATCGAGTAGCAGGTTGGCTCGTGTTGTGAGTTGTGACCGGCTCGAGGGGGGGGGCGTTTTGAATGGGAGCAGATGGGAAACGCTGCGGACGCGCACGCGCGGCGGACGGACGGGAACCGAGGCGAGGACGGGAAATGCGGACGACTGCAGTTAAGGAAGGGCATTGGCGTCCAAAATCACGCATGCGTGGGTAAAACGTCGTTCTTTTCGCAATCGTGGCAACGGCTAGAACGGCGTTCTTTTCAGATACGGAGGGAGTACACAGCGTATACACCAGCCGTGTAACCCATGTAGCCCGTGTGCACTGCCAATAACTACAATTGATAAGCTTTGACAAGGGGTGAAACTTAGACGATAATAACTGCTCAAGCCGTTCTCGGAGTGCTGTTGCCATGTGGAAAATTTGGTGTTCTGGCATGGAAATCTTCGGTACCACCTCATAACTAGTATCTTTTTACTTGTAACTAACCAATTTTTTTTTAAAAATGTTGTTGCTTATTCAATAGTTTCCCTATTTTGTTTATCATTAGAAGCCATAGTTTCCCTTATTCAAGAAAATTAAGGAGCTCTCAGCCTGTTTTTCTTTCCTGTGTGCAGCTCTTGTTTTTATTTCCTTGGTGTGCAGTTTTTGTACAATTCACATATTATATACCTCTCTCTCAAACACAGAAGAGTGAAAATCAACATAAAACATACAAGAGTGAAATCAACGATGCCGCTTAAAAATGTGCTCAATCATTTAACTGCAGGATCATGGTGGGATAGCCACATTTTGTCTACAATATATTGTTGACTTTTGATTTGCCTGTGTTTAGACTTAAAAACTAATAACATAACTTCTAATGATAAACAAAATAAGGGAAACTATTGAATAAGCAACAACATTTTTTTAAAAATTGGTTAGTTACACAGGTAAAAAAGGTACCAGTTTATGAGGTGGTGGTACCGAAGATTTCCATGCGAGAACACCAAATTTTCCACATGGCACAGCACTCCGAGAACGGCTTGAGCAGTTATCATCGTCTAAGCTACACCCCTTGCCAAAGCCTATCGATAGTAGTTATTAGATTCATGAATTAGTCACAAGCGACATTTTCCAAAACAAAATCACCAAGCTTTTATAGAAAGCATATAAGGTTTGGGTACAGCGCGACACAGAGCCATTTATTTTTCGAACCTATGCTTGGTTTTAATCTGGTGTGCACCTGCGAACTGGTGTGCACCTGGCCCCGTGTTCACCCAATACTTTCCCTTTAATCTGTGTCCCGCAGATACCGCCTTCTTCTCAATGTCTCATGAATCTGCTACCTCATGAATCTCACAGCTACAAGTGTAGCTATGGTAAGGTGGTATGGGAGATTTCCATGCCAGGACATCAAATTTCCCACGACGCACAACACTCCCTGACAGAACCTCTTGAAAAGTTATCACCGGAGCATCTTCCTGGGAGGAAACTTTTTGGTAGCCATTAAAAAACGAGCAATACTCATTGGAGCCATTTAACCTTCGAATCATTTTTCTGTTTTCTGAAGGATTTGCTGGTTGCGCGCCAAAAATGAAGAAGCGGTATCTCCGGTCGACTTCTCTGAAACTTGTCAAAGCCATGCGCCAGAACTTTGCACTGAGGTTGTCTCTAAGCATCCTGGCTATGGTGTTTCCTGCTATGAAGAAGCAGTTCAGATACGCGGCGATCTCCATAGCCATTGACGCGAGCTTCGGTTCCTCCCGGGGATCAACACTCCCAAACGCAAGAGCTTTGAAGAAGTACCAGAACGCTTCCTGAGTAAGATTCTCTACCTTGAGAACTCTCGTCGTTCCAAATCTGACAATCTCGTCGGACCGGCTGCAGATTATGAACCTGATGACACCATTTGTAGCGCACCTTTTGGATGCTGAACATAAGCGACTCCATGTAGCCTCACTGATGTCCCCGTTCACTTCCACAACAACCAAAACACTTTGATCTCTGCATTCTGAGGCATGACTTTGATACTTCACCTTGCCACCATCCCTGACACAATCAATCCTTCCTTCAAGGTCGCCTTCTGCGAAGAACACGATCCGGGAGAAGGCGCTACGCACTCTTTCATCATTGCATACATGTTCAACAAGTGTGCTCTTACCGGCTTTCGCTGGACCGACAACCGGTAGGACACCGAAATCTCCGGTAGAGCCAGGAGCACACTTCTGCATAAGGAAGTTGATGATGTGCTCCATCTCGGCATGGCGGCCAAACATACACTTCTCCAAAACCATGTAGGTGTTGTACAAACGGTGGTACAATGGGGGACAATCTTTCAGGAACATGAGGAATTCCCTTGCATCAGTGATGGTTACATCTAGGGAGCCAAGCACTTGATGCAGCTCCCTCTCTCCACCTTGACTACTGCTTCTGCCACGCAACTGAATGCGCTTGGCAGGGTTGAACTTGGAAATGGCAAAAGAGTAGTGGTGGCTCACCTCATCGTCGTCCTCGCCTTCGTCTTCTTTGTAGGATTGGTACCTGAAGGTGTCCAGCGCGTAGTAGCCTCTGTACATCCCTGCTCGCAGAACTTTGAGTTGCTCAAGCATGGCTTGGCTCCTGATTTGCCGGCCCTCGGCGTCCTCGACGATGATGCAAATCCTCAGCAGCTTCCGGTGTAGGCTCTCGTCAGAGGGTAAGGAGGTTATTACCTCCTCCTTGTTGGAGAGTTTGCCGATGAAGAAAGACACTGATCTTTGGGCAATCTCACCCAGAAATGTGGATAAAGCGATCTCCATTTGGTCAGACCTGACCTGATGATCAGGAAGCACGGAGCAAAGAAAGATACTGTAGCATATCTGAAGTGTTCATTGCCATGTATACCTGGTCTGAAATAGTTGGAGTGAGTGGTTGAGAAAGTTTGACGCCTTGGTCAAAGTAAGCGCGCTTATATTTCCTCTAGCCCTCTTTACACGGCGGCCATCCTAGTCTTGCAATTTGGAAGGATGTGATCAGTTAAATGTGAATGCAAGACTCCCCCCACCCCAATCATTAACCTATGTTAATCAGGATTCAGAAGATTCTATTCGGTTTAGGCTAACAAACTCGTCGTGATACAGGCTTTTCCTTTCAGGACGAGACACGAAATAGTGTCAAGCAACACCCAAAAAGTTGCTTGGGCAACGGCAGTACACCCAACTTTGGCCTTGTTTGGATTCATTCTATAATCCCTAGAATACCCACTTCTAGCTAGGAGATGCATGGAGGGCTAAATGAAGTCTATTTGCGAAACTTCTTTAGGAATGAGTGTAACTTTTCGCGACGAATTTAATGACGGTAATTAATCGATGATTGACTGTAGTGATGCTACAATAATAATCATTCTCTAGCCACGCGGTCAAAGACCTCATTATATTCGTTAGGGTGCGGGGTTCTAGAGTTGGTTTTATAAACTGTCTTTGTTTGACATTCCTAATGGGTAGTCAAACCCTCTTCTAGAAATTCCAGAAGACAAACCAAACAGGGCCAAGATGTCCATGAGTCCATGTCCTCTGAATGATCAGGTTCGTAAGCCTAACATGTTAACATTACAACGCCTTGCTAAAAGCTACAAAAAAAAAGAACTGCAAAATATCCTATATATCCTTCCATGGAAAATCGAAGTCCTCGACATGTGCAATGTCTGAAAACATGAGCCGGTGCATGACCTGCCAGCAAGGAGTTGAAAAGAAATTTCAACAGATTTGAAATCTAGCTTTGGAAGCTTTCCAGAACATTTGACTATAAAAGAGTTCAACGGCAAGTTTAGCAAAATTTAGTAGTACATCTGGTATGTGTTTTCTCATATATCCTTTTTGTACTCATGAACGTGCATCCACTTTGTCGCTGACCATTTGTTGCCTTTTACCACCGGATTCGCACCTAAATAAAAGGAGATTAAGTTTAGTACAGAGGTGAGTGTACTATGGCATGACACTTGTTGAATGAAGAACATGTCATGGCATCAAAGATTGAGTAATCTCATCGTGCAGGCTTTTGGGATCAAGGGACACTACTACAAAATTCTATTTTGCGAGGCACTTAAAAAAAGCCTCGGAAGCAGACACTTTAGAAAACCGCCTCGGTTAATGACTGCGATTAACCGAGGCGATCATTTTCAATTAACCGAGGCGGTTATGACAAACCGCCTCGCGAAATATATTAACCGAGGCGGACGTCATAATACAACCGCCTCGGTTAATCAGGCCCAGCCCGATAGCCCAAGAAGCCCAATTACGGGAACATCTATATATACATGACTTAGGTTTCCAACGCATCCACTCCCCCTCCCCCTCTCTCACGCCCCTCTCTCTCTCAGTGAGCCGCCGCACCTCTCCATCTCCCCCCCTCTCTCTCTCCTCCTCCTCCTCCCTGAGTGCCCGCGCCCGGGGCTGTGCTCGCGGCCGGCGGCAGCCATGGCCCGCCCCCTCCTCCGGCGACGGCGGCACGCAGGGCCTGCTCCCTCCATCCCGGCGCGGAGGCCGCGGCGGCCGGCGCAGCACCGGATCCGCGCGTGCGGCGAGCGGCTACGCGGACGCGTGTGGCAGGCGCGCTCCTTCCCCTCCACGGTGGCGGCGCACGGCATCGGCGGCAGATCCGAGCTCGAGCAGACCGGCGGCGCACGGTTCCTCTCCCTCGAGCGACGGCGGCGGCGGCCCCTCTCCCTTGAGCTCGAGCTCGGCCGGCGCTCGGGCAGGCCGGATCTAGCCCCGGCACGAGCGGATCCAGCGGCGGAGTACGGCCGCAGCGGCGCACCCTCTCACTCGAGCGACTGCGGGGCGAGGCTGCGGTGGAGCGGGAGAGGCGGGACGAGATGTGGCGCCGCCCGGCATCGGCGGCGGATCCGAGCTTGGGCAGACCGGTGGCGCCCGGCATCGGCGGCGGATCCGAGCGGGACGCGGCGGCGACGACCGATGGGCTCGGCGGGCCCGTGATGGGCTCACCGGGCTTTTTTTTTACCGAGGCGGGCACCAAACCGCCTCGGTTAATACCCCATTTACCGTGATGCTTGTTCGGAGGCGTTTCTGCTGCCCGGCTCAGAAAACTGATTTTGACCGCCTCGGAAAATGTTTTCTGTAGTAGTGGGATCCATCAGGCTTGATGTTCCAGAAAAGTAATGCATCTCCCATCTTTGGTTTAACAGACATACCCTTCTTTGCAAATAGTTTAAAAAGAAAAAGTGATGATCTCCTCTTTGCTTTTGCCAAAGGGAACACGGTCTCGCCGCCATCTTCGACATCAGAACTAGAAAAATAACAAATTGCCATTCATGCATGAAAAAGAATTGATTCCAGATTGATTACCAGGGATGCATATTCAGATATCAATACTAAACAATTTTATAAAACATACAGATACATAAGAAAAGTTGTTTGGCGCGGGCCTCCATTTTTGGCAGTGTAACCATCTTCGGAGGTATCAAAGTGGGGGTCGAATTTCTGTCCAACTTCATAGTGGAGAACTTGAAGGCCCTCTCCATTCTCTGCAAATTTACCAGGAAACAATAATAGAGAGATCAGCGGTACGGTGCTGGTGGCACTTGAAGTAATGGGTTACTATTTTTGCTGTAATGTGTTATTACTATTTCCTATTTTTTGAAAATAGTAATAATCAGCAGCTCTCCCGCTTGGTTCGTTTTTTCTTTTTGGTTGTTGTGGTGCCCAGTCTAGACGTTGTTTCTTATTTTTTAATATATAATCGGCAGCTCTTCTAGCTGATTTGTTTTTTAAAAAAAGACATATAGTTGATACTTGTTTCTTGAGGCCCCTTGTTTACCTCATCATATGAGCACTCAGTAAATATATATGCCTCCATAATGTATTAAAATGTAGAATGTAAAACTATGTCAAATCATCTGCATGTAGTGAAACTGGTCATGTAATTCCTGTTCTAAAAATCTAGCTCTCGGAGACGCAGTTATAAGTGCACAACCAGTAGTCCAGTACACTCCAAAAAAAAAATCAACAGCATACAGTTTTCACACGTACTCCAACATGTATTAAATCTACCGTGACACCACACGTTTTACAGATTGTTTTAATAATCTTTCCAAGTACAGTAAGTCATGTACCATCTGGTGATTCAGTGATACGGTTAAAGAAGAAGAATTCAGGACTTCGGAGCAGGCAAACACTTCAACTTTAAACCCATGCATGCCAAATAAATAATACCACATACCTACAGGTATGGAGGTGTAATCCGCTATCCTTTTCTCGATCCTACGAATAACCTTGTCCTCGCCTCTGTGAAAGAACATCCCTGAACTTGTCCGCGCACTGCAACACAATTACAACCACCATCAAGCAAAATTAGCATAGAGAGCAGGCGGGCGATGCATGCAGAACATCCCTGAAACTAGAAGCTGGGGCAATGTTCAGACCTGCTCTCCATGGTCTCTCCGGCTCAAAATCTGCTACTACCGACTTGGTCATGCGAGGCTTGGCCTGCGAGATCAGATGGTCGCATTCCTCCTTGGACTGAGAACAACATCATGTGCACGTGTGAGCTAAGATTCAGTCACAAAACCGCCTGCAGCAGGGTTCTTGGCGAAGCAAACTAAAAAGTGTAGCAGAAAAAGTCTGGCAGTGTACTGCTGAGATGGGAAGGATAATGGATTAATATCGCAGAGGACTAAACCAGATTCATTCGGTGGCAAAAGTGTGAGCAAAAAATAAATTAACGGCCTGGGGTTGCGTCCGTTGCTGCTCGACTAGCTAAGATAAGATTTCGACAGAACCGAAACAGGAGAAAACCAAGCAAGAAACATTGTTATTCGAGATCTCCTGACCATAAGCGTGATCGAGCAAAGCTAGCTAGATCGCATGTGGGAGCACGACGACTCACGAGGAAGTTGTGGAACAAGGAAGCGCGGGGCTCCGACGAGAGCTCCTCCGTCCAGGGCTCTCCTCTGCCCCCGCCGCCGGGCATCCCCTGCGTAGGCGAGTACAATCGGTTTTACGAGGTGATGAATCCCTATCCCTGGACGTCATGACACATGGCCTATACATATACAAGAGTATAAGCCGCTAGTACATACACATAACACGTGGCTTGGCTTGGAGAACCAAATTATTCCAGCAGATTGCTTATCTCTCATACCCTATATATATTTTCTCTCTTCATCACCAATAATATTTTTTACGTTTTTGTTAGCAAGTGTTGTAGCAGATTACTCGAAGAATAGGATAGAGGGAGGAACCCCTTACATTTGAGCAAGAGGGAGGTGTGTTTTGGCTATTGCCAAATTTTTTTTGGTATTAGCGATGAGATTGATAGTCTGTTGGAGCACCTCCCATTACCAAAAAAGAACAAATTTTTAGTAGAGAGAGGAATAAGTAATTTGGTGGAGATGCTCTAAGAATTTGTTGTGGAGAGGAAAAAGGCCAAGGCGGGAGGGGGGATTGTTATCCATCACTTCAGGCGGTTCCACGCAAACCATCACCTGAAGTGCATGTGGTTCGTGCGGTAGGCACATTAGTTTAGGCCGACCCATTTATTGTAGGATTGTTGCGCATGTTAAATTGTTGACAGCTAAACAGAACATAATCTGTGCATGCATGTTATACAATATTTTTTAAAAATATTTTAATACTAAATAATTAATTTTGGGAACAAATATTTTAATAGCATGAATAAATAATTATTTTCTAGAATAAAAAGTTAAAGATAATGAACAAATAATAATGTACCACGAACAACATATTACACATCACAAATATTTAATTGTATAGAATAAGTGATAAAAAATAAATATTACAAACAAATGGGTCAACATCACGAAATAATTTGGTCTACCTCGAGAAAAATAATTTATCATTGTGAACAAATTAGTTAAACGTGGATAAATAATTTTACATGACGCGTACCCAATGAGTCAGTATGGAAAACAAATTAGTCAACCCTTTTTCACCATGGCACACTCAAGGAGAGCATATTCTTAGGGACAAAAGTTTTTAAATCACACATGCGATGTATAATTATTCAATAAGAGCATATGCTTAGTGAGAAAAAGTTTTCAAATTTCACGTGCAATGTATAATTATTCAATAAGAGTGAACAAAACATATTCGCCTGCAATCAAATCAAATCAAATATTTCGAAAAATATATTCCAAATGACAAAAAACATTAGTTAAAATTAAAATATCTACATAGTCATGAAAATAAAAATAAGAATACAAAATGAATATAGTAAAAAGGAGAAGAAAGTTATGAAGGCTCAGAAGAAAAGAAAAAGGAAGGAGAAAGAAGTCTACCAACGGACTTAGTTAAAGATAACTAATAAAAAGATAAGAAACGTTAACTAAATAAAAATAGTAAAATAATAAAAATAATAAAATAATAAATAAAAGAATGGAATGGAAAATATCATATAGATAATAAGGGGCAAACCATAAGAAAATATAAGAAAAGAAATATTAAGTATTACTACATTTATATCATTCATTGACTTAGTCCATAGAAAAAAGAAAATAGAGAATAATGGAGGGAAATATTATAAGAATAAAACATAAACAATACAGAAAATGAAATGAGAAAGAAATATCTACCAGAGCACAATAAAAAGTGGATAGGAAGGTGTCGTTGCAGGAAATGGCCAACTACCTGCCCTTGGAAATGGCTATTATTTTGGTGGGTGGGTGACGCCATCGCCTGCCACCATAAAATTGCATTTTTAGAGGCAGATCATCTGCTACATTAGCTCTGCTCTATTTGTAGGAGTGGATCATGTTTTGACCCATCCCTGAAAAAACAGGGCGTTGTTATAAATTATTTTTGCAGTAGTGGAGATCTTATCTTAATTTGAATAACGGCACGGTAAATTAACGGCGATTTACACTCCCAACACGTCCATCTCCTCTGAAAGATCAGGTTCGTGAGCCTAATAACATGTTAGTGTCAATGACGACTAAGCATGCCTTGCTGACAGCCACAAACAAAAAACTGCAAAATACCCTATCCTCTTTGGGTAATTGATTGAAGCCACAACTAAGCCCTCCAGGAGTTGAATATAGAAACTCCCGCAGATTTGAATTGTATCTTTCAGAACTGACCAGATCAGAGACACTTGAAGTCTTGAACATATATGGAGCACATGGAGTCCAACAGCATTTTAGTTTTGCGGCAAAAATTAAAGTTGATCAGTACACCTCAGGCCGACTTTGTACTCATGGACGTGCATCCACTTCGTCGCTGACCATTTGTCGCCTCTTATCACAGGACTTGCCCCTGATGATGAAGGAAATTTGTGGTTGAATACACGTCATTTCATTGCATTGTACAGTGCCACACTACACTTCACTACTGAAAAAAAAACATGTCATGTCATCGAGATTGGCTGAATTGAGTGATCTCACCATGCCGGCTTTTGGGATCACTGGATCCATCAGGCCTCATGCTCCAGAAGAGCAGTGCGTCTCCCATCTTGGGTTTGACAGATAAACCCCTCTTTCCACGTCCTCCATGCGAGGAGCCGCTCTTTGCCATCGCGGAAGGGAACACCGTTTCGCCACCATCTTCGACGTCCGACCTAGAAAATGACATTTGCCATGGAAAAGAAAAATGTTAATGCCAAATCCAATCATATTTATAGAATTAATACAAATGTTGTAATGATACATACAGATACATGATAAGAGTCGCTTGACGCGGGCCTCCATTTTTTGTCACATAACCATTCTCGGTGTAATCAAAGTGAGGGTCGAACTTCTGCCCAACTTGATAGTGGAGAACTTGGAGACCCTCTCCATTCTCTGCAAAAAAAAAAACAGTAAATAAGTTGACTTTGTGATTTTGTCTTTAACTATTCACAAGTCATCAATGAGTCTTTACCCCTAGTCAATGGTCAAAACAGAAGCAAATACACAAAAATTAAGGGTAAAATCACAATGATTTGTAAAAAAAATGCAAAGTCATAAAATTAAAAAAAATGAGGGTAAAACCGTAATTGCACTCCAAAACCAGAGCAAGAACACCAAAAAAATCTAAACAATAATAATGAGATCAGAGGTATTTGAAGTAAATGGCACCAGGCACTAATGGTGGAAGAAAGACTATAGTTGCACTTGCTGATGGTTGTTGTTTACATTTACAGATTGTGTTAACATAGATCTTTGTTTTTTTAGGTCAAGGTTGGCCGGCTCTATTCATTCACTCAAAAGTTTAGAGTACACAATTCTTTGGATGCAACTAGGGATACAAATGCTGGAAGACCGAATAAGCCGATTGCTCACCCGATCGACATTAGCCACCTCATTTGCACAATTGCACTACGACTTCGAGTAGGCAACCACTTCAGCTTCGATTTAACCCATGATAAATGCCACATACCTAAGGGTATGGATGTGTAATCTGCAATCCTTCTCTCGATCCTACGAACAACCTGGTCCTGCCCTCTTTTCAGAAACATCCCTGAACTTGTCCGCACGCTGCGTGTAACCACCGTCAAGCAAGATAGTCAGCATGGGTCACAGGTGATGTAAAACATCACATCCCTGAAATTAGAAGGAATTGGCGTTGCTTGGGCAATGTTCATTGTATGCAATGTAACCTGCTCTCCTTGGTCCCTCCGGTCTCTGCATCGACGACTCTCGACTTCTTCAGGCGAGGCTTCGCCAGCGAGATCAGATGGTCGCATTCTTCCTTGGACTGAGAAAGTACAAGATACCACAACATTCAGTCAGAATCATAAATTAAACTAGCGTGTTTGCATCTAATACCTAGATTCTGGTAGACTGCAACGTGTGGAGTGCTCACGAGGAAGTTGTGGTACAAGGAAGCGCGGGGCTCCGACGAGAGCCCCTCCGTCCACGGCTCGCCTTCGCCGCCGCCGCCGCCGGGCATCTCCGGTACGTGATCACCGGCGGTGTAGTTCAACGTGGTCGTCGACGGATTTCTTGGCGTCACCAACTCACGATCTGTGTTTCGACTGTTTCGCGCACACGTGGCTTGGAGAAGCAAAGAAGAGTATCGGCAGGTTAATTAACACGTCGGGACTCCAACTCAATTAGATGATTACAAGGAAAAAAGGAGGAACGGGAACGAACAGTATAGTAAGATGGCTCGATGAGTCATGAATCTCGGCCGGATCGGCGCCGGCGGTGGAATGACGCCCTCAAGGTTGCGTAACATTTCCTTCCTTCTCTTGTCTAGCTAAGCCTAGAATTCATGTGGATTTTGAAATTTACCTTGTTTAGATCGAAATTTTTTTTTGACCAAAACGTCACATCGAATATTTAAACACATACATAAAGTATTAAATGTAGACAAAATAAAAAAGACAATGGCATAATTCGCGTGTGACTTTCGAGACGAATCTTTTGAGACTAATTGCGCCATGATTTGACAATGTGATGCTATATTAAATATTTGCTAATGACGGATTAATTATGCTTAATAAATTCTTCTTGCAGTTTACAGGCGGAGTCTATAGTTTGTTTTGTTATTAGTCTACGTTTAATACTTCAAATGTGTGTTGGTATGCTTAAAAAACTTTACATCTAAAGAACTAAACAAGACCTTATAATAGAAAATTAACTAGTGCAACGTCAGATATCACTATTTGTAACATGAGAAAAAATGACATGTTAAAAATGTAGAGACATGGGGAGGCTACACTAGTGCAACAATAAATTTCTACCCCAGGAACTGCTGTTATAGATCATAAGATTACCACTAGACGCGTGGGTGTGGAACTTCTTAAACGCGTCGGTGTAGTGCAAATGGAAGCCGGCAGTGGAGTTGTGAAAACCTCCTCGTGCGCGGCTGATCCTTGTGCAGCAGATGCAGCCCTCCTAGATATCCACACATACGGGGAAGAAGCATCGCTCTCTAGACTGATAGGTCCACGAGGACAAACGTAGGCACGGACGCGAGACAGGCATGATAACATGCATGTTAGTGCCTATGACGCCAAAGCATGCCTTGCTGAAATCCACAAAGGAAAAACTGCAAATTAAAATACCCTATGTATCCTCTATGGAGAATTATTGAAGCCACAAACAAGCCACATGAGTTGAATAGAAACTCCAGTAGATTTGAATTGTATCTTTCTTCAAAAAAAAAAAGGAAAACACTTCGTGCCCGCGTGGGTAGGTTCGAAAAGTCGATTTTGTTCCAGGCAACCGCGAGTGCTTCAATCCTGTCCGCAAATGCTGTACCGAGATCTGTGCATCCTTATCCTATATGATTGTATTCCTTTGTATTCTATTTTTTTCACTCACGTATTTCTGCTATACACAGAGTGAAGGACAGCATCACGTATTTCTGCTATACACAGAGTGAAGGACAGCATAGATCCGAGAGAAAGCCTGTCCGTTCCTGCCAGCCTCTCTGCACTTTTTACCGTTAACTCTCCATTACTTATTTTTTTTACCATTTTTCACACATCTAGGCAAGACTATTTTGTACTGCAGCTCCTGCCAACAATAATATTTTTTTGGTAGCATGCTCATTAACGAGTGGTCGTGGTTAGCCGTTACTAATATTTAATTGTTTTATTATTTTTCTTGGACTGTAGTTCCTGCCAGCGATAATATTTTGATGATAGTGGGATAAGCATGTACCGGTTGATACATGCTGGTACCTTAATATCAATGAATTCATGTTCTAGCAGGTACTAGAAGACTATACTAGTATCATGTGAATAAGAACTCGTTTGTAGTGTATATACAAAAAAACATCAATGAATTAACTATCCATTGAGCAGATTCTTTAGAGCATGTATACATGCTATTTATTTATGTACCATGATGTATATGCAGCATATTATTCAATTAACCTAGTACCACCAGCACCCGAGCCTAAGCACATTGATTTTTTAGGGATGATAAAGAAACGAAATAGCCAGGATTTTCTAAAACATGGTCAAAGAATATCAAAGTGCCACACAAGAAATATTTTTAAAACTCAAGAAATATTTTTATAACTCGAGTAAAGATAAATATAGAAAAAACTCAGTACATGTGTACCACTTTATTTAAACATAAATATTAGCATGTACTACTACATCAATGCATGTAGCAATAAGCACAAATATTCTGAGACCTAAAAATGGGAACTTGAAAACAGGCAGGATGTATTTACACATCAGAAGTTTTTGAAACAAGTATTCAGGAGTGAAATGAAGCAAATGCAGATACAGTAACCTGCAATCTAGTGTAGTTTGATTATGTTCACCATCCAAATAAAACCGAATTGGCATTTGGTCAGTCACTACTCACTACTGAAGTATGTAAATGCAGGCCCATTGAGCACATTTGAAGCAATCCCATTAAACAGAGTCTAATTCACATGCTAAGAAAATGGAACCCATGCTTCTAAAGAGAATCATAACAAAGAAGCAGAATGCACTCATATTCAGTCACGAAGCCAAGCCCTGATAGTTTCGATGCCTCTAGTCCAGCAGTACGTCCTGGCACCACATCGACATTTGCTATTCAGATAGCATACCCAGGTTGTACTGCCTTGTCCCTCATAGCACACCTAAGAAGCGATATAAACGTTGAATTAGCAAAAACAACAATAAAAATTCATCTCAAAAGAGCAGATTAACCAGTTAAATAATGGCATGCCTTAATCATAGTGTCACGTCAGTTAAGAATGCAACAAACCCATATGAGAATCATATGTATAGTCTTTCAAAAAAGATAATACACCGCTAAATTCGATTTTTTTTCTATGCAATTGATTGAATCGGTTAACCTTCAACACAGATAACTCATTTTCAAAGATAGATAGAGTCAATCTACACTTGGGAGCTTGGTCACACCCTGAGCATCGGCTATAAATCATGCATGATAAGCCCTGCTAGCCAACCATGGACTTTGCACATACCTTGGCTCCCTCCACAACCTATGCCGCAGGCACTACGAAGCAAGAAAGGCTTGCCTCAACCACGGGCTTTCTAAGCCTAAATCCACATGATTTGTAACACGGCAACACCTCCTTGCTCATATACAACAATCTACATGCTACTGCCATCAGATATAAGATTTCAGCACTACTATCTAATTTATGATGCACTTGCTTTTAGATTGGATTCACATGAAAAGAAATCAAAATGGAGAAAATCATCATCTACCAGACTCATCTAATTGCATATGATACTGTTTATCACATATTGTTGTAGAGCCAAGGCCCTGATTTATGCAATAAAGAAGTTATAGCCTTATTGAGCAATACAAAATTCTCAGCAACTAAAATCTAGGCATCAGCTAACAAAATCTGACTCATAATTTTAGCACAGCCATAATAATTTTCAAATGACTTTGACAAGCTTTAGAATAACTGCGTACAAACCTGCACAAGGTCTACCTGTCCGCTCCGCTGGCGGCAAGGCAAGGGGGCTACGAGCGTGCGCAAGAGCCGGTCAGCGTCGGCGGCTGTGACACTCGCGGCGCCCGTGCCGTCCCGCCGCGACGACTCGCTCGTCGAGAAGCAGGATGGCGTCACCGCGCCATCGCGCACACCAAGGAGTCGCTCCACCGAGGTCCTTGCATCTCTGAAGTGTGAACTGAATTAATGCATGGTGCTACATACAATCGCAGTGTCAATGGACTAATGCACTACTAATGCACCGAGGTGGGGTTCCACCCGGCCTAAGAACAAGGCGGAGAGACGAGATGGGAGCGAGAGCCTTACTTGGAGCAGAGCAGGCCTAGCGACTTCTGCTTGCGGCTCTCGGCGTGGTGGCGGCAGACCCGCGCGACGCCGCTCCCGCCCCCGCCTCGCACCCCAAGAACACCGCGACGACATGACGACGCGTGGCCGCCGTCGCCTCCGAAGCCGGTGAAGGCGTCGAGCAGCAGCAGAGAGAAAAGGGTAGCCGAAGCGGCAGCCGCTTAGAATCAAAACGGAGGAGAAAAATTCGAGAACGACAGGAGTTAGAAGGCGTACGGAATCTAGGGAGCCCGCCGTTCATCGCCGGGAACCGCCGTGGCGGAGCTGGCGAAGGATGAGGATCTCGCGCGCCATGAAGCGCACGCTCTCCGGCTCCAAGTTGTCGAAGCGCACCTTCTTGAGCGCCACGATCTTGCCACTCAGCGAGTCCCGCGCCTTGTACACATTGTTGTACGTGCCCTGGCCGATCTGGGAGTGCCCTGGCCGATCTGGGAGAGAGGAAAAAAAGATGCAATTTTTCACCTCGGCGTTCGCGCGGCATGCATCACGGAGCTAGGGAGGCGGAGGAAAGGGTGCACCTTGTCGATCTTCTCGAAGGAGTCGGCGCGGCGCAGGGTCCAGCCATTGATGGCCTCGCCGGCGACGGCGAAGAGCCAGGCGGGCCAGCCGGCGGCGACCTGCTCGCCGCGCGCCTTGTTGGCGAAGCTCCCGCCCAGGCGCACCTCCGCGTGCGCCGCCGCGGCGGCGGAGCTCGACGACCGCGACCGGCGCTCCCTCTTCACCTGCGCCGGCTTCTCAGGCTTCTGGTCGGCCTGCTGCTCCGGCGCCGCTCCAGCCTCCGCCGGCGCCGCGGCGGCGTCGGAGGAGTCGACCCCCTCCTGCTGCGGCTGGGAGCCCACGGGGTGGTCCCGGCGGCGGGAGGAGGTGACGGGGGCCGCGGGGCTGGTGGTGTACGGGCGGCCGTGCATGCAGCCCATGGCGCGGGGCCGAGGTCTCCGGCGGCCGGGCAAAGGGCCCGGGAGGCAAGCGCCGCCAGCCACGGGAACCGCAGGATCTCGGCCCGCCGCCGCCGGATCCGGCCTTGCCGGCCCCGGATCTGGGCTTCTCCGGCGCGGGCAGTGGAGAGGATGGAATCGCCGCCGTCGCTGCTCCGCGAGGCGCGTGGGGGGGGGAGGGGACGGGAGAGACAGATCAGAGGTGTGGTTCAAATGATTTTGAAACGGTGAGAGAGCGAGTCGCCTGTTTTATTGTGTATAGATATTCGTATACATAAAGTGATATACAGTAGAAAGTACATGATACAACATAAACCAGAATACTCTGCTATCGGTACAGATCTTGAGAACGAACATTGCTCCCATGGATGGACCAGGGTTTTGAATCCCGACCGGTGACCGGTAACCGCCGGCCTCCGGTTCTAGTATACCGGTCCGGTTTGGCCGGTTACCGATCGGAACCGGTGAAATTCAAACGCCCAGGTTCAACCGGTTCCGACCGGTATACCGGTCGGTTTGGCCGGTATACCGGCCGGTTTGGATGGTAACCGGCCGGTTTGACTGGTAACCTGTCAAATTCAATTTTTTTTTCTTTTTGGTTTAAATTCAAATGCCCACAAAGTATACTAAATAAATGTTTGTATAACATATTTTAGTCTAAATGAACCATCCAATCTTTTTTTATACTACTTTTACATTGTATTTGTATACTTTCGTATGCACGTTTTTTTATTTAACTTATAAATTCCGCAAACCATATTAAATGAACGAATTTTTGAGAAAATTTGACATCATTAGATTCTTTGCACCTTGAAATATTTTTAGGAATTTTTTAGGATTTTTTCATTTTTTTGAATTCAAATTTAAATTTTAAATTTTGAACGGTTTCATACCGGACCGAACCGGAACCGGTCCGGACCGGTTTGACCGGTACCCTGCTCCTAGAAATCTTCATTCAGGGTAGGTGCCCTCACCCAGCTCCGTTAGGCTCTGTTACCCTCCACAGGGTGTTTCCAGAGTAGCGCTTGAAATAGAGAGAGAAGGTTGAAGCACTACTCCCCACACTGCAAGTACCGATGCCCAAAGCTAGAAATTGGGGAGCGGAGCAAGTTCAGGCTTTGGTTCCAACTTACTAAAGAATATATATTTGGATGTAGTAGAGAGAGAAGTGAGAGAGACACAATACTGATCACCGAAGAGAAAAGACTGAGGCTGTGTTTAGACGAGGGGAGGAGGGGGAGAAAAAATCACATCAGTCACTATAGTATACTGTAGCACTTTTCGTTTGTTTGTGATAAATATTGTCCTACCATGACTTAACTAGGCTCAAAAGATTCGTCTCGCAACGTACATCAAAACTATGCAATTAGTTTTTTTATTTAACTACATTTAGTACTCCATGCATATGTTATTTGCTATATTTAATGTTTTAATGTGATAGGAGATGTGATGGATGTGATGGAAAATTTGGAAATTTTGTGGGAACTAAACACACCCTGAATATGCTGGACCCCCCAGTGATTGTGAAGGCCCTGTTTGGTTGTGAGTAGCACAAGTAGTAAAAAAATTTGACTAATAATTAGAGGTATTAAATAAAAAGTAATTTGTAAAACTAACTCCACAGTCCTACGCTATTTCGCGAGACGAACCTAATGAGACTTTTGACCGCACGATTAAAGTTTGGTTACTGTAGCATTACTGTAGTCAATCATCGATTAATTACTGTCATTAGATTCGTCTCGAAAAGTTACACACATCCGTGAAAAATTTTTGTAAATAAACTTCGTTTAGTACTCCAAAATTTTGTAAATAAACTTCGTTTAGTACTCCATGCATTGAAGATTTTTTTCTCGAAAATCGTATGTCGTAGTTGTGATACGAAACCAACAGGACCCTAGTGATGCCCTCCACTGCAACATAGCAGGAGTGACTTTTATTATCAGGTGTGGGGCCCATTTACCTGGTTTCAGGCATCGCCACGCTGTGGAGGGCAGCCGTCTTCTTGTTGTCTTCTTTTTGTACCGTTCTCTCTTCTCCTGGTGCTATTCTTTGAGCTGAGCACTCTTTCTCCTGGTGCTCTTCTATGAGCTGAGCACGCTCCAAGTTGTTGTTTTAACTGATTTACATAGAAAATAGCTTATGTCCAAACTTGATAGTGAAAGCAATTTTATTTTAGAAATAGGTTCTGTTCAAATTTATTTCAAATTTCAATATAGACTTAAAAAAAACTAATCCAAATAACCAACAATCTGACACAATACTGTTACTACTCTTGGATTGGTTTGTCCGGAAAATAGCTTCTGTCCAAATGGTTACTAGCATTTTATCTTGAAATAGTTTCTACCGTACCTAATTTACACATTTGTTTTGTCACCTTGAATATACACCTTTGAAAAAAAACATTCTGGATTGAGTCAAGCCCACCACCATCTGACTCAGTGTGTCAGAGCGTAAGATTTCACTTCCATTTGCGCATAACGTGATATAACAATTTGATAACAAAAGGTAAAATCTTTTTTGAAGGATAAACCCAACTTCCCGTCGCCGACGCCCACCAGGCGTACTCCGAGTACTCCCCATCGCCGCCCGCCTGCACCTGCGACTCCAGCAGCACCTCCGGCCTCTGCGGCGTCGGAGGAGCCGCGGCCGCCTGCGGTGCCAAGTGCGGGCGGAGCGTGGCTCTGACCTCCTCCGCCTGCTGCCTGCTGGCCGAGTCCCTGTGTGCCACGATCTGTCTCTCCCGCTGGAACAAGTCCTCCTCCCAGTCCCACCTCGTCTGCGGGAAGAGGAGAGAGGAAGAAGGGGAGGCCGCCATCCTTCGCTCGAGCTACAGGCCTGCAGCGGCTCGTCCATGGTGGTGGATGTGGATGTGGTGGTAACCACGGGTCCACGAGCAGCACAGGAGCCTCCTTCAGCCTGTTCGGTTTGGATAGAAGCCAGCGCTGGTCACCAGCCACCACCATGACAAGAGATGAGGCCGCCTGTAGCTAGCCAGATGGAAGTGCCCAACTGACGCCGGTAGTCTCCGTTAGCACCCTATGTTTAATCTATATCGGTTGAAATGCATTTGACGGTTCATATTCAAGTGGGCACATGCCCACGTGGGCATAAAATCCGGTCTAAAAAAAAGATTCGAATTTTATTTTCCAGAGTTGACCAGATCAGAGGCACTTGAAGCAGCAGGAAGGGGGATTGAGGTGAAGAACGGGGAATCGAAGCAGAGAAGCAATTGGGGATGGAGAGAGGACAGCTTGAACGATGCGTTCAGCGTTTGTTTACACGTTGTCTTCCTCACTCCCGTTTCCTCTCCTCGAAAGCACACGCAACTCGGCACAGCTGGACACACATACACGCCCATACATGGACTATTCCCAGTCCGGCCCAAGCACTCGAGTGTTGGGCTTCCTTGCACGGGTTCCACGTCGCCGCCGCCCATCTTCTTGCAGGACAGCATCAGACGAAGGCGATGCAGCAGCAGCACTGACATAGACTTTGAACTCATGGACGTGCATCCACTTGGTCGCTGACCATTTGTCGCCCTTTATCACTGGGCTTGCACCTGATGATGAAGGAAATTCAATTTGTGGTTTGAATACACGTCGTCATTTCATATTGTACTGAATTGAGAAAAGTCACAACACTTGACTACTGAGGGGAAAAAAAACATGCCATGTCATCGAGGTCGACTGAATTGAGTGATCTCACCATGAAGGCTTTTGGGATCACGGGATCCATCAGGCCTCATGCTCCAGAAGAGCAGCGCGTCTCCCATCTTGGGTTTGACAGATACACCCCTCTTTGCAGGTCCTCCATGCGAGGAGCCGCTCTTTGCCGTCGCGGAAGGGAACACTGTTTCGCCACCATCTTCGACATCTGACCTAGACAATGACACATTTTGCCATGGAAAAGAAAAAAAAATGTTAACGCCAAATTCAACCATGTTTCATAGAGTTAATACCAATGTTGTAGTACATACAAATACATGAGAAGAGTTGCTTGACGCGGGCCTCCATTTTTGGTCACGTAACCATTCTCGGTGTAATCAAAGTGAGGGTCGTACTTCTGCCCAACTTGATAGTGGAGAACTTGGAGGCCCTCTCCGTTCTCTGCAAAGAAAGAATAATGAGATCAGCAACATTTGAAGTACACCAAGGCACCAATTAATAAATAAAAAGTCAAAGTTAAGCTGTGGAAACTGTGTCGCTATCTAAAACGACATTCTTTTCGAGTATGGATGGAGTATATATTTAACCCATGGTGAGCACCAACAATATACATACCTAGGGGTACGGAGGTGTAATCTGCTATCCTTTTCTCGATTCTACGAATAACCTGGTCCTGCCCTCTTTGCAGGAACATCCCTGAACTTGTCCGCCCGCTGAGTACGTGTAACCACCGTCAAGCAAGATAATCATCAGCATGGCCTGTAATTAGAAGGAATCGGCGTTGCTTGCATTGGCAATAATGTTCATGTACTAACCTGGTCTCCTTGATCGTTCCTCCGGCCTCTTCATCGACCACTGTCGACTTCTGCAGGCGAGGCTTCGCCAGCGAGATCAGATGGTTGCATTCTTCCTTGGACTGAGAACGTACAAGGCCACAAATTAAAATTCAGTCAGAATCATCAGCTGCTAGCGTGAGCAGAATTGCATATATCTAAGCAGCTAGCTAGATTCTATGGAAGACTAGCAGAACATGTGGAGTGCTCACGAGGAAGTTGTGGTACAAGGAAGCGCGGGGCTCCAAAGTCAGAATCATCAGCTGCTAGCGTGAGCAGAATTGCATCTATCTAAGCAGCTAGTTAGATTCTATGGAAGACTAGCAGAACATGTGGAGTGCTCACGAGGAAGTTGTGGTACAAGGAAGCGCGGGGCTCCGACGAGAGCTCCTCCGTCCACGGCTCGCCTTCGCCTTCGCCGCCGCCGCCGGGCATCTCCGGTACGTGATCGCCGGCGTATGTTCAACGTGGTCCTCGACTGATTAATATTCCTTGGCGTCACGATCTGTTTCGACTGTTTCTAGGAGAAGCAAAGAAGAGTATCGGCAGGTTAATTATCACGTCGGGACTCCAACTCAATTAGGTGATGATTACAAGGAAAGGAGGAACGGGAACGAACAGTATAGTAGGTTGACTCGATGAGTCTCAGCCGGATCGGCTCCGGCGGCGGAACGACGCCCTCAAGGTTGCATAAGGACAGTCCCAACCCAGACTCTACCATGAAGTCTAAGCTTACTATTTATTGTGTTTTGCTGATATGGCAGTATATTTATGGAAGAGAGAGGGAGAGAAATCAAGACTCCAAGTCTTATTTAGACTCTAAGTCTTCACGCAAATCAAGAATGAATGTGAAAGAGACAAGTGGGCCATATAAACTAAAGTAACACATTTTGCATTGGGAAGCATAGTTTCTTGTGATAGAGTCTTTGAGACTTAAACTCTATGAGTAGAGTCTGCATTGGGACTGCCCTAATAACATTCCTTCCTTCTCTTGTCTAGCTAAGCCGAGAATTCATGTGGGTTTTAAAATTTGATTTAAATTTGACTATGTTTGCATAAATTTTTTAAATAAGATGACCGGTTAAACTTAGAGTAAAAAATCAAATGAATTATAATTTGAAATGGGGGAGTACAAAGTAGAGAAAGATTTAAAAATCAACCTAATATACTGAAATGTAATTGATAATTATTTAGATTCTCAATTTCTATGGGTATGCCTTATCTATCTCTAAAAGACGAAAGCTGACCCTGCACAAGCCAAAAATCGAGCGCACATAGCGCCACGTCTACATCAGTTATGATCCATTCGATTCTGAATAAACGGCTGGACAAAAACTAGCGCATGGGTTAGTTTCCTGAAGCTTTCTGAACTCATGCATTACTACTCCAGCAAGGTACCTAGGGACGTTTCCCCTTCTGCATCTCTAGGAACTTACCCTGTAGTGATCGGGCCAAAATCGAGCGCATGACGACCCACGTCGCCGGCCGACCGGAACACGAGCTAAATATTTTCTATTAGTCAAGGATTAAATCTCTAGATTTTTCCAGATCCCATCCCAAATTGATCCATGGTGCAATTTTGTAAATTTCACAAACTTTGCCTTCTATTAAAAGGTGAGCGGTCGGTCACCTCATTTAGCAAAAAGTCGGTACACACGACTATTTAAACGGTTTTTTAAACAGTCAAAGCAGTTTTGTACGATTTTACACAGCTAATTGACCTACACAGCTATCAATCGAGTAGCATTTACATACCGTGAAAACGATATAAACGGCCGTGTAAGCAAACAGTACAAATTCCTTCCCCCGTAGGAAATAAATATTCTCATTGAGCAAATCGAGAGGGCAACACCCAAAGGCCCGTACGTTCGATCTCTTCATCCCGCTCACCGTTTTCGTTGTGTTGTTCATCGCAGACGATGCGGCCTCGCGCCGACCAGCAATCGGCTCCGCCGGCCACTTACCGAGATCCCAAGCTTGCGTCTCCAATGTGTATAGCTCTGTAAAAAAAAAGACCCCAATTCACATCCAAAAAGTGAAACAGTACTCAACATTTTCCCGTTTTCCCACCGTATAACACTGGCTCACCTCACCGGAGGTCGTGGCAAAGCCGCGCTAGGTTTCTAGTCTATACCTATTTCTAAAGCACGTAATATTTTCATCTAAATTTTTGGTTTAATCCGCCTTATGTAATTGACAAGTGGGACTTAGTCCATCCCGTATTCAAGTTGGATCATCCCTTCGTCCACACGACTCGATCACGTAAATCTCTATAAATTAATATATGAGCAATTATATGTATCCAATACTTATACAAACTTTGTCCATAGCAACGCACGAGTATATTTGCCTGGTCTATACCTATTTTAAAGCATCAAATATTTTCATCTAAATTTTAGTTTGATCCGTCTTATGTCATTGACAAGTGGGCCTTAACCCTAAACTCTAACTCTTCGTACATGACTCGATCATGTAGACCTACAAATTAACATATAAACAACTATATGTATCCGATACTTATAGCAATTTTGTTCGTAGCAACGCATGCAAATATTTGCCTCGTAATATTGAACAGTTTTGCGTAGAAAAGGGTAATGACACATACAAGCACAATTAACACATTGTTTGGAATCAACATCATAAATTCGTGACTAGAGTCCAATACTATAACTCAAATAGTCACACGCTTAGAAGATGGGAAGTTTGGTAACCATGCAGTTAGGATAATTTGCTTTACTAGGTCGAGTCCATTTTACAGAAAAAAAACAAACAATAAACCAAAAACACACATGATAGTTACTCTCTTTTGTTTCAAATTACAAGACATATTTCAGTTTGCTAGGACAAGAGGGTTTTTTTTCCGGGTGAATGCTAGGACAAGAGTTTGATCGACATTTACTCAATTAATTTATCACTACGTGATATAAAGGTCATAACCACAAGTATAAACACAAAACTTATAACATCAAAATTGTTTCACAAAAAATATGCATTAACATATAGAATAGTTATGAGTAAAAGTCTTATCTTTGTTAAGGTAAATATGCCTTGCAATTTAAATGGATGGACGATTCATCCCAAAACCCATCATAATGATGAACATCCATATATAAATACAAGTTCAGTTTGATTTTAATTTTGTTTCGATGTTAAGCTCTTGTCTTTCATTCATCATCCCTAAGCTCGGGTCTAATCCCATCCAAATGATAAACACTCACATATAAATACAAGTGCTAAGATTTGACGCACACACTCACATCACACAAGTATGTGGTGTGCACCACAAATCCTTGCTTTTTCACCACTCAAAAGCATGTGGGTGTGAGCACTCGAGCTCTAATCCAGTGGGCAAGATCTCTCATAAAATTATTACCGACCATTGATTAAAAGTCTATCTATTGTCCAAATGCTTCTAAAAAGTGTGCAAATGGTGTATCAAATTAGGACCCATTTTCACTATTTTTCTTATAAGTATCATTTTGAGCCACCATTATCTCATTAATTAACCAGATCTTTTCTTTCAAAAAAACTAATTGCTTTTCAAAATCTCTTTAACCACGCCTTCTTCTACCCTTAACCCCTCTGGTCGCCGTCTTCTCCCCCCTTTCGCTTTCACTCTCCCCTCCATCCCACAAGACTCCGCCGCAGCCGCAGCCGCAGCCATGCGCCCGCTTATCCGAACCGCGTGCTGCTGCCTCCTCCGCGCGCGTGTTCGCGCCATGGCCACGCTTCCCATGGCGTCCCCGGCCGCCGCCGCCGCTGCCGCCATCTCCTCCTCTTCCACCCGCCCCATCTTCTCGTCACGGCCCAATCGCATCCTCCTCGCCCGCTTCTTCCCCGCCGCGCCGGCGCCGTCCGGGGCGAGGGGGCTCCGGACGTCCGCGGCTGCGGCGGCTGCGGCCGTCGAGGTGGGCGGCGTCAAGATCGCGCGCGACGGTGAGTGGGGGGCTCGGGTCTCAAGGTGTGATGCAAAGGTGGGATCTTGGGAGGCAGGGTTCTTTCTGGGTTTTGGGCTTGATTACACTGGCCAAAAAGTTAGCATTTTTTTTTGAAGATTAGGAAGTTCAAACTTGGTTAGCTGTGTTATCGTTTTGGGAGGTTTCATTCATAGGTGGTCCTCCGGTGACATTGAAATGTTTTAGTATTCTTGCTGTATCCTGTGGATTCAAGTTCCTGAACGGTTGTTTGCATTCTTCAGTAGCTTCTCAGTAGTGGAATCGCCGCGACAATCATTGCATTGCATTGTTCGGTGTGTTGCATTCTGAGACCCTCAATGATGTTACATCGCGTCTGTATTTATACTGCAATTGAATCTCACAATGCACAGCTTCTTTTTGTGAAATTAGTATAGCTTATGTTTTCTCTGTCATGAATTGATTCATTTCCGACTGCCTTTTCAGATGTTGTAAAGGAGGATGACCCGACAAACAATGTGCCAGATACTATCTTTTCGAAGATTGGACTGCAGCTGCACAGGAGGGACAACCACCCTCTAGGGATTCTGAAGAACACTATTTATGATTACTTTGACAAGAACTTTGCCGGGCAGTTTGACAAGTTTGATGATCTTTGCCCTCTTGTCTCTGTCAAGCAGGTACGAGTTAGAACTTTAGATTTTGTTTAACTGCACTGAATGGATGTCCCATTCTGGAATTTTAGGTAAGGACCGACTATAAATCATGATATAGCGCTAACCTACTAGCAATAGTAAGTAAGCACACAAGATTTTTCCAGAAACTAAAAAGATCATTAAATATTTAAAAGGAAAAAAGTACTTGAAGTGGAAAAGAATGAAAACAATAATGCTGCAGTTTGAAGTGTTATAGAGTCAATTGCTTGTTTCTTACCTCTCATGACATCTTCCCTTATGATAGCGAACTGAGTACTAGAAGGCGCTGCGTGTCCTTTTCCAGACTCAATCATTTTTAGTGAAAAAATAGAATTAGGTGATTGTTGGCTTGTTTCTGACCTGGAAGTGTTACTTCCTGCAGAACTTTGATGACGTGTTGGTCCCTGCTGACCATGTAAGCCGGAGTTACAATGACACATACTATGTTGATAGTCAAACTGTCTTGCGATGTCATACCAGTGCTCATCAAGCAGAGCTTCTAAGGGATGGACATACACATTTTCTTGTAACTGGGGATGTTTATCGTAGAGATTCTATTGATTCAACTCACTATCCTGTCTTCCACCAGGTAACTTTGTTTTGCTATATTCATACATATTTGTCAAGAATATTGTTTCTGATTATCTTTAGCACATGCAGATGGAAGGCTTCCGTGTCTTTTCTCCAGATGACTGGTCAGGTTCTGGCATGGATGGGACAGCATATGCAGCTGCAGACCTCAAGAAAACGCTGGAAGGCCTGGCAAGACATCTTTTTGGTAAATTACTTGCATCCTGTTCCTTGTTATTGAAAGATATGATCAAATAGATCCACATGTCAGCTAAATAATATAGACAAACATGTCTGCAGGTGCTGTCAAGATGCGATGGGTTGACACTTACTTTCCATTCACCAACCCATCCTTTGAGCTTGAAATATATTTTCAGGTATTACATTGGATGTTCAGGTATTTTGAGGGTCAAGTATAGGTAAAACATGTCGAACAACATATGTCGATATGGTGGGTTTCTGATTAACTTTCTCATCTTATAAGGATGATTGGTTGGAAGTTCTGGGATGTGGAGTCACCGAGCAGGAAATTTTGAAAA
This sequence comes from Panicum virgatum, assembly GCF_016808335.1. Taxonomy (NCBI): domain Eukaryota; kingdom Viridiplantae; phylum Streptophyta; class Magnoliopsida; order Poales; family Poaceae; genus Panicum; species Panicum virgatum. The sequence continues at coordinate 54,273,713 of NC_053138.1, forward strand.
GAAATGGCAGGACAGACCACGTGGCATGGGCCTTTGGACTGGGCTTAGAACGCCTCGCAATGGTCCTTTTTGACATTCCAGATATACGACTCTTCTGGTCAAATGATAAACGGTTCACATCCCAGGTATTGCTACTATAGTTGCTCTTGGTTACTATCTAACTACTTTTGTAGTTATATTTTGTGTTGCCTGACAGTGAGTCATTTACCCTTCACGTGAAGCTTCAACATCTGCTCAATCTAAATTACTTTTCTGCAAAACTCACTCTTTAGCACACTTCTTTTTCTATCTCAATTTTCGAGGGTTATAAATTACTCCCTCCAGTCAACTTTACTTGGCATTTTGGACAAGGGAAGCAGCTTGTTTCCTTGTTGTCTGAACATAAGTTTAATGAACTGGTGGTAGTATGATTTATGGATTTAAAGCTTTGATTCTCAGTTGAATGAAACCCCCCTTACGTTGATTTTAAGTGCCGGTAACAATTATTGACTTGTTATGAAATCTTTTGTTTCCTAATGCAATTTACAAATGCTAACTGATAAACTTGGTTTTGGCAATGCTAAAAAATGTGCAACATGATCCAATCTGTGTGACTGCACCAAAAAGTTATGTAATATGATTTTTGTGTATAATTAAGCTATCCAATGCATTGACTTAACACTGGATTAATAAGAGGTGCCGTGTCCATCTTGGTTTGTATTTACCCTTATCTACTTTAGTTTCTAAGACATTCTTGCTACCCAGTTCTCAGAAGGCAAGCTTGGTGTCAAGTTCAAGCCATTTTCAAAGGTAAAATCTCTATGTTTCTATTTTGTGTTTAATTTACGTGTCATTTGTTGAGAAAATAATTTTCATCTTGTTGCCTAATTTGTGCTGGCTTACTGTTTATTCTTTCTATAGTTTCCTCCATGTTACAAGGATATGAGTTTCTGGATCAATGATGCATTCACGGAGAACAACTTATGTGAAGTTGTCAGAGGAATTGCTGGAGATCTTGTAGAGGAGGTATGAGATCAGTGCTTTTGATGCATCTATTAAGATTCAGGCACTTGCCTTAGCTTAGTCATTTCAAGTTTGTAGGACCCTTCACCTTTCATGTTGTAATTTTGTGTAATAAATGAGATGAAACAATGACTGTAGCTCTATGTTACAGTTTCAATACACTTTGATGAACTGACTCCTTTCATACATGCATGCATATTGGAAAACTCTTTTTGAGGCATGATAAGATCTTTTGTTCTTTATATTTTGAAACACTAGTATCCATGTGGTGAATGTTAGGACTTAGGAGCCTAATTTGTGCATCTAATCCACAATTAGTAGTTTAGTCATATAATGGAATTTAGAGGTTCTTTGGAATGTTGTGCGATGAAAAAAAAATTGTTTGCAGGTAAAGCTCATTGATAATTTCACCAACAAGAAAGGCATGACAAGTCATTGCTACAGAATAGCCTATAGGTCCATGGAACGTTCACTCACTGATGAGGAGATTAACAGCCTGCAGGTAACATTCGACGACTCCCACGTAAAGATTTTAGATGCTATCTTTAATTTTGAATCTGATCATTTTTGCATTTCGACTGCAGTTGAATGTCAGGGAAACCGTGAAAAATAAATTGAATGTCGAGTTGAGATAGAAGGACGCTAGTTCAGATGTTATACTGGGAACTAATTTTTGCCTGTCTTATTTGTAAATCCATTGAAAATGTAATTTTCTTTTTATATATGGAGAAAATGGACCATTTGGTTCTGTATTGATCACGGGTAGAGAAAAAGTCCCTGCTCGAATTGTAGCTTGCAGCCACAATGATTAAGAAGCATTGTACAACGCTCTCAGTTTTTTTGCCAGTAGTTTACAATAAGATGGCTATTATGTTTGTAGTAGTCAGAAGTACATGCCATTGTTGGCATTGTCCATGTACATATTTCATCTGATGATCTGAAGGCAGGCCGATGTCTTAATATTGTTCAACACACACCTCAAGGAAAAACAGAAAGCTGCATCTCAGAATTTGAGGTAGTTTCCGAAGTCTGTATTGTTCATGTCAATTTAGATTCTGAATCCACTGGATATTATGCAAAGCAAAAGGAAATGTTTATATATCAGCCTATCCACAATAACTTACCTGCACGTGTTTACCTGATGTTCATTTTGAGCCTGATGTTCATTTTGAAATTGTACAGCCTGCAGTCGGTGTTGCTAATGATTTCAAAAAATTGCTCATTTTTGTGTTTGTACGATGAGTTCAGTTTCATGTTATTCTTCATTCTGTGTGGCAAAGTGGACACTAGATGCTGACAGATCACAGAGCCGAACGAATGTCCCGGTATGAATCCAGTGGGCTTTTATGTACTATCAGTGGCATGTCGCTGTACACAGGATCTCATGATCTGACTGCACACTATTGGTTAATGAAGAATAATCCGACGCAAGAATCCCGAAGCACATGTATAAATAACTGTTTTCAGATGATAGAGCTTCAAGTTTTCGCTAGAACACCAGAAGCACAGAAGAACATTCTCGGTCCATATGCTGTACGGCAATTTCTTGATAAAAAGAAGCGTCAGGTATGTCAGGTATATAAAATATACCGATATACACACAGTTTACACCATTTCAAAATTTTGAATGCAGTAATATAAATCTGGAAGGAGTTTGGACTTCCCAAGCCTGAAATACCCTATGTGCGCTTATCTTCTCCCTCTCTAAAATACCTGTGTGCTTATCTTCTTCCCAAGCCTGAAATGTCTAAAATACCTGTGTGCTTATCTTCTTCCCAAGCCTGAAATGTCCTCCAACTGTTGGACCAACGAATATGCAATTTTAGGTGGTATTACATAGCAGTCATCCCTGCTAGTTCACGCAATTTCTCACACACGATGAAGGTGATCGTTGTCTGAGGGCCTAATCTTGCAAAGGTGGCAAATCCACTGAAAAATATAGAAGAGCTCGTCAGGACGTCAGGACTGAAGGAGAGGAAGTTGTAAGATTAATGCAAATGGCCAGCTAAATCATACAATAAAGCACTTTCAATATAAAGATTAATAACCAGCATGAGTACCACCTTCAATACTCGAAGGTTGAAATAGATCAAGATGAACACAGCTTGATAAACAATAAAACCTCTGAACAATCCTGAATAAAGACAAAACTATTACTGATAATCTGCAAAGCATTATACTGAACTATTGATCTTTCATTAGCTCAGTTTTCTAAATATAGTGGTAAAGCTAGCAAGGTTCTTTTTTGGATGTTAAAAGCTAGAAAGTTACAGATGAAGACAGCACGTTCCAAAAATCAAGATTCCAAGTAAACATGAATTGTCATATATGATTGATTGAAAAATATATAAATGCGACCATGCAGGTCTCACCCTTTATAAAGTGATTTTACGCCCTCTGTCACAACAACCTGCAAACCATGAAAAGGGAGTTAAATATCAGAAGAAAACCTTAATATTGTTGACTTGGTGCTCAACTTTATTGCATTTTCCACTCTCCTATGTTATGACATTCCTTTTCTGATCTTATGGAAATAGCTCACACATTCCTTTTCTGATCTTAATTAGTAGCTTAACATTTGGCAGCGCCTCCAGGCACTTTTAGCAAGCAAGTAACTTTTGCGGTGTTTACCCAGGAGTAATTCCTAATATCACACACATCAAAATGAAAGGTTAAAATCAACACCTGGTAAGCACAATGGAACCCATTCCTGTATACTCTGGCACCTTTGGTCTCCCGTTGCAGCATTAGCCGTGTTTTGACCATGTCTACAGGTGCGGTCACAAGAGTACCAGCTGTTCCAGCTATGCAACTCGAGCTTCCAAGCAGATAAAGATTAACAGTCCATTCATTTCATATTTTCATTGAAGGATAGACATCAAAATGTAGAATAGAGACTTCACTGTACATGAGATGTAGTTGAAAACCTTCTTCAAGAGGTGTCCACTTCATTAATGCCTATATGAATACAGATGAAGAAAGATCTTACAAAACTTATGTGTTGAAGTACAAATTTATTCCTTTATAACAAATATGACACAAATAATAGAAACCTGCTTGGATTCATCGTAGGTTGCCATTTGTGATGCAGTGAGGCAGCCTGCTCTTGCCATTGCTGGACCAACTCCTTTCCAAAGTGCTTTGAGCCCTTCCTGTGCTAAAACTTTCCTCATCTCCCCTATTGTACCGGTACTGCTTGTACTCATCTGCAACCTCACCTACAGAATGTACTCAGTTCAGATCCAGCAAACAAAACAAGTCACACCTCTGAAGTGAGTTCAAATCGAAACTATATACCTTTAAAACCTCCATGGGATTTGTTAAAGCAGTTGCAAGGGCCCCAGCAATGATTCCAGATGCAAATTTAAAAGCAAAGTTTGTTGAACCAAATGCATAACTGCAGACATGTTTGCAGGGCTCGTACAGTCCTAATCGAAGGCCACCATAGACAACAGATCTTGTCAAAGCTGGTGCAAGTCCCAGGTAGAGTGACCGAGGCCCTTCCCTAGCGACCAGTTGTGTAAATATTGTCCCCTAGCATAATTCATAATACAGATATAACTACGAATCGAATTTACATCTGGACAAGCAATGAATAGGAAACCTATAGGTGCTGTGAGTACCATTCCAACTAAGTTTCCTCTTTGCCCAGCATGCTGCATTTGAAGCCTAACTTTGATAACATCTGCAGGACGAAAATGGTGGTGGACGTGGACCTATAAGAAGAGTAACTTATTTTCTGGACAAACAAAGTATATGTTCCTGTTACCAAATTGGCAGCAGTGCAATGAGCAGTTAGTTTCTACACAAGTCAATTTAGAATATTCTATGTCCTCAAGTCTTGGAACAGGTGCGCCAGTTGTCAAATACCTCTGAAAATTCATTGGATGGACAGGTCAAATTTTAAAAACGGACTCTTTCAGGATGGATATCATCAAAATTTCCTGAGCAACATCTTTAACATTAGTCAAACGTACTACGTTTAGTTTGACAATGTTTTCCTCCATATGTGGCTGTTTGTGTTATTGACATGACTGTTATTTACTACAGTCCAGATAAAGCGACCATTTGTCGCATTCTTGGAATTGGGGATCAACCCATAAGAAATGTTTGAATGGCCGAATCTGTCAGGGACCAATATAATGTGAATGCTCCTGTCCCCCCCCCCCCCTACTGGATGAATAAGCATTAGCGTTCCATGAACAAGCACTATCATACTCATACCTCACCATACAGCAATCCACAAAGGCATTTGTCCAAAGCAAATGAGTTTAATCTCTTTCACCTTATCCATGATTATGCTGTGGAAAAACCTATTTAAGTCTTATTTCCCAATTACTGGATGCTGCAACATTATCTCACCGGTCTCATCTCCACTAGCAGCAACTCCCTAAGCAGATAAGATTCGGAGTGCACGGCAGTGGAACTAAACATGAATTCTGAATTACTGTAATTTCCCACCGAATCTCTGTTGTTATTCATACTAATACCCAAGGCAATTCAAGAAGAGCAAATTACTCGATATGAGAGGAATAGCAGGTAGCTGACCGAGCGGGTGGGTGGCGGCGGTGGCAGCGGCGACGGCGGAGCCGCTGGTGCCGAAGTGGTAGAGCGCGTAAGACCCCGGCGCCCGCTCGTCTCCGGCGCCCGGCCGCATCGCGGGTCCTCCTTAGATTCCCTGAAAGAAAGAAACCGAACGCCGGCGAAAGGCGGGAATGGAGACGGCGGCGAAGCGGATCCACGGGAGAAAGGTACGAGCTCTGGGATTATGAATCTGAAATGAAGATAGGGGCAGAACAGAAGCAAGGAAAGAAGAGTTCTTCAAGAAGCTCTTTTTTTTTTTTGATCGATTCAAGAAGAGGAGAAGAGGAGCAAGAAAGAACTGGAAAGCAAACAACCAAATCGAACCAGGAACCGATTGCGAGAATAATATGGAGAGAGACCGAAGGGGAAGCTTTTCAAAAAGGATAATAAAAAAAGTAGAGACTGAAGGGGGAAGACAGCGATTGGATGGATCTTGACTCTTTTTTTTTGCGATAATTTTTTACCAACCTACCACACGATGATCAGTATCTGGCAAGATTCATCTGCTTCTATTGCTGCCCAATACCGTGATTACGATATAGTGTTTGATTGTCCAAGCGAACAACTGTCCAAACTGATATGGTTCATGGGCTGTTGCTGGATTGTAGATATGTAGGCCTACGTACCTTCCGGAAGACAGTGCCCCCATCTCGGACAACATCGACTCGTTCAGGTAAAAAAAAAAGAAGAATCTGGATTGTAACATTTCTCCAGGCCCCTTGTGTTCTTGTTTTTGGTACTGATGATTCTTCTCCGACGTGTGTTGCTGTTCGTTCTCGATGGCTGCATCGCATGGCAGGTACGGCACGCCACCCCATGGCGGCTTCGGGGTGGGGCTGGAGAGGGTGGTGATGCTCTTCTGCGCGCTCAAGAACATCAGGATGGCCTCGCTCTTCCCGCGCGACCCGCACAGGCTCAGGCCATAGCCGCCGCCGCAAGCCGGCGAGCTTACGACAATGTTGAGAATACGACAGTACGATGCCTGTAGATTAGGGCTATCTAGCTAGCTGCTCAACTCTGATTTCGGCTTTTGCTACGGTGCTGTCGTCAGTGAACTCTGCTTGGAACTGAATAATCCAATGGGCCATCACTCGTCTCTCCGTTCTGCGTGAAACTGAATCCAATGGACCATGGTTTTACCTCTTCAGTCTTATTAACAAGTCACACACGTTCCAGGTGCATAATGTTTGGACAACCTAACAGCGGAACCCAATGGCAATGGGTTAGTATTTCCTCTGAAGTCTGTTTTGATTCGTTCAAATATACAAACATGACAGCTCGAAGCATCGAAGGGCATTTGGTCTAGTGGTATGATTCTCGCTTAGGGTGCGAGAGGTCCCGAGTTCAATTCTCGGAATGCCTCTACCCTTGCTGTTCGGCATCTCAGCATCGCCGTTTCCTTTTTTTTTTCCCCTCTCTTTTTCCAATATCCGCATCCGATCTGAAATCTCTGCAAAAGATAAGCCGATACTTGCATTGCAAGTTCTGACGCTGTTGCAATGGTCTTTTTGCAACATCGGTGTCCGATCTGAAATCTCCACAAAATATGAGCCGATACTCGCATTGCAAGTTCTGCCGGTAGAACACTGCTAACAGTCGCAATGACATCTATGAATTGCAGCTGCTCCAGCTAAAGAAAACTGCGATTTTCAGTCAGCTGACGTCCCTGGATTTTACTTTCATCACGCAACATTTCGCTATGTTTATTAAATGAGAACATAATGTATCCGCTACAAAACTGCAAGAAGTAGCATTTCATGAATAAAGGGAAGAATCAAATCTGCCGCTATTTTGACGGGTGCAATGGAAGAGGCTTGTTTTCCATGACTGCATCTAGTCTAGTGTACTAAAAGCGACAAGGCGAGCTGGGTATGCCTGGACGCCTAGGTGTGACTGTCGCCCAAGGCGAGCTAGGTCGCCCAGATGCCTAGGCGACGTCTTTGAAACAATGCCTGCATCATATATTTTTCTATACACGCACGCGCGCGCACACAAATGTTTCAGTCCGGAACATCTGATTTATACTGGCTGAACGGCGAACTGCCTGCTGAATCCAAATATAGAAATGAACCCAAAAAAATTGAAGGGCCACCAAAGCATGGATGAATCACTCACAGACGAGGCTTCATGGTGTTAGGGTTGTCCAGCGAACTTGTAATTGCTCTGAAGTTTTTGTTGTCAACTGGAAATATAAAAAGGGTCAGTGATTTCCAATTGGGACAAGTAGAATATGAAACTGTACATATTGTGGCCTAGCAAAGTTCATATAAACATGTATAGAGCTGAAGCACAAAAGGTAGCACCACTTGCACCCACCCAAAGATTAAACAGGTTCTTCAATCTTGATGAGAGGAACAAGGACGCATGGCAATTCTGAGGTATAATGTATTGTATGTACCCTATTATTCTTTCCTGACCAACAGGCAAATTGGGAATCTCGGCAAAATGCACTCACTACACTGAATCTTGGAAAGCAGGGGAAACATAGGGTGTGTTTGGTTGTTATACTAGACCTAGCCTGGCTGAGATTCTAAGCCTGAGCAGACTAAACCTGGATAGAACAATGCAATCGCACCGTGTTTGGTTCCCTGTATTAGCTAAGACTGTACAGAATAGCTGTTGTTTGGTTGGGTGCGTTGCATTGTATAGAATGACCTTCTTCTCCAAAAGATGAGGTTACAGCAAGCTACCTATCTCCTCTTCCCAACGTGCTCTAGTTCTACCCCCTGATAACCCATCCAACATCGAAACTGGAGACGATGTCGCCGGCGGCGAACCAGCACGCCATTGTAAGCCCCTTCGCAAAAGAACTGGGCAAGAAAACTTGCCAGCTCCGCTCACACCAAGTAAAAGTAAGGAAGACCTTAGCCTGCCCCCTTTTGCCCTTCGATTTAGATGATGTAGGGGAGTATGGTGGTGGTGGCAGCTGCTTGTGGGGCACGTGCCAGAGCCACTAGCGCCCTACTCCAATCCTCTGGCCTGGCTAAGGTCCTTGTACACGCAACCAAACGCGCAGAAGCTGTATTAGACTAGCCTAGCTTGGAGTTAGCCAGTCAACCAAACACTCCCATAGAAAGATCAAACCTAAATCTGCACCCCTATTCAAGAGAGTGGTTCCTAAAAGTTTGGATGGAAGAGAAGGTTGATATACAACTGGACCCAATGTTACAGAAATTTAGATGGAAGAGAGGGTTGCTCCTTGGACAAACCTTACTATGTCTTTGTCAGAACAATATCACGTATCAGCCTATCTGGAGCTGTAACGGCAAGTCATACAAGAAATAATGTAAGATGTACTAATTACTATCGAACATAAGGAAAAAGGACCCCAAAATAGTACCTGGCATGCCCGTGAAATGCTCAAATTGACCCATTGCTTGTCTTATAAACATTTCCAGACCGCTAACAACTGTGGCTCCACATTCTGCAGCTTCACGGAGAAGTCTGGTCTCTTTTGGCGTGTAGATAGCATCAAAGACAACGGCATAGGATTTCAGTGCTTGCTGCAAGGTTATGATTTGTCAATTTATGAAGCCACAAAGGAGGAATATAATTATCACAGTTGGCACTCAATTAAGGAAGGAGGGTTGAAGACCTTAGATAAAGGAGTTTCATTGACATTTGGATGCATTCCGATGGCTGTTGTATTTGCAAGAATCATCCCTTCCTCCGGATGGTAATTTTCCAGATCCGCCAGAGTCAATGCAGGTCCGCCAATTAAGTTGGCAAGTTCTTGAGCACGTGCTGGAAAATTGAATAAACTTTTGATTTAATGTTACACATATTTCTCATACACGATTTTACAATAACGGCACAACCAGTCGGCAGGAAAAGTTTCAGAAAAAAGAAAGATATTCTGTTACTAGAACACAATTCAATATTCCTAGATGTAATGCAGTAATCATAAATAAGCATATTATCTGTAAGAAAATATATCCTAAATAAGCATGCAGTAATCATAAAAACTGGGAGAAATTGCTAAGTTTGGAACCAAAAACACTCATGGCAACAAGATTTCAAGTACAATCTCCATTATCTGTAACAAAATGCTGTCAGTGAAGGCTGATTTTTTGAGATAGTGGACAACATATTTGGAACAATTTGAATGTTTTCAAGCAGTATATTTTCTAAGGATCAAAGAAATGTAAAAAATTAATCTGATATGTTTAAGTGTTTTCATTTAAGAAAAAAAAATAACATGCGATCTGTGCAGGTCTATGATAAAATCTGTGCAGCAGAAGGCCAGAAGAAGTGCATACCAAAAGTACGGTTTGCAATTACAACTCTTGCTCCCTTCTCTTTTGCACCATATGCTAGGGCTTTGCCCGCACCACCAGCCCCAATAACAACGAAAAGTCTTCCAGCAAGTGGGGAAGTGGTTGGATCTGTTAGTTGACATGCTGCAAATTGTCCCAACAGACAATTAGATTCGAATATTGATTAGCAATAATACAAGACTACAGCATAAGGGAGTGCAGAAACCTCTTATTCCATCCTCAATAGCAGAAATAGCACCGACATAGTCAGTATTATAGCCAACAAGTTTTCCATCAGGTCTTCTCACCATTGTGTTAACCGCTCCAATGTCCTGAAGAAAATGTTATGCTTCCAAATGTTACTCTGGGTAAGCTAAAGGGTTAAGCAAACCAATACACTATGAGCAAAAGACATAGAAATTAAATTACCCTGGCAATAGGATCAACTTCGTCACAGCACCTAACTGCAGCTTCCTTATGGGGAATTGTGCAACTGCAGTTCAATCAATTGGATGGAAAGAATAAAGGTCTGGTCACTTATGGAGAAATAGACTATATAGAACACAAAAACTGTTGCAACAGACTATTTGGCTCAATACATTAATTACCTGAAGCCAGCAAAGTCTGGTGTAGAGTATGTATTAAGAAATTTAGCCAGGTCATCCACCAAAAAGGGCACATACACAGCATTGAAACCCACAGATCTGAAAGCTTCGTTATGCAAAATTGGGCTCTTACTGTGACCAACTGGCTTCCCAATAATACCAAAGACCTTAGTGTCTGGGCCTATTTGCCTGATATTGTACAAGTTAATCAAGTCTGCTGCTGTTGGTTGTGCAGGTGAGGATTCTTTTCCTTTTTCGAGAGACCCAAAAGTAAGGAATGCACCATATTTTGGGCAAAGAACTCGGGAAATAAAACCTCTCTCATTCATTACCAGCCCAATGATTGGCACCTGCTTTTCCTAATTACAATACAAAGAAAAAATCATGTGAAACTGGAATCATATTAAAGCAGCTGACAAATGAAGTATGGCCACGAACACATAGCACAAACGGATACCTGTGCAGTAGAAGTGCTGTTGTGTTAAGGGCTATGAGATCACAATATACTATCACTTATGAAAGCTGTACTCAAATCTATTTATACCAGAAAGAAAGCACCATGAAAATGGTCTCAAACTTGGGGACATGTCTAGCTCTCCACTTATAATTCATTTTACTCGCCAGAAGTAGCAGAAATTATGTCCTAGTATAGCTTACTTGATAGAGACTGAGTTTGCCAGCAGGCTTTAAACTTAGCCTAAAAGAGCTATATATCTTTTTTTACAACTAATGCTGGAATATGCCGACAAAAGCTTATATCTGACTAGAGCAGCCTACACATTGATTGCATTATCTTTGTAACCCTAAGCAACGATTCAATAAAAAAAAGCAAGGTGGACTGAACTGTAAAAACAAAAGGAAATTTCACAAACTAACACTTGCATATATAAAACTTGAAAAGATTCAGATGGTAAACTTACTTGGCAATGTACAAGTATTTGAAACATTCTTGCCACATCAACAATTTCAGTGGCAGTGGTTGCAATTTTCACAATATCAGCCCCTGTTGCTTGTATCTGAGCCACCAAATCTGCAAGCTCCTCTACCGATGGAGTATTCTCATAGTTATGGGATGAAACGATGAGCTTACAGTTTTCAGGTTTCTTCCCAGCCAAAAGTCTCATAAATTTGTTGGCAGCCTGCACAATTATATGATTATAGTGACTGACTGCTGGCAGATCCACGGGTTAAGAAGACAGACCTAATTAGCATAAATATGACACATGATCATCAAATAATGATCGATCAACTCTAGAATCAGAAAGGGTTTATCTTTCTTCTGTAAATGTAAATTGAAGTTAGGAATTTCATTGCGTGAGAGTAAATTGCACATAAATGTCATAAAAGTCTCTGGTATCTAATTAACTAGTATTGTCCTATGTAGCAGACTAGCAGTAGCATACAAGTTGTATTAGTCATTTCTCTAATCTCACACAAATATCAAACAAAGATAATTCCTTTACAAATTATTCCTGCAGAAGTGCAGATCAGCCTAGCCTCTAGTTATTCAGTGCCTCATCAAGTGAAAAGGATAGGGAGCAGAGCAAACCTTGAGCTCCATATCAACGTATTCAGCTCCCAGCTCCATTGCCAGCATCAGCGCCTCGAACCGCGGCTCCTCGTCGCCTTCGTACTCGCCACCTTCCCACTTGGGCCTGCGCGACCAAAAATCAAGAGACATGCTTACTTCGCTTGGGAACGCAGCAGAATCGAAACGTCTGTACAAGACAACCGAATCGCCCGTTCAAGGTGGCAGCCAGCCAGATGGATACTCCCATTTTTTGTCCAGCTCGATTACAGCGAACCGAAGCTAAGCCTCTGGAACGCCACGATTCCCCGATCCAGCCCAGAAATGAAAAAGGCCAGAAATGCTCTCTCCGGCGGGGCGACGGGGCCAGCCAACCTCCGGCAGGCAGCCTGGGGAGCGGGACCCACCTGTAGGTGACGAGCGCGGGGAGCGGGCGTGGCTCGGCGAGGATGACGGGGAGGTCCCTGCGCGGCGCGAAGCCGGCGAGGCGGTCGAGGCGGAGCTCCGCGAGGTCGGCGCCGAGCGCGGCGGCGGCGGCCAGCTCGGCCGCCATCTCGCGGGGCGCCCGCGCCGTGGCCGGCACGCAGACGAGCGTCCGCGGGCGCGCGACGGCGGCGGCGGCGGCCGGGGACGCCGACGACACCGACATCGCCGTGGCCATCGCGGCGGTTGGTGAGGGCCTGAGGGGAAGGGGGAGGAGAGGGTTTAGCAGCTGCCGACTGGACTCTTGGTTGGTTGGTGGCGGACTTGGGCGGCGGCTGGTGGTGGTGGACAGGACTGGGCACCAAAAACCGAGAACCGAGGACCAACAACAACATAATCTTTTTTCCCAATCAAATTGGAGTAGACTAGAGATGAAACCCGAAAGAAATAAATTCAAGGTTCAGGCACATTGATAGCTAATCTCTAAGCACTCCTATCCAAAACTATCTCTTTAGAGATATTCCAATCCCTAAGGTCTCTCTTAACCAACTCATCCCACGTCAGTTTAGGTCTACCTCTACCCCTCTTTACATTATCGACCCGCTCAAGAACCCCATTACGCACCGGCGCCTCAGGAGGCCTTCGTTGGACATGTCCAAACCATCTCAGCCGATGCTGAATAAGTTTCTCCTCAATTGGTGCCACCCCGACCTTATCCCGAATAACTTCGTTCCGGACTCTATCCCTCCTTGTGTGCCCGCAAAACCACCGCAACATCCGCATCTCTGCTACACTCAGTTGCTGCACATGTCGCCTTTTTGTAGGCCAACATTCAGCACCGTATAACATCGCCGGACGAATTGTTGTTCTATAGAATTTGTCTTTTAGCTTTTGTGGCACCCTCTTGTCACAAAGGATGCCAGAAGCTTGCCGCCATTTCAACCAGCCAGCTGAAATTCTATGTCTAACATCTTCATCAATGTCGCCATTCTTTTGTAGCACCGATCCTAAATACCGAAAAGTATCCTTCTGGCCACCACTTGCCCATCTAGACTAACGTCTCCCCCCTCATGCCTAGTTGCGCTGAAATCGCATATCATGTACTCGGTCTTGGTTCTACTAAGTCTGAACCCTTTCGACTCTAACGTGCATCTCCACAGCTCTAACTTCCTATTAACCACTGCCCTACTCTCGTCAACTAGCACCACATCATCAGCAAAAAGCATACACCAAGGGATCTCACCTTGTATATCCCTTGTGACCTCATCCACCGAGAACCGAGGACCGAACCGAAAAAATCGAGAACCGGAGCCGAACCGAACCGAAACCGAGAATTTCGGTTCCTAGTTCTCAGGAACCAAAATAGATCAGTTAATTCGGTTTCTGAGCTCGGTTAACCGAACTAACCGAAGCCCAACAGCAGCGCGTACAAAGAGTCAAAGACCCATCTTGAACTCTAGCTGACCCCCTCCCGGCCTCCCCCAACAACACACCCGCCGCTCCACTCCCCAATCCCGCCGCCTCCACACAGCGCGCACACCCGCCACCTCCACTCCCCCCGACCACGACCGCGGCGCAGCGTCTCCGGCGGTCCAGCCCCCCGCCCAGCCGCCGGCGCGACGGCGAATCGACGGCGCGTGGCTGCGGGAGGACGCAGCGCCCGGGCCCTGCGGCCTCCGCCTGACCGCCTCCAGCCTCTCTCCTCCCACGGCTAGCCTGGAGGCCAACGCCGTCGCTGGCTACCCGTGGCCGGGCCTGAGGCATGCGCCGCCGGCTAGCTCCTCCTCCCTCTCCGACTCCGCCTCGCGTCGCCCTCCAAGCACGACCGCAACTAGCACAGGCCCCCGCGCGGTGGATCCCCCCATGGCGCCTCCACCTCCAGCCGGGACAGGGGCCTCCGCCGCCTGCTCCTCCTCCCTCTCCGACTCCGCCTCGCCCTCCGCCGCCCCCGCCGCGGCCCCGGCCACCTCTTCGCCCTCCCCAGCCGCCGGCTCGCCCTTCCCCGCCCCCGCCGCGGCCCCAGCCACCCCTTCGCCCTCCCCGGCTGGCGGCCGCCGTCGCAGCCCCTGCCGCTGCCCCTCCGTGTCCCCGGCCACCTCTTCGCCTTCCCCGGCCGGTGGCCGCCGTCGCGGCCCCTCCCTGTCCCCGGCAGGCTGCCGCCACTGCCCCTCCCCGGCCGCGGGCCCGTGGCTCCGACCTCCCGGCGGCCTCCAGGCTCCAGCAGCAGACCTCGGCAAGCCCCGTGGCGGTCCTCGACAGTCCAGCGCTGGCGGCGCGGCCGTCCCTGCGCCCGCAGGCAAGCTGCCGTCGGCACGCGGCAGCGCCGGTCCTGGCAAGAGATTTTTTTTCCTTCTCAACAATTCGGTTCTATCGGTTATAACCGGAACCGAACCCGAAATTTCTCGGTTCTTAGTCCTGAAAAGAACCGAACGGTTCCCTGTTTTTCAGGAACCAAACTTCTTTAAGAACCAAACCGATCGGTTCGGTTAGAACCGAATGCCCAGCCCGAGTGGTGGAGATGCGCCGGCGTGGCGCTGGGCCCACTTGGAAGCCGTGGGGGAGGGGGATCCCACGGCGCGTCCCCCATTGGTCTGGAGTCTGGACCGTGGGACGGTGGGAGCGTCGCACATGACATGGAGGAAGCGACCAACAACGCCGGTAAAAAATGCTGAAATCCAGCTGTTGGTTTTGGAAAAAAATGTTGGTATGTTAAAATGTGGAATATCAAAATGCGGGTACATTAATTTTTTTTTATTAAAGTCTTGGCAAGTTTAGAATAGCATTTGGTTAGATTGTTAACCTTCAACCCAACAGGTGCTAAAATTTACGGGCTTGCCCACATTTTGGTATGACGCAATTTGGAAGCATGCAAGATACGAGTGATTCATTAATATTTAATTTTTTGTTTGAAAACAGGGAATTCTTTTAAATTTTTAATAAAAAGTAGGTATTTTTTATGTGGAGTGGAACACATGGACCATGATCTCTAGCACAACAATCACAAATTCACAAGGCACAAGGCACGCTTCTAAACTTTCGATTCCTAGGTGACCCGGCGTGGAAGGATGCGTGGGCTAGAAAACCAATTTCATGCCAAATACCATTGCTCAATAGTAAAGCTTGCTAATCATGTCTATTTGCAATACACTAGGTAATTATGGCTGTGCGTTGCTACGGACAAAGTTGGTATATGTATTGGATACATATTGGTGCCCGTGTATTAATTTGTAAGAATCTATGTGATCGAGTCGTGGACGAATGATGTTGGTTCGACTCGCATACGAGATGGACTAAGGCACACCTGTCAATAACACAGACGGACCAAACCAACGTACCAAATAAAAATTTTGGGTGGAAACCTTGCTCACTTTAGAAATAGACTAGCATTTTACCCGTGCGTTGTTACGAATAATATAAAATTTACCCATAAATATATGAGCCCAATAATTTTTTGGGTGAAAACTCCATGTACAACATCTACCGTGACCACGTGAGATATTAATTGTCTGGTTTTCGATTGTATTGGGATTCATATTGATTTGTTCGAGTTCCTATTAAGATTCCGATTGATTTATTTTGATTCCGATTAAGATTCCGATTGATTTATTTTGATTCCGATTAAGATTCCGATTGATGGACCGTGAGCCCACCTGTCAATAACATAGGCGGACCAAATCAATATACCAAATAAAAAATTTAGGTGAAAACCTTACACGTTTTAGTAATAGATATAGATATAAATATAGATATGAACATAGAGTTGCTAACAAGACTTTTTAGGCATCTTGGTCGTTAGCTGGAACATATACTCCGGGTGTGCATGTTTTTGCCAAACTAGCAAAATGGATTTTAAAACGCCCGCCATTTGGTTCATTGCCTTCTTTTTGGCTCATCAAACTCAATTTTACTGGACAAAAAATCGTGGGCCAGCAGTTTGGTGGCAAAAAATTCGCCTTGGAAGAAAATGACAAACTTGATGGACCAAGCACACCCTCAGTTTCGACATGCCCTGCCATCTGACACCAGAACACAAAGCCGCGTACTAAATGAAGTCTATTTACAAAACTTTTTGTATGGTTGGGCTGTAAATCGCGAGACGAATCTAATGAGCCTACTTAATCCATGATTTGCAACAGTGATGCTACAGTAACCATCTGCTAATTACTGATTAAACATGGATTAATTAGCATCATTAGATTCGTCTCGCGATTTACAACATATCTATGCAAAAAGTTTTGCAAATAGACTTCATTTAGTACTTCAAATGGCCTCTTTACATCTTTACACAATTTTGCAAAATGAACTAAACACCCCCAAAGTCTCCAATTTTATTTCACATATATGTTAGTGAGAATTGAATATACTATCTACAATTTTGCATGTAATGATGTTTCACTACGGATTTTTACTGTTCTTTTTAATACACTTCTGGCTGGGGAAGCTGGAAAAAAGAGGAAGTTTTGAGACAACAAAACGTTTCAACGCAGGCCATCCCTCATAATCAAGCCTTTTGTTACAAAGGAGGAAACGCCTGAATGGCGAACCTATCCTGAATCCAAGGATTTAAAAGGACACAACAGCCGCCATGTAAGTATCTCTCACAAATGAGGCTTCATCATGTCTAGGTTGTCCAACGAATTTGTAAGTGCCCCGAATTTACCATCATCCAAAGAGCTAAAGAGAATTATTCTGACAACCGTACATATTCGTTGGCCAAGCAAGTTTGTCTCTAAGCTATAGAACTGAAGCTCAAAACGTAGCCTCATCTGCACCCATTCAAACATTTAACAGGTTTTGCTCCATGGATGAAGTTTATTCGATCTTTATTGAACATACCAATCCAGATATTTCACAGGTCGGTTTTGCTTTTGCAGTCTGGAACAGAGATAAAAACTATTTACAATGTTGAACAAGAGCTTATTATTTATTGAACAGGTGATGAGGCAGCAGGAGAACACACGATAAGCAAGATGAAACCGGCTTCTCCACCAGTGTTCAAGGCAGTGGTTTCTGTATCGTTCAGGACCAAGCAGGTAGGGGACCTTGTCTTCCGTAGAAGCATTAGTGTGTGTTTGTCAGAATAGCATCACGCATCAACCTTTGTGGAGCTGTAAGGTGAGTCATTGGACTATAAGGGTTTTTGAGCGACAATAAGACAATGACTATTGCCCAAATCATGGAATAAGAAAAGGCTGAAAAAAGTACCTGGCATACCCCCTGTGAAAAGCCCAAATTGAACCATCACAAGTCTTACATCTCCAGACCATCAACAACTGTTGCTCCACATTCTGCAGCTTCTCAGAGAAGTCTGGTCTCTTTTGGAATGAAGACCACATCAAAGACAACGGAGTAGTTCCTAAGAGCTTTCTGCAAGATTATAATTTATTTCCTATTATGTGAAATTTTAAAAAAGGATGTATCAATTACAGTTGTCGCTAGAGTAGCTAATCAAGTTTCAGACCTTAGATAAAGGAGATTCATTGACATTTGGATACATTCCGACTGATGTTGCATTTGCAAGAATCATGCCTTCCTCCGGATGGTAGTTTTCCAACTCAGACAAGGTTAAAGCAGTACCCCCAATTAAGGTGGCAAGATGTTGAGCACGGACTGGCATGTTGCAGAATGTTTGACTTATACACATAATCAACATATTTTTGTCATATCAGGATAATCAGGGAGCCAAGGAAAGTTTCAGAACAAAGTCATGCTACAGAACATGACTGACCACAATCAAAATTTCAAAACCCAAGAAGCAACATATTAAATATGCATGTTGTCTATAAAAGAAAGGCTTTAGGGACTGAGCCCCTGCCTTAGGAATAATCGTTATGTTTGGATCTATAATAGGTTAAAGCCTTCTGCCAGACCTAACCTACCATGACATAATCTCATTTAAGAAACAAACAAAAGTTGTAATAAAGGAACTCTAAGGTGAATGCTTACATTTCAGATACAAGACAATGCACTTAGACAGCACATGCTTAAAGGATCAAGCAATATCATCTGTATTCAGTGCAGTAATTTAAGTGCTTCGTGTGCATGTCTAGCATGTAAATCAGAATTTTTTTGGAGGAGCAAGAATACCAAAAGTACGGTTAGCAATTACAACTCTCGCTCCCTTCTCTTTTGCACCATATGCAACTGCTTTTGCTGCACCACCGGCGCCAATAACAACGAAAAGCCTTCTAGCCAGCAGTGAAGTGGTTGGATCCGCTGGTTGTGATGCTGCAGATTATTGGTCCAACGGGCCGTTAGATTGAACACCAATCAGAAAACCAGAACTAAGTAGTGAAATGTACAAACCTCTTATTGCATCCTCAATAGCAGCAATAGCACCAACATAGTCAGTATTATACCCTACAAGTTTTCCATCAGGCCTTCTAACAATTGTATTAATAGCTCCAATGTCCTGGGGAAAATGATTTTTTTTTTGCCAGATGTTACTCTGGCTGCTTTGAGAAATCCAATGAAATTACAAGAAAAATGAATGTGGCGTGAAATTACCCTGGCAATAGGATCCAGATCATCACAGCACCTAACTGCAGTTTCCTTATGGGGCATTGTGCAACTGCAGTACAATTAGTTGGATGAAAAAATATGTAGGCCATGTAATGTGAGACATGGGGAATAGACTACATAATTGAATTCCCGCAAAAAAAACATAATTGAATCTTTATAATTATAACAAATTACAAACATCATTGCAAGAAAACTATTATTTCACCTGGTCATCTGACAAAAATGGCAGAAACACAGCATCGAAACCCACTGATCTGAAAGCTTGATTCTGCACAATTGGACTGTTACTGTGGCCAACTGGATTTCCAATAATACCAAAGACCTTTGTATCTGGGCCTATCTGCCTAATTTTGTACTTATTTACCAACTCTGCTACTGTTGGTTGCCTGGGGGCAGATTCTTTTCCTTTCTCAAGAGATGCAAAAGTAAGGTATCCACCATATTTTGTGCAAAGAATCTGAGAAATGAAACCCCGTTCTTTCATCACCAGCCCAATGATTGGCAACTGCTTTGCCTAGTTCATTATTTAAATAACAGATGATGAGAACAAGGAATCATGTTAAGGAAACTGGAAAATGAAGCATGAAAATCAAGTAATCAACGCGTAGGATAATATGTCAGTTGTGCTTCCCTGGTGCAGTCCTAACTATGATTCATAGAAGAAATCTTCCTGCATTTGTTTAAAGTGAAATATTCACTAGAAGAACATATGTGGTTCAATTGCTAGTATCACTGGCATAATTTGTTTTATATACAAGAACACTGTGGTAGATGTTCCTCTATAAAAGAATGATCTTTGAATTCGATGATACCAAGTCAGAAATTTCGTACAACAGTGTGGAAATTTGAGCATTCGATCAGAGTAAATCTAAAGGGGTGCAATTGTAGTCTAGGTCTCCAATTATAATCCATGTTCAATCATCAGCAATCTAATGGTTCTACTTTGATCAATTGATCCTAGCTAGTAAAATTTTACTTGATCAAAACCGAAAATTAACAGCTTGTCTTAAAGAGCCCTAGGAGTGCTATAGACAGCAAAAACAACATGATATTTGTAACTCTAGAATAAGGTTCAGCAGCAGATATCATGCTATGAGGCAATAAACTGCAAGAGAAAAAAAAACTATCACGAGCTGACACTAGCAAGTAGCAAAGAAAGAATTTACTCAAACAGTAAACTCACTTTGCAATGGACAAGTACTTGAAACATTCTTGACACATCATCAATTTCCGTAGCAGTGGTTGCAATTTTCACAATATCAGCCCCTGTTGCTTGAATCTGATCCACCAAACTCAGAAGCTCCTCTACTGATGGAGTGTAGTCATAGTTATGAAATGAAACAATAAGCTTACAGGTTTCTGGTTTCCTACCCGACAAAAAATTCATAAATTTGTCGGCAACCTGCAGACCAAAAAATACTGTTACAGCAATCAAGTGCCAACATGAAAACCAATTTAATGTCTGTTAATCTTTATACAGAACTGATCTTAGTGTCAGATTCACTTAACGTTAGAGAACTTTAGTTAGGGAATTAAGTTGGACACTTCACAGCCCAAGTCTAGATTGCAATCCAACTTTCTCAGATATATATTGTATTTATCATTCCAGTGAGATTAAAGCAGCATCTAGATATCAAATGAAAAGAAAATTCACTTCCTTTTAAAGAAAAAAAATCACTTCCTTTGTCTATCAATCTAAAGAGCAACCTTGTAACCAATTTGGTTCCTCAGACCAATTAGAGACGAATGAGGACGGAGCTAACCTTGAACTCAATATCCACATACTCAGCTCCCAGCTCCATTGCTAACAGAAGCGCCTCAAACCGCGGTTGGTCTTCGCCATCGTATTGGCCCCCTTCCCATTTCGGCCTGTGCTACCAACATCAAGCAACATACATACTTAGGTTAGGAGAACCAAGAACATTCGTAACTGTTCCTGTTATGCTACCATAGAAACGCAACCTAAAACCTTTTTTTCCCCATTCAGTTGTACTGAAAGCAGTCAATCCTCGGAGAATGCGACAGGAAGAAACAAGAACCTGTAGGTGACGATGACGGGGAGCGGGCGGGGCTGGGCGAGGAGCACGGGCAGGTCCCTGCGCGGCTGGAAGCCCTCGAGGCAGCCGACCTCAGTGGCGGAGCCAGAAATTCATGATTAGGTATGCCATGTGTAAAAAAATTCAAAATCAAATACGAAATATAATGGACAAAAAGTTATAATAATAATAACAAATTCACAATAGTGATCCAAGTATAAGTTGTAAACATGAATAATTAAATAATATTATAAAATAGTGGTCCGAGTAGGGCCACCGGTCGAAGAAGGGTCGCAGAAGGTGCGCCGCTTGCTCGCATCTTGGGCGCCACTGCAAGGCCGACAGTGCCCAGTGCCCCAACGGGCCGGTGGTCGGCACCTTCCGTCCTTCGCAACTTGCGTTAGGAGGAGAGGACATGAGTCATGAGTGATAGCTGATGGGGGTAAGGACCCGAGGTCACAAGACTGTCAGGTTGCCGGAGTGGGGGAGGAGCCCCTGAGCGGGGAGCCACCGTCTCACTGAATGCTAAATGGACGGGATACGGAGATCAGGCCATCAGGGGCGGACGCGACACGCAGAGCAAGACTCTCTATATCTTTCTTCATAGCTAGGAATAGAGATTTTGATGGAAAAAATATCCTCCAACAGCTTCTCTAAGTGGTTATCCAAATGTAGCCATCCTCCATTCCGCGTTTCTCGCTAGTCAAAGATAGATAATGAAAATAACTTTTTAGAGTGTACACAAGATATAGAAAAACTTTTAGAGAGTGAAAACATATAGAATACGATTTTTGTGCAGAAGACTATCCAAATAATAATTTAGAGAGTGTAATTTAGAAAGACTCTTAGAGATACTTTAAATCTGTGTATACTTAAAAAAAAACTCTACCCGGGGGAGGAAACGGCCCCACCGTTTTTTCATTAAGAGGAAGCCACACCGGCTTACCCGGGTAGAGAAAACCCCCGAACCCTGGCCCATGCCCGAGAGGGCCAAGCCTCGTGGCGAGCACAGCGAGGGGTTTTTTTTACCCCAACAACCGGAAATTCGCTTCTGATGAGAATCGAACTCAGAACCTGTTGGAGCGCGACGCTACCGGACCGGGCTAGCCAACTGGCCGCCCGGCCTTTCGCAAATCTGTGTATACTTATTAGTATTTTTTCCCAAATCTTGGGTATGCAAATACAGGGCCATACCCCTAGCTCCGCCCATGGCCGACCTGGAGCTCCACCACGTCGGCCCCGAGCGCTGCGGCGGCGGCCACCTCAGCCGCCATCTCCTGAGGCGACCGCGCCGTGAGGGACGCGCATACCAGCGTCGTCCCCCGCGGCGCTGCCGGCGCGGAAGCCGCAGCGGCCGCCATCGGCGCCCGGTGCAGTGGCTGGCGGGAGGGGAGCGGAAGGCCGCGGGTCGCTCTGCGGGAAGTAGAGAACACGTGGCGCGCTGGGCTGGGTGGTACACATATGTGAATGCCGCCGCCGGCCGGCGCTGCAATGTCCCCTAGCTCATGGTCGCGGCGGAGTGCGACGGCGTGGGCTTTCGCCGCCGGCCGCCGCTGGCAGTTTTGGCCGGAGCCTGCAGGTGGGACCTCATCCGTTCGTTTCTTAGGATGACTGAAATAATCCGACGTGGCGTCTCATGACTTATTTTTGTAGATTTGTCGATATTTAAGTTTTTTGTCCTTCTCTGGGAAATTTAGGCTTGGGCTACCTTTTTCTTCAGCCCCCTTCACTTGAGATGGGCGGTAAAATTTTAAAGCAACTCTAAAAGATTCTCTGAGCAACATCCTATCTCAAGTTTACATGATTAAGGCCCTGTTTAGTTCCCAAAAAATTTTCGGTACCCGTCACATCAAATGTTCGGATACATGCATGGAGCATTAAATGTAATTGAAAAAAATAATTAATTACACAGTCTAACTGATTAGCACGAGATGAATCTTTTAAGCTTAATTAGTCCATAATTAAACATTGTTTGTCAAGTAACAACAAAATGTGCTACAATACCAAAACCCAAGTTTTTTCGCGAACTAAACAGGGCCTAAATAAAAAAATTGCGCTTCAGCAGACCCCTACTAAACCCTCTATTTTAGAGAGGACTTTACACATCTAGGGATCTCTAGGGAGCCCTCTATTACAAATTGGTATTGAGGGTTATTGCTGGAGTTGAAACAAAATTTGAAGTTCCTAAAAATAGAGACAACTCACATTTAATATTTGGAGGGTCTGATTTAGAGGCTATTTTTTTAAATTGCTCTTAGAAGAAGTTTATTTAAAATAACTCATATAGAGAACTACTTGAATAGACTTTTGAAAAATAATAATTGAAATAAGTTCTAATAAAAATCATCTTAATAAATATTTCAACAAAATTATGTGAATAAATTTTTTAATGTGTTTGATGTATAATTTTATTTAAAATTTAATAATAACTTGTTTTGGAAAATCATTTTTCAATAAAAATGTGAAAAAGGTCCACCCACCCACTTATCGTGGTTGTTGCGTCGTTCGTCGAGACGCTCGATTGCTCTTCACACAAATCCGCCACTCACATAATAATAACGTGGGAATTGTATGTACAAAATCCATCTCAATCTGGTGTGTGCGTGACGCAAGATCTGAGTCCGTGCGAGCGGTAGCCTGCAGCCTTTTAATATTGTAGCAGAGATTTGTTATTTATTTAGTAGGCCCGGCTAACGTACCGCAGACCGTAATATAAGTTAGCCGTATGGCCGCCCCAAATTTGGAAACCCAATTGGTATCGGTGGCACGTTTGGCACACTTTCCTATCTATTCTATTGGATTTATACTGTTGTATTTTCCTTTTCCGCACGGCCGCAACTTTTCCACCTATGTCCAGCTACTCCCACTCCCACCAGACATATTTGCCAAAGCTCCCAACTGATTTTCCAAGGCTGCTTAAGAATGGCACAAGCATCATTCAATTAACTAGCAAACACAAAGCTTTTATCAGGCATCATTCAGTTATCTAGCAAACACAAAGTATTCATCGGGCGTCATTCATCACCAGGTATGTGGTTTAGGCAAATAAACATCATCATCAGACATCTTAGAACACAAATATCAGGCCGGCAATAGACAAAATTCATCAGGCAGTTCTAAACATACAATATCAAAACCCATCTAAAAAACAACACATAAATGACATGCATCATCCTACTTCTTAGAGCACATATTTCATACATGCAAAGTTGTATATTTATCTGCTTACAGCTTTTCATTGGAAACTATTTGAATTAGAACAGCAAAATATACTCAAATATGTATTTTCCAACTGCTAAATACATTTGCTTCTAACTACTCAAAATACCTTCCATTCTGCATTCATGTTCAATACTTTGATGCCCTGCAATGTAATGATAGAAAACATAAAAAAAATCAGAGAACATTTAACTATGTAAGTAATGGAGGTAAAAAAACATTCCCTAATTAGTAGGTTGAAGAATTATTGTTTGTCTTAGCACTCCTGGTAGTTGTATCAACTATTTACTGAAGGCAGCCATAAAAAATGAATTGTAAGATACTCAAACAAAATTGCTTAACAAAATATATTGTTATGACTAGATAGAACAATATTATTGTTTATTGGGAACCAATATTATTGCCTCTATAGGATAAATTAAACAACTATTCAATTCACGACCAAAAGCAAGCAAGTCATGATTAAAAAAAATATAACCAGCAGTTGCATCACAAAGTTAAAAGCATATCATAATAAGCTCCAAATTAATTTAGAATAAATGTAGAAGTAATGTCTTGCCATCTTCTGCTTGATTCACCGAAACTGCTTAAAACAGCATAAACAATAAAAAAATGAATTGCGAGATACTCAACAAAATTGCTTAATAAACTATATTGTTATGTCTAGATAGAACAATATTATTGTTTACTGGGAACCAATATTATTGCCTCTATAGAATAGTTGTATTGATACTCAACATTGAAATGCCTATACGAGACTGAAAAAAGACATAGCTAACCCAATTAAAAAGCTTATGAGTCTTACCAAAATGCTAGTTGATTTAGCCTAAGTTGCCTAGAAATAGAAAATGCAAAGGCTCGACTATGAACAAAGCAAAATGCTGCTAATTTTCCGTCTCAAAGCAATAGTTGAGCTGTAAATCTCTAATTCAGAACGTAAGCTTGTGGCGCTCCAGACTCAAACAAGAACCAAAAATAATTGTATTCAACTATGTTTAGCAACGCTCCAGACTCTAATGTACCTAAAATGACTAGTAATTTGCCAAAACATTGGAGCAACAAGGAGAAACGGAGTTGGGAGGCAACAGCAACAAACCCCAGCTTGTGGCGCGGAGTAGGTAGCGAGTAGGTTGCACCAGAAGCTGGTGGTGCTCGCCGCGCCGGGCAAGAAGATGGAGAGCGGCTCCATGGCGCCCTGCAACGCCGCCATCCCAGCTATCCTCGCCGTCCTCCTTCTCACTTGACTCGCCCACCCCCAAACCGCAGAGGATAACGAACGCCATCTTCGAGTAACCACCGTTGCCATGGCTCCGCGCCCCGCCATCATTGCCGCACGCCCGCACACCGCTGCTGCCCTCCTGCACACCCTCACGCCGCTGCCTCAGCTCCGTGGTCCGTGCGGCACCGCCATGGCCCCGCGCGCCGCTATCGCCACGTCTCTGCACCCCTGCCGTCGTTGTTCCGCTCGCACGCCGCGGCAGCCGCGGCTCCGAGCGGCACAGCCGCGGCCCCTCGCGTCGCGGCTATATCTCGAGAGAGATGGGAAGGGAGAGAGAATTTGGGGGGAGGGGGAGGGAAGGGAGGGAGAGAGAGGGGACGAGGAGTAGATGGAGGAGACCTCACCAACACTCATCTCGCAGCTAGCCATCAGAGCAGAGTCGCCATAGATCTGGAAGGCAGAGCTCAGAACTCACAGAAGGGAGAGAAAAAATGGATGCGGGATGAGAGGAGCGAGGAGGACGGAGGGGAAAAGCAAAGTGGGCCCCACCATGTGATGAATGAGTAGAAGCGTTTGCATGCTCGCAGCCTGTGCGTATAGAGCGATAAAATACGGCCGTCCGTCGGGTAGTCATTACCTATTTAGTATATATGTTAACCGTAGCGCGAAAGCTTTTCTGTATCAAAACGGCTGCCGATACGATATCAAAATTCCATTTCTAGAGATGGGCGACACCATCATGTGTTTTTAGAAATAAGGCTCATTTTTAGAGACGGATAATATCGTTAGGTGCACCAGGTTTTTTTCCCAACCGGACACCCCAAACCGGACCGGTTTGACCGGTTACCGGTAGAAACCGGTCAAATTCAAATTTGAATTCAAAAAACTCAGTTCAACCGGTTCGTACCGGTATACCGACCGGTTAGACCGGTTTACCGGTCGGTTTGAACGGTTTACTGGCCGGTTTGACCGGTTTGAATTCAAATCCAAATTTAAAATCGCATGTGTAACCGGTTTGGACCGGTATACCGGCCGGTTAGACCGGTTTACCGGCCGGTTTGACCGGTTTATCAAGTGGGCCTTAATGGCCGCCTCATTTTTTTTCCTTTTCTTTTTTTAACTTTAAATGCCCGAAAAGTATATTAAACGAACGAATTTTTGAGAAAATTTGACACCATTAGATTCGTCGCACCTTGAAGTATTTTTAGGAATTTTTCATTTTTTTGAATTCAAATTTGAATTTTGAATTTGGGCCGGTTTGGTACCGGCCCAAATCGGAACCGGCCCGGACCAGTTTGACTGGTAACCGGTCAAACCGGACCGGTTCCTACCGGTAAGGGGAACTCTGCCTAGAACTACCCATAAAAATTTGGAAGGAGCCTTCTTTCTTCTTCCTAACAGCCCATTACTACTCAGAGGAGGTGCTGCCCAAAAATAAAAAAAAGAAGTGAATGTTTTAAATTTGATTTCCTTCAAGTTGGGAATTGTAGGAGGTAAATGGATGCTAATTTCATATCATTTCATAACTTTTTTTTGTTAGTTTTAAAGCTCAAATGGAGCTCTCTTTGCTAATAACTAGATCTATATCTCTATATGTGCTTTGCCATTTGAGGCTCTATTTGCCTCTACGGTCTGGCAGTGCTCCCCTCTGGCCAACAACAAATGAGGCCATGACCCGCCCCAACAAATGCCACCATTTTTAGAGGCGGTTCATGGCATCATCCGCTCCTAAAAATCCTCTTTTTAGAGGCGGGTGATGCTATGAACGGCCCCTGAAAATGATGCTCATTTTTAGGAGCGGGTGAGGGGTGTCCCGCCCCTAAAATGCTTTTCTAGGGCGGGTCGGATGCTACAGTAATCCCGCTTTATTTATAGCAACAGGTGACATTTTAGTCTGTCTATAAAAAAATTGAAGTGTTCCTACAAATTATTTTTGTAGCAGTGCATAATATTTTATTTAAAGAATTATTATATTTTATCATAGTTTATTGAAAAATTCTCTCAAATCCCACAGCAATGCGCGGAAATCAACTTGTTGCATATAATTACGGGTTGACCTACAATTCTCCGTCGGGGCTGGAGACAATTTATCTATTCGATCGGGGAATTAATTAAAAGCACAACGCAGATTAGATTCTTCTAGTGTTTGCCGCCGCAGAACCAGAACTAGCTAGGTAACCAATGAATGTATGACGTACGATCCCTTGTTCCACTCTTTTACGTCTAGCATCAAGAGCACGCATATCGCCATTTAACAGTACGTCACCTGCTGGTTGCTGCCCATGATATTTAGAGTTGCACAGCATTCTTAGCAGCAAATCCGATGGAGCTGCCCGTTGGCTAGTGATGGTTTTTTTGTTTTTTTGGAAAGAGTATATATATACTCACTCTCTTAATTAGTCCTCCAACTCGATTGTCAACAAATCTGCTCGCTCATCAGTCGTCTTCTTCAACGTAGAAACTTCCACCAGATAATAGCAGCAATGGCTCCTTCACAAATGAATCTCTCTGCCGTCCTCCTAGTCGTCGTCCTCGTCCTCCTACCCGTAGTCATGGCAGCTGGTGGTACGTATGCATGATCTAATTAAGTATAGCTTGCAAGCAGCTGCGATGTCATTTGATTAATCTTTTGCATGCTAAAAGTTGTTTGCTTGATGCACGTTGGACATTTGTTGCAATTGCAAACATGTCGATGTGCCTGGATCTGAACAATGCATGCAGAGTCGGTGTCCGCTGATTGCCACGAGCACCTGAGCGGCAACTATAAAGGGGCATGCATTGGATGGATACACGACGCCGCCTGCAAGCGTGTATGCATAGACGAAAGCAGCAACAACTATGACGGCTCATGTTACCTTTTACAATGCTGGTGCAAAAGCAGATGCATCTCTGAGGCTGCTGCTGCTGCTGCTGCTAGCGCTCCGATCCCCCACTGATACAATGATCCCTGCCTGAATAATAATCCGAACCTTCCAAGCCCTCCTGTAATAATACATGTAACATTGTAGGCGCGGTGGTACCTACCGGTTGCTTACTTATGTTGTAACAAATAAAAGTTTTTCCCATCTCAAGTGACGACCTTGCTTTTGTTTCGCTTTTATTTGGCTTTTGGTCATCTGAATGAGTTCTATTCTGCTTTCGAATCATCTTTTTGTTTGTGGTGTCAATGCACTCATCAAGGGGGAGATTGATGAGAAGACCAAGTTGAAATGTGTCTTGGTCTATAGTTGTGATTAGTTATTGACTAGATGAGATTTAAGGCTTTTCTGGGTTACTTCATATTTCCTATGTGCATGATTGTGTTAATGGCTAACCAGTGGTGTTGTGTTGTATTGGGTGCGTTGTGTTGTGGTGTGTGTACAATGTAACTTGTGTGTTGTGTCTCTTGGCTCGTGATGTGCAGGTGTAGGATGCGATGTGATAGTTGATAACATACAGTGAAGGTCAATTCATGCCAATGGACCAAGGACGGTGAAGGATGGATGTGAGTACGCTTGGACTAAGGGACCCGAGCTCGAGGAGTTCGAACGGAGTCATGGTTGTCCACATGGTGTACCGAAGAGCAGGAGATGGATGAAATCAAGGAGGAAGGCTGCTCGTGCGGTGGGAGTGTGAAAGACTTGAATGCATACCGGCTGAGCAGGTATTTCGCTAGTCAGCTGGACCTTGAGCCAGGAAAAGCTTTTTGTCCCATACCTGGCTGAGCTAGTATTTCGCTGGTCAGCCGGACCATCAGGCGGAAAAAGCTTTCTGGTCCCATACCGGCTAAGCTGGTATTTTGTCCGAGTGAGCCGGGATTTCGCTGATCCTTCGGTGCTTTCTCTCAACCTTTCCGTGTTCACTTCTGGTGTTCTTGGGATTGCTTCTTAGCTTGATTCTAAGTCTAGTAGCTCTTCCATAGCTGCATATTCTTGATCTTGCTTGAAGGGAGGGTTATCAGGGTTACGTTGATTCTAGGATATAGGCTACAATTCTTGTCGAGAATCGACAAGAATTTTTTAGGCTCCCCCCTCTAGTCACCATTCTGATCCGTCATCCACAGCCGCACCAAACGCCCTGCTTCATCACGTGCTTCCGCGGGAGGTTCTAGAGCCCTTTTTGTGGACAGGCAGATGGAGGGGGCTGAGAAAAAAAAATGTGGCTCCGCCTGCTCCAGCTCCGGCTCCGCCCTCACGTGGAGCGCTCTCAAATGGCCCCTGAACTAGCTGATGATCGTCCAACTTGTGGGACCGAGGCAACCACTGGGCTGAGACGTACGCGCGTGGTTCATTTTTCGGGGCAATCGTGATGATAATGTTTCATTTCATAATAGCTCGTCTCACGACCATTTCCTTTTGTTTGTTTTGCGAAACTAACCATTTCCATTTGTGACTGAAAGGTACACTGTCTAATTTCAACAGAAAATCGAAGGTCCCGAACGTAGTCTCTTACCATTTTCAACGATATAGCATCGCTAAGATGATACAGGCTACAGAACAGGCGGCGGCCATGCCCAAGTTGTTGGATCCACAATTCCAACAATTTTATTCCTCACAAAGTAAGTACTCCCTCCGTTCCATATTAAATACTATTTGCGATTGACTTTTGCTTACAATGTTTGATTGTTTGTCTTATTTAATAATTAATGTAAGTATTGTTCATTTTGTTTGCGGTTTACGTTATCCTAAAGGTACTTTAAGTATCATTATTTATCCTTTCACATATTTGCACAAAAAATTCTAATAAGAAGAATGATCAAACGATGTGAGAAAAAAGTCAACAGCGAATAGTAATTTGGAACGGAGGTAATATGCCGCAAGGCAAATATTATTTTATGTCATTATTGTACAGATGGAAGCCGGCTGAACAGGAATAGGAACCCTTTATTTGCAGCATGGCAGCGACAATCTCAGAGTGAGCTACCGCTCATGTGATTGTTACTCCCTCTGTTTTTATTTACATGAAGCATTAGATTTGTTAAGTTAAATTTGACAAAGTTCTCTGACCATATATAAAGAAATAATAATATTTTTTACAATATCAAATTTGTTTCATTGAATCCACCATGAAGTATATGTTTTTTTTCGGGTATCATGAAGAATATGTTGATAGTGCATATATTGGATAGTAAAGTTGCTGTTATATTTTTTAATAAACTTGATCAAAGTTAGTCAAATATATTATTTTATTATTTGGCCAACAAAAGGAGCCTCTACGTTCGCTTTTAAGGTCTACAAATTCCCACGTTAATTGAAGAAAAAAATGAAAATTACCCACCGCTGCCATTACGATAAAAATTAGTCTAAAATATCCCTATGTTAATTAAAAAATATCCACTATTATCATTACTGAATAATTAAAATAAGAATATCAGTAGCTAGAAGATTTTGTATTGATTTCGTGAGTCACCTAGCTAGGAGACAACACTGTATTATCACGTGTCCATATATATATATATGAGATATATTTACTTATTTTAAATATTTTGGTGACATCAGTGGTCGCGTCTCGACAGTGCAGTTTTGTCCCAACCATGTGGAACCAAGCAGGACATCCACAGCCGCCGTGGCGATTGCCGTCCGAACCACTGCTGTTTGATCAGTCGTGATTCCTCGAAGCTGTTTCAACCACACAGCCTCTCAGGTGCTTGATTCTGGCATCTTGAAGTCATAGATTGATTTCTCTTCGACGCCTGCATCTTGCAATCATTGGTTGATTAATCTCCCTAACATCTTCCAGTCTTCAAAAAAAAGTGTAATCTTATATATCAAAAAAGTAGCAGAACAAGTAACAAATAGAAAAAAATAAAAAAAATACAAATGTAACACTAGAGATGGTAACATCTAGCCGCACAAATGCGCGGGTGGCCTTCCTAGTTTAACTTAAAAAAAATCTAATACGTTGTATAAATAAAAAAGGAGGGGGGTAGAAGTATTCACGGATTGATTCGATTCGCCTACCATCCTCCGCCGGGGGCGGGGGACAGGAATCTATTTGTTACTATTTGGGGAATTAATTGAAAGCACAGCACAGATTATTCTTCTAGGCCGTGTTTAGTTCCGTTGTAAATTTTTTTTACAAAGGAATCTTATTAATTTGAAGTACTAAATGAAGTCTATTTACAAACTGTTTACACAGATGGGTTGTAAATCGCGAGACGAATCTAATGATGCAATTAATCCATGATTAATCAATAATTAGCGAATGATTATTGTAGCATCACTGTTGCAAATCATAGATTAAGTAGGCTCATTAGATTCGTCTCGCGATTTACAGCCCATCCATGCAAAAAATTTTATAATTAGACTTCATTTAGTACTCCATGCATGTGTCGAAACATTTGATGTGATGTTTTTTTACTTTTACAGGATCTAAACATGTCCCTAGTGTTTGCCGCCGCAGGAGCAGAAACTATATAGCTGAGCCTAGCTAGGTAAGCAATCCCTTGTTCCCCCACATGGTAACTCTCGTTGCGTCGTCTAGCATTGAGAGCTAGCAGGCATCGCCATGAACAGTACGTCACCTGTCACCCTGCTGCCCATAATTTCAAGAGTTGTGCTCAGCATTCTTAGCAGCAAATCCGATGGATATCTGCCCCTTGGCTGGTTATAGTTTTTTTTGGAAAGAATATATATACACTCACTCTTAGTCATCCCGTAGTGCAAACTCGATCTTCAACAAATCTGCTCCCTCAGTCTTCTTCAACACATACTACTAAACTCCACCAGATAAGAAGCAATTAGGGTTTCGAGTTTAGGGTTTAGGGTGCCATGACTACTAAACTCTCCGCCATCCTCCTAGTCGTCGTCGTCCTCCTCCTACCCGTCGTCATGGCAGCTGGTGGTATGTACGCGTGACCTAAATGTTGCAAAGCAAGCTGCGATGTCATTTATTTGATTGATCTTTTGCTAAAAGTTCCATTATTTGAAGCACCTTTGACATTAATTTGTTGCATATATACATGTCGATGCATGCCTGGATCTGAACCATGCAGAGTCAGCGTCTGCTGGGAAGTATGTTGATTGCCACGAGCACCTGAGCGGCAGCTATCAAGGGATATGCGTTGGATGGATACACGACGCCAAGTGCAAGCGTGCATGCCTAGCCGAAAACAGCAACAACTATGACGGCTTCTGTAACTTTTTTCAATGCTGGTGCTTAAGCCCATGCACCTCTGAGGAGGCTGCTGCTGCTGCTAGCGCTCCGATCAGGCATTGATACAGTGATCCCTGCTGCCTGAACAATAATCACAACCTTCCAACAAGCCCTCGTGTAATAATAATACATAATATTGTATTCTCGCTGGTTGCTTGTGTTGTACTCCCTCCGTTTCAAATTATAGTTCATTTGACTTTTTTACTCCAAATTTGACTACTCGTCTTATTCAAAAATTTGTGCAGAATATCACTTCTTTTGTTGTGGCTTGCTTTATCAATACAAGTTCAAGAATGACTTAAAGTTGGCAATATTTGCATAATTTTTTTGAATAAGACAAGTGTTCAAACTTGGGATCAAAAAAGTCAAAAGAACTACAATTTGGAACGGAGGTAGTAACAAATAAAAATTTTTTGGACTTGAGCAACAAATAAAATAAATTTGGATTCTCTCGTGCACATATACAGCTCGTTGTTGATGACCAAAATTCGCACCTCAGAGAAAACAGGAGCATGCACTGTTTTTTCATCAACACAATAATAATAAAAGGGGCGCACATTTTTCATTGTTGTTTGGGATGAATATCTGACTAAAAATTATTATCACACCGATTATGGGCAGACATGGATCAGAGCCCTAGCTACCATTTTTTTTCAAGACTATAGGTTTTTCAGGACACTGAGAGGAAACAAGGTTTTTGCTATCTAGCTAGAGTACCATATAGGTGACGTTCTTGGGTGCGTGTCACTTATTATATACAAAAAGTGACGGGTGGAAAATAGTGTTGGCACCTACCATAAAGGTAGCATGCATGCTTTGGAATCGTAGTCAAGGCAATCTTAATTTGGTTATATCCTGTCCTAATTGTTTCCGGGAACTTCTGCTTCTTCTTGTGCGGTGATCTAGTATTTTTCACCTTCCTGCTGCCCTTGACGGTGGATCTTAGGGCAGGAGAAAACCATAATTTTTGGAGTTTCTTTCTCCCCAGCATGTAGAGTCGGCGTCCGTTGGGCAATCTATTTGCGGCGAGCACCTGAGCGGCAGCTTTAAAGGGATCTGCATTGGAATCATACACGGCGACGCCTGCAGTAATGCATGCATGAACGAAAGCAGAGACAATTTTGACGGCTTTTGCAAGTCTTTGCAATGCTGGTGCGAAAACAAATGCACCTCTGGGACTGAGGCTGTTGCTAGCTCTCCGATCCGGCAATGACACAATGATCGATCTACCCACCTGAACAATGACCCGATCCTTCCTAGCCCTCGTGTAATATAATATAGGACATTGTATACTCGGTGTACCGTGTACCAACCGGCTGATTACTTGTGCTGTGAAAAAAACAAAAAATCACCGCGGATTTGCCGGTCAAAATAAATTTTTATTTTCTTGTGCAAATGTTGTTGGCGACCAAAATTGGCATGTCAGGAAAAAACCGGAGCATCTCTCCCCAAATTCAAATTGGATTTCTCCATTGCGGAGCTTGTGTCGAACCATCAAAACGCATATATGGATCACTGGATTTAGTCTTGGATAAAAGAGTTAGGCTAATATGAAATTTGTACCAAGGGGAAAACCGGATATTCCGGTTTTTATTTTCAGAATCGAATCTGAGCCGATTCTGAGGGCCTCTCTTGATGTATTCAAATTCTTCACGAGGCAAGACCTCTCCAGGCTAAAATACTAAGGGCCATGGCCGAATGACGGTATCTAATCGATCAAAATCACATCTACATTACCTTTTCCTTTGCCCTACTTTTCCAAATCCTAAATTTTATGTTCTCCATTTTGCCTCGATGACATTTGAAGGTGCTCTAGGTGGCTTACTAATCCTAGAGCAATCCAAGGCATGCATATGCTATGATGGGCGGGGTCCCTTCTAGGTGAGAGTTCATTGATCTTCATCAGGCTCTCCAATGAAACCAGACCATATATGGTTTTCAAAACCGGAACTCCAGTTTTTCGCGGCATTGCTGCAAGTTACGCCCTGCTTTCTATTTCTGCTGCGTAATTTTGCAAGAATCCACTTACTAGCTATTATGTATGCTTCATAGTGGTGCAGCGCAGGCAAGATTGGCGTTAAAAAAATGTTGCATGAGAATGCGAGGGGAGGACTAATCAGTAACCAATGACTAGGAACACAATTACACAACACACAAGGGGTTGACCAATATGCTTGTTCTCTGCTTGGTTCTATGGGAAGAAGGCTTTGCCAATCTAGTTTAGATGCCAAAACTTTGTTATGCGCATGTCGGAATAAATAGGTTTTGTACATTTTGGTGTGTTGGTATCTGCTTAGGGCGATGAGAAGGCTTTGATCAGTACCACCAGAGCGGCAATTTTAAAGGGCCATGCTGGGGATTGTTTACCGTCCCCACCTGCAAGCGTGTATGCCTAGCCGAAAGCAGCGACAACGATGATGGCTTCTGTTACTTTACAAAATGCTGGTGCCAAACCAGATGCACTGAGGGTGTTGCTGCTGCTAGCGCTCCGATCGGGCAATGATACAATGATGGTCCCAGCTGCCTCAACAATGATCCGATCCTTCCAAACCCTCGTGTGATGATAATACTCTATGCAACATTGCATGCTCGGTGGTACCCACCGGATGCTTAGCTTACTTATATATGTTGAAACAAATAAAACTGTTGTGGACTTGCGCAGCAAAATAATAAATTTGGATTTTGTCGTGTGTGCACATATTGTTGACGACCAAAATTCGTGCATCAGGGGAAGCTGGAGCATCTAGCTAGTTTCCTAAAACAGGAATATACAATTTTGGTGAAATATATTGAAATTAAATAAAATTGCATTACAGCATTTCGTAGGTCATGGTTCAGCCTGGTGGAGCCCACAGCATTGTGGCCCGCTAGTGGCCTACCGGTGTGGCAATCTCGGCGCGATCGAGCGATCAGGAGTGTTTTTCACACCACATATGTCACACTCTAAATTTTTTGAATTTCAGGAAGTAATTATAAGAAAATAAAGCAACTATTTTCTCATTTTTTTTAAAAAATTTCCATCATTTAATTCTCTTTAGACGAAATTTAGTGTATATATATAATCGGCCGTATTTCTAAATTAAATGAGGTTGTTTTGTTTGTCTTGCATTCATGCTGCTTTTGCTTTGTTTTATTGTTTGTTGTTCAATTTGAATTTGAATTTCTTGAATTTGAGTTTAACTTGAATTTGTTTGGTTTGATTTCAAATGTTCAAAGCCCCCCCTCTCTCTCTCCTATCTTTTTAGCTCGGCTCATCTGTCTCTTTCCCTTCCTCTTCCATTTTCTTCAGCCCCAAACCGGCCCAGCTTCCTTTTCAGGCCGCCCCGACAACCTCTCTCCCCGTCTCCTCTCACTGCCACCGCCAGGAGGGCCCTGCCTGTCGGGGGCTTCCCCTTCCTCGCGCTCGATGTGGACTCACGTCGCGTTGCATTTCCCAAGCCAAGCGGGAACAGCTATGTGGCATCTCCCGCCATGGCGCTTGGTGGGAGTGGGGCCTTCAGCCAGCTGCGTGGCCACATTGGCCAACGAGAAGATGGTGCGGCGAAGATCTTCCCGGGTCGAGCGAGGACCCAGGAAAGCCTGAAGCTGGCACCCCAGACGCGAGCTGCCGAAGCCGCAGCGCTAAGGGTCCGCGGTGGCACCTTGCTCCCGATGACAGAAGCGAAGGCGCTGCAGAGCGTCGGTGACAGCGTCGAGTCTGCCAGAGCGCGCGGGAGTTTGGATTCGCTTCAGTCCCCCATCGATGGTGATGATGAAGTCCAGGCACTCGAAGTGCATGAGCGCGCTCGGGGCCCATCATCTGGCGTGGTTGGCCATCCGTAGCCTGATGAAGACGTGTGACGCGCAAGAACCCCTTCCTGGTGCGCCAACTATCGGCATTCCGTATCGCCGGCGAGTAGATTAACGTGTGCGTGTCACAGGACCGGATGGTAATGCAAGGAGAGACACAAGGATTATACTAGTTCGGGCAAAATGTCCCCACGTCCTGTTCGAGTCATTCGTGTTCTTGCACTCAGTCTGTAGTAGGGGGTCACAAACGGTCGAGAGAGGGACGAGTTCCCAAATCTCTAGCTGTGCGGATGTGTGTGTGGTTCGGTTCTGGTTGCGTGGAGTCGATCGGTCCCATCAGGGATACCCCCTCTCCCCTTTATAGCTCAAGGGAGAGGGAGGGATCGGATACAAAAAGTGAGTGAAATAATATAAGGAAAAAGCCTGGGTTTTGGATGAAGTCCAGCCTCTTTTCCCTCAGTTGCTGGCTCCTGTGGGCCCCACTGATGGCGACGCGTGTCGTGCGGCCCCATCCCTGGCACTGTGTAGGCCGTGGCTACCCGAGATGGGGGATTTGACTGTTGATGATGTTTCCGTCCAGTTGAGTGGGCGCTCTGTCCTGTCCCCGTCGCGTCGGTTAGCGCGCTTCCCATTGCACGCTGTGGAGTTGTGCTCCATTGCCTTCCCTGTCGTCACGATCCGTACAGGGTAGTAGTTGCCGTCGTGGGCGGTCGCGTTCTCTGCTATCCGATGACAACGACCGCTCGGTGGTGGACACTTCATTGACTGGGAGGCGTCCCCCTCTAGCCTGGGGTCGGCTGATCGCTACGTGGCTGCCGGGCCCCCTCCCGATCGCCGGACGGAGCGAGGTAGCTCTCGCAGGGTCGGGCGAGGCGGAAATTCCCCCGCGGGAGTCGGGCGAGGCGATCTCTCCCGTAGAGGTCGGGTGAGCCCGCTCCTCTCTACTGGGGCGTGGGCCCTCTGTCGGAGTTGGGCCACCCGTGTTTCTTTGGGCTGGCATTTGCTGCCTTGTTTTAGGGGTTGGTTTGCCAATGGGGATTAAGCCGGTAACTGGTGGTTAAGTACCACCGGTTACTTTTATCCTCATCACGTAGTAGTGAAAATCCGTGCCATAGACCTTTCCTAGAGTGACAAACATCTGATGCTAATCAAGTAGGCATTCAGATCGAGTATCTGAGATCCACCGCCATTCTTGCCCACGCGCCTTTCGCTAGGTCCTCGTACACATGTACAGCATCCAGGACACTGGTGTCGAAACAAAGGCGATGGGCTTTGGTTGTTCCTGAGTTCCCAAAAAATGACAAATTGATGCGTGCCCATGATGAATGATCATAAGATATATTAGGGAATCATGTACTTGCGCTTCTGCGGTGGAAAACACTAGGGGATCCCAATCCTGCCGGGAGCGAATGCTCCTACTACCTAGTGTCCAGGTGACGCAGGGAGCTACTCTAGCATCTGGCCTCCCATCCCGTGCTTTAATATTTTCCCAGAAGAAACAGATGCCTGCTGCCTCTCTGACGGGGGATCATAGGACAGCAGTGTATATATATGGCCAACTTCTCCATTGCATAGTACCAACCTCCATTGAAAAGCACGAAGCTTGCCTTCAGTCAGAGGTTTAGTAAATCCATCAGCAACTTGATCATCTGTAGAGATGATCCGAACTTGAAGTTGTTTGTCAGCAACCCGTTGACGAACAAAATGATAATCCACCTCGATATGCTTAGTACGAGCATGGAAAACTGGATTGGCTGACAAATATGTAGCACCGATGTTATCACACCATAGACTTGGCACCTTCGGCTGCGGAACTCCTAGCTCACCAAGAAGAGATTGAACCCAAATCAGCTCAGCTGTAGCATTAGCTAGCGCCTTGTACTCAGCTTCCGTGCTAGAACGAGACACTGTGGCCTGTTTCTTAGTAGTCCATGACACAAGATTGTTTCCAAGAAAAATAGCAAACCCACCGGTAGACTTACGATCATCAGAACAGCCGGCCCAATCAGCATCAGGTCGGGCACGATCTCAAACTTCTAGGGCTAGGGCGGCAAGGAGATTCCTCGACGAGGACTAGTGAGGCTATAGTACTGACTATGCATAGGACTACAAAGGTGAAAAGACAGGATGTATTCTGACGAAATGCCTTGGATGTGATCGGCAAGAGAAAGATGGAATTTGGTATAAGGAAGGAAATCAAACGCGTTGTTTGAGAAGGAAAAAGGGTAACTAGAGAAAAAAGAAAAATAGGCTCTCCCTGGACTCTACGCAGGACTTCTTTCTAAGCCTCACATAATTTGAATTTCTCTGACATTCCATGTTTCCGAAACGGATCCTATAAAATATTTCACTTTTTCTATGATCATCTCTATTTTAGGTATTCGGGGAATCCTCCTTAATAGACGAAATATTCTTATTATGTCAATGCCAATTGAATCAATGTTATTAGCTGTCAATTTGAACTTTTTGGTATTTTCCGTTTCTTTGGATGATATGATGGGTCAATCATTTGCTTCATTAGTTCCAACAGTGGCAGCTGCGGAATCTGCTATTGGATTAGCCATTTTCGTTATTACTTTTCGAGTCCGAGGGACTATTGCTGTCGAATTTATAAATTGCATTCAAGGTTAAACATAACTACAGGAGAGTTACCAAATACAAAGTTCTGTTCTCCTTTCGTTCTCTTCTTTCTTTTCTTTTTATTTTTAGATATTTGAATTGGATTTTCTATGCCTAATTTATCTTCCATTATCGAATCTTAAGCAGAACATGTGATGCATGGTGATTAAAGATGCGCATGCCATTAGTTTGTTGTATTGTCTAACACTTTTTTTAGTAGAAATTTCCATTATGTCCATCCCATAATCTCATGTAAATACTGATGCAAATTGGAACAATTGCTTCCGTTCTTTTCTTTTTTTGAAAATTCACTACAGTGATGCCTTTTTTTCATATGTAGTTCTTTACTTGTCAGATTATTATGCAACTTTTGATATCTAAAGGAGTTGTGTATCTCCTGCTCCCTTCTGACAATGATGGCTTTACACAGAATTTTTACAATATCAATGTTCGAAAGGTCATACTGATGGGCCTACCTCCTGTTGGCTGTGCACCTCACTTCCTCTGGGAGTATGGCAGCCAAAATGGGGAATGCATCGAATATATCAACAACGTTGTGATCGAGTTCAACTATGCCCTGAGATACATGTCCAGCGAGTTCATCCGCCAGCACCCAGACTCAATGATCAGTTATTGTGATACTTTCGAGGGGTCTGTGGACATACTAGAGAACCGTGACCGCTATGGTGAGCAAATGCATCATAAGTACTACATTCAGATTGCCTGCTGTCCTTAGGGAAGCACTCACATTATGATCGAATTACAATGCGCAGGTTTTGTGACCACCACTGATGCTTGCTGTGGGCTGGGCAAGTATGGGGGCCAATGAAGAAGGTACAAAAGTCAGCCCACAACCAATAGTTCCATGGACATAGCGAAGAATCCGTTTCACGGCCGTATAATGAGCTGTCGTTGGACAATGCAAATATTGACAGACTTTGTTGACAGCAAAGGCAATATCTGGGCGTGTGAGTGTCAAGTATTGAAGACCACCCACAATGCTGCGATATCGAGTAGCCGTAGCAGAATCAAGAGGATCACCATCTTGTCGAGTCAATTTTTTTGAAGTAACCATAGGAGTTGGAGCAGGCTTACAATCTTTGAGACCAGCCTTATGAATGAGTTCCGTAGCATACTTGCGTTGATGAAGGACTAGGCCACCAGAAGGATAGGATAGAACTTCCATACCAAGAAAATAGTGAAGCTGTCCAAGATCTTTCAAAGCAAAATCATCACGAAGCTGTGACGAAAGCTTGTCCATTGCTTGATCACTGGAACTGACGACAATTATATCATCGACATATACCAAGAAGTAGATCGTGACACCTTGGTGATGGAAGTAAATCAGTGAAGTGTCGGCCTTGGATCCACGAAAACCGAGAGCTTGAAGTTTGGTACTTAACTGAGAAAACCAAGCCCGTGGTGCCTGTTTGAGACCGTAGAGCGACTTATCCAATTTGCAGACATGATCAGGAAGCGTATGATCAACAAACCCAGGTGGTTGTTTCATGTAAACATCCTCCTCTAGAATGCCATGCAAAAACGCATTATGAACATCTAACTAACGAATACTCCATTGCTTGGTGACAGCAAGAGACAAAATAAGACGGATGGTGGCAGCTTTAACAACAGGACTAAAAGTGTCCTCATAATCTAAGCCGTACCTCTGTTTGAATCCTTTAGCAACCAAGCGAGCTTTGTAGCGATCAATAGAACCATCAGGTTTTTGTTTAACTTTGTAAATCCATTTGCAATCAATAATATTCCTGCCAGGCTGAGGAGGAACCAAGTGCCACGTCTTGTTGCGAAGTAGAGCATCATATTCAGAATTCATGGCAGCACGCCAATGATCGGAGGCCAAAGCATCATTAAGCGAAGATGGCTCTCGGACGGCAGCATGAAGACCATATCTGACGGTTCCATCAGTGTAAGTCTTGGGCTTGCGTATATTGTCTTGTAACCGAGTATGAGGGCCCCGAGGAGATGGTCTGATCGGACCAAGAATTGGCCGTGGAGGTCCTGGGGGTGGAGGAGGGAGACGGCGCAATCCAATAGTCACAGTAGGGACAGAAGATCTAGACGGAGCCACATCTGATTCCTGTGGCCTATGTTGCTCGGTAATAACAGCCATAGAAGATCCCAGGGAGGGGGAGGCAGACACGTCGAGGCAGCCTGCACAGGTGGCGGGGTGGGAGCACTGGCACAATCTTTAGCAGGATCCGATCCCGAATCAGCTCCGGGTGTTGTGTCTGTGGCGGACTGAAGCTCAATTGGGGTAGCTGACGTCAGCGGATGGGCCAAAAAAGGAAAGGACACCATATGAGGTGTCGCAGCTGCACAATCATCTGGATTTGACCCTGAAACATAAGAAGACGCTATACAAGGCTCGGGTGAAACATTAGTTGGGTCAGCAAAACTAGAAATCATACCTCATCACAATTGGTTAGATGTTTCGGTAAAAGAAGGAGCTCATGTTGAAGGCGTTTGCCGGCATCAGGATGAAGTTTGGAAAAGGGAAACACATTTTCATCAAAGACAACATCACAGGAGATGTAAACCCGACCAGTTGCAATGTCAAGACACTTGTAGCCTTTATGCATGTCACTGTAGCCAAGGAAAGCACACTCCTTGGATCGAAATTGGAGTTTATGCTTGTTGTATGGGCGAAGGTTAGGCCAACAAGCACAACCAAAGACTCGAAGAGATGAATAAGAAGGATTTTCATTGAACAGCTGATTTAGAGGGGTTGAAAAATTGATGACACAGCTAGGAGTACGATTGATAAGATATGTAGCCGTTAAGAAAGCTTCATCCCAAAATTTAAGAGGCATGGAGGCTTGAGCAAGAAGAGACAAGCCAACTTCTACAATATGACGATGTTTGCGTTCAGCAGATCCATTTTGTTGATGAGTGTGTGGGCAAGAAACGTGATGACTTATACCAACTTTATGAAAGAAGGAATTAAGTTTTTGATATTCACCACCCATTCGGTTTGCATTGTTATAATTTTGGTATTAAAGCGGCGCTCAACCCATTGTTGGAAGTTGAGAAAGACTTGATAGACATCGGAGCGATTCTTAAGAAGGTAAATCCATGTAAATTTACTGAAATCATCAATAAAACTTACATAATATTGATAATGACCTACGGACATAGGAGACGGGCCCCAAACATCCGAGAAACACAAGTTGTAAAGGAGAAGAAGACTCACTGTCTGACCGTGAGTAAGGTAATTGGTGGCTTTTAGCTTGTTGACAAGCACCACAGAAAGACTCAATAGGATCTCTAACAAAATCTAATTTGTTTTGACTAATGACACGACTAACAATAGCTGGAGAAGGGTGTCCTAAGCGATAATGCCATCGAGAGGTTGAGGGCTTTGTAACATGATGAACTTGTGACTTGTGCGGCAAGGGATAGAGACCATCATGACATCTACCTTGAAGAAGAAGGTTCTTCGTGGCCAGATCCTTAACATAGAAAAAAGAGGGGTGAAATTCCAGATAAACATCATTATCCGAGGTGAATTGATGTACGGAGATGAGGTTTTTAGTGGCAGAGGGAACATGCAACACATTGTTAAAAGAAAAACTGCGATGAGGTGTATGAAAGCTAGATTTGCCAACATGACTAATGTCCATACCTTTGCCATTAGCAGCGTGAATCTGATCTTGACCACCGTAGCGCTCACGAGATGTAATACGGTCTAGGTCATTGGTGATGTAATCCGTGGACCCGAAATCAAAATACCAATTTGTATCAATTCCATATGAAGGAGTCGCAGACGAGGCAGATTTCTGAGGAGCAGTCTTGATCGGCCATGCACCACCATCACGAGGAGCAACATATTTTTGTTGAAACGAAACCAACAGTCATGTACCGTGTGGCCATACCTTTCACAAAGTTGACACAAGGGGCCATCATCAGAGTCCTGTGTGGCTGATGTACCCTGGTTGCGAGGGAAGGATGGAGCATTACTGCCAGAGCCACGTCCAGAGCTCGGACCGCGACCCCTTCCACGAAATTACCACGACCATGTCCTCGGGTGGCATTGTTGGCCGAAGAGTAGAAGCGCCCTTCATCTGATCGTTGTTGCTGTAAACGTGCTTCATAAGAGAGGAGCTGAGCATAGAGATCTCCTAAGGACAATGAGTCCTTGACTGAAACTGATGATATGAATGGATTGTAATCCGAGTCTAGTCCATTCAGGATATAGCTAATGAGATCATCATCATCAATCTTCTTGCCAACGGCAACCATCTCGTCAGCAATTCCCTTCATCTTGCTATAATAAGCTGATGCAGAAAGGTCGCCCTTCTCTCTGGACAATTGAGACCGGAGCTGCAAGATCCTGGAGCGCGACTGAGAAGAAAACATCTCTGTAATCGCAGTCCAAAGTTGAGCGGCATGATCACAGGAAGAAACTTGCACCAAGATTTCCTTGGTCATTGAAGATAGTAGATAAGCAACCAATTGCTGGTCTTGAGCAATCCATGCTACATAGGCCGGATTCTCAGTTTCTTCAACAGTTTTGTCAGGCTTCTCGACGCGAATAACTTCAGATGGTTGGGCGACGGTCCCCGTAAGGATACCCATAAGACGCGATCCGCGAATAGCTGGAAGAACTTGTGCTCACCACACAAGGTAATTGTCACGGGTGAGTTTCTCCGAGACGGAGATGTTGAAGATTGAAGCCGCCGAGCTCATCGATGCCATGATGTCGACGAAAAAAAAAGAGAACTCGCCTAGATGGATTTAGAGGAGGTGGCTCTTATACCATGTGAGATATGATGAATCGGCTTGACCCCAAAGGGTGCCAGGTATTCTCATTATATAGGACCAATAGATCGGTACAAGAAGTTGAGTCCGTGTAGGACATCTAGGAATATTACAAGTCTGGAATAGAACTCTAGTCCTAATACAATTGTACTTCTACATCCCCCCTCAATCACAACTCTTGGAAAGATTGAGATTGCTCTGAAAAGCACGAAGCTTGCCTTCAGTCAGAGGTTTAGTAAATCCATCAGCAACTTGATCATCTGTAGAGAAGATCCGAACTTGAAGTTGTTTGTCAGCAACCCGTTGATGAACAAAATGATAATCCACCTCGATATGCTTAGTACGAGCATGGAAAACTGGATTGGCTGACAAATATGTAGCACCGATGTTATCACACCATAGAATTGGCACCTTCAGCTGCGGAACTCCTAGCTCACCAAGAAGAGATTGAATCCAAATCAGCTCAGCTGTAGCATTAGCTAGCGCCTTGTACTCAGCTTCCACGCCTCATAAAAATATTATATTTTTTGTTTTGAATATTTTTTCAAAAAAAAGTGTGTCTGTTATGTTATATTTTTATCCAAATTTTGTCTCAACTTTTTTCTCCATTTCTCAGCCAACTTTTTGTTTGAATTTTCCCCTAAATTCTCTTTGATCGATTTTTTTTGCTTCTATAAACTTGTATTGTATAAATTTTCTTATATATATTTTTTCTAGGAAATTATTTTTGTATAATTTTGTTACACAATTTTTTTATTTATTTCTGTTTATAAAAATTATTACAAAAGTTTTGCGTATAAAGTTTTTCTGTACCATCTTTGATGATAGAGAATTGCATTGAGGAGCGACAGATTTTGTGCAGGGTGGGGCGCTGTCACGCCGTAAAATGAACGGGAGAGCGTGCGAGCTGCGTGGGACCCGTGCACAATAAAAACGGGATGTCGGACAATGCGGGACGGCGCTGGTTGGAGATCGACAGCTTCGGGCCAAGTTACGGGCGACGGTAAATTAGTTTGAGGACGTCCTAGGTGGTCTGCCTAGTCTAAGGCAAATCAAGGTGTGTCTGTTCCGACGGGTCCCACCTGGATGGGCATTCGTTGGATTCTCGTCAGGCTACTCGACGAGATCGGTCCGACCGGTCCACCATACTGGTTGGTGTTGCGGCGCTTCAAGATGCGCTGCTACTGCTCGC
The DNA here is from genome assembly GCF_016808335.1 of Panicum virgatum. Lineage (NCBI taxonomy): Eukaryota > Viridiplantae > Streptophyta > Magnoliopsida > Poales > Poaceae > Panicum > Panicum virgatum. The sequence continues at coordinate 54,318,620 of NC_053138.1, forward strand.
CGCACGTCCTAATGCATTCATGTGCAGAGGCGAAGCTCCCCATGCGGCGCGGTGGGGCAGCTGCCCCAGCTACCGACGGAGCCGCGGAGCAGTCTCGAGCCACTTGCGCACGGCGCGGTGCGGGTTTCGGATCTGCGCCGCCCACTTGCCCCACGGCCGCCGCCGCACGCCATGGTACTTGCTCATCCTCATCCTCCTCCTCCGCTTGCCCACGCCTCCGGTGGCAACGTGGCTCGCGGAGCACTCTCCCCCATCCTTGTTGACGCTGCTCGACCCAATCCCCGCAGCGGCGAGGAGCTCGGACCTGCCGGCGTAGTGGCGCACCTGTCCGCTGTCCGCGCCGCACCCGGCACACGCCACGGCAAGAGCGGGAGCCGGAGCAAACACGGCCGGCGGCACCACCTCCGCGGCCGGGAGCCTTGCCCCTGCCCTGCTTCCTCTCCCGCCACAGCTCCGTCTACTGCCTCGCGCAGTGCGCTCGCCGCGCTGCCGGTCTGATTCATGGAGGGGGAGGCGGAAGAACAAGGGGGCAGCGGCGGCGGCGACCCGCGTCAGCGTCCGTGGCGGCCGGCCTCGTCTGCGCCACGGTGCGCAGGAGGTGGCGGCGGGCCGCGGGTGTGCCGAGGTTGGACGGGTCGGGCGGTGAGATGGGCACAGCGACGAGCCCCGCGCGCTGGCACGCGAAGATGAGCTTGACAAGGTTCATGTGTTGGCCCCGAATCGGTGTTAACAGATTGTTCCTGAGTTCCCAAAAAAAAATGACAAATTGGTGCGTGCCCTTGATGGATAATCATAGGATATATTAGGAAATCATGTACTTGTGCTTCTGCGGTGGAAAACACTAGGGCATATCCCGGTCCGGCCGGGACCGAATGCTTCTACTGCCTAAGCATCCAGTGACGCAGGAAGCTACTCTAGTCTCTCTGGCCTCTATCCCCTGCGCTAATATTTCCAAGAAGAAACAGAGATGCCTGCAGCCTCTCTGACGGCAGATCATATGACAGGAGAAATATATGATACTACGCCCCGTCGGGTAGTCACAGATTTTTCCCTTGTTACAAGAGCGTATATATATGGCCAACTTCTTCGTTGCATAGTACCAAGTTCCACCAGAAAACACGAGCAAACAATGGCGCCCTCACTTAAGAATCTCTCCGCCGCCGTCTTCCTGCTCCTCGTCGTCACGGCCGCCGCCCGGATGGATGCAGAGTCGTCGGCTTCTATTATTAGGGATTACTCTTGCGGCCATCACCTGAGCGGCAACTATAAAGGGACGTGCTGGTTATGGATCAACGACGACGACTGCAAGCGTGTCTGCGTAGACGAAAGCAGCGACAACAATGGCGGCCTCTGTGTCTATTTCCAGTGCTGGTGCCAGACCGGATGCACGTCCGAGACTGCAGCTGCTGCTAGCGCACCGATCCGGCAGTGACACAAAGATATCCCCGCCTAAACAATGATCCAATGCTTCCCGGTCCTCGTGTAACAATACTGTAGAACTTTGTATGTGTTGTGAACTTGTGATAAATAAATAAATTTTGATTTTCTCGTATATATACCAGGAACATGCTTTCGGTAACATCAAAATCACCCTTGTCAAACAAAATCGCGGTAGGAACTGGAGGTCACTGCAGTTACGGTTTTGTTGTTGGGATTCCCATTGGGCTATTGAGAAGATGACTATCTGTAGAAGTGGTGTGTTATACTAATGCCAAAACAAGCATTAGTGCTGGTTGGTATTATTACCGGGAAATGGTGTGTTATACTATGACGACCCGGTAGGCCGGTACAAAAGGGTCCTTCATGAGTGAATTCAAGAGGAAAGCATCTCTTATCCACCACAAATTTGTTATAGGGGTGAGATGGTAAGAAAGTTACAAACGAGGTGTGAGGTCGTTGGTTTCAATCCTACCACTAGAAGAAAAATGACCTTTCATCCCTGCATATTAATACCGGTCATAATTTGGTTAGGTACTAAAGCCATTTTTGTACCGGCTCCAAATTTGAAAGCTCCCAGAGCCAACACTAGTACCGGTTGGTGTTTTGGGTTGGTGTTTTGGCTCCGTACTAAAATGGCTCGGTCATTTATTACCAGCCGATGACACCGACTAGTACTGAAGGGTGATATTTAGTACCGGTCGGCGTCTTGGCCCGATACTAAAATGGTACTCCATGGATTACATAAAAAAGAAAGCATCTCCCACCCAGTCACATATGATGCATAGGTGGAACGGTAACAAAGCTACGTGCGAGACCGGAGGTCATGGGTTTGAATCCTCACGACCGCACACACGCATTTATGTGTGAAAAATTCACTTGACTTGTGACTACCGCGGTTCGTCAATTGTTTTTATTTTTTGAGCGTAAAACCATTTAGTACTGGTCCGTGTTACCGACCGGTACTAAATGACTCATTTAGTACTAGGTATTTTGGTCGGTACTAAATTATATCTCATTTAATATCGAAGAACCGGTACTGGTTGGGCGCCCATTACTAAAAGAGGTTCCTACAAATGTCGACTTCATTCTCAAAATATCTTGTGTAGCCTCCCCCATATTCAAAGTATTTTTTTGATTGTGTAGGTGCGTCGTTACAGAATTTAAGGGTTGATTGTGCACAAAAATAAGGTCTGACGAAAAGTAAGTGCTGGAAGTCAGGTATATAAAGACATAAGTTAGATAGCCACCTAGTAACTTCCCATAATTTCCCTAGGGCTTTACGAACTAGGCACCATCCTTAACGAACCAACGTATTTTGCAAATGCAACTGTTATGGTCACATTCTCCGGTGCAAGCTTTGTTCGGCTCTGATACCAGCTGTGGCAGCCCCGCCCGACATAAACCGGCTTAAGTGCGCTAACCATCATCAAAACGACAATCAGGGTTAACACGCACTTAAAACGGATCAATCCGGCAGTGCTGTCGGGTAAATTCCCGATAAAACCACTTAAACCTGGATCGAACAAAGCAGCATCACTCACGCGAAGGCGAGTCCAGAGATTACAACAATACACCATATGTTACAACACAGAGTTTAACTTAACAGTAGAATTACAAACCAAGTTCCAAATTTAACAAAGTACTTTTCAAAGCCAACACATAAGAAGTTCCACAGAGTCCTTTATTTTAGCGGAAAGTAAACACGAGAGCTAACGACGAAAGGGGTGTCACGATGAAGCCCGGTTCGTGACATCGCTCGCTCTTGTCATCGTTGGCCGGGGACGGGTCCCACTCCACGGACCAACCAGGCGGGACAGTGCAAGGCCAGGTTAAACTGGCAATCATGTCCTCAAAAGTATTTCCTAAAACAAAATGAGCCACAAGCAAGGCTGAGTATTCTAATACTCAGCAAGGCTTACCCGGCTGAGGGTATACTTAGCCCTTTAACTAGACATGCAAGACTTTTGGCTTGAGGGGTTTGTTTTGCCGAAAAGCAGTACAGAGTAGATCCTTAATCTTAGGTTTTAACTTTCTGGTTCTAGTTCAATTAACCACTCTAGGTGAGCATCTATCCAATAGCATACATGGTGGAAACAATTATTTTTCATCTATCAACCATATTCATCATCATCATCTTTCACTTCTTACTCTATGTAGCAGAAGGGTTAAGCAGTCCCAAACCGTGAGAAACGGACGATTCGAATCGAATTTGTTAACCTGGCCAGGTAGACCTAAACACACGTCACGTGGTTACTCACAGAGTCACACGTGCAACTTTTCCCTTCAATTCCCGCTTCACGGAACAGGCCCACCACCCTCAAGTACAGCAGTACGATGACTCTGTACTCGCCATTAGCTAGATGTGAACGAGTTCAAGACGGTGGGGAGTATATTCCGGCTGCGGTTCAATCCAGTACTTGAGCTTACCGATTACCATATTCTCGGCATGTGATTAGTACGTTCAAACGCTTAACCACCACTACCACACACTGCGGCCTTATCACTTTTCACTAAACAGACGGGGCATCCAGAGTATCACGACCCCGCCCGTAGACCTTATAGTGGTAGCAAGTAGTAAACAACCAATTCTTATAATTTCTCGCGAGTGACCGGAAATCACTCGACTTCTACCGAACCATTAGCATAGCTAACTAGCGACCTACACATACTGGTGTTCAAGCATCGGTACCTAGGATCATGCAACTAAGGTTTCAGTCAAATCCTGTAACTTAAATGCACAAGTAGATAGGAACAATAATAAGTTGCATAATTTAAAATAGAAGGACATGCTCCGGGGCTTGCCTTCCCGGGCGTAACTGGATCTGGGTTCTTCCGAAATCGGGTTCGGGTCTTGCGCAACTTCAGTTAGATTAACTTGAGCTTCACGCTGCTCACTCTCGGACTCGGGCACCAGCTCGTATGTTCCGTCAGCGAGAGTAGTAGTATCTATATGAGATGCAATGCACATGGGTAAGTCGTGGTGATGGTAAAAATTATGAATCATTTCACAATAAAGGTGTAAAGCAAACAAAACCCGAAGTTAAAGAATGAAACACTTCCATTCATATTTTACTGGGCAATCGTTTATAGAGTAGTAACTCAACATTTCTAACTACGCAAGACATCATGATCAACATCACAAAAGAACTATACTAACTTCACCAAGCATGTTGAAGTGGTTTCCTATAACACGTAAATCACGGTTTGCTAATAAATAAACAACTCAACACATAGTTAGTAACAAATTCAAAAAAAAATCACATGAAACATAAGATAAACAGAACTAGCTATCCTGCAAAAATTCATCCCAAAACCTGTAGCCAATTAACCAGAACAATTCATGTAATCAGACAACTCCTAGAACAAGATTGAATTACACAGGTTAGACCAGAGTATAAAAGAAACTAAAACTTTAACAGTAGGTATAAACAGGGATGAATTAGCTACTGTGAATTTTCAGGATTTATTATGCACAGAAATAAATAGGAGAAAATAAACAAAACATGCATCAGTTCAACAATATTAATTTTTAGATCCTGTTATTGTCATGAACTGGAGTTCAAACTTCATGGACCAGCTAAACTATTCAAAAAGAACACTCAGAAATATTTTCATGATTTATCATCAAAATAAACTATTTATCATAATTAAAGTCTACTAAACAAGGATTAAATCAAAGAATCAGCTACACATGAGAACTGACCACGAAATTTTTATAGCAACACTAGTGTCACATGAACAAACGACCATAAAAATTTCAGAGCATAACAAGGCTTCAAGAAATAATTAAGAAAAAGAATAAACAACTAGCCTTTATGCACCTAGTAACATAAATCTAATTTTCCAGCAAAAAGTTTCAACTAACAACCATCATATTATGATTCTACTGCATAGAGATTTTCATAAGGATTCCAGAACAACTGGGTTTTCTATTTTACGAATTTTCTACGAATTTCTATTGAATTTCAAAGTTTACAGCTAAAAATTACAAAGGAGTTCCTACAGCACTATTCATCTGAGTCACAGTCTATTCAAACAACCCCCTGGACTTTCTTGAATTTCAACCCGAGGTCCTTGGCTGGGGTTTGAAACAGGGGAGCTTCGGGCGGCCGGATTTCGGCGCTTGGGGTCGTCGGCGGCGAGGGCCCGGTGAGGGAAAAGCAAGAGGGGAGCGAGCTCTACCTCGGGGGTGGCCTCGGTTGGGGCTGGGATGGCCGGAGCGGGCGGCGCCGCGGAGAGAGGCGGCCGGCGGTGGACTGGGCTTGCGGCGGCGGCGTTCCGGCGGGCTGGGGCGGCGGCGAGTGGGTCGGGGAGCACCAACGGAGGGTGGGGGTGCTAGCTGCGGGGTTGGATGGGCGCGAGGAAAGCCGGAGGAGGGAGCTCCGCGGGAGCCTAGGGATGGGCGGCACAAATGGCAGGCGGCGGCGGCTCTGGACGCCGCGGAGGGCTCGGCTCGGCGCGTGGAGCAGGGAGGCGAGCAGAGGGGGAGGGAGGAGACCCGTTTGTGCATCAAGGGGAGGGAGGAGAGCCAGGCGAGGGCGCGAGCGGGTTGGGGAAAAGGTGCACGGCACTGCTCGGCTCATTCGTCGCCGTGGCACGCCGACGGCAGTCCTCGGCGTGCGTGCAAGGAGATGGCGCCGCGTGGAGAGGCCGAGAGGCTTCGCAGAGGAGCCAAGGACGGGGCGCGGGGAGAGCACGGCGCGTGGCCGGCGGCCTTAACTCGACGGCGACTTCGGCTCGGCAGAAAACAGGGGAGGAGAGGGAGAGCAGAGAGAGAATAGAGAGAGAGAAAAAGAGATTTGATTCAAATTCGAATTTTTCTCAAAAATTCCTTTTGAAACATGGAAAACCTTGAATACAAAAGTTGTAGAGAATTTCAAATTCTATACTTTTCGTTTCAGGCACCAACTTGTTTGAAACTCAAATCAAAAGTTAATTTGAAATTACAACAAAAGTACGTTATTAGTCGATTCACGTTTGAATTCAAATTTTCTTCAACTTTTGTATGGAAACTCGAAAATATTTGAACATGAAAGTTGTTTCACATCGAAAATGCTACAACTTTGGTTTTGGGCAGAAATTCGTTTGAGCTACGAATCAAAAATCATTTTCAAATCACGTTTGGTAAAACTTGAATTTATTCAACATTTCATGTGACCTTCTTCACTTGGGATTTAATTTTTCATGCCCAAAATTCTAACATCACCTATAAAAGATATTGATGCATTTTATTTTGCATTTCATGGTGAGTATGAAAAATTACACTACTACCCTAGATCAGATGTAACCCACCCAAAGTACAAGTACACACACATACACACATTTATTTAATGCGACGCTTCTGGGTTAGGGGTACATGGTTTTGTGTTAACGACCCTGGTTTGACTAATTAAACACCTGGGGTGTTACACTACATGCTTGACCGGTAGAAAAAGGAAGACCAGTGCTAAAGGGGTTCTTTTTTGACCGGTCGCCGTGCTCGAGTTTTGTAAAGTGCTAACTCTTTTGTTCTTGACCGTCGGGCACTTTTTTTAATATAGTGGGCAGCTCTCCTCACTACTACAAAAACGATTTCTAGGAATGCTCGAATTTTTTCTAGAGGCAAGTACTGTAGCAACTGACCAGCCTCTAAAAATACATTTTTAGAGACGGATCACCTCATCATTCGCTCCTAAAAATAAATTATTTGTAGGGGCGGGTGATGGGATGAGCCGCCCCTATAAATGTCATTTTTAGAGCGGCTCACCTTTATCACCCGTTTCTACAAAATTTGAAATGAGCGAGCGGCAACGATAGGAAAAAAATAGCATGGGCGGCGGGACGGGGCACGGGGCTCGTAAGGGCCTGATTGGTTGGCCGCCCCGCATATGGGCCAACCAGGCTCCAGAGGTGCGAGGCATCCGTGATTGGTTACCAGGCCCAGGTAGCGGGCCTGCCCCGCGGGATGCAAAGGGGCACCCCGAGCCAGGCTGCCCAGGTACGCTCGAATCGAGCGTTTCCTCGGAGCCAGGCGCTGGCGGTGCGGCAGCACATGCACGGGCGAGCGCGCTGGCGGTGAAAATGGCTGCGCGCGTGCTGGCGGGAAGATTTCCAGTTACCTCCCACCTTTCGCGCCATTCCCTGGCTCCTCTTCTTTGCTGAGTCGCCATTTTCGTCCAGCAGGTGCTGTCTCCCCTTCCTTTCTCCTTTCTATTTCCCCAAGATTTCCTCGGTGATTCATGCAGGTCTTAATCCCCTTGCCATTCATGGTCTGCAGTTGTTTGGTGCTGAGGAATCTGTGTGGCAAAGCAAGTGATTTCTCCCTGCAAGGCAAGTGATTTCACCCTTTCCCTTTCGATGTCCCTTCGGTTCTTCACTGGAAACGCTAGATCCGGTCGATTTATGCATGTTTCTTAGCATTTTGGCTAGATCCCGAAGGTTTAACTCATCTATTTTTTTGTAGGCTTGTAAATCTGCCTCCCCTTCCTTGCTTCCCCTTTGATCTGTGCGTCGAGCGACTTCCTGGTGCTCCAGTTGCGGTAAAAAATGCATTACCCCCTCCCCTCACTTCCTGTCCACAAATCTTGTGATTCCTGATGCATGATGTTGCATATTTATGGCGGGCTCATTATTTTAACATGGAGCATTTATGATGATGTCATGATTTTTTTATTATCTGAGCATAGTAGTTTCTGCCAATGATGTATTTTATCTATTAATCTGAGCATATTTGTCCATGTTAATGATGTGTTTGCTACAAATCTGAGTATACTTGTCCATACCAATGATGCCATTGCTACAAATCTGAGCATACTTGTTGGTTGATCCATCTTTTGTACAGTGAGCTCCTAATGGCTTATTTTGTGCAGTGAGCTCCTTGTAGCTTTTGTGCAGTGACCCTGCTGATCTGAAGTTGGCTCTTTGGTGCAGTGAGCCTTGTTGTGCAGTGAGGATGATTCACCGGTGGCCCCTTTTGTGTATAACAACTCTTGCCTTCACTTTGTGCAGTTGATCTCATCCTGCACTCTTTTGTGCAGCTGACTTGCTCCTCTAATTTGCTAGCTGTTGCCGGTAGTTAGCAATTGACTATACATAGAAAAATGCTGCAACTGTCTAGTCCTGGAATTGTAACTGAGATGTGCATGAGACACTTCCATGGATCAACCATGATGGTACATTTGATCATGTTATTATTATCTGAGCATGTGTCCATTGATGTGATGTGTTACAACTATTCTGAGCATATGCCCATTGTCAATGATGTTGTCTCCTTATGCAGCTATGGCTGGTTGCTAATTTCAGTTATAATCCAATGATGGGTGATAGGGATTATAATAATATTATTAGAGGCTGCAATAATATTAGTTCAAGCTATAATCGTTGTGTTCTTAGTTTGAAAATTTATGCAATAGATGCTTCAAGTATGCTGTTATTTGACCTCATGGACAAGCAGTGGTAACCTCACCATCTGCATGCAAAAGGTGGCTGCAACAGCTTGTATCCAGGCAACCAATCAAACTAGTATTGCATCTCCTATTTGAATTCTGTGTGCAACCATGCAACCAAACACCATCTTCCGAGAACCTTGCTGACCTAGGAAGGGAACCAATCATACCCCTCTTGCATGCATACAACCTAGCCCTGGCCGGCCTGGCTCCCTGGTGCGAGCCCGGCTCTGCGCGGAAGACAACCAATCAGGCCCTAAAGTGTGTTTAGTTGGTGAAAAAATTTGGATTTTGGTACTGTAGCACATTTCGTTGTTACTTGATAAATAATATCCAATCATGGTCTAATTAGACTTAAAAGATTCATCTCGTGCTAATTAATTAGATTGTGTAATTAATTATAGTTTTTAGCTGTATTTAATATTTCATGCATGTGTCCGAAGATTCGATATGACATGTACTATGCAAACTCTTTTGGAAACTAAACAGGGCCTAAGAGCATCTCCAACCAAACTCTTATTTTTGGCCCCCTATTTCTCCCATATGAGGACCTCTCATCCAGTTTCTCTCTCCTACTTCAAAATGAACTCCAACAAACCCCTCATGTTTGCCCCCTAACTTTCAACTCTCTCATATTTTATTGACATGGACCAACTACCATGAGTATAGTTTTACATAAACATTTTTTGATCATATTTTGCAGGAAATAGTATTTTGCAACAGTTATATTTTCAGCGGTCGGATCTGTTGCAACGGTCATATTTCGAATGGTTATATTTGAAACGGATTTTTTTTGCAATGGTCATATTTACAACTGCTATTTTGCAACGGTCATATTTCAAACGGCCATAATTCCAACGGCTATATTTTTCAGCTCGCTATATATATGCATGTCCACCCTTCTGGTTCCCACACCAAGTCATTCTTCCCTCCCCTACTGAAATGAGTTCTTTGTCTCGCTTGGACTCCTCCTCGTCGTCGTCAGATGACGATGACGAACTCATTCTTTCAGCATTACACATAGCACACACACAATACAAAGCTAGAAAGGTCTTCGGAGATGAGTACTTGAGATCTCCAAACGAGCATGACACAGCTAGATTACTTGCAATCGGTGAGAGTAGAGGCTTTCCCGGAATGCTTGGGAGCATAGATTGCATGCATTGGGAGTGGAAAAATTGCCCAACAGCATGGCAAGGGCAATATACAGGTCATGTTCATAAGCCCACCATCATTCTCGAAGCCGTTGCTTCTCAAGATTTATGGATTTGGCATGCTTCCTTTGGTTTGCCAGGGTCCCACAATGATATCAATGTTCTTCACCGTTCACATCTTTTTGCAAAGCTAGCTGAGGGTGAAGCCCCACAAGTTAACTATACAATCAATTGTCATAGTTATACAATGGGTTATTATCTTGCAGATGGCATCTATCCTAAATGGGCAACATTTGTGAAGAGCATGAAGTCTCCACTTGGGAATAAGAAGAAATATTTTTGTCAAGCACAAGAAGCCGTTAGAAAGGACGTAGAACGGGCTTTTGGAGTTCTACAATCTCGTTTTGCTATTGTTCGTGGACCAGCTCATTTTTGGGATAAAGAAACCCTTAGAGAGATCATGACAGCTTAGTATCATAATGCATAACATGATCGTTGAAGATGAGCGAGATGGAAATGAAGACTTCCGCTATGATGGTGTTGAGAAGCTTGTTAGACCTTCACTGAGTGAAGAACGTAATCGCACACATGAATTCCATGAGTTCATGCAAGCTCATCATGCTATACGAAATGTGCAAACTCACTCTCAACTTCGAGAAGATCTAATCGAACACCTCTGGCAACGTCATGGAGACATGTATTAATTATTTATTACATATGGTTGTATCTCCCTTATGTATGTAACTGTATCTCCCTTATGTATGTAACTCATGTATTTGGTACTATCTTATGATATGTACTCAGTTTATGTACTCAATTTTGGTACTCTCGCTTGATAGTCCACACATGATAGGAACGACACTAATTAGATTAGATAGTCCATACATGACCAACATAAGAGTACATAGTCCACACATGACAGGAATAACACTACTTAGTCTAGATAGTCCATACACGACCAGCATAAGAGTACATAGTCCATACATGACAGGAATAACACTACTTAGACTAATAGTTCATACATGACAGGAATAACACTACTTCAACTAGATAGTCCATATCATCTTGCAGTCTGACATATTGCATGACAACCTCAATTGGAGCCACCACCACCAAAGTGTTGAGCAATGATCAAATCCTGCATTTTTTCATAGTAGAGGTGTTGTCGGTCACTCATACCAGTAAGGTCCATTTTCATTATTTTATCATCTTCTATCCTTTTTTTTAGTTCTAGCTCTTTTTGCTGCAAATCACTCCTTTCCTTCTCTACTTCCATTTTTCTTCTTCTATCCTTTTCCTTAGTTCTAGCTCTTCTCGCTGCAGATCACACCTTTCCTTCTCTGCATCCATTTTAACTTGAAGCCTTTTCATCTCTATTGCAATTCTCTCATCATTGCGCTCCTTTTTTTTCAACTCTTTCAGCTCTTCAACCTCTTTCTTCTTAACCCACAAATTCTCCATTGCATCCATGTAAAGATTTTCTCCAGGAGACATGGGATTTTTACCTTTGCGTTGCCGCTCTTTCTCCTTCTTTCTACCATCTGGCCTTGCATTGGAAGCATATGTAGACTGACTGGCACCCTCCTCTTGAGCAGGAACACCACTTGAATTGGAGGATGTCTTTTGTTTCTTATTAGCACATGCCTCATGCCATTTCTGTTCATGTTTCAAGATATTCCAACAATGCAGCAAAGTGAATGATTTCTCTTCCTCATTTTTGAATACATCACAAGCTTGCAGTACCTACACAAGTGGTACATGTGTTAGAAATTGTACAGAGCCCATATTTATTTTCAGCCAATCGAAAGATTCTAAACAAATTTATACCTTATCTTGCTCTGTCATTCCGCTTTGGGCCCCTCTTTGAACTTGACCATACCATCCACAGAATTTGTTGACCATTTCTAGGATAATACCCCAACGGTGAGCGAGAGAATTGCAGTTGCGGTCACTATCAAATTCCTTGTGCAAATGATAGTAGTCATGAATTCTTTCCCAATGGGTGGCACGAGGCTAGTCAATGCCTTGAACTGCATCCATGCTAATTTCTAGCCATGCTGCCACTAACAAATTGTCTTCTTGAACACTAAAATTTCTGGTTCTCTTCTTGTTACCTTTCAACACAGGACTAGCTTCCACCTCAACCACTGCTTCCTCCACCACCATCTGGTCCTCTTGTGGACTTGCAAATTGAGTTTCATCCCACTCTAGATCAGCACTACTGCCCACTCCATTTTGGTTCAACAGGTCCGACAAAAAATCCATCTTCCTTTCTACATTGCAAACACATAACGCATTAATCAAGTTGGTAGACTATCCTTTTCAGCATTGCAAACACATCATGTATGAATCAAATTAGAATAGCCCAGCTATCAATATTTAATAGATCACTTGACATTGTGATGCCTCAAGACACCAGCCAAAGTTCAGAAAAAAAAATTTTCCTTCTTCTCCTCTATCCCACCTCCCTCCCTGCTGGCCCCTTCCTCCCTCCCAGCACCACCACCAGACCCGTTCCTCCCTTCCTCACAGCGCCACCACCAGGCCAAACGCCGGTAGCAGCAGGCGCTGAGCCTCCCTCTGCGCCCGGCCTCCCTCCCCCCGCCTAGCCTCACGCCTGGAGTCCGGGGCCAGCTGCAGTGCCGCCCAACCTCCCACCACGCCGGGCCCTTCCTCCTCTCTCCCCTCATGCGCCGGCTGCAGGGCCCCCTTCGGCGCTCAGCGCCGGCCGGCCGTGCCTCCCTTCCCCCATCTCAATTTCACAGAGGACGAGCAGATCCGCACGAGGGGCGAGACGTACCCGCAGATCCGCGCGCTGCACGCGCGTATGAGCTCCTGGCCGCCTCGTTCAGTGCGGGAATGGCCCCAGGCGGCGCCGGCAGAGGTCTGCCCCTCTCTCCCTCTCCCTAAAATCTACATCTATGGCATGCGGTAGCGCTGGAATTGGAGCACAAGACCATGGGGAACGAATGCGTACCTAGCGGGAGATCTCCGTGCCGGTGCGGGAGAGCCGGCAGCTGCGGCAGCCCACGGATGAGAGAGTTGTTTCTCTCTCCTACATGTGGGAGGTCGCCCTGTGAAGATGAGGGCTCTCTCATCCATCGGGGGTGGGTTGAGGGTGTCGTTGGAGATACTTTTTGCGTTTCGACCCTCAAAAGTAGGATGAGGGAGCACCTAAGGGTTTGGTTGGAGATGCTCTAAGTTTGTGGTCACGGGCGTCCCTATCTACTTGTACTCATCTCTCTTCTCAAGAAAAATTTCCCCATCTCTCTCCTCTATCTGTCCACCTATCCTCCTGCTTCTCTCTCTTCTGTCTTTCTTCTGGTGCATGGCGCGGTGTGCAGCTCCCTCCCGCGGCGGCCTCCCACGTCGCGGACGCCTTCCGCGTCTGCAGCTGCCTCGTACGGCAGCGCCAGCGTGCAGCTCCCTCCCGCAGTGGCCTCCCGCGTCGCGGACGCCTTCCGCGGCTGCAGCCTTGGGTCGCGGAGCAGGCGCGGGGGTGGAGGCGACAACAGCGTCGTACGTCCCCGACCCCACAACCGTGGGACGGCAGCAGCGGGAGCATGGCCGTCCTCGACTTCTACGTCGCCGGGATCTCGTCCAGATGCATCTAGCAGGGCAGCCATCTAGCAAGGCGTCCACTGGGAGATTCCGCAAACATGGCCAAATTTGGTTTGGGATGGAAAAAATTTCACGAAAACTTTTTGGATTTTTTATCACTAATTTAGAGTATTAAATAAGTCTAATTACAAAACCACCTGCATGACTCTTGGTAAATTCGCGAAACCAATCTAATGTGGTCTTTGACTGCACGATTAGAGGATGGTTACTGTATCATCACTGTAGCAAATCATAGATTAATTACTGTCATTAGATTTGTCGTGAAAAGTTACACCCATTTTTGAAAAAATTTTATAAATAAATTTTATTTAGTACTCCATACGGATATTTATCTTTTTGTGTAATTTTAATGTGACTGGTAACCAAATAAGGCCAAATGTGGTGCAAGGCTGCGAGGACAAGCTCGTGGTGGCAGGAAGTCGAGTCCAGGAACAGGAGCAAGGCGAGGTGGAGTAGCGGCAGGAGGCGACGCGCAGGAGAGGCAGGGGGTCCGGCCAGCGAGGAGCTTCAACAGCCCGTCGTGTTGCTCTGGCGGCTGCGCCCAGGAGGCAGCGACGCGGCCGGGCGGAGCTGCTGCCGCGGCGGTGGGGTGTGGCTCGCGGCTGGCATTTTGTTTTTGTTTTTTTGTTTTTTAAATCAGTTTATAGGGGCGGCTGACCCCTACAAATGGATTTCTAGGAGCATGTGAGGGGGCTACCGGCTTCTACAAATCGATTTCTAGGGATGAGTGAGGGGATAGCCCGTCCCTAGAAATGAGTTTTTAGGGGCGGTTTTGTTACCCGCCCCAGAAAAAAGACATTTTTAGCAGCGAAAATTAGCAATAAGTGCGGCATCCGCTTCTAAAAATATGTTTTTACCCGCCCCTACAAATATTTTTCGTAGTAGTGCTTGCTAGTTCGTTTTAAAAAAAATACATGTCTGACCGGTGGCCGGCTTGCTGCTTCGGTGCTCTGCCGCACCACACCAGTTATACCAGTACTACATATGCAAGGTAGGCACGGCGGCATCACCAATGCAAGGGGCAAAGTTGAATGCCCTCGGGGACTTCTGTTCCTCACCACACCAGTTATACAAGTACTACATATGTAAGGTAGGCACGGCGGCATCACCAATGCAAGGGGCAAAGTTGAATGCCCTCGGGGACTTCTGTTTCTCGCTTGATTGGAATTCTTCCCAATCGCAAAGGAGCGCCCCTGCCACTACCCTCCACTGCCGCTAACCAAGCTCGCCATTGCGCCGCTCGTCCACTGCCACTGCCTTCTCCTTGCCCCACCGCCGGCCACTGCCCACCGGATGTTCGACCCCGGCTGGCCGGTGGTGCTCCCACGCCGCCTCGCCCATCGGGCTGCCACCACCCCCGGCCCCCTCCTCTAGGGCCACCGACCACGGAAGCCCTAGCAACCCCAGAACAGGGGTGGTGATCGACCACGTGCGGACAGCTGTTAGCTGGTGGCGCTGGTGTGCGCAGATGGCGTCGCGACTTGTTGACGGGCCTGCGTTCACACAGCGGCCGTAGTGCGCATGGTTAGGAGGCTGCGCGGCAGGCTAGCCCAGGTGCAGGCACTTTCACGACGGTATCCATGTGCGCAGGCGTGCAGGCAGTACGACGGCGAGCATGCCACCATGAGGATGACATCCTGGGCAGTGCGGATAGGTTGGCGACTCTGGCACAAGCGACAGCCGGCTGACTGCGTGCGAGTAGGACAAGGGGCGGCAGCGGATGGTGGTGGGAGGCTGGGAGCGGTTGCGAGGTATCCTGGTGGTGCCTTGCACCCCCCCCCCCCCTCTGCGCTCCACCTTCTCTTCTCCACGGTGGCAATGCAGATCTACATGGTATTTCGGTGCCGCCATGGTGGTGGGTCTGGGATGGTTGGTGCTCGCTCATGGCACCGAGGTGGTGTTGCAAGCTACCACAGGCCATCCTTCTAGCACAGGCTTCGCGGAGACGATGGGGAGCGAGGGGCTACCACAAGTGGCGCATGTTAGTGCGTGGGCCGGACATGTGAAGCAGGCTTGGTGGAACGCTTCAGGTGAAAGCTTTTTTCCAACGCTCTTGCCGGTGATGATGATGGCGGCGCCCACGGGCATCGTTTCTCCCCACTAGGGGTGCCATTGTGGAGCCTCCGTACTTGATGTATGGCATGTCTGCAGGTGAAAGCTCTATCCAATCTTGGACGAGCGACAACGGCGCCATTGGTGTCACTCCCTCCTTGGAGGTGTTGCTTCTCGAGACCCGGCTGAGCTTGCGGTGTTGCCATTGGTGGGGGTTGGCAGCCAACGGTGGTGGTGGCTCGATGGTTGTGGTGGTGGCAGTGTTGGTGGTTGCCTGCGTGTGGCATGTTGTGTTGTTGTGCTCTGGTGTCGGCCCAATTCGACTAGCAGAAGGTGGAGAGGCTCAAGTCAACGACCCAATCCGGCCGGGCAGAGGGAGTTGTGGCCAGGGCCGATGTCCCAATTCGACCTAGGAAGAGGTGGTGGGCTGTGTCTCTGGAGGCTTTGTGTCCGTACTTGTGATGCAGTTGTGATTCCAGTGACAGACACAACGAAGGTGAAGTTTTTGCAGCGGCTCGGTGGCGCTATGGCACTACCGACGGCAAAGAAAATCTGGATCCTTGGCGTGTCCAGCAACAAGAGTGGCGAGACCCATGCGCTTTAAAGTGGTGAATCCGAGGAGTGGTGTGCTGCGGTGGATGTGGAGAGGCCCCCACACGTTTGTGTTGTCTCAGAGATCCAGGATCTGGCGTGGCACTTCATTTGTTTTGGTGTGCATGTTGGTGTAGCGTTACTTCGGGGATGGGCACTGCATGGCGGTGGTCCTTTCGGTGTGCTGCAGTGGGTTTCTCTTCTGATTTTCTGCCAACTTGGTCGGGTCTGGGAGATCGCCGATCGCGGGTGCATGGTGGAGGAGTTGTGGTGGCTACTGGCTAGCAGCGGATTGCGGCGGCTAGTCCTGCATGGCAGCGGCTAGTTGGTGTAAGCCATCGTCGGAGTCAACGACGCTTGTGGAGGGCTACTTGTCGGATTTTCCTGCTTTGTGGTGGTTTGGTGGGGTTTCATGTTGAGTTTGCAGCAGATGCATTGATGTCTCAATCCAACTGGTTGTTGTTGAGTCGGGTTGACTGGAGTTGTGTTGATGACCCCATCCAATTGGTGGGTGGTGTTGTTGTTCGCTGTTGCGCCCAGTCTGGGCATTACCTCTTCCTTTTAATATAATCGACAGCTCCCTGCCTTATCCGTTTCAAAAAAAAAAGTCAGCATTCTTTTCCAACAATTAAAATATTTGTTAGTAATCCTATCAGGTAGGAAATGAAAAAAAAAAGTAGCCAAGGGGGTCCATAGTATCTGCCTATCTGGTTCACTCAAAATGACGTCCCTGATGACGGAGGATCTATAACTGTCTAAGATTCATAGGATAGGAGAATCCCCCTGACGGAGGATCATATATATATATTTTATTTATTTATAGAATAGGAGAATCCCGTACTTTCTTTTGTTCTTGCTCTCCTATATTCTTGAAATGCAGGACTCCGCCAGTCTGGTAGTGATTATTTTTTTTGTGAACTACAGTATATATATGATTTTCTCCAGACTTCTCCGGACACTCTGCTCGCTCATTCTTGTTCAAGGTGCCTGCCAACTTCCACCAAGAAATTTAACAAACAATGGCGCCTGCTTCGCCAAAGAATCTCTCCGCCACCGCCGCCGTCCTCCTAATACTCGTCATCCTGGCCACCAGCCGTAAGTACTTCTGATTAATCTTTTGGCCAATTGTTAACGGTGATGCTTGCATTTGCATATAGTACTCCTCTGTCCTAAAAAAATAAATCATTCTAGGATTCAAATTTTCATAAAAAAATAAGTCATTTTATCCTATTAAAAAGTGCATATGTATGTAAGAATCAATTAGTGTCAAATATGGATAATAAATAGAAACAAATATGATCGTTTTTTTTAATTTGTTCTAGAATTTTTAGAAAAGCTTTTTCCTTTGGGAACTGAGGGAGTATATTCATACCGGCATTTCTGCAGAGCCGGCGTCCGTTGCGGAACAAACGTGCAGGCACCTGAGCGGCAGTTACAAAGGGATCTGCGCTTACAGCCTCAGCTGCTACTTCGTGTGCACAGACGAGAGCGAGGAAAACATAGACGGGTCATGTGATTTCTTACAATGCTGGTGCTATACCAAATGCCCCTCTGATGAGATTGTCGCTGCTGCTGCTGCTGCTAGCGCTCCCATGATCCAGCCGTAATACACTGATGATCCCTGCCTAGCTTTCCGGCCTTAAGACCGTCCACAGCGATAGGAGTAAATGGAGGAGTAAATCTACTGTTTGACACTGTAGATGCACTGTTTGGCACTGTAGACAGAGAGGGCGTGGGAAACGAGGCAAGAGCAAATTTGCTCTTGCTCTTGCCATTGTGGACAGCCTTAGGTTTGCCCGCTACGTGCTAGCTACTGTAGATGCTGAAAAGAAGTTGATCCCTTCCGGTCCCTCATGTAGTATGCTACTTATGTTTGCCCGCTACGTGCTAGCTACCTGCCGGTGGCTTATCTGTGTTGCGACAAAATAAAAAGTGTGGACTTGTGGATCAAAATAAATTTGTGTTTTTATATATCTTGAGCACACACTATTTGTCCCACGGGCTTGTTCTTATCACCTCCCACTACTGGAAAACGGGTCATCTATTCAGACCAAAAGTACCGACCGTTGTTGCAGCCGATACTGCAATGGTGTGAGGTGCCTCGAGGACCTTCGGCACTGGGTCATGCATTAGCATCGGGTAGAATCCCCGGCCACGAAGATCGAGAATTTCATCTCGGTCTCCTGGTACCGGTTGGAGAACGAGACTGAAACTTGGTTCCAATCAGTACTGAGGAGCTTTTTCCAGCAGTATTCCGTTTGTGGCGCCTGCTGAGTGGTTGATTGCTTCTCATGTATAGTTTGATATCAATAATTAAAGATGAGTTCCGACAGCAACTCCTTGCAAAGTCAGCCTTCCAGATTCTACACACAGTGCCGCTGTCTCTCAAAGACATGTCGCGGCACCATCGCCCATCCTAATTGGCGTAAACACAGAAGAAGAGTACACTGCATGCGTTGTTGTCCAAGAAAACATGGGACCTTCACTACTACACAGCCCCACACCCATGGCACACACTTGCGCAAAACCTATTTATCGCGCAAGCTACTGGGTGCGATGCTATCGCTGAAAGCCTTTCATCTTCTTCCCCAAGCTATGGGAGGGGGAGCGACTGCCAGCGAGCTTGAGGGAGGGATGGGGCGGCATCCGGCAAGGACTGGGAGGGGGGAGCGGCCGGCGGCGGCCTAGGTGGTGGACGAGGCAGTGAAGCTTTAGAATTTAGGGTTACTAGTTTGGGGGTTTCAATGGCCTGCAACTATAGAAGAGGAGGGGACCGGGGCAGCGGAGGACAGGCAGTAATGATGGTCCGACCGGCGGAGGGCGAGGCGGCATAGTCACACCGCCAGCCGGGCAGGGCAGGACCTCCGGTGGGTGGTGTGAAAGTGCATCTAGGCCTATAGTGGGTTTGGGTGGATTGATTGACACCATGATTAAAGGACTAATCATCTTGTTTAGTATATGAGCAGGAATTAATCATCATATCAGTCATCTATGTGAAGAGATGGATTAATATTTAACAACAAAAGGCTCATACATCAAGATGTGTGCTATGCTATAATAAAATGAGACATTATTGACAAGCAAAGGTATTGCGAATGAGACAAAGTTAAATGATTATGCATAGTCTCAAGTTTGGAGATGCTTGTTGTAAGAAATGTGTATGATGTATATTGATCTAGCAAGCATGTAAAATAAAAAGGAGTATGGTTTAATTCATATGTGAGGACTCAAAGTTGAAGGCTTGCGAATGATCAAAATCAATTGTAGAAATGGTTTTCATTCTAATGGCACAAGTCAATGTGAGTTCAAGAGAGCTCTTTTGAATAAATGGATGAGATCGAGAGGCGAGTTTCAATAGACTACGCAAGCGACGGCTTGGCGTGAGCAAGGAAACAGATAATGATTAAGTCCAAAAATTTTAAAGAGACAAGGAGAATTTCATATTGAAAGGTGTCATTCATTTGAGAAGAAAAATGACTAGTGAATCAGAGATTGGATTTCATTGTCGATTTAAATGTGATACAAGCATATATGAAGCTCTATGTGATGCAAGGATGAAGAGTTGGAATCCGGGATAGTGTTTCGAGGGATTAAGCTTGGAGAAGGGCAATTGGGTTGCGTCGAAGGACCAATGCTAGGGTGAAGAAATATTCTTTGGATTCAACTTGAGGAAACTTGGTCATGTATGGTGTTCATATTAGCAAAGTATCAAATCTTTATAGAATCGTATTGTAAAGATGGTGATTTGAACTAGAAGTGAATTTCATTCAAAGACAAAGGTTCAAGCCACTAGCTCAAGGTGGAAGTGCTCATTTCAAAGAGACAAAGATGGATGCAACTCTCAGATGGACATATTGACAAAGTATGGCATAGTTCATGTTGACGAAGCTCAAGTGCATGACATTGCTTTTATATTTAATCTTGAGTATATGTATGTCGTACTATCAAGAGGGATGCATCACAAGGTGTTTTGACTATGTCTCAGTGCTCAAGTAACCCATGTGAGTTGTTGAGAGACACAAAAGCCACACGTACACATTTCTTGGGTTTGTCAGAGCAAACTCGGTGGAACCAGTTTTTGGAAATTGGTGGGAATGGTTTTGTGTCAGCCGTCTCAACGGCTAGTTGTTTGAATTTCGGTGGCACCAGTTTTGAAAACCGGTGGCACCGATTTTTACTGGATCTGTAACGGCTAGTTTTTGGGAAGTCGGGTATTTTTACCCCACGACCCCTTTAGTGGCATGGTGCTGATCCTGAGGTTGCTGTTGTGCTTCCTTGCCATTCCTTGCTAAGACAAAGCCATTCTTGCTCTCCCCAACCCCTCTTTTATGAGGTTGCTTGATCTTACGAGATCTTAGAGTCGGGGTGCAGAGAGAGAAGCCAAAGTGAGCAGTTTGAGAGCACTCAAACCCCTTGAGCACTGTTGGACATCATCAAGCCCGTGTGAAGTGTTTGTTACTCTTGGAGGTGTGCCTCCTAGACAGCTAGGTGTCGCCCGTGAGCTTCCAAGGTGTGGTGAGCTACGGGACAATTTGTGATGGTCGTGCTTCACCTCCGAAAGGGAAGAAGCAAAACTAGTGGAAGTGGGGAAGTGGTCCAGTGTGACCCGACTCGGTGAAACGAAGTTGAAAAGACTTGTATCCTAAAGAGCTTCTCAACGGAGAGTGGGATTCACTGTGCCTTAGTGGCAGCTTTGGTAGCAAGCGGTGAATCCGAACTTCGGTGAAACAAATCTTGTGTCTCCCCGCCGGTTTGACTTTCTTTGTGCATCAATTACTTTTTTTGGTGAAGTTGCTCGTTTGTGTTGTATATACTTTTTGAGTGCATGTACTTGGAGATATAGGCAATAAAGCCACTCTAATCACCATCTCCAAGTTTGGTTTGCAACTGAGTTTATTATCCACACTTTTGGTTCAGAGGGGTTCACTGCTCAGAGTAAAACTGGTGGCACCGGTTTTGACTGGCAGTGAGTTTTAATCCGCTGTTTTAGTTGAAAATTTTCATGTCATGCCTATTCACCCCCCCCACTAGGCGACATCAAGATCCTTTTACAATGGCCAGCAGTTGGAGCGAGAAGAAGGCAGCGGTGGTGGACGGGCGACAAGAGTGGTGAGCGGCAACAGACGCGACGGAGGAGGCGGGGAAGGGAAGGAAGAGTAGGTGATAGAGAAACTATTTTTTTATAGAGGTAGGGTAGGTGATAGAGAAACTATTTTAACTACTATTTTTAGTTGGAATGCAAAAAAATTTGAAATATAAATATTTGAATATGGATAGAATTTAAGTTTCATTGAATTTTTAGGGCATCAGAACGTGCTCTAAATTTACCAAATTTGAAACTTCAGGTTCATTTTGAACTTAGTTTATCATGTTAATTTTATTTCACTCATTTTCCATAGAAATATTCAATATTTTATCAAAATAATCAAATTTGGTGCAAATTTGCCCTTTACGAACAAACTTAAAATATTTCTATGGAACATCAGTCAAATAAATTAAAATGGGAAACTAAATTTAAAATAAACCTTATGTTTAAAATTTGGCAAATTTTGGAGCACATTTTCATACCCTTAAAATTCAATGAAACTTAAATTTACTCATATTCAAATATTTATATTTCAATTTTTTTGCGTTCCAACTAAAAACAATAGTTAAAATAGTTTCTCTATCACCTAATCTACCTCTATAAAAAATTTATAATTTTTAGACCCATTTAATTTATTTTTTCTTGCTATGAAAGTTGTAGGGAGAAAAAAAAGAAAAACCGCTCCGCCGTGGTGAAAATCAGGGTGGTTTTGGTCAGGGGGTAAATCTAACGGTTTCGAGAGTTCGGGGTGTAGGATGTCGAACTTCGTAGTACGTGGAGAATTCGGACTTCGGCAAGAGTTCAGGATGGCAAAGTGGACTTGTTCCTTAATTTTTCGATGTAATCTTAATAATGTTTCATTTCTCCATTTGATTTTTTTTTTGGGAAAACCATCTCCATTTGTTCACTGAATAGTACACTGTCTAGTTTCAGAACCACAGCATTCATGCCTGAACTAATCAGCAGCCAGCTCAGACACCCATGAACAATCAGCACAGCTCAATGGCCATCGCTATCACCGGATGACTCCTCCATCCTCTGCGTGATGAGGCGCACTGCGGCGTTGGCGGCGGAGAAGGCGCCGTGGAAGCTCTCCCGGTACGACAGCGCCTCGAGGTCGCCGGCCATCTTGAGCAGGATCTCCCCGAGGTCCGACCGCCCCGCCGCCAGGGACTCGCGGTACGACCGCGCGGCGGTGCGGCTGATGTCCACGTTCGCCGGCTCCGGGCAGTACTCGTCGTCCAGCCACTTGTGCAGCGTCTCCCTCAGCCACACCGATTCCTGCCGATCGAGGAGCACGAAAATGGAGGTGAGGTGAGGTGAGGTGATCTCCTGTGTTTTATGTACTTACACCTGAATTCGTAGCAGCTCGCAAACAACGATGTGCAAGAGGTTCAGAACAAGTTGGGTGGGTTTCAGGAAAGATGCGAGCTCTGCTGTCTGCTGTCTGCTGTCTGCACACTCCAACATTTATTCCTGCTTGGACTCGATTAATTTCTAGTTTTTCTACTGCACGGTGAATGAGCTAGCAGTAGGGTCAGTTCATTGGCTCCTCCCTAAATTTCGACACAATCGGCCACAGGATTTCTGCTTCGCCCTATCCATGCTGCGGATGCAAGATTCGTACCCCAAGATTCCCACTGCTCTCGCGCAGTATCTGAAATCTGAACAGCAGAAGCTGAGAGCTGGATAGAACTGCAGCAACCACCACGAGGCTGCTGCAGGAATCGATGGCCGAAACCAGACAAAGGATGGGAATTCGGAAAGAACCTGCGCCGCTCCCTCAGGCGTCAGCCAGGAATCGGGCACCCTCAGCTCCTGCACGCGGTTGTCCCGCTCCCCGCCGGAAGCTGCGGCGGCGAGGAGAGGCGGTCGTGCCGGGGAGGGTCGAGCGGGGGCGGAGGCCGCGGGTCGGGATGGATTGCTGGGGGGTGCTAGGAAAGGTTGCGCCTTTGACGGAGGTGAAGGGGAGTGGAGGCGGCCATGGAGGAGAAGGGCAGCGAAGGAGGTAGAAGATGACATTTTTTCCCCTTTTTTGAGTAGCAGAGGTTTCTGTTCTTTGGAAGCTGTGTTCTTTTAATTCATTTAATAAAAATCATATTGTCAGCTTCCTTCCTTCCTCTTGTGAGTTGGTGCATTGGAATTTCATAAGAATGTCATGATTGTTCCATATGTAAACAGTAAAATTCCAAATGGATTATTTCCAAAAACAAAATCCAAATAGATTGGGGAAAAAAAGACTTGTGTTCCAAACATGGCCCTATTTCCTTTTCTCATCAAACAACTATGTTCATAATCCTTCCCTGAACCTGATTTCTAACTCAAGTCTGTTGTTGAGAAATCACTCAGCTGAAAATGCATCCAGGTTTATGGTTACACCATGGAGCACCTGAGACACTGTTATCTGTAAATCTGCATCCCAAGATCAACGGTACATCGTCGTATTCAGACTTTTTATTAAAAAAAAACTGTATAACTTCTCAGAAATCTAGAAGACAGTTGCAGTGACTCTTCGCCAGTTTATTGGTTTCTCTATACTAATAGAACAACATACAAATGGAAAGTGAAATACATCGTTTTCATTTGCTTCATGTAGTCTTTGGAGCATCTAATTTACCTCAACAACATCAATAATTCAATACAAAATCTCATCTTGAATGATCAAGGAACAACAAATGGGTAACTTGAACAAAAACAGCGATCGAATGCAAAGTCATTGATCACAGGGTCGAAGGGTCCAGACTACCCTTGGTTTTGGATCGTCCACTTAAGGTGCTTATGCAGCCTTCTCGAGCACAAGCTTCTCAATGAGGTCCGCCGCATCCTGCACGGTTGCAATGTCTTGTGCGCTCGTTTCATCGACAGTGATGTTGAATGCCTCCTCAAGGCCCATAACAATCTCAACCTGCAGCAGAAAATCGGCATTGTTGAAGTGCTACTGTGCTTTCTGGAGCTACGGTCAATTTTAGTGGAGAGGTATTACCGTATCCAGTGAATCGGCACCAAGTTCAGCGAATTTTGATTCGCCGCTGAGAGCAGTCCCATCGGGGAGAGCTAGCTGCTCCTTCACTATACTACAAACCTTATCGATTGTCTCTTGTTTAGCCTGTTCAAATAGAATAATGAATGATGTTACTACATATTGCTCTTCAATAAATTGTTGCTACTTCAGATCAGTGCAGCAAGCATTATTTCAGCAACATCAGAGTCCAAGGAAACAAGCAATGCAGCTTTCAAGAATCAGGTGGCAAGCTTCATGCAACCTGGTAGTTTGTACTCTCTACGAGAAATACTTAAATAATTCCTTCTTTTCTTTTTATTAACTACAGGGCATTTAACTAACTTATAGAGTCTGGTATGATGTTGGAGAATGAAGACAGCCTTGACAAATACGGAACACTACCAACAGGTTGTTTCTTTATCCACCAAACTCTTTCTGAACTGGAAAGACCAATGTTAGCGACAAAGAATGAAATGATGCATACCGAACAGCAAATCTTAAGCCGAAGAGAACTTGGTCTTGAACGAATGGACACAGAAGTCATCCTGTGGCTCTGGAAGGAAACTGAACTCCGGCTTGAAAAAACATTCGTCACCTGAAATTGGTAGCACAATTCTCCTCATAAGAGGATTGTTCATATGCACATAACAACATAGAGTACAACAATGAGAAAATGAAAAGTGACATTAAAACAAGATTGACATGGTGCATATACTGCAAATAACCCTTTCTAACAAAGTCCAAAGCTCTCGTACAGGATGTTCAATAAAATTAAAATCAAACATCTAGTGAAGCTAACAGAGCACATATATAATAGCAAGATACAAGTTTGCTAAGTTTTGAAACTGGAAGTATGTTCACAACTCCACACAAACTCTAAATCCTAGACACATTTTTGGACAGGAGTGCCAGCTGGTAGATGTTTCAGGTATTTAAATATTAGGTTTGTTACATTTATTTGTACCAACCTTTACAAGATATTTTTTAAAATACAGACAAGCAGCAGAGGAAAAAAATCTTTCAAAAAACATTTCCCTCGCTTCCTGGTTAGTAACTAGCACCAGGAGCTTTTTCAGGAATTGATCTGTTGCAGGGATTTGAAATGACTAAACAAGGAAATCAGTCCATTAATACACATGGATCAAGATGTAACCAAGCTTTTCAAAGTTCAAACCAGGTGTAAATCAAATTATAACTGAGTGGAACCCAACTACATATCTTGGGATCCCATGATGCAGGACACAACGGGTCAGGCAAGAAGCACATGGCAGCATACAGTTGTAACAACATAAGTTGGTGTTTTCTATTCGGCCATCGCATCGACATCGATGTGCAGAAGTAAAGTACTGGTAAAGAAATGCTCCTTAATTAACTTGAGCAAGATCTGAGGCATGTGCTGCCATTTGCTGCGCTTGGGTCACCCCTGGACCCTTCTGCTCACTTTTTGAAAAAAAAACTTCTTCTCTCTTTGGGATCCAACTATATATCATTACCTTCTGCTCTCTTTGGAATTTCTTTAGCTACAAAAATTTTGGAATCTTTGCAGCTTGCACTAAAAGATACAAAATTGTCACAATCTGTTCATACTTCACCAAAGTCTCAGTGGCAGCCCGTAAGTTCAAATGTTTGATCCGCAAGCTTTCCACACTAATCTCAGCCCTGAAGCCAATTTTCCTCATAAATTACTGCTATGATTCTAAGTTATTACAGAAATTCAAAGGGAATTGAAGCAAATTTAACTGGTACTATCTTTAAGTAACTGTGGTTTGCCTTCTTTACATGAGCAAGAGTCAACGAGACTAATCATAGGCAAATTTCCCAACAAAGATCACGCGAACTTGTTGGCAACAAGATCCCCTGTATCCAGGAGAACAGAAATGCCCAGCAAAAAACTCTAGTGGTGCCCAGTGAGCTCGAATCTAATCACACCAAGCAACCGAATCAGAACCGAGGAAGCATCACCAGCAACTATGGCATCAATCCATCCATCTAAAGTTCTAAACCAACCACCACTCAACCACCCCAAGAACCCAACGAATCACAACCTAAAACCCACAAATCTGTACCAACCGAAGATTCACGCTCCTCGCATCATCAAGATTCAAGAAACAGGCACAACCCCACGGAACAAGCTACCAAGCCATGCCAAGAAGCGAGCCGCACCTGGCGCCGTGCGGCGGCCGGCGAGAAGGACGCGGCGGCGGCGGTGGCGAGGGAGTGCGCCATGCTCTCGGATCGGCGGGCGGCGGCGGGACAGAGAGAGGCTGGCTGGTGATGCTCGCCGGGGAGGGAGGTCAGTCAGGTGAGGCAGAAGCTACCACGCAGCCGCAGCGGTGGCAGTAGTGCGGCGGGCGAGGCGATAAATAGATAGACAGGGCTCAGGTCTTCTCTCAGGATAAAGAAAGCATCCGTCCGAAAATGTCTGACGACGGTGCACGCTCTCGTCAGCCACAAAATGGGAAAACGAGGATCCCATCGATGGTGATGCTCGGGGAGGCGAGGATTTGCACGAATGCGCGATGACATGAACGTCTCAACTGTTTCTGAGGCCGTGCCATTTAGGATTCTTTTTTCTTGAGATGAGGACAATTGGAAGATGGATAGATTAGTGGAGAATAAAGTGGTATCTCGCACTGAAAAAGATAGCTTTGGGTTTGTGATTTGGGTTTACTGCACGTATCACCGTTACCGGAGGTTATGAAGGAGACACACCATGAAAAGATGATTTCGTTGCTTGGACGCTAATACTCAAATAATATCATAAAACCATCGTGATAATAACGGCATCACATATGGTTGGCACACGAGTCTAAAAATACCACTACCTCTGTCCCAATACAAGGGCATCACATAAATACAAGGGCATCACATAAGGATCGGAGGAGCAAAGTAATGTAGATAGCAAATGACAATTTTACCCCTGTTCAAAGATTACAGATGGACTGAAAATAACAATAATGGTCGCAGAGTAGTTTGAAAAATAAACTTGAATAGCGTTCTGGCCTTTTAGGCCCAGCTGAGCTGGGTGCTTCATTTTTTTATTATAATTAACTAATGGGTCCATAAAGTGCTTTACTCCCTATACTCCGTACACAAGTTGTCATATTGGACGTTTAATTTGGGAAATGTTTTGAATCTTGTAAGTGCAGTCAATAGGGGACGGAGGGAGTATATTTTTATTCGGAAATTTGTGTACAGGACACTCTCAAAATGTGATTTTGTGCGCTGCACACTCCACTCTTTGAATTAGTCTGCAGCACACCTTGAATTTGTATTTTCGTGCGCTGCACATTGCCGCACTTAAACAATTCTTTTTCAATATATGAGTGAGAGAAGGCCGAGTAAAATGACCAAAATACCCCCAGAGCCTTATCTCTCACCCTATCCATTCCCCCCACCCCCGGCGCCCGTGACGGAGCGCATCCGCCGCCCCCCCCCCCCCCCCCGGCCGCCTCACAACGGCGGCGCCCTGCGGTGAGCGCGTCCACCGCCCCTCCGTCCGCGTGGCGAGCGCAGGGACGGCCCGGCGCCCATCCGTCCCCTCCCCTGCTCCGAGCTCGCCGTGGCCGGGCTCCATTTCCGGGCGAGCGGGGCGGAGGCGGCCATGGCAAGTCGCCGTTACCGTCGGGGCAGAGCGCGGCCATGGGCGCGTGGGCGGAGCGTCGCGGGGGCGTGGGCGGCCTTGCGCTCCTCCTCCGGCCTTTTCCGGCGCCCCTCCTCCGGAGCTGCCGTTGGCGCGGCGTGGCTGGGCTGGCGTGTTGCTCCTCCCTCGCTGGCCGAGGGCCTCCATGGCGTCGAGCTCCCCCTCCCCTGCCCTGCTCGCGTCCCGGCGCGGCTAGCAGGACGACGCTGGCAGGAGAGGGCGCTCGTGCGGGCGGCGTGGGGCCAGGCACGGCGGCGCCCAAGTGCGGCTCCGCTCCTGCCCGAGCTCGCCGCCGTCGCCTCCCTCTCCTGCACGCGGCCCGGCCTGGAGCTCGTCGCAGCTCGGCTCCGCCGGCCATGCCGCCCGCCGGCTCTGGCCCTCCTTCGGCCGCCCCTCCCATGCTCCCTCCGCCGGCGTGGTTGCTCAAGCTCGGGAGCAGCTGCTTCCTTCCCCGCACCAGCGCTCGCTCCAGATCCGGCGTGCGGGGCTGCGGCCGGACGGAGCAGGCGGCCGACGGCGGAGGCGGAGCAGGCGGCGTGCGGCCGGACGAAGCAGGCGGGCGCGGGCGCGTGAAGTCGGAGGAAGAAGAAGACGCCCCTAACTGCCCTTCATGGTAGACGCGAGGAGGGGAGAGGAAGAGGATGACAGGTGGGCCTAGGGCAAAAATAGTCTATTTACATCTTCATTCAGCTGAAAATGATTATTATAATTCCTATGATGTGTTGCAGACCAAATCAAACATTCGCGGTGTGTTAGGGACAATATTCAATTTTGTGATGTGTTGCACACAAAATCACACTTTCACAATGTCTGGTAGACAAATTTCCCATTTTTATTTCCAACTCTAGATAAGCAAAATAAGACATGCACAACACACTGTTAACGCGTCATTGATACCATGTGTCATTTTCGTTTTTCTTTCTTCCTCGTGTTTTTCTCTCATCTTCTTTCTAATCTCTTCCTTAATTATTTTCTTATTTTTTATAGATTACACAATACAACTCCGATACTCACAAGGCATGCACACTCACACTCCTATGAAAACACATACGCAAACTCTATCTCCATGAGCATTTTCAAATACTAAGCCGACAAATTTTCGAGATTGACGAAGTCACCACGGGCGACTTGCTGTCGACAGGAACATCGCAACGTCGTTAAATTATAAAATATTTGCTCCCATAGGGAGTTAAAACCCAAGATATAAGATACTACCGAGGCTCTTGTAATCACTAGACTACAAGCTCTTTCACAACTATTTTCTTATACTCATTGGCTATTCTAAAACCTAGTAAGGGGGTGTTTTGGAATATGGACTAAAAAATAGTCCCAGAGACTTTTTAGTATTTAGAAGTATTAAATAAATGTTAATTATAAAACTGACTTTTTAGTATTTAGAAGTATTAAATAAATGTTAATTATAAAACTAACTGCAGAACCCTGGGGCTAAACTGCGAGACGAATCTAATGAGGTATCTTAATCCATGATTAGCGAATGGTTACTGTAGCATCATTGTAGCAAATTATGAATTAATTAGGCTCATTAGATTCGTCTCGCGAAAAAACACTCAGCTGTCAAAAAACATTTATAAACAGATTTTATTTAATACTATAAAATAGTAAAATTTCTTTTGATGTGATGGGGACTTCTGAAAAAAGTTGAGATCCAAACAGGGCCTAAATCTTATGTCACCTGAGTGCCATGCAATATCTGAAAAGAAAAGGAAAAAAAACAGGCATCAACACTAGCCTGAATGCAACCGGGCTTTCCGCGGGCCCAACACTAGCTATAGCAGACCAGGGTAACCCACAAGGCCCACCCCGATCTCGTCGTCGTCATCGTCTTCTCTCCGACTTCGACCCAGCTAGGGCCGGCGCACCCTTTTCCCCTCTTCGCCTCCACCGGCGTTGCCTTCTCTGTCGATCGGTCGCCTGCGCCGCCTTCGCCCGAACACCGCCAGCGGCGGCCCCGTCATCCCTCGCCTGCACCGGCCTTCGCGTCTGTAGTCTCCCGGTGCGTCCCCTTTCCTTACTCATCTGCGCCGTCCCGGGCAGTGGTTCCCCTCCCAGATCTGGGGCGGACCGGCGTTTCTTGATTCCTCGACGGATTCGTAGCTGTGTGGCGAAAAGATGATTTTTTTGTTGTTGTTGGTGGGTTGGTTTTGGCTGTTCGTGTAGGGGGTTCTCGAGG
Organism: Panicum virgatum; assembly: GCF_016808335.1. NCBI lineage: Eukaryota > Viridiplantae > Streptophyta > Magnoliopsida > Poales > Poaceae > Panicum > Panicum virgatum. The sequence continues at coordinate 54,348,823 of NC_053138.1, forward strand.
TGGGGCGGGCTTCGCCATGACGTCGGCGAACTCGGAGGAGGTGGACGATCTGCTCCTGCAGGCCGCCGGCTGGACGGGGAAGAGCCAGCCCCGGCCGAGCAACCAGCGGTGGAACTCCGGGGGGAGCGGCTCCGACGACGACGACGACGACTCGGACGCCGCGCCGACCTACTCGAGGAAGAAGCCGCCGTCGCAGGTGCCGCTCAAGAAGCGGCACCAGCCGGAGAAGGGCGGCCGGAGGGGCGGCGGCGGCGGCGGGTGGCGGGGCGACGATGACGACGACGACGACGACGGGAGGCGCAGCGGCGGCGAGGACTCTGACAGCGCGCCGTCGGTGGGGAGCGACCTGTACAAGGACGAGGAAGATAAGGAGCAGCTGGAGAAGATGTCGGAGCTCGAAAGGGAGCTGATCCTGGCTGACCGGGGCACCCGCATCGATGACTACAAGCTCAAGCAAATGGCGCGCGCGTCCTCATCCAAGGCGGCGAAGGCGGGCTCCCGGAAGGACAGCAGCCCGCCCCCGCCGCCCAGCCGGATGCGTTCGTCGACCCGAGCTGATAAGTCGGGGTCGGCCACCAAGAGCGCGCTGGATGAACTGAGGGCCAAGCGGATGAGGCAGCAGGATCCAGAGGCGTACCGCAACAGGTTCAAAGACCTGCTCTCAAAGAGCGGCTCACCTACTAAGCGCAGGGCTGCGACCCCCCCAAGTGATGGGAGCAACGATGGGGATACCAGGGGGAGACTGAATGACCATGGGAGGATTGCTGACGATGGCAGGGATGATGAGTTTGATGAGTCCCCCAGCAGGCTTGACCCGCTCAAGTTTGATGATGTGAAGAGTATTACCCTCAGGAGGTCAAAGCTGGTGAAGTGGTTCATGGAGCCATTCTTTGAGGATCTCATGTCTGGGTGCTTTGTGCGGCTTGGCATTGGCAAGACAAAGAGTGGGACCCCGAGATACAGGCTTTGCATAGTGAGGAATGTGGATGCAAGTGATCCGGATCGCAAGTACAAACTGGAAAACTACACGACGTACAAGTATCTCAATGTTGTATGGGATAGTGAGGCTAATGCTGCTCGGTGGCAGATGACTCAGGTATCAGACTCCCCACCCAATGAAGAAGAGTTCAAGGAATGGCTGCAAGAGGCTGAGAAGAATGGCGTCCGTATACCGACTCGTCAGGAAGTGCAAGAGAAGAAAGATGCCATACAGGAGGCCTACAACTTTGTGTATTCTGCTAAGACTGTGCAGAAAATGCTGCAACAGAAATCAGCTGTGAGGCGTCCTATCAATGTTGCTGCTGAGAAGGATCGGTTGAGGAACGAGTTGGAGATGGCTCTGAGCCAGAAGAATGAAGCTGAAGCAGAGAGGATCCGCGCAAAGCTGAATAGTCTGCAGAACATGTCGCAGCCAATGTCAAAAAATGAGAAGGCTGCCAGGTTGGAGGCTATGAACAGGAAGAACCGTGCTGAGAACTTCAAGAACGCTTCAGAACTGAAACCTGTTAATACAAGTTTGAAAGCTGGAGAGGCTGGTTATGACCCTTTTTCAAGGAGGTGGACAAGATCAAGAAACTATTATGCAGCGAAGCCAGGAGGAGATAATGCTGAAGAAGTGGCCAATGGGTCTAATGGCAGTGCAGTGGCTGGCAATGAAGATGTGAAGAACAAAGCTCAAACTGGTACAGCAGCCACAGCGGCAGCTCAAGTGGCAGCGGCTGATGCTGGGAAACTGGTTGATACCAATGCACCAGTGGATCTTGGAACAGAATCAAATGCGCTGCACACATTTGAGCTTCCTATATCATTGTCTGCTCTGCAAGAATTTGGTGGAGCCAAGGGCCTGTTTGATGGTTACATGGCAAGGAAACAGAAGATAGAAGCTACAATGGGGTACAAAGTGCCTGACAATGATGGAAGGAGGCATGCTTTAACCCTGAGTGTGAGCGACTACAAAAGGCGACGGGGACTCCTCTGAAGGGGTATCTGTGCGTCTGCAGGCCGCTCAGCAGATTCAACAACTATCTGCCTGGCTTCAGTGCCTCAAAATTGCTGTGACAATTGTCCAGATTACCTGCATTTTCCCTTGTTTTCTTAGAAGTAATACATGGAACATGCAGTCTATACAGTTTCTTCATAAATACTACCTGCTGTATGACTGATTAAGTTGCTGACATCATGTTTATACCTGTGGATTCTGTTGACATCTTATCTTTGTTGTTTGACAATATATGCAAGTTGCAACAGCTTGATTCCATGTGGCTTTCTTTTTCCTGTTTCCTGTTTTACAAGGCGAATGTATGCAACATTCGCAGCAGAGCTCATTAGCTCATACACTCTTGTCAAATTGTGCCATCTGTGATGTGATTGATGTCATGTTGGGGTATCTCTAAATATTCAATTCCTGTTTCCTCGTTTAATTCTGCGTATCTGTAAAATTTATGTAGGTTTTACTTCTGCGATCTCACAAAATGTATGGCACATCACCATGATTTACAGCAATAGTATTACTCACCATTTAAGCATGAAAAATGCAAAATTTGCATAAAACGTGGTAAAATATCTGCAAGATACGAAGCATCTCAAGAAGCTTCACAAGCCGGACTTCCAAGAAAGAAACGTGGCAAAAAAGGATGGATGAACTCTGACAATACAAAAGAGAGCTAGGCTTGTCACAATACCACTCCCCACTCCATCAAAATTCCCATCCACGTGCTCTGAAAGCGACCCAACATTAGGTACAGTGTACACGAGTAGATCAGATCTGCATATGTTTTTTCATGCAAGATAAGGAACCATGGCAGCTCTTATTCATCTTAGATCCACCAGATGGGTTTTCGATGTTTCTTTGTTTGTCATTATTATTTACTACAGAGCTATGGAAGCCTCATAATCAATAGATTACGCAAAGGGTTAGCACTTGGACCAGCATTAATCATTCTTCGCCTTGATAAACTTCTTGATGATGCCCATCATCTCGCCTCCAGGGAAGCGTCCAAGGCTGCCCCTCGCAGCAGCGATCTCATTGAATTCATAAACAGAATCGCCACTGAATGCTTTAAGCTGATCAGGCTTGTGCTCGGTTGACTCCAAATTGTCTACCAAATCATCTCCAGATTTTACTGAAGGGAGCGGGAAATCATCAAGGGGTGTGTCCATCACGTTATCCTCCCCAATGGCTCCCACATAATCTCTCAGCCTGCATAATGCAAATGGGACAGGTTCGAAGCTATGGTCACCGTATTCAACAGGAGTAGAATGGTCTCCTGTGACACAAAGGAAGTACTGGTAGTGTCCCGCCTTTTCAGCTTCCCAAAGAAGCCTTGCAAGCTGACCAATAGCTCGATCAACAGCTTCTAGACCCCGTACCTTTAGCTTGACAGCCTTATCATGGCCAGCATCGTCAATGGCCTACAGCAACATTAGGAGAGGACCTATCAGAACCACACCGTCAATATTAGAATGAATATGACCTGAAATTTGCATTTTACCTTTATGTGCAAGAACCCAAAGTCATATCCATTTTCTCTTCCAGCTTTATATTCATCCTCTCCAGGCTCAAAAACACGAGGTGGTGCATCCATAGGGGCAGAGAGTGCCTTTGCTATAGCTTTAGCTTTAGAAGTTAAGAGAGTACGATAATCTCCGGTTGCTCCAGGTGCTTCAAGGATATCAATAACCAGTGACAGCCCTAGGCCAGCTATGATCTTAGTAGGAGCTACCATGCATGGTGCAAGTCCATGCTTGGTTTCAAAGGCAGGTACCTAACAGAGCCACATGAAAATTCATTATGAAGTTGTTTCAGATGTATCAGGTTCCAGCAGGATAAAAAACAAGCCAAATTAGCGCAAAAGCATGCCAAATCCACAAATGCATATAATATAAGCCTGAGAAAGCTATCTATACCAATCTTTTATCATGAATTCATGATACTACAGTACCATTTACATACTTTACACTAACCTCAATCCGGATGCCACAGCCTCGCAACAGCACAACATTTGCAATGTTCTTCCCTTCAGCTGCACGCTTCGCGTTGATGGGGTGAGAAACCAGTATGCGTGTGATCTCCTTAGAAAGCTCGTTGACAACAGCTGCAGTGTTTTTAGCTTCTTCTGAATCATCCAATGGTTCAGCTTTCAGATGCAACCGGTTGTCCTTCAAGGGATCAGTTCCAGAAATGTTCCCACTCAGCTTTGGCCCTTTGACAACCACACCACATCTGTGCTCAGTAGCATACCTGCAGAGAGAAGGGGATGGATTACAGTAGTAACTACACACCGTACATGCTCAAAGCGGCAATGAGGAAAAGCACGAATAAGGAGTAAGTACTGCACCTGACTCTGACTTCATACTCAGGAAATGATGGAAGCTTCATCCCATCCAACGCAGCACAGAGGATAGGGCCTTCCTCCTCGAAATGCCGATCTGCCCTCCTGCTGACAATAACCCCCGTGTTCTCATCCAATGTAGCAAAGTTGGACTGCAAGCAATTTGTGGAGACAATTCAGTGATGGGATACTAATATATTCAGCATTTGATACACATGCTGACATGCTATACGGAAACATTGAATACTGTTCGGGAAAAAGAAGAAGAAATAAAACATAGGTGAAATATGCTTCTTTCCCACTATAGGGGCTCAATTTCAATGATCCAAGCCACTGCTAAGCAGAGCTAGAGCCAAAGGTTTAACAAAAAAAAAAGAGTGTGGTCAGATTTAGTTACTGCATGCACACTCTTGAATGATCTGAACCATTGCTAACTAACTAACTAGGATTACAGCCTAACATTCTAACTACGCCGAGCTCCAATTAACACTGCAAAACAAAACACTCAATGGTCTGTTTGAACATCAATTACTTCTGGCCATACAGATACAGCTGACAACTGAAAGAATCAGGTTTAGCAATCGAACAGCGAGAACACACTGTGATCTGAACCGAAACTAACTCATAGGATGAACCTAAACTTATCAAGCTACACAAGAACGGGGGTGCCGGCCAACCTTGAAGGCGATGTCGCCGGGCGCCATGGCGAGCCCGGCGCCCATGGACTCGAACGCGCCGCGCCCGCGGTAGTACACGCGCGGGTCGTACCCGAGCAGGGAGAGGTGCGCCGTGTCGCTGCCGCACGCGAGCCCCGGCTCCACGGGGTCCATGAGCCCCGCCACCCCGGCCGCCGCCACCGCGTCCAGCCGCGGCGCGCGCGCCGCCTCCAGCGGCGTGCGCCCGCCCAGCGACGGGATCGCCACGTCCCCGATGCCGTCCACCAGCACGAACGCCACCCGGCTCCGCCTCGGCCCCTTCCCCTCCGCCCCCGCCGCCATCGCCGCCGCCGCCGCCGCGAAGGCCACTCGCCTCCCCTTCTCCCCTGCTCTCTCTGCTGCTGCTGCTCGCGAGATGCCTCTGCCGCGTTCTGGTTCAGCGGTGGCCCGGCCGGGTTGGGTCCGGTCCGGTCGAACCGTCGGGGCGGTTCGGGATCACGCGTCGAACCGGCCGGTCCGGTCGCTACAAGAACCGGGCGAGCCCGAGGCCCGGTCCCCAAATCTGCAACGCTTGGCGCTCGCTCGGCTCCGCCCCTCCGCTCGCCCCCGCCCGATCGCCGCGTCCCCTCGCCGCCGGTGATCGCCGGGGAGCCGCCGCAGCGCCGCGCCTGTGGTTCCCGCCGCCACCTCGGCGCCCTCCCCTCCTCCCGCGCCCCGCCCGCCGGCCTTGTGCCCTCCTGCGCTGGGGGGGTCCCTCTCGCCGCGGAATTTGGCATGTGACGCGGGGGCGGCGAGGACGAGGAGGCGCCGCCGGCGGGGGCGGATGCGGCGGCGGCGCGGGGTTGATTGATTGATTGGATTGGATTTTGAGATTGATTCTTACCTCTCTTTTTTTCGAGATTTTTCGAGGGAAGCGCGTGCTTCAGGAATTCGGTTGCTCCAGGTGAGACACTTGTAAATATAATTCTCCGTGATTTTTTTCACTGAATTAATTTGTCGGTATCTGCCATTACTCGATCTAAATTTTTAGGCAAGTGGGAATCTGCTGGCGAGCCCCTGATTTGTGGAATCTTTGAATGATCCGGGCACTTTTTTGGTTAGGAATGTGATCTCTATTGGGTGCATGTTGTAGTAGAGATAACGCATATTTGCCTTTAAATGGCGGCATTTGTTTGTGACGGTGGAATACTAGTTAGTCACATGGGCTACATTGTTTTTTGGGTTAATTAGATCTGTGCCATTATAACTTCACCGTTTTTAAAGTGCACCATTACTTCTCAAGAAACTATGCCAGTGCCACTACAATTCACCTGCCGTTGGAAATACGCCATTATGTACGTCTAACACCATGTTGGGCCCACTTGCAGGCGTACCCATACGCCCCTGCCCCCTCTCTCCACTCACTGACATGTGGCCCCCACATGTCATCCCCTTCCTTCTCCTCTCCTCGTTTTCCTCCATAGCCTCCTCCTACTCGCACGCCGGTCCGCCGCCGCGCCGGTCCGCCGCCGCGCTCCTCCTGCTCGCCCGCTGCCCACCCCCCTGCTCGCCGCCACCGCGCTCCTCCTGCTCGCCCGGCACCGCGCTCCTACTGCTGTACCCGCCCTGCTCGCCGCCACGCGCTCCTCCTGCTCGCCGGTTCCGAGCTTCGGCCGCGAGCTCCGCCTGTTCTCACCGCAAGAAGCAGCGGCCGCCGCCGCTGTCCCGAAGCATCCCGAAGCCGCCGCCGTCCTTCATGGCAGCGCACACCGCGGCGAGCTCGGTCGCAGCCTCCAGCACCTCGGCCTCCCGCGGCGGCAGTCCCCTAACCCGCCCGGGCGCTCGGCCGCCGGCGGCGCGGCTCGCTCGATGCGGACGCCCGCCCGCGCGCTCGGCCGCCGGTGGCGCGGCTCGCTCGATGCGGACGCCCGCCCGCGGGCTCCGCCGGCGGCGGCGCGGCTCGCTCGATGCGGACGCCCGCCCGCGACTCCGCCGGCGGCGGCGCGGCTCGCTCGATGCGGACGCCTGCCCGCGCGCTCCGCCGGCGGCGGCGCGGCTCGCTCGATGCGGACGCCTGCTCGCGCGCTCCGCCAGCGGCGGCGCGGCTCGCTCGATGTGAGGAAGCAGCGGCCGCCGCGCGGGAATCCACGGAGAGGCAGCACGGGGGAGGGGGCTGCGAAGGGCGCCGTCGCGCGGGGCTGCGGTCGGCGCGGGTGGAGCCGCCGGAGGTGGAGTGGGCGTGTCCTCTCCCTCCTCCATCGACGGTGGCGCTTGACCAGCGGCGGTGTGGCTCGCTCCACACGGACGCCCGCACGCTCGGCCGGCGGCGGCGCGGCTCGCTCCACGCGGATGCGGCCCGCGCGCTCGCCCGGCGACGAGCAGGGGGGGCCTGCCCGCGGGTGAGCAGGATTGCAGACCGACGTGCGAGGCAGAGGAGTCCGGGGGTGGGCAAAAGGGTCCATACGGAAATACGGTAGGGGAGGAGACGCGTTCGTACGTCTGCAACTGGGCTCCACACGGCGTCAGACGTACATAATGGTGTATTCCAAACATCAGATGAATTGTAATGGCAGTTGCATAGTTTTGCGAATAGTAATGGTGCGGTTCAAAACCAGCAAAGTTACAATGGCACAGATCCAATTAACCCTTGTTTTTTTCCCTTTTAGACTTGAAATGTTGTTTGATTTGAATTTAGGGGATGATACTGACTGTAATGGTAATATCACAATTTGCAGTACCAATGCCGTGATAGATTTGTGCTGTTTAATTTGCGGTAACATCAGGTGCTAGAGTGTAGAATGTGGTGGTGGACTGGTGGTAGAACATCCCATTGTTTCAGCAGTTGTTTAGGTATTTTGGTCGTTTCACTTTATAGGCCTGTCGTGGTGTGGTAAACCACAGCCGGGTGGCTGAATGCACCCGCCTAAGCCCAGAGGGTGAGTACTCGGGGGTTAGCTAGGACTAGTTCGATCTCGCAGGAAGAACACGAAGAACACAGCAGGTTTAGAGTGGTTCGGGCCGCCGGAGTGTAATACCCTACGTCCACTGTGTGTTGTATTGCTTGTGTTCCCTTAGCCTCGAGAGAGTCTGGGAGAGCCTCGGCGTGTCCAGTGCCGAGTCCAGCGTGAGTCTGTCTATCTGAAGCGAGCGCCTCCCTTTTATATCCCAAGCGAGGCGCGTACATGGCCGTTGGGTCCCCGACAGGTGGGTCCAACCGATGTAGTATAAAATAACGTACTGTTCATACATTATGGCGTTGCAGGCGAAGGAGATCTCATTCCTGGATTTCCTTGCCTGCCCGTGTGAATCCTCCGTCCAGCATACCCATGCGCTGTCTTGTCGAAGTGGCGCCAAGTGTAGCTTACGGCGTCGCCTGCAGCGTAGCTGAACGGGCCGTGTAGCTTGCGGCGTAGGCGGCATGATGGAAAAGTGCCGTGCCGTCGTATCCATTTAATGCGGCAGACGGGCTCTGCGCGGATGCGGCGCATGCGGCTGCACTGTGTACCTCAGTAATATGCGGTCTACAGTGACGACTGACAAAGGCTGCCCCGCGTGCCGCGGCGGCAGAGCATGCCTCAACCACCCCGCATTGAATGCGTTGGGTGGGCGAGTCTTCCAGCGGAAGACTCGCGCCCGCGCCTGCGGGACACGTGGCGGCTCCGGACCCCCCCCCCGGGCGGTATGTTGGTTCTACGTACGTGGGAGGTCCGGATGGACGCGGGAGGTCCCGGACCCCTATGGGGGGTCCGAGCCCTCGACTGTTGGTTCGGAGCTCCCCCTCCTCAGGAACACGTGGCGTCACCGGACCTGTCCCAGAGCGGGGAGCGGGTCCGGGGCCGTTGGCCCGGTGAGGTAAGAGCCTGACCCGTGGGGCCCGGCTGCTCCGCCCCTTATGGCGTAGTTACGGATGACTACGCGAGTCCTGCCTTGCTGCAGTAGAAGTGGGTATCCCTGCTACAGGGTACCGACAAGGCCTGAGGTTCAATAGGCATGAAGAGATCGAGGGCCTCAGGGTATGTAGCATGCATGGAAATTAAACATTTACAAGCACTAAGTGACAAGTGGGCCCAGCACACAGGTGATTTTGTCTTCTGGGACAGGTTGCATTATGATGTTGTTGAGGAATCACAGGGTTCTTTGATGTTGAACTGTAGCGTTAGGTGTGCAGTTTTGCTCGTTGTCAGAGTTTTGGGGTTAGTTTTTTTTGGATGGCTGGTAGGGTGGGGTATATTTATTCTGCTATCTGTATGCACATAATTATCAGTTTGTAGACCTAATTTTGATCCCAATTGGTGTGTATGCCAGTTGGTTTGTAGTTTTGAGGTTAACGTAGAAGCATATGAAACTAACTTTAGCAAGATCTTATTCTATACCTGGGAGGCTTTATATCCTGACAAATCACCGGAATCCTGAAATTACCAAATAAACACTCTTTATTTCAGATTTATGGTTTTTTATTTCCTTTCATTTAAAGTTCAATCCTCTAGTTAAAAACTTTCTTTCTTGGTTCAATTCATTTTTCTGAACTTTAGACTCAGAGAAAATGCGAGATCCATGCAGCAGATTGGGACTTGTGGGCACAGAAAGCTAAATACCATAGGATAGATAAGGTAAGACCTAGGGCAGGGAACTTCTATATATAGATGCCGAATATGCAATTATGAAACTTGTGAAGGTGATTATGATTTGCACCATAGAATTTTTTTTGCTTTCTTCAACCTTCAGCTAACATTAACATATTGTATCCTTTTAACTGTTTGTATCTGTATAATGTAACATCTTTATTCTTTGGTTAACATGTAACAAGAGTTGCAGCTTCATGAAGTTCTTGTTTGTGTGCATGGTTGCTGCTGAGGATTGGTAGAAACAATATTGCTGTATGGTCTGCCTGAAACTTTAGTAGGGTATCATCGAGAACCATTGAAACCTTAGTGGACAGTGGACACTGGACAGAGATAATTATGTTTGAATTATATGGTAACAGTTAGGCTTGATAATGTGCTCCCCTATGTCACTTAGATCCAACTACTATACCTGTTTGAATTATATGTCAGTTCTGGCATGTAACAAATGTGGCTGGATTGTAGGTTGCATTTCAAAATGGTTTGCATGCCGGGGCATTTTAAAATGACTTCTGTGCTGAAGCTTGTAATGATGGAAAATCACACAGCACCAGGTAAAGTATTGCTAATATTTTAGCTTATTTTGGCTTTCTAATTAGCTTGTCAACTTCATCGACAATACTTCAATAGAATGGCTTTGAGGCTTGTGTCCAGAATAAAATTAAGAGAAACTTATATTGCATAGTTAGGTTGGAAATTAGATTTAGTATTTGTGAAGGGTACTTGTTTCATGTACTTGCTTGATGTTATTGGATTTTGTGCGGTCCACTAATAAAACTATTTATGATTAGTTCGGATATAACTATTCATCTACAAAATCTTCTGTGGATTCAATGGACAGTTTAAATTGTAACTGAACTTGATTATATTTAACTCAATGGCTCAATGTTGGGCTGCACTTGTTTTATGTTCTGGAGCAGAAATAGCATAGGTCCATAAGTTCTTACTCAGTTTGGATTATTGATTTGATTTGCAAAATTTTGAAATCATGTTTTGTATTGTGCATTATGAATGTTTGTGTGTGGATTGTCTTGGTTTATACTAGCTAATAACATTCAGATATCTCATGTACATGCAAACCAAAAATGGTCTGGTTTTTGTTATGTGTTCGTAGTCACAGCTAGTTTATGGTTGATCTTTTGATTGTTGTCCATCTTTTGTTCCTTTCGTTTCTTTTCGTCTCTCTTGAATGAATAAATGTATAAAAACTTAGGGACTGGCACTGAAATGATGCAATCCCTGTATGTTGTCTATTTGATAATGAAAAGAGTCGTGCTGTTACTATGGCAGATGATGTGATCCATGAGATGACTACTGCACAGGTCCTGCAAAAGCAACTGTTTGATGCACACGAACCAAATTTACTAGATGAAAACGGTAAGCTCCCCTTGCTGATATTTCAGTTATTTTCTCTAGTCTCTAGTACTAAGGGTCCAGGTGGCACAGGTAGATTTTTTTAGTGCTACCAGCTTCTGGCTCATATGTGTGTGTGTTTATTTTTTGTTAGCATGATCTTTTGCGGCTACCATATGCGTTTATATTGCCTGCTATGTATACTACTGGGGATTTTACTCCTGCAAACAGAGAAAAGAGAGAAAGGAGGTATGAAGGTTAAAAATGAGAGGGATGGGGGCACACAAAAGAAGAGAGCAGGTGAGGAGTGCTCAAGTGAGCCCCCTCTTCATGACCCCTTGGGTCCTTTATATAGAGGAGGGAGTTGGGTACAGCATTCATAAATAGACCCTTGGGAGGCCTTTACATGAGGCCCTATTGCTGCATGGCTGAGCCATTCCCTCAACATGTACTTTGTTGTGTTTTACGACAGATGGTTCTAGTATACCAGATATTTGTACTCACATGTAAAACTTACACGTTTATGCCACAACTTAGTTTATTAACAACCAATAAATTTGTGCAGATATGCATATATTTGGATCAAAACCTATGGCCGATCCTTTGGACCTGGTAACTTTGATGAATTTACCTATATGCTTTCCCTTTTTTGCCTATGGCTGATCCACTGGATCAAAAACTTTTATCTTATATTGAAGGTCTGCTGTAGTACTTGCAAGAAGCCAGTCAAGGCTAGCCAATATGCAGTTCATACAGGTGCCATTAACATTTTTGCTTTAACATTATGTAGGGGTAACTACTTATACTTAAGTTTAGTCTGCTCATATTTTAGGTGTAACAAATCTTGTCAAGTTTGTGTAACCCATCACTGATCTTCTGTGAACCAGGCTGTGAACATTTAATCCACAAATTCAAACTCATAATATAGCACAAATCAAGATTTTTCAACGCATAAATTGTACATTTTGTGAGTTATATGTGAAAAGAAGTCCTAATTTTTTAAGATTTACATCATTTAACTTAATAATTGACTAGTTTATCTTGCTTACAATTTTGATACACCTGCTTAAAAAAGCTGGTGGCATTGCCATTTAAACCATCAGTTTCTGCACTGGCCAATAATCTTGATCAAAATGAATTATGGTCAAATCCCTTATTTGTTTTTTTAAATATAAACTTTTTCGTTACTTATTTTATTGCACCCATTGTTTAAGATGAATTCTGTCATAAAATGTGTAGCCCACCTTTGGAAACTTTGACGATGTATATACAACCTTGCATGGAAATGGTATCAGTAAATTTGTGATCAGAAGTATTCAGTAATTTTTTGGCCTTTTCATTGAGACATTTGTTTTCATTATGCAGAGCGATGTAGTTCAGGGAAGGTAAATACAAATGATGCAATGGGTATAGATCATGCCAGTCCTACAAAGCCCCCAAAGAAGGGCAGAAAAATAAAAGTGATAAGTAATGGAAGTATCCTATTGTTTATGAGGCAGCCTGCTTGTTATTGTTTAATTTACTGTTAATGCTTACATACTGCTATTTGTATTCTCCATGTGGAGTACTCTTCTTAAACTTCCTTCATTAATTGGAGTCTATATGTTGTTTATCTTCAAAAGTTTTGCTGCCTTGACATCTAATAGATCAAAAAGTACACATAAAAGTGAAAGCAAAATCTCAACCTGAAAGCAAGAACGGTGCCAATACTTTCGAGTTGGGCAATGGGCATGTCAGTAAACTACAATCTATAGATTCCACAGGTGATCAAAGTTTGTGCTACTTTCTTTGTAAATGCTGCTATGAATTTGGTGACATTTTTATCCATATGCTTTCCTTTTTGCCGAATTTTCTCTGGGGACATTTGATCTTTATGCCTAGTGTTTGAATGACATTGTTAGTTATAGCCACTATAACCATGAAGAAATTGTGTGTCGATATTAGCTTGTGATGTCTAAGGATATAAGTTTGTCGGTTCATTTTCTTTTACATGTAATGATCGGAGTCATATGACCAGGGGTACTACATAGGAAACTGATGCATTGACTCTTGCAGATGTTTTGATTGAAACAATAGTGTGTGGCCTTTTCTTTGCCTAAAATGAGTGTTCCAGTTGATAACAGTATATCTTACTTTTGGGTTTGTTTTGTTTTGATAGGGTTTATTTACATGCTTTTTTGTTTTGTAGGGCTGAAGACATTGGTTCATAATGCATCTGCTATCAATGTGCCTAAAAGTCGCCTCAGAGGTATTTATTGTTTCTCAGTTCTCAGTATGCTTTGCTTCCTCCTAGAGGTTGTCAGGCAGCATGTTACCTTCTCTTTATGTTTTTTCATGCACAGACAAGTAACGATTTACATTCTTCAATCTTGGATTGATGCCTATCCAACAGACTTAGTGCCTTTCTCTTCTTAGCTGCATGATTATCATGTGGAATTAGATTGTGTTGGGTGGGTGGGTCGGGGGGTGGGGGGTGGGGGTAGGGGGTGGCCTGTAACTATCTTTTGCCCAATTGAACATGAAGTTGCTGTGTACGCATTGACCCTTCCCTCGGTAAGCAAAAACAATTTTGTGGGGGAAGTTATTTTTCATTGTCATCCCTCTTGTTGACTGATCATGGAATGAAGAGTACTAGAACTCTTCATCCTTAATGAGCTGCGCAGGTGTCTTACACTCCTTGATTATTCTAGAAGCTCGGGTACGTTGGAAGCACCGGAATGATTTTGTTTTTGATGCTACTAGTTCAAATATTTTGGTGACCCTACAAACAGTGGCTACTGATGTAGGAGAGAATAATGGATGTATTCCTCCAAACCCTAGAAGGGTGGGATATATAGTTCCTATATATGGGCCTCTATACATGGGCTCACATATACACCAACAACTGAGAGTAGTCTATGGTACTTAGCTGGAGCCTGTGTGTTTCTTCGGCCATTGAGTCCTTTTGTTAGGTGACCTGGTTGTAACTTTGTGTGTGGATGTAACTTCTCTTCAAGAGAGTACGTGTGCTGGGGGTGGGGGATCCTTCTGACCCCGTCTGCATTGTTTTCTCTCTTCTTAGTGAAATAAAATACAGCTCTGAGAAAGGAAAAATGCATGTTATTCAGTTGCATAACTCTGCTGCAGAAACCAGATGGCCCGAACTCAAATTTGGAATGTTTGTCCAATTTCCCAACTGTCGTAGTGTCTTGAGAATATATCTTGTTCAATTTTCATTGTGCAGTAGCCTCTGATCAGATATTGTTTTGATTTTATCATTTAATTTATATCAGATGCACCAGTTCCTCTCGCAACAAAAATGTATCATTCACAGAGCAACTACCGTCTTCGATTGGAGCTTGGTCACCTTTATCGCGAATCATGTGTGGAGCATTTGAGTAGCCACACAACTCCAAACTTGTCACATCAGAATGGATTGATGGTGTCACAGTTTCCACCATGTGTCAATTCAGCATTACTTGGTTCTCAGAAGAACCTTGTTCCTCAGACACAGGTTTGATGCCACCCTGTAAGCATCAACAGGATATTTTGACATGTTCTCTTACTGATGATGCATTCTACTATGTTTCTTCTTATCAGCTTCTTGCAAGCACATCTGAACTGTGCTCAGGAATTCCTCAGCAATTATCATCAAGCAGGCCTAACCACTCACTAGTAACAAAAACTGAGAGAGCAGATACACAAGCATCTACATTTAGCAATGAAGGTTCACGATCCAGATGCAACAAAGCTGCTGTTCCCCATTCGAGAAACAAAGGTTGGAACATTATCTTTTATTAAATGATAAGTGTGTTGTGCTAGTCATATATACCCGTCAAAAGGAATTGCAAGTAGTAACTGAGAGGGCACTTTTATAAAAGGCTCCTGCACCATAATCTCACGTGATGCCTTGAAACCTTGTGCCATAAAGGTAATGTATAGCATTAGTATCTTACTACAAATTGTGTAATTTGTTCTCTAGGCAGCAAGAAGGCGCAGCAGCAACCTAATGGACGTGTTCATGTGATCAAGTCCTCAGTAGAGTAGCCCATTGATAGGTACTCCACCATAGGGTTTTATCACCTACAATTTCAATCTTATAACACAGTTCCTCATTTAATATAATGAGCTTGTGCTGATTGATTTGCAGGTAATTTATTGGTCTAGTGGTAGTATCACTAATGAACAGTCTCTTCTTTCTTCCTTTTCAAATGAAATTGGTTCTTATCAGGATGGTTTTGGATTGGACGGTCTGGGTTCGGGATCATTTTGGTAAGTCAAGATCTCTGGAATTCATGACAAATATAATGCCATCATGTGAATTTCACCTTTTCAACCTTGTTTTATGTGTTCCATTCAGGTTCGTCGGTACTTGGTACAAGAAGCTAACCAACTCTAGTTCTAGCAGTGATGATGGAATTACCTGTAAATATGGCCTCAAAGGCCTTCTCTTCTCCCTGCCTCCCTTACTGCAGAAGATTGTAAGATTGTGAACCTGATGAACATTTCAATATAGCCGTTATCTTCTCCTCGCTGAGTTTGAGTTTGATTCTTGAGTAAAATGCACTGGGGGTCCGTAAACTAGTTGACCTGTTCTGTTTAGGTCCATGAACTTCGAAATTGCTGATTGAGCCCCCTAAACTATTTAAGTGTGTCACTTGAGGTCCAAAACGTCTCTAACCCCACTGATCGTCTATGTGGACAATCACATCAGATCCAACGTGGATCGGGCCTGTGTGTTCGCGGTCACGGTGCTCTCCCAGCCTCCCGCGGGACGCCGCAGCCTCCACCAGGGCTTCTTCACCAGGGGATGTCACCATGGCTGGCGTCACCGACTTGGCTGCCGCCGGATCGACGGAGGCTGTATCTCCGGCGGCCCTAGCTCAATCGACCGCTCCACCGCCCAGAGAGGGATGACCCTAACACGGCGACGCGGTCGAGGTACTCGTGCAGCAACTCGCGGGACCCCACCGCCTCCGCCAAAGCTTCACCACGCAGTCGGGTAGTTCTTCGGCAGCTCCGCGGCGTGCGTGAGCCGTTGCCGAACACGAGCAGCTGCCAGTGCGAGCTCCGTAGTGGGCAGAAGATCTGCCGCGAGCAGGCAGGACTCGGGGGGCGGGGGGAGGGGGTGTGCGGCACTCTGGCGTCCAGCGGCGGCGCCCCTCCTCCCCA
This sequence comes from Panicum virgatum, assembly GCF_016808335.1. NCBI lineage: Eukaryota > Viridiplantae > Streptophyta > Magnoliopsida > Poales > Poaceae > Panicum > Panicum virgatum. Next base: position 54,364,915 of record NC_053138.1, read on the forward strand.
CACCGCGCTGCTCCACTGCATCCGGCCGAATTCCAGCGAACTAGGACGAGGCGGCGGTGGAGGTGGTGGGGATCGGAGGATGTAGTGCATGGGGCTCGCCTGCCTCTCTCTCTGACTCCCCGCTCCAATGTTGGCCTCCGCCAAGAATGCAGAGTGACGCTCCGCCCCGCTGCGGCTGACCTGCCGCTGCTCCGCTCTGCGCCCGGCCGGTGAGGCTCGCCGCACTCCCGCACCTGCACCAGTTCGCCCCCCTCCTCCGCCTTTAAGTGCTCCACCAGTCCCGGCCCCAAACCCTAGCCCCCAAATTTCCTTCTCTTCCTTCATTACCGCCGCCACGAGTTCCTTCCCCGATGACGGCCGCCGTCGATTCGTCCTCTACGGTGAGCCATTCGTTGATTCCTCTCACCCACACCTCCTCCCTCCCGTCTACCTGTGTGAGCCCTCAATCAGCCCTTTGCCTCGTCGTGCAGAGCACCCGATGTCGAAGCTTAGCCCGCTGCCGCCGTCCTTCGTCGGGCCGCCTCCTCGCCGCCGTTCTTCGCACGACCCATGCGCGCACCATCCCTGCTCTGCTCGCTTCCCTCGCCGCCTAGCCGCTGGCCAAGACGCGCTGTGCGCGTCGTGCAAAGCCTCAGCACGCGCTGACCGCAGGTCAAGGCGTGCGCTATCCACGTAGATCGGACGTGGCGGTCCACGTAGGCGGTCAACGCAGGTCAGAGACGTTTTGGACTTCAAGTGACACATTTAAATAGTTTAGGGGGCTCAATCTGCAATTTCGAAGTTTATGGACTTAAACAGAACATGTCAACTAATTTACGGACCCCCAGTGCATTTTACTCTTGATTCTTCCTCTACACTTAGATGGTTCAATTCAGATTATTCCAAAACCTTATTAGTGGCAACAGATTGCTTATTGCTGCTGGCTGGCAATGTGCAATGATGCTTGCTAGTGGGCAATGTCACCAGTTTGGCTGAAACAGGTTTTGAACGCCCCCTGCTTGTCAGTGTCAGTGTCGTTGTTTCTGCTGTCATTTATGACGGGATGGTCGCCGGTGGCCAGAGCAACGTGACTACGGCCTCTGGTTCACTACGGCAAGGTTTGCCCGGGGCAATGAGCCAATGCGGCAATACCTAGTATAGTTTGATGCTGGTTGCAGGGTTTCGCGAGATCACCGGTTGCTAGGTTTTTCTTTTTCCGCGTCCCTGCTGTGCAAGTTTAGTGAGCAATATTTTGCATTTCTTGGTGGCGCAAAACTCTAATTCCTGCTTAAGCAAGCAGCGTATCTCATCCTCTCAAATTTGCCAGGCAGAGTTAAAAAAGCAGGAAGGCTATCAATTTTCATCATTACATATAATTCTCCAACACCAAATTAACAACATTTTAAAACGGTATGTGGCAAAAAAAAGGACCTGTAGTGGATTTGCTTTTTTTTTCCTCCCCTAATCCCGACCTTCATGTTTAGCGTGGCTTCTCGAGTGCTGTATCGACAGGAAACGTCTTGCGAAGTTTGAAACGCGAATAAAATTTTTCAAAAGGAAATGAAAAAGGAAAACCCGTCCATGTTTCCTACAAACCTGATGACTGGCAACAGAGAGAAAAAAGAGAGCATCCTCTTGTTCCACCGATCGAATGGGAGTTGCAGGACAATGTTCATCAGGCTACTTAGTTACAGCACTGATCACCTCTCCTATCTAGCTAATCGGTGCTAAGAAGCCCTAATTTTGTGCTCCAAAAACAACACCAGGCGACCATTCGATGAGGTAGCTAGAGACGCCAAAAGGAAACTCCCGCTGATCATCAGTAGATGCCGGCGATGTCCGCCCTGATGAGCTCCAGGACCTCCGGCGCCGCGGCGGCCGCGGTGACCGTGACCACGGCGGCGCCGCCGTGGCCGTGGCACACCACCGTGGCCACCAGCACCTCCACCCCGCGCCGGTGGAACGCCTCCAGCACGCGCGTCAGGGACCCGGGCCTCGGCAGCCGCGCGCAGAAGCACACGGTCCCGACGGCCACGGCCACCTCGGCGCGCGGCGCCGCGCCGGCGCCGGCGCGCCGCACCGCGCGGTACGTCTCCAGCACGCCCGCCGTCTCCTCCAGCACCTTCACCTGCTTCGCCGCCGCGTCCACGATCTCCTCCCGGCTCGCCGGCTGCACGCGCCGTCGCCGGCCATGGAATCCCCAAGAACGTCAAACAACAACGGAGAGAGAGGAAAATGATAAAACAAAAAAAAAGCTCGCCTTGCGCCACGGCGGCGCGCCGGCGGCGTTGCCAAGAACCGAGCAGGCAGGAGCACGGGCTCGCACTCACCCGGTTGGGGAGCAGGTCGTTGGGGAGCATCGCGCCCAGCTCGGCGAAGAGCGCGGACACGGTGCGCCGGTGCCCGCGCTGCCCCGCCCGCCGCCGCTCGCCCGCCGACGCCGACGCCCCCGCGGTGGCCAACGACAGGTCCAGCGGCAGCAACCCTCCTCCAGCCATGGCTTCTGCTTCTGCTTCTGCTTCTGCAGGGCAGGCGGGCGCGTTTGATCTTGTCTTGAGGAGGCGGGGAAGAAGACACGGGGTGCTGCTGGCTAGTGGCCTTGGCGTGACATGGCGGCGTGTCGTGTCGGGGGTGTGTGCAGTGGCCATGTGATCGGCGACCAAAGTGTTGCGGCAGCTTTGGGTTGGTGGTGGGTAGCCGGGAATGGAAGCTGCAGCCGGCCTGTGGAGGGCGGCCGCAGAGGAGGGAGACCGGAGGAACCGCCTGCTTCGGGAAAGCGGTCAAGCGCAGGGTCTCCCTCCCCCTTCACAAGCGGACAAGGAGGAAGGCTGCTGGATTCAGAATCCGCATAACTTTCGGGGTGTTTAGTTGACGAAAATTTTTAGTATAAAGTTCACATCAAATATTTGATTAGATCTCGGAAGAGATTTTCGGGCACTAATTAAAAAACTAATTTCAGAACTCGCTTGGAAACTACGAGACGAATCTTTTGAAGCCTTTGACCGCATCATTAGCACATGTGGATTACTGTAGCACTTATGGCTAATCATGTACTACTTAGGCTCAAAAGATTCGTCTCGTCGTATACATCTAAAATGTGCAATTAGTTTTATTTTTTAACTATATTTAATGCTCCATACATGTGTCTAAAGGTGAGGCAAAAAAATTTTGGGTGAAAATTTTTGGTAACTAAACGGGCTCCTTATTTTTTTTCTGTTTTTTTAATTTTTTGTTTCTGTTGATGAGGAGGACATATCAGTGCAATGGGGTTTGTTTGGGAGATCATGTTTTAAATCCTGATGTGGAACTGTGGGTATGGGAGAAATTTTTCTTTTTCTTGTGAAATTTGTTTGGGAGTCTCAAGGCTGTGCCCCGGTTTTCTTTGATGGAGATCGATTTGACAGCCGGAGAGAGAGGAGGAGGCGTCTCTTCTCGGATGAGCGATCAGCTGAGCTTGCTTGTCAGGTTCAGACGAGCTCTGCTGCTGCTGGCAGAGAAAGGAGAAGCTGCTTTTGAATCTTGCATTGCCTTTCTTTTGGACTGTGCCTTTGTTGCCTTTTTGATAGGTTGCGGAGGTGGTCTGTAAACGGCTGGGAGCTTGGATGAGTGCAATCAGCTGTTTGTTAATTCATATAGATTGACTTGCTGCACCTTGTCTTTTGTTTTATTGGAATTGTGTGTGCTCTATGCTTCTATGTACATTCCTTGTAACTTGGGTAGATCCCGAATGAAATAAACTTTGCATATCTAGTTCATTGCAAAGAAAGGGAGTCAATTTATTTGTAGAAAAAAAATATTTGTAGCAAGATGACAAATATAGGAGACCTTAGAAATGAAAATAATTGAATGAAATGCATTGGCCTCAAAATTTTACTAGGGTCTTTTTTTTAGATTACGTAGTACAACCCAGAAACTCACAGCGCATGTACACTCACACCCCTACGAAGCATCTACGCAAACCCTAACCCTATGAGCATCTTCGAAGATAGAGCCACAGAGTCTTATTTAGTTCCATAAACTTTCAAAGTTCAGGTTTGGGTTTGCGATCTACTCCCTCCATCATGGTTCATGTAATGCATTTTGGTTTGTCTTGTCCTAAGTCAAACGGTTCTAAGTTTCACCAAATTTATAGAAAAAAAGAGTAATGATATTTTGAATATTAAATTAAATAATTAGATCTTTTATAAAATATATTTTTATAATTAATTTATTTGATATGTTAGATCTTAATATTTTTCTCTATAAATTTGGTCAACTTAGACTGCTTTGATTTAGAACAAAGCAAAATGATTAAAGTTTCTTTATCATTTCAGGAGGGAGTATTAAATATTATGCCAGTCACGCGAGGTCATATCGTGACACCTCGGCTCACAGCTCCGACCTGTAATTGCCACCACGCTCACCTCATCGGGATGCTCTAGCCACGTATTGCAGGTTGATATGTGATGCGCTGGTTTGCAGTATATAATTTGTTATGTTTTAATTTATGATGGCGGCAAAATGTTCTATTATTCATTTGTTAAGTTTATGTGTTTTACTACCAACAACATTCATTTGTTAAAACCTTGCAAGAAGCCAGCCAAGGCTAGCCAATTTGCTGTTCATGCATGCATTATTCATGTTTTTTTACACAAAACACTATTTAGGTGTATACTGTTCTTGAGACAAGCCTTTGCATATTTAATCCATAATTCGTACTAAAAAATTTGCATGAATATAGGAAAAGCATAAACTACATATTTTAGGATTTTGTACATGAAAAGATTCAAATTCTTTATTACTAGTTTACCATTTCAATTGGCTAGTACTAGTTTATCTTGTTCTTCATACTACCGGTAAAAATTTGATTTTATTGTCAAATTGTTTATTTCTTTTGTAAACTGGTTTCTTTCCATATCTGTCCATATATAGATGTAGTTCAAGGATCACACTGGTCCCAAAAATGCCTCCATAGAGGGTAGAAAAGAACTGTGAAATTTGTTTGGGCGTCTCAATGGTGGTTTTCTTTGATGGAGATCGATTTGACAGCCAGAGGCAGGACTGGAGGAGCATCCATGCATGAGATTCTCTTCTCTGAATCTCTGATGAATTATTTAAAAAAAACTCTGATGAGTAATCAGCTGAGCTTGCTTGTCAGGTGCGGACGAGCTTTGCTGCTGCTGACATAGAAAGGAGAAGCTGCTTTTGAATTTTGCCTTTTCTTTTGGACTGTGCCTTTGTTGCCTTTTTGATAGGTTGTGGTGTCTGTGAACGGCTGGGAGCACATGGATGTATAATATATGTGATTATTTATGAGTACAAAGAATTGAAATACTAACTTAAAATCATCCTTGTACTATCGGTGTAGTTCCTTGACGCCGGCTCGTGGTATAGCGGGTCAGACCGGGTTCCGCTGCGCATTCTAACAAGCCGTATTTTGTGGGGGAAGTTATTTTCCATTGTTGCCCCTCTCCAACAGCATTCTAACAGAGTCAGACCGGATTTCGCTGCGCATTCTAACATTATTTGGGGGTAAATGCGTGAATTCAACATGCTTATATTTTGTGTTAATGTTCCTGAGACAAGCTTTTGCATGTTTAATCCATAATTCGTACTCAAAATTTTAATGAATATAGGAAAATCGTAAACTACATATTTATGAATTTCACACGTGAAAAAGGTTCAAATTCTTTATGAATTTACCATTTTGATTGGCCAGTTCTAGTTTATCTTGCTCTTCGTACTACCAGTAAACATTTGATTTTATTATCAAATTGTTTTTTTTTTGCTTTGTAAATTAATTTCTTTTCATATCTGTCCATATAGATGTGGTTCAGGGATCACACTGGTCCCACAAAGCTTCTATAGAAGGGTAGAAAAGTAAAGTAAAGTTGGCAAGTAATGGAATACATATACCCTTGTGTATACGGGCAAGAATTTCTGTTCTTATTTAGCTTACTGTTCATACATAACCTGCTTTTTTCATGTGAAATATACATTCTTTCAGAGCTCTTGCAGAGCTCTGCTGTTTTACCGAATCAGAGGTTGCTTTGCAAAGGTTGTTTTCTTCCTAAAAGAAAAGGAAATAGACCCCAAGAGAAATGCTAAGCTGGAACAGGTAAAGAACCAAGATGATTCATGGAAAGAGAAATACTGCTAGATTTTGTGAAGCTTCAAGTGAACACAAGGGAGACTCCCCCGGCTTAAATTCCCAATTCTGAAATTTTGTATCCAAAGAACAAATAAATCACTCTTAAGTTTCAACATGAACGACACAAAAATAACGTTGTAGAATGAATGATCATCACAGTCACAGTGTTCATAAAGCTGTGCTTGGTTTCTGCTCATTTTGGTAGCAAAAGATGTGAATCAAACTACTTGATCAATGTTTCTTCTGCTCTGCTCATCGTTCATCTATAAAAATTTGAATCTCTATCTTGTTACAAAAAAGGAGGGGCATTTGGCGACAACCCCAGGAGTGAATTTCACCGGTGCAAGGATGGCATCAGTTGATGCTGGCGATGTCAGCCCTGATCATCTCCACGACGTCCGGCGCCGCGGCGGCCGCGACGACCGCGGCGCCGCTTTCTTCGCCGCCGCCGCGGCGCGCCATCGTGGCCACCAGGACCCTCGCCCCGCGCCTCTCGAACGCCTCCACCACGCGCCTCAGCGCGCCGGCAGCCGCGCCGAGACGGTCACGGTCCCGCGGGACAGGGCCACCTCGCGCCGCCCGGGGCGGGCCGCGCTACAGCGCGCCTCCAGCGCCGCCGCCGTGCCCTCCAGCGCCCTCACCCGCGTCGTCGCCGCCTCCACGATCTTCTCCTGGGTCGCCCGCTGCGCGCCGCGCGCCGCGCGCCGCCGCCATCGATGGCCAGGGGAGAAAAAAAAGGCACAAATTAAAGCCGCCGCCATGGGGGCGCGGCGCAGCGCGGCGCCGTCGCCGGGAAACCGAGCGGCAAGAACATGGACGGAGTTGTTCACTCACCCGAGAGGTGGGGAGGCTGGGGAGCATGGCGCCCAGCTCGGCGTAGAGCGCGGACGCCCTGGCCCGGCGCCTGCGGTGGGCGTCCCTGTCCCGCCGCCGCCGCCGCTCAACCGCGGACTCCGCCGCCGTCACCGTTGCTGACGCGGGTGCGGCTACGGTCCTGTCCAGAGACAGCTCCAGCGGGAGCCCTTCTGCCGCCGCCGCCGCCGCCATGGGAGGGTCGGGTCTTCCTCTCTTTTTTTTTTTTTTTGAAAAGATGCGGGTCTTCCTCTCTCGGTCGCCGATCTCTCGGTTTGCGAAGAAAGCTTTGGTCTTTGTCTCGAGAGAGAAGCAGTAGCAGGCTAGCGGCTGCGCTGCGTTGCCATGGCCATGGGTGCCAGTCGGGCGTGCAGCGCGCACGTGACCTTGCGCACGGCGAGGGGGAGAGGGAGAGGTCGGTGTCAGCTTTTGGTCGGTGGCGGTTTAGCCTGAAATGGAAACCGGGAGAGCTGCAACTGCAGAAGCTCTTTTTTTGTGTGTTTTGTACTATAATCATTTTTAAGTTTTTTTTTAAATCCATTAACAAGACGTTTTTAGTGCTAGATTTACAAAATAGTTTTAAAGTTGTAGATATTGATGCATTTTTTTAAAAAAAAAAGAAAAACTGAGCCGAAGTTAGTCAAGTTTAACTTACAACAAAACTAAAACGACTTTGTTAGAGATTGGAGATAGAAAGGGGTTGCCTAAAAGACATTGGGTTCATCATTTCTGGAACCACGCAGTACTATGGGTCTATTTGAGTGATCAAGTCATTAGCACTGTGTAATGGTTGATGAAGTGATTCATATTTTCATACTGAAACAACTTGAAAGCTGCATCAATCAAAATGTCGTTGGAAGAAACCATAAACTACATGTATATGACAAACTATGATGCATATTGGAGAAAGAATATAAATTTGAGAATAAAAAAAACAAATTACATATAGGTATTCATATGAACAGTCCGCTCCCCGTGTCGTCCACAGGGCGACTCGGGCGGAACCGCCGCCACCGCCCCATCGCTCGGCCCCTCCGCTCTCTGCCCCACGCCGCCGCCGGAGAGCTCCGCCAAAAGCTCGTGCAGGCTTGAGGAAGGTGGCGGCTGGACGTTTTTACCTCCATTCTTCCTCTTCCTCCCTAGCCCCGCATTCCAATCTTGCTCATAAGCCACGGTGCCATGATGTTCCTCAGGCAGCTCGATGGCAATATGGATCCTCATTTCTCAATGGCAATCTTAGTCTTCTAGTTTTCTTTCTTGATTTTATAGTTTTCTTTCTTGTATTTGTAAAACTTCTCGTTCGAGGTTTAGAGTCTAAGAATTCTTATAGCTTTTTTTGGCTGTAGTCATTCACATATAGATGATCAAGGCCGGAACTTTTTCATAACCTAAAAAAAATAGGTATTTAGTTTGAAGATGTAATTTGAGTCTTCACTGGGTTTGTCAATGTCCAATTGTCCATCAACCATGTCGGCCTCATCCTCCCATGCGTAGAACAACACTAACCGTTGATGGGCCGGCAAAATAGCAGCCAGAACACTGATGCGCTCCATGGTGTGGTGTGACATGTGGGTTGTATATTTGATTATTATGGTTGTAAACTACTCTCTCTGTTTTTATTTATGTCATATTAGGTTTGTCCTAAATCAAACTTGACAAATTTTGACCAAATTTATAGAAAAAAATACTAACATTTACGATACCAAATTTTTTTCATTGAATCCATCATGAAGTACGTATTGATAGTGCATATGTTGGACAATATAATTGTTGCTATATTTTTCTATACATTTGGTCAAAACTACTTAAATTTGACTTAAAACAAACCTAATACGACAATCTAAATAAAAACAGAGGGAGTAAAAAATATCCCAAGTACCCAACTATCTGGTTCACAAGACAAGCCACTACTGCAGAAACAAGAAAGTACAAGACCCTGGATACACAAGTGAATGAGCGTACGTATACACAAAACTAGCAATAATATTCAGAACACATGTTTACAGTTGAGATGCTTAAGGTGGGTGAACACATGTATTTGCACACTTATAAGGGTTCACCTGCTCGACCAGTTGTTGACCTCCGATCCGTCCTCTGGTGCGCGTTCATCATCCACAGCTCCTCCACTTCCACACCATGGCCGGCAGCGCGAGCTCCGGCGATGAGCGGGGTGCGTGGGAGGCGGCCAGCACCGTGTTCCGCATCGCCAAGGTGTGCCTGTCGCTGGCGTCGGCCGTCATGACGGCCACCTCCAAGCAGTGCGCGTTCCGGCCGGGCGACGGCGGTGGCCTCGCCGCCGGCGCGGTCTCGTACAGCGACTTCGGCTCATTCCAGTAAGCTACGGCCATGGCGAGCTCCCACTGGAGGCAGATCGATCGAAGGGCTCACCGTGTATGTGTATGTGTGTGCAGGTACGCGGCGGTGGCGAACCTGCTGTCGGCGGCGCTCCAGGGCGCGGCGATCTTCCTGGAGGTGGTCGGGAGGGGGCGGTGGGCCAAGACCGTGGAGCACGTCGACAAGCTCGCGCTGGCGCTCACGTCGACGGCCGCGCCGCTGCTGCTCGCCGTCGACGACATCGGCTCGCCGGCGGCAGCGCACGAGCTTCGGCGGCAACAAGCTTGAGCTGGCGTCGTACGTCAACCTCTCCACGGTGGTCCTGGCCGCCGGCAACGAAGTCGTGAAGAAACTGACCACCACCACCAACGCCTCGTCGTCCCTCGCCGCCGCCGCCGCAGCCTCCTCTCCCACCGCTCCGGCCACCAACACCTTCACCTCCAACGCCTCCTTGTCAGCTCTGGAACGAACTGGAACGCTGGTGAACGGTCCAGGCGAGCTCGGAACGCCGGCGAGAGTGAAGGTGGACACACGCGAACACTTGGAACACGAGCACAAGAGAGTTTGGTGCTGCCCAAAAACCGTAGCGTTTTCTGGTTTGTTCTTCTCCTTTTATTGAACACAAAGCAAAGGACTCCGGTGGCGATCCGCACACCGCGATAACGATGCGTCCATCCCCACATCCACGATGTGCGCCCCCCCCCTCCGGCTCTCCGAGTCTAGCACGAGCTATTCTCACGGGCACGATGCGCATGGTAACCACAAGCCGGTCCTCATGCGCATGACTAACAAAAAGATTACATGCAAATCTAACTAACTCTAACAGACGCTAGGCTCATCTAACAAATCTCCTCCTGAGCCTTGCGTCTCTACTTGATCTTGACAAGGCCGAGCTTGTCACGAAGTTCACTGAAGCGCTCCCGCGGCAATGGCTTCGTCAGTATATCTGCCAGCTGCTCGGCAGTGCCAACTGAAGCAGCATTCACCCTATCCTCCTCGATGCACTCGCGAATGTAGTGGTATCTTGTATCTATATGCTTGCTGCGATCATGAAAGACAGGGTTCTTACTTAGCTGGATAGCCGATTGGCTGTCGATGTGGATCCTGACCGCCCCTTCAGACTTGCCCTTCAGCTCTGACAGGAGGCGAGTTAGCCAAACTCCCTGGCAGGCAGCTGCTGTGCACGCAATATACTCAGCTTCGCATGAATTGAGTGCAACAACCTTCTGCTTCTGACTCTGCCAGGTGATGATGTTCTTGCCATGGAAGAAGAGGACACCTGTGGTACTCTTTCGAGTGTCAATGTCTCCAGCATGATCAGAGTCGCTGAACCCAACAAGTTGAGCCTCCTTCTCCCTTGTGTAGACACAGCCGTAGTCAAGAGTTCCAGCAACATACCGCAACACTTTCTTCATGGCTGCCAAGTGCTCGGTGGTAGGTTTCTCCATGAACCGGCTAACATAGCCCACCGAGAAGGCCAGATCCGGCCTCGTGTTCACCAGGTATCGCAGCGAGCCCACAATGCTCCTGTAAGCAGTGGGATCAACGCCGGGCGCTGCGCTTGCCTTGCTCAGCTTCAGGCGTGGCTCCATTGGAATGCAGCTGGGATTGCATCCAATCAAGCCAGCGTTCTCGAGTATCTTCGCTGCATATGCCTTCTGACCCAGAGTGATGCCCCTCTCGGACTGATTCACCTCCAGCCCGAGGTAGTAGTGGAGCAGCCCCAGGTCACTCATTTGAAACGTGCCCCTCATCTGCGACTTGAACTTGTCGATGTCGCTTGAGCAGCCGCCAGTGATCACCAGATCGTCAACATAGACTCCCACAACAAGGCGGCGTGTGCCCTCTCCTCGGAAGTACACGGCATGCTCGGAGTCGCTCCTTCTAATCCCAAGTCCGATCAGAGCCATCCAGCTTGGCGTACCAGGCCCGTGGTGCTTGGCGCAGTCCATAGAGTGCCTTGACGAGCCGGAGCACCATCCCCTCATGTTCCTTGAGCACGAACCCGGGAGGCTGCTCGACGTAGACCTCCTCCTGCAGCTCCCCATTTAGGAACGCCGATTTGACGTCCATGCGATGCACTGGCCATCCTTCATTCGCGGCGTGCGCCAGGAGAAGACGCACGGACTCCAGACGTGCCACCGGCGCGAACACCTCGTCGAAGTCCACGCCTTGACGCTGCACGTAACCCTTCGCGACCAGCCGGGCTTTGTACTTGGAGATGATCCCGGCTGCATCCTTCTTGGCCTTGTACACCCACTTGAGGCCGATCGGGCGCGAGTGATGCGGTGGATCTGCAAGCTCCCACATCCCGTTCGCCTCGATCGCGGTCATCTCGTCGAGCATGGCAAGGCGCCAGCACTCATGTTGTTGCGCCTCGGCGAAAGTGGATGGCTCGGTGTCGCTCGCCAGCAGGAGATGCTCCTCCAGCTCCCGTTGTGCCAGTCCCAGCGGCGAGGTTGGCCCGAGCACGTTATCGAGTCTCCTGAAGCGAAGAGGGGCGTCATCATGATCAGCGTCCAGGTCCACGTCCCCAGCGCTAGGGGGCGTGGCAAACTCCAGTTGCTGCCCAGTGACGTGCGCTGGTGTCCACGGCAACGCCGGTGCTAGCGCTGCTGCGGAGGAAGGAGGCGCAGGCGATGCCCACGCGGCAGCAGGGGTTGGCGAGCGCGCAGGAGACGTCGTGTGGGCTGGCGATGTAGCGGTAGCTGTTGTCGTCACTGTGACGACACCAGGGGGCTCCTGCAGCCCCTTCTCAATGACGAAGTCGCCGCTCGTGTCTCCCAGCTCCCCGGTCCAGCTCCACTGGCCGCCCTCGTCGAAAATGACGTCGCGGCTGATGTGCACGCGACGCGTTGTCGGATCGAAGAGGCGGTAAGCCTTGGAACCAGGCTCATACCCGACGAAGATGGTGCGCCGGCTTCGGTCATCAAGCTTCTTCAACCCCGGCGTCGTGATCTTCATGTGTGCGATGCACCCGAATATTCTCAGGTGTCGACGACATCCCACAAATGGCGCGCCTGGAGCTTCAGCTTCATGAGAAGAGCCCACTCGTTGTAGTTCGTCTTCGTCAGCTGGGACCAGTTGCCGGAGCTGCCGGTCTCACGAATCACGCGCTCGACGACGACTTCGCGCGGACGGCGCGACTCACGGCGGTACTGGCGTCGGACGTCGTGCGTGCGCGAACGGTGCGGCGGGGAACGGCTCGGCGACGGCGTGCGTTGCGGAGTCTTCCCTTTGGGCGATGCTGGTGGCGTCTTGTTGCCACCCGACGACCCAACCTTGGGCGGGGAACGGCCACGGTGCGGCGGGGACGCCATTGGAACGCGGCGGGACGAGCGGCCTGGCTCTGATGCTAAATGTCAGCTTTGGAACGAACTGAAACGCTGGTGAACGGCGCAGGCGAGCTCGGAACGCCGGCGAGAGTGAAGGTGGACACATGCGAACACTTGGAACACGAGCACAAGAGAGTTTGGTGCTGCCCAAAAACCGTAGCGTTTTCTGGTTTGTTCTTCTCCTTTTATTGAACACAAAGCAAAGGACTCCGGTGGCGATCCGCACACCGCGCTAACGACGCGTCCATCCCCACGTCCACGATGTGCGCCCACCTCCGGTTGTCCGAGTCTAGCACGAGCTATTCTGCGGGCACGATGCGCATGGCAACCACAAGCCGGTCCTCATGCGCATGACTAACAGAAAGATTACATGCAAATCTAACTAACTCTAACAGACGCTAGGCTCATCTAACACTCTTACCCCACAGCCATCACCAAGGCCGCCGCCGCCGCCACCTCCTGTCCAGCCACCGCCGCCGCCACCACCATCTACTGTCCAGCCACCGCCGCCGCGTCACCACCCACTCCACGGCCGTCACCACCTGGTTCTCCCTGGCTGCCGCCTCGACCCACTCCACGCCCGTCACCGCCTACTTCTCCCTTGCTGTTGCCTCCACCCACTCCCACTCGACGGCCTCCGCCGCCGCCGCCTGATCCTACGCCACGGCGGCCATGCACTAGCGGCTGCGACGGCGGGTGCGATCGCACGCCAACACCATCTGTTGTGATTGCGATGTTGGTAGTAATGCTGTTATTTTGCCCCCTTTCGTCTTCACGTTAAGTTCCGATATGTTCAGTGCTTAACCTTAAAATAAGATCATCAATGCTTTGCTGCTTATTATCGATGCATCACTGGTAATTACTTGAGCATAGCATGGTTTCCATTGGATGCTGCTTTTTTAAAAAAATGAAGGTTAAAACTGTGTGCACATCCCAGAAAGAATCTGAACAATCAACAATGTACGTATCATTCCTCGATACGCTGATTTTTTTTTAAAAAAAAGGATGGACATTCATGTGGTTGTTAAACATTCAGCACAACAGGTAACTCAAGCTCTGCAGCAGTAGCTCCATGAGCAGAATGGCGTCCGTACTGTCTTTCATCGTCAGAAAAACAAACACAAAGAGGGGGAATGGCACGTTTACTGGGCGCAATTTAAATCTTAGGATGACGAGGCACTGCACGGGTCGTGGTTCTCGCAGCAGCACGAGCACGAGCACGGGGCTGTCGGCGGCGGCGGCGGCGGCGGCGGCGGCGGCGACGGCGGCGGCGGAGTCGGAGGCGGAGGCGGCGGGGGCGGAACTTCGACCTGCTTCTTATGCCGTCTGAGTTTCTTCACGATTTCGTTGGCGGCTGTCGACGCCAGCGGTCCGAGGCTGGCGTACGCCGCCGGCCGGAGCTTGTCGTCCAAACCTCTGGCCTGACGGCGAGCCCCGCGCCTCGGCCCGCCGCAGGAGGTGATGTCGTCGGCGGCGAGCAGCAGCGGCGCGGACGTGGACGTGAGCGCCAGCACCAGCTTGTCGATGAGCTCCACGGCGCCGGCCCACTTCTCCTTCCCCACCACCTCCAGGAAGATCGCTACCATCTGGAGCACCGCCGACAGCAGGTCCGCGAGCGCCGAGTACCTGCGCCGCGCCAGCCGGCGGTCGTGCGCGTGAGAAGAAATGACGACGGCGAGCCGGCCGGCCAGCACGCCTTGCCATCAGTTGCCAACGCGATGCATGCAACTTACTTGAAGGAGCCGTAGTCGCCGTAGGAGACGGTGCCGGCGGCGCTGCCGTCGTCCCGGAGCACGCACTGCGTCGAGGCGGCGGTCATGATCGCCGACGCTAGCGACAGCCCCACCGTCGCGATGCGGAACACGAGGCTGGCCGCCTCCCACGCCCCCCGCTCGCCGGAGCTGCGGCCGTCGCCGCCCATGGCTCGATGTGGCCGCCGGACGACGCACCGGATCGATGGCGAGGGTGTCCAATAGTGAGAATGGCATGCAGCTAGAGATTCCAAGACTTGTTTATCAAACAATATAATCTTGTACCAAACTTAAGCATCTCACCAACAGTAAAATATGTGTTCTTTCTCTAGATTCCACCTGTAAAATGGCTTGAATAGCCTTCTCCAATAGTTAGAGCTAACTATTATGGGAACATATCAGGTGCAAACTAATCTCTCAATGCAAACTATGCAAACTTCAATCTGCACCATCAGATCAACATTCAAGGGGAGGGGCGCAGGGTGGTGGGAGGGGGGATTTGCAAAAGTGTGATTACCCAATTCAAGGGCGGGTCCAGATTGTAAAATTACCTAATCTTCCATGCCCTTGAGATGTTGATTTGATGACCCAAATTGAAGTTTCTATAGTTTGCACGGAGATGTTGGTTTGCACATGATATGTTTCCAACTATTATAGCTCATGCTAATAAAAAATAACATAAGAGATAACCTCTTTAATGATCTAAATTTTAGCACACAATTCAAAATATATGTAGATGCTCGATCCGGGCATATACGTGTGTGTATGAGCTGGACTCTCTTGATCAAGAAATACCTCCTCTTTCGTCGAACATGGATTTTTCACATATACTTGTGACCACGTGATCTATCCGGGCCGTTCATATTGGAATTAACGGTGAGATGAATCATGAGTAGGTGAGGAAATCATGGGTAAGTGGAAAATTCAACGGTTGGATGTATATTATGTGAGATGAATGGATGGTTGAGATAAGTCATGTGGATGCATGTATATACGGAGATGCTTTTCCCCTCTTTCGTCTCTTTCTCTCTTCCACCTAGATATATATTTTGCTTCTATAAGCTTAGCTAACTGTCATCATTAGAGGAGGCCTTAGAGCTGTCAACGCTATCCTCTGAACGAGTTAGTTGGATTTGCAGCTTTCGTTCTACACTAGTACAGTAGTACTAACAGATAATTAAGAAAAATTTATCGGAGACCCGCAGTGCGAGGAACCTACTTCCTTTTGTCGCTACTCGCTAGTAGCGTAGTAGGCACAACATTAACCAATCAGCACAGGGCAACCAATTGAGATTCCCAGATTATTGATGATGTGGGCCGTCAAACAGTTAAAAAAATTGTATTCATTACCAACCTTAAGCATCTTCAGCAGTGAACATATACATGTGTTGGAACATGAATGACGCCAGATATTGGGTGCTGGACTTTTCTTTAGTTTTGTGGTAGTTTATAAATATTGACTTGAGCTATGTACTCCATCCGTTCCAAAATGTAGGTCGTTTTGACTTTTCTAGATTCATATATTTTGCTATGTACCTAGACATATGTTATATCTAAGTGCATAACAAATACTATGAATCTAAAAAATCAAAACGGCATACATTTTGGAACGGAGGGAGCATGTATGTTCAATATAATATGGTAGAAGTTAAACATTAACATTGGCTTAGTAGTGTGGGGTTTTGCATGTAGTACGCGAAGAACAAGCAAGACTGCTATCGAGGGTATGCTTGTTACTCGATTAGCAGTGTCAGAATTTTAGAGTTGGATATTCCCATTTCCTAAATTCAATCGAACAGTAAAAAAGTTCAATATATGTAATACCGATAACCGAATAAATAAAAGCTCAGGTTTCTATTGCTCTCTGCTCTGTTGCTGCTGCTACGCTTGCTATGCCTGGTTTGCTAGCTTCCTTCGGTTCAGGTTTTGTCAGCCCAACATCCTCACCGTCAATACTGTGAATCTAATCTTCACTGCCAACTGTAACCGGCTGAGCTCAGTTTGCTTGTCTGAGAGAAGAATCAAAGATATAAGCTGCTACCGGTTGATCCTCCGGAAGAAAAGCTAAGTTTGGGTATTCCTGGGAATACCCAGGAATCATGCTCCACCCCTGACAGTAGTACTGTTTCACAGGTCGTGGTGATATTTTAAAACTAAAAAAAAGAAACTCGACCAGGAGGAGAGACATCCCCCTGATTTTCATCTTAACATCTTAAGAAGCTTGTGCCATGACTCCAACCCGGGCTGGCTCAGCAGGCGTGTTCGGCTGACCAGTTGCACCGTGAGAGTGTTGGTGATGTGCTGCTAATAAAACTTCTTCAGGATTGCAAACTTAACATTAGCAATGCGCACAAGAGTACCGCCAAATAGCCAGCCAACTCACTGAACCGACAAGCACCGGGTTGCTTGCCAGCGAGCTGTGCAGGCTCCAGACTCCGTTCTGTGGATATACACTCCAGCATGATCACCCAACCTCCATCCACTAGCTGCTCAACAATAGGCAGGATTATACTACTACCATTAACATCCATTATGCAAACATGTCAATGGCTCAATTCTGAATTTCTGATGATCTCTTTGATCTGGATGGTGGTTAGGCTATATTCTGAAGAATATGGTATTGGATTTGTACTTTCCTAACAAAGAAAGCTGTGGGACATTAGCAGAGTCAGAAACATACTGTATTAAATTTACTCAAAATAAGATCAGATTGATAGCTAATGGAATCAGGGCTTGTGGATCCAACTGTTTCTGAGCACTCAGATCTTCCCTGATCATCTTACATCATTTGCAAAAATTGAAGCGCACCGTACCATAGATGGGAAAACCAGAGTGATGTGATCAAATCCAAAGATTGCTAGAAAAGATATATACAATAAGTCAACAAAGTATGTTAAACTTAAACCAAACTGATGGTTGAACATAACTACAAAGTTTGTGTGCATGCTTAGGTCCCGGGCGGACAGCGGTCATGGCGATTACTGATATCGTGTCACTTGCATCAGTTTTGTAGCGCAGTCTCCAAGAGATGCTCGATACGGTATTTCATCACAGGTTGGCCAGATCTTGTCTTCTTGAACATCTTCTCCCTCAGTTCCCTCCGCTTCGCCTCAGACTTCTCCTGCTGTTCCCTCTTTGCCTGAATGATCACATCCCGCTCCTTCTTAGCCTTCTCATCCTCCGCACGCTTTTTCTCATACTCTGCCTTCAAGCTTTGCGCAGTGCGCTTCTTCCCTTTATGATGCGGCTTTGGCACATTTTGTGCATTATCATCCCTATCCTGCAAATTGAAATAAAATAAAATGAGTTGGTGTTATGCACTCTGAACATCCAGAACAATTGTGCTGATTTTCATAGTAAAAGAAATTGAATGGATAACAAAATGCATCATAACTTCAGCCCCAAAATATTATCCACTGATCTAACTTCTATCACTGAAAGCAGACTTGGTTTCAAAGAGGGTTAAAATTACCTCACGGATTGGAAATTCTGGAGGGTTGTTTGACTGACTGTGTTGCTTCTTTGTCCTTTTGTACTTGCTAATTAACTTAGCATTCTTGTAGAACTCTTTCTTCTTCTCTGCGTATCAGAGCAATGACTGCATCAATATAATTGGATTCAAATTACAATAATACCAGCAGACTTGCAAAATAGTTTGACATAGAATTTTTGGAAACAAATGTATCAATTTATTACATGACATATCTACCCCTGACCACCAGTCCACACTGTCCATCAAACCGAGGAAGCGTGCTTAAGCAGGCTACATGCTCTGCATTATTAGACTCCTCACAAGTAACACAATTAATTTTCGCAATGTGAAGGTATATGAGCACTGAATGAAGTTAATTCAAATTCCCAATAGCAGGACTAGCATGCATTTTCCGCCTGCAGTACCAAGGGGCAAAAATTGTGGGTCTAGGAAACAGATTGGTGCCCCAAAAAAACTATAACCAGGCTATTCACAAGTTCAAAGTACTGTAAAGAAAAACATAACAAAGAACACAGGGGCCTTAGATACACTTCAGGTGCACTGTTATTGTTTCAGGCATTCAGCATTTTTAAAGCGAACTTCTCAGAGGCCCGACTCTTTTCAAGATTTAAAAACAATCAAGCATCCATTTTGATTAATTGGGATAGTTGAGTACACGAAACTAGATCCCACATCATGATACTTCCAAGGGGGGAGATTGTGTAGACGGCTAGACCCCTAGAATCATTCACAGCTCAATCCAAACCTCAGGGGAAACAATCCAATTCCTCGTGAACTCAATCAATCTCATGCTAAGAGCGAGCAGATTAAATGACTAATTATCAGCTAAAGAACCGCCCCAAATCGAAGTGCTCCAAGCGAACAAAGCTAGATTCCTGCGTAACAACACACAGGACGCCACCTCAAAAAATTTAATTCCTCCACAGAATCCTACCGCAAGTACCCACAGCAGCGAGTCAACCAAGCGACGCCGTAATGCCAACAACAGAGCAAGGCGCCACTAGCTAATCCCACCCAAAACACGCCCTCCTCGAACCTTCGAGAACTACAATCCGGCGGCGGAGGTGGTACTCACTGATGAGGGCCGGGTTGTAGCCGGTGTTCCGGGACTTGGCGCTGGCGAACGCCGCGAGGGAGAGCGCCCCGCCGCCGCCGACGCCCAGCCGCTGCTCGTTCCGCCTCCGGCTCCCGCCGCCCCACCTCCCTTTCCCCTTCCCCTTCCCGAACCCGCCGCCGCTCCCTCCCTCGCCGGCCGACGCCTCGCCGCCGCCGCGCGGCCGCTTCATCTTCGCGCAGCGCAAACCCTAGGCGGTTCGATCCGGCGGGGGGGGGGGGGGGGGGGGCTGCTTGCCTCGGCCGTCGGCTTCCCCACTGGTTTCTTGCGAGATACTGGGCCTGTTGGGCCGGATAAGTGGGCCGTCCTTGGGCTCTTGGGCCGAACGTTGGGCCCTTGGCTCTGCGCGTTTTGGGCCGGAAATTAGGGACCAAAGCTTAAGAGAAACAAAACTCGAAGGGCTTGGCTGCTAAAACCACCGCCCCCTTCTTCTCCAGTTCTCCCTCCCACTGCTCCCCCCCCCCCTTCTCTCTCCAGATCTCACCCGCCATGGACCTCCTCGACGCGGGCCACCGCCGCGCCCCCGCCGCCGACATGGACGGCGCCGCGGCCGCCGCGCTCCCGCTAGCGGGCGCGGCCTACCAGCCCTACGTCTCCGAGCTCCTCTCCTTCTCCATCGAGCGCCTCGACAAGGTACGCCACGCCTCGCCAGCCCTCCGCTGCGCGGCTGCCCTGATGGGGGCGGTGGTGGTGACCCCGTGACGTATTCGTCGGTTTGGTGGGCGATGGGCAGGAGCCGGAGCTGCTGCGGGTGGACGCGGAGCGGGTGCGGCGGCAGATGCAGGAGGTGGCGGTGGAGAACTACGCCGCCTTCATCGCGGCGTCCGAGGCGCTCTCCTTCGTCCGCGCGCAGCTCGAGGGGTTCGACAGCCACCTCGAGGCCCTGGTAATGCTGGCCGCTCCCTCCCTGCTCCTAGTACCCTTTGCTTCATTGCTTGTACTGCGTGCCCCTTCGCATCACTAGATGTGGTGCTATGATGATCAGTAAGTAGATCTTGAGCAAGCAAGTGCAAAATTCAGTTAATGCTGGTGCAGTGATTAAACCCTGCTGCTTTATGGTGGTAGCAAGCTGATCACCTGATCTCGTCATTGCTGTGCCTGAGGGATGTAGATGTAGTATCACAAGCGGAAATGAAATTCTGCTGTGCAATCATTCTTAACTTGAACTTGGACCAAAAAAATTGCTTTCAATGTATTGATACTGACTAAAAAATAAAGATCAAATGTACATAGGTCAAAACATGAATCAGCGTTAGCACTGACTAAAAAAATAAAGATCAAATGTATTTGAGAGCCTTGGGTAGCCGTTGCATAATTTGCACATGTCACTGGTGTACCAGGCAGGAACCCTTTAAACAGTTTGAAGTAGATGATCTTGTGCACACGGTATTGTCAAAATTAGGTTCAAATACACTTCATGGAAGAATTAAATACGGATTTATAGGTTGTATCCATGACAGATTTTTGTTAGACGTGTAGTATTTGTTAGCCTGTGAAAACCTCAGAGTCTGTTTATACGCTGAAACAAGGTTTCTCAATAACATTGGTAACTGTGCGTCATCTTGATTGAAGATAAAGGAGAGACCAAATTTTCTTATATCTCTTTCTATGTGGTATGCTAACGTTATATCATTGTTTGATTCATGCTACATTGAAAGTATCATGTGAAATGTTTGACCATGCTGTTGTGCACCATTGTAGATAGAGGAGATACCAAATTTAACATCTGGCTGCACTGAGTTTGTCGAGTCAGCACAGCAAATTTTGGAAGAGAGGAAGCTTAATCAAACATTACTAGCCAACCATAGTACCTTGCTTGACTTGCTTGAAATCCCACAACTGATGGACACGTATGTAACTTCTTTTTTCATACCATTTCCCTTGGTTGTTTACTGAATGTTTGAGTTGTCGGTGTTACTAATATCATTTGATTTTTTTAGTTTGCGTAGTTTCAGCTGCTATTGTTGCTGAATCATGCTTGACAGTCTGTAAGGTAATGCTCGTAGGTGCATACGGAATGGGAACTATGATGAGGCACTTGATCTAGAAGCTTTTGTAAACAAAATTTCAAAGTTGCACCCTGAGTAAGTTTTGTAACATAATTCCTTCCGCAGCAACTGACATTTGCTGTTATATTAATCATTCACTGTTCCAATTGAAGTTTACATGTTATCCAAGGATTAGCTGCTGAAGTCAAGAAGACAATACAGTCACTAATTTCACAGCTTCTCCAGAAACTTCGATCAAATATTCAGGTGAATATGCTGGTGTAATAGAAATTATTAATGACTATGTTGCATTGAACATGACTCCTATGAGTAGTTGATGATTCTAGAGATTATATTATGCATGTATCGTATTTATTTGTTATCTTCAATACTTTCTCTTCTCACTCCAAATTGTTTGATTTATTCATCTTGAGCGCATAGCATCTAACAGGCATTTTATTTTCTACAGTTACCTGAGTGCCTTCGTATTGTAGCACATTTGCGTCGAATTGGAGTTTTCAGTGAATCAGAATTGCGCTTACAGGTATTCTGAAAATTTTCATATAATTTTCATTGTATGATTTGGATTTAAGAGATATTTTGCTTTCTTGGCTCAATTCATAACGATGGGATTGTGTGGGTCAGCACATGCCCACACATATTTATGTTATAGTAATATTCATGACTTCTACAATTTAATAATGCAGAAATTTATTTCTCTGATTTCTTTCATATTTATGCGGTCAATTTTCTGGAAATGATTTGAGCATGTTCATCTTCATCTTCTAATGCTGATATAATCTCTAGTTCTTGAGATGCAGGGAAGCTTGGCTTTCTGGGATTCTTGAAGATCTGGACCAGAGGAATGTTTATGATTACCTGAAAGGCATGGTGACTTGCCACAGGGTACATTTGTTTGATGTTGTTAATCAATACCGAGCAATATTCAACAATGATAAATCCGGAAATGAGGAGAACTATGATGGTGGGCTGCTGTTCAGCTGGGCAATGCAACAAGTTAGTAATCACCTCACAACTCTTCAAGTTATGTTACCAAACATAACTGAAGGTGGGTCTCTGTCCAACATTCTTGATCAATGCATGGTAAGAACTGGCTTCCGATCTCTTTTCTCTGGATTATTTTTTATACGACTAGCAGTGATATATGTATCATTGATAAATCTGAAACACTTTCATGTTGCAGTATTGTGCAATGGGTCTGGGGTTAGTTGGGTTGGATTTCCGTGGCCTACTTCCACCTATCTTTGAAAAGTAATTGGTATTTACATTTTGGAATTTTATTATTGAGAGTGAAGATTGTAAAGGGCTTTATTATGGATGGTGTTATCTGTTTTTTGCAGTGCGGTTCTAAATTTATTATCAAAGAATATGAGCACAGCGGTAGAAAATTTCCAGGTAAAGCAATTTTCTGCAACCTTTTTATATGTTGACATACTGTTCAGTTCTAGATTTAAACTGATTAACTGAATTCACTATGCTGTTTCTGCTTTTGAACTAACTTTGAAGTTCTTTGGACTCTGCATCTATTAGTATAATATCTGACTGCAACTGTAATACCTTGTACCATGCTAGGTTGTTTTGGATTCACACCGTTGGGTTCCGATGCCATCTGTTGGCTTCGTAGCAAATGGAGTTGTGGATGAGACTTCTGATGATGTGACTCCACCTTCTGTTTTAATGGAGCATCCACCTCTTGCAGTGTTTGTTAATGGTAATTTCTCCTAAATCACACTTAATTTTCGTTTCTTTATCACCATGTGTTGCCTCTAATCGAGCATATCTTTGGTTACTGGTGTGTACAAGTACAAGTTGATATGTTAATGTTCTTAATATTCTTGTGTGCAGGTGTTTCAGCAGCAATGAATGAGCTGAGACCATGTGCGCCATTGAGCTTGAAACATGTCCTTGCTAAGGAGGTGGTGAAGGGATTACAGGCAGTCTCTGACTCCCTAGTTAGATACAACGCCATGCGAATGCTGCGTGGGAATGAGTCCGCTCTGTTCCTTTCACTCTGCCAGGCATTTATCGAGGTGCGTCAAGTTTTCTGTGATAGAGCAATGGTTTTGAATCTGGCAATAGAATATGACATGTTACAATAAACATGAAATGAAACTGAACAGCTGAAAAATCTTGAACCCATCAAGTCTAAACTGTACACAGGAAATATTTCTCTTTAGACGTACTGAAGGTTCACATCTTAAGTTTCCATGCCAGGTTGTACACCCTTATTGTGCTGCATGTTTTGGCCGATGCTACCCGAACGGAGCAACGCTGATCACAGAGTGCCAGAGCACATTCAACGCTGTCAGCCAGCTACTGACCGTGCCCGCAAGATCACACAGTTCCAGCATTGAGAGAAGACAGTCAGGAGGCATAGACCGGAAGCAGTCGGGAGGCATTGACAGGAAGCAGTCGGGGAACATTGAACGAGGGCAGTCGGGAGGCATAGACCGAAGGCAGTCCATTGAGAGCACTGGGTCAGCCATCACCGATAATGGGCTCCCAGCTGATGGACCGGGCCCTGAGGTCAACAGTGATGCTGCAACCCCAGCCTCAGCGGTTCAGGATGATGCGCGAACCAGTCCGCCATCAAGCAAGTAGCTTGGATCTCTGTTCTTGGAATCTGTTGAAGCCCTTCATCAAGGCCTTGTTATCTTCAACCAGAGGATACCGCTGCAAAGTTACATTTGTTGAGTTTCGCTCAGTATTTTCTGCTCTCGGTTCTACAGTGTATACAAGCTTCTCATCAGCAGATATTTGTATCTTGATTTGTACAATACACTCAAATCCTTAGCCGTTCATTGTTACTTGTTAGCCCATACCTAGATCCTGTAGAGTGTTACAACCTGGACAATAATCTGGTAATACGAACTGTGTTGGTTGCATTTTTGACTACACATTTTGTTCATATTGAAGAGCTCAGTCATAATCCATCCTTGGAGAGAGAGCATGGATAGATAGAGCTGACCATTTGTTTTCTATCTGATAACCAGCTGTAGATTGAACAGGGAGAAAAAAAAAAGGTGAGAGAAGCTGGAGACGAGTGCAAGCGAAGCGTCAATGAAATAAAGAACAGCAGGCGGATGACGAAGGAAAGGATTGATAAAAGACGCGCCACGGCAGGTGGCATGCATTTGCGTGCGGCCCATGCCATTGCGCATCTCATCGCCTTATCCTATCGGGAACCCTTCGTGTCACGGCACCAACATTCAACGGCAAACAAAATGTATGCAATGGTACCTCTCATCAGAGGCATGGAGGATTGGAGGGAGGTCTGCCAAACCTTTTTTTTTTCTTTTGCGACAAAGGGTCTACAAGACAAAACTTTGACAAATTTGTGTTTTCTTCGTAATTCTAAGTTTTTCTTGATCATGTAGTGTTGATGGCACAATGTGGTTGTATGACGATCATAGTTTTGTGATTACTTGTTCCACCGACTCTACACAAATTGAAGGAAAGAAGAAAATAATGGTTTCAAGCATCTTAACATTTTTAAAATAAATAATATATATGCTGGACTAGTTTTTTTATAAAATAATGTAAACACACAATTGTTTTACACAAATCTAGCCACATCATCTCCAAATGGTCAATTAAATATAAAAGGTTGTATATTATAAAAAATATAAAAGGTATGATGGGAAAATTTTCTTACTTAACAAATGAGCTACTTTTTTTTTGAAAAATACACCCTACTACTGCATCTTATATCTGATTTAATTAAATAATACCAATAATCATTAAGTAACAATTCAAAAAGAAAAATTACAATTAAATTTAACAAATCCAAGCATTAGATTTTAGATCATGGCCGTGTTAAAAAAGTAAATAGTGCCATATACTATGTTTTAAAAACAAGGTTAGAGGAACTCAATAGAGCTTTTAAATTTGGGTGAGCAAATGTCTATTTAGAAGCTTACTTCTAAATTTTACTCACCCAAATAAAGGCCTCCACTCCAGCAGAACGAGTAAATTGAGCTTCTATAGAGGGCCCATAGTTGGCTGCCCAAATAGAGGGCCACCAAATTAGGGGGGGTGGGTGGAGAAATTTGGAAGGGCTATCAAAATGGCAGCCCGTTTGGAAGGCCTGTTGGAGATCAATTTTTTGCACTCACCGAACAAATATGGAAATGACAACTCATTTAGTAGTCCTGCTGGAATTGCTCTCAGTAACCAAAGAGTACTAGTAGACCAAGCCACAGTTGGTGATTAAAAGCGGTGTGGCCAGCTCGCGAGTCGATGGTCCTGTTTGGGACCGCAGTCCAAAAAAGCGCGGCGCGTATAAGCCTTAGGCGCTGTTTGGGACCGAGTCCTCAAAACGCATGCCACGTTTAAGCGGTAAGCGGCCGACGGCTCGCTTCTCGCTTTTTTCCCCACCCACGTTCATTCACTCGATTATCGCGTGGCTGGCGATGCCCCAACGCGCGACGGACGCAAGGTGTTTGACGGGTTTTTTCTGCGTTTCCCGCGGAAACGCAGCGCCAACGCCGTCCCAAACACGCCCTTAAGCGGCTCGAACCTCGTTTCTCGCGATTTTGGGACTCCACATTCTAACTGCCGCTTATTCCGTTGCCGGCGGCCAGGCAACGCGCGTAGAACGCAAAGAGTTTGGCGGGATTAATTTAATTATTTGGCTCATAATCGAAGCAACCGCGGAAACAAACAGCGCCGATGACGACCCTTTCCTCTTCCGTCGTCCGGACCAATAAAACGCGAGGAAAAATCAGGCGCCGTGCTCCTACTACACCTCCCCTATCGGTCCGTTTTACCCGGAGCCCCCTGCTCGCCCTCGCTATTTACACATCTGCCACCCGCACGGCCGGCACCTCCCCGTCCTCACCGACCGCCGCCGCCGCCGCCGGGGATGGGTGGAGCGCACTTCCCCGGCGACAACGACGCCGCCGAGGTCGACGCGGCCTGCGACGGGGAGGTCGACCGCCGCGACGTGGGCAAGATGGAGCACGGGTGAGCGAGCGAGTGGGCGGGCGGGCGCCTCGATTAGCTTCGCCCTTCGTCTTCCTCCCCTCTTCCATTTCCTTGCCCCCCGACGGAACCTAGATTTGCTACTCTGGGGGTCGAATCGCTCGGATCTGCGTGGCCTGTCCGATTCTCCTCGGTGGATTCGGTCCTTGGGTCTTCTTCGATCCGCTTCTGGTTCGTTTCGCTGAGCTTGTTCTCACGGGGAGGAAATTTGTGCTGTTTCTGCAGGTGCGAGCATTACCGGCGGAGGTGTAAGATCGTGGCGCCGTGCTGCAAGCAGGTGTTCCCCTGCCGACACTGCCACAACGAGGCCACGGTGAGCTCGTGCTCTCCGTTTTTTTTTTTGCCCCCGGAGACCACTGTTGTGCTGCTATGGCGTTCGTGCAGAGCAGTAAAGCAGGAAACTTATCTGCAGAGGCGCCTTGGTTGTTCAAATCGAGTAGCTAGTGCATACTTAGTGGCACGTGAGAACCTGATGGGTTGAAAATTGAAATTGAATTGGTAGTTTCTGTACGCTTATGTTTAGTCTTGGATCTCAATTGTGTTCATCCCTGTCTAACAGTAAAGCAGGCTACCTAGACTTCCACATGCTAACCGATTTGCTAGTGCACTACCATGTACTTCAGTTTCAACCAAGGGGGGAGTTTATGCATAGTTCTCAGTTTTCTGTGACAGTGGGACAAGCTGTAACTGGATTGGTATGCTGGTCAGTCTTATGTCTTGATTGTCTTCATTTTTATCGTCCTGTAGGCAAGGTTTTAAAAAACGCTAGACGCTAGGTGAACGCTAGCCTATGGTTTAGAGTTTTTTGTGATTAAACGTAGATTAAATGTCTTTTGTGATTAAACAACACTGTGATTAAACGCAACGCTAGGCCACCGTTTAGCGTTTAATCAAGATTAAACGACGTTTAAAAATGTTTTTTAAAACAGGGCCTGTAGGGTTGAATTTATATAACATGAAAGAACAAGAACTGTTCTTGCGATAGATCCAAAAAAGTTATCATTCATAATAGATTAAACTAAAACTAATTTGGAGAGCAATGGTACATATTGGTTATATGAAGAAAATTAACTATCTGGTTTGGTACTGTGCAAAGAGCATCTAATGAGAATGTTGCTTGGACCAATTTGTTGATGGCACATTCTTCTCTGTAGGCTTCAGGAGATCGACATGCAATATGTCGCCAAGATATTGAAAAAGTACATCTCTCATGCCCTTTCTAGTTTCTAAAAACAATTTTAGTAGAATAAAAAACTATGAAAGATTGACTTCCTTCATTCTTGCAGGTAGTTTGTCTACTCTGTGATACTGAACAGCCGGTACGACTTAAATTGTTGCGAAAATTTCTTTGAGTACTCGCACCTCGTGAAGATGTCGTTATGCTTGTACTGAAACTTTGTTTATTGTTCAGGTTTCACAAGTGTGTGTAAGCTGTGGAGTCAATATGGGAGAGTACTTCTGTGATATATGCAAATTTTATGATGATGATGTAAGTTCTAAGTTCGTTATCTGTTGTCAGACTTGTATCGTTCCTACCAACCAATGCATTTTTCTTCACTTATTATGTGGTACAGACAGAGAAATTGGTGTACCATTGCAAAGATTGTGGCATATGCAGGTGAGCAAGCACAAAAAAAAAGCTTTCGATCAGTCATATAATTAAGCAAAGTTCTGACCCTGTGTTTACTCAATTCAACTAGGGTTGGTGGCAAGGAAAATTTCTTTCACTGTGTGAAGTGTGGTACGCTTTGCTTGAACCAATTTGATTATATAGTTTTTTAGTTGAATGTTCTTCCATATGCAATCAGTAGTTCAGTACCATGCTAATTGCTAAATTATGCACTCTTCGAGTAACTGTCATGATAGAGTGCCATTACTTTTAGCGGACTAGTTATTTCCCCTTGCATTTGTTCCTTGTTTAGATATCAGTACATTGTTTGATATAAACTAAATACTGAAGAAAAATTGAAGTAGGGATTCTGTTATTTCTTTTCTATAAGGAAAATGATCCATGACCCATGGTGAAGTGTGCAGATTATACCAATATAAAATTGTTGAGACCGACATCTAGGGTGATAAAAAAATAGCATCGAAGAAACTGCACAACTTTTAAAGTTATAGATTCACTAGTAAACCTACATTTGGGTAATCTTTGTGTCAATGCTTAAATTTGTATTTCTTACTCTTTTCATTTCTACAATGAACAGGGTCTTGCTATTCTGTTGCACTGCGTGATAACCATCAGTGTGTGGAAAACTCAATGAGACAGAATTGCCCAATCTGTTATGAGGCAAGATTGATAATTTGCTGTTTCTGGAATTAACTAGCTTTGCACTTCTTTGGAACAAACTAGAATTTATAACTGAAACTTCGTCTGCAGTATCTATTTGATTCGTTACAAGGAACAAGAGTTCTTAACTGTGGACACACGATGCACATGGAATGCTTTTCTGATATGGTGGAACATAACAAGTAAAACCCTACACCTGTATTAATTTGGAGGCATGCTTCATTATGATTCTTTGGAACTTCTCTGAGGCGGTGGTGTTTATGGTAACTTGTGTCGGTCTTTTAATGCTACAGATACACTTGTCCAATATGCTCGAAGACAGCTCTTGACATGACACGTCACTGGGAGATGTTGGATCAAGAGGTACCTCCCCCCCCCCCCCCCCCTACTGAAAACAGCTTGTAAACTGGCAGAGTCAAACAATTATTGGTAGTAACTTCAGAAGCTAGGATGTGATTTCCTGGGGCACAGGGCTGTACAAAAACAAAACCCACTTCTTTTAGGAAACCCTCCTTTCATATGATATAATAGATGATACTGTACAATAGTATTAGTATTTGTTGGTTGGATAAAAAAATTGAGTCACACTGCAAGTTTTGATGTTCTGGGAAGCTATATTCTGCTTGTCTTTTTTTACTTGCTGAATGACTGATGGTCTGTTCCTTGTTATTTTTTGTAGATTGAAGCAACAATCATGCCTCCTGTATATCGTTACAAGGTATTCTTCTTCATTTATTTTCACTCAGCTATGCACTCCAACTATTAACCTGCTTATTAGTTGTCTTAGCTATGGCATTGAACAATGGATAATAAGCGTATAAGTTGATTATTGCTATATAATTCAGAGCACACGTCACTTATAGCAGTTTCATACCTGCCTATGATAATTTTCTGCAGCCTTCTATTACTGACAAATCAGGGTAGCTAAGCATCCCACAGGGGAAAGCCCCCCCCTCCCTTCCCTGTATGGTCTTTCTGTTCTTATTTAGGCGAATCTTTTGAAGTGGCGAGAGCTGAACAATTTGTAATGCAAATGCAAATGTGTTTTTTATCTAAGTAGTGCCTTTTCTCCTTGTGCTAAAAACTTGGCCAGATTTGGGTGCTCTGCAACGACTGCAACAAGGTCTCAGAAGTGAACTTCCATGTAATTGGCCACAAGTGCAGCCACTGCAACTCGTACAACACCCGATCGACATCACGGCCCGCAGATTCATCCGGAAGCAGCTCACCAACAACAGACTAATCCGACAACAACCTGTAGTGAATTCTTCACGCCCGGTCCACGCCTGGCAGATGAAAGCAATGCCAGGACCATACAATCGAAGAAAGAACATTGTTTCGTGGCACGCGGCGTCCCTGCCTTCGAATCGTCAAGTCTCCATGACGCCTTTGCCCTTATTCTGTCAAGATTCAATTCATTCCTTGAATCCACATCTGTTGTCGGAACTCCCAGCAACCTCATTTGTGCCTGTTCTACCTAGACGTACAACTTGTCCGTCTCCTGAACGCCGCCATTGTATCAGACTCGTTGGGTGGAGGTGAAACCCAGCATGTTATCAATATCCGACTGTAACCCTATGGTAGTAAGAACTAATAAGATGAGCATACCTTGCCTGTTGTTTACTTGGTTGTGCGCCTGTAACAATCTGTTTCTGAATTGCATGTCTGGTAACTTGGTGAGACTAGTAGAAGTAGAACTGGGTTCATGTTTTATCCTCTGAGAGCTTAGTCAAATGTGCCTCTGGTAATTTTACGTGCATAGATCTTTCAAGGTATTTTTGGTTGCACCATCACAAGAGTCGAGAGGCTTGCCGGGCTGCAACCATTGCAATGGTGGGTCCGCCGATGGCAGGCGGGCCCAGGCGTTCCGTTGACCGCGGTCAACGCTCGCACGGACTCGGGGAAGCGGGCCGCCGTCCGTCAATGCGCGCTTCCTCAGGCCCTCCCTCGGCTTCTGCCGCCGCCGCCGCCGCCTTCCTCGCCTCCGGCGTCCGGCCGCCGCCACCGCGCGCTCGAAACCGCTCTCCCTCGCCACGGTACGTCAGCGCCTCCCCACCGTCCTCTGCTTATTCGTTTCGCACTTTCGCTCTGATGATAATCTGATGTGGCAACTTCGCCGGAAACCCGACCCTGCCACCGCCAAGATTCGGCCCCGCCGTGCCCTGGGTTCCCCATCCCGAATCCCTCTGCCACTCCCGTGGTTTCCTGGTTGCGGGTGCACCCAGTTCAGCGCCCCATGGGCCATGCCAGCCCTG
Organism: Panicum virgatum; assembly: GCF_016808335.1. NCBI lineage: Eukaryota > Viridiplantae > Streptophyta > Magnoliopsida > Poales > Poaceae > Panicum > Panicum virgatum. Next base: position 54,395,440 of record NC_053138.1, read on the forward strand.
TACCTCGCCTGCCTGCCTCTTCAGTGAACTGAAAAGGCGAAAATGCATACGCGTTCTTTTTCCTTTTCTTTTTCGGCCATTAGGCATCTGCACCCAGGTGCCTGATTCGTGCAGCAAATGCGAAAGCCCACAGATTTGCTCTAAATAGTTTACAGATTGGATCGAGCGTATTTGCGCGGGTGTGTCAATGTTGATTTTGGGGCTTTCATTCCCCAGGTCAATCATGGAGCAGGAGCACAGCGCAAGATGTCCAGCTCATGGGTTCTGCTAACTACTTCAGCAGGCAATTCTTGTCTTTGCATAATGACAAAGCTTCATACACTGATCAGGACAGCTGAACAGGTCGATCACTGCCTCAAACTTCAGGAAGGTATACTGAATCCATGGCGTAACCCAAGATACTTATAAAATAAACTGAATTTGATTTGCTTCAGCTTGGCTTAATTAGAGCGCATGCATATTAGTGCCTAACAGAACAGAACTGCCTTTTTGGGATCAATGACGTGTTCATTCTCTAGTACCCTGCTTAAGGTGCTTGCTGCTGCTTATTAGCAAGTGCTCAAGGAGGCTCAAGATAGTGCAATCTGTCGAATAGGGATGCTTGCATTAGGCAAGAGGGCGCTTATATTGGCACTGAACGATATGGCTACATCCCTCTTTGGTCACCCATGTGAGAGCACTTGCATTGCAGGTGCCCCAATAAGAGGACCACAGTTACTGAAAATTTAGAGAAAAGATTATGCCACCTGAGAGGATCACCCAACTTGCAAGACTTACGCAACAATGCATGGTGCATTCCGTACATTCTGCGTATCCTTCCTACGTATCTCTATTGTCTTTCTTTTCTTTTTAAAATAGTGGCCCATGGACAAAGTCAAGAAAGACGCATCGGTGGCCCACACCACTACTGTGGCGCCACGCCGCATCTTGATCCTAGAGGATCGACAGAATGATATACCTCTACTTTGACGTACAGCAACATATTCGATGCTGGGAACCGTCATCCTGCAAGGTGTCGCTGTATGCAATTCGTCACGGAATCGTCCATCGAAGTCGCACGGTAGCAATTGCCCTCAGTGTCAACGATCGTACGATCATGCATATTGTTTTCTGTTTTTATCCGCGGTACACCGTTCTAGTGCCACCACGCCATGATACGGGCCTGCATAAAGGAGATTCTTTGCAAGACAGTGGTATCAACTCTGAGATTTAGGCCATTTGCTCAAGTACAAATCGTATCTGAGATTTAACTCTATTAAGTTTTGTGGATTTGAAGTGCTTTAGTTTGGTCTGTGGTTATCACTGTATAGATTTTTGTTTTCTTCGTATTCCCTGTGTCTTTCCCCTTATCCTTGCAGATGCATGCTTCTGTGTCAGCTACACATTTGAAGGCTGAGAGGTGCAATCTTTCTTTGAACAAAATGTGGCTCTGAAAATATCATGCCTCTTTCAGTGAAAACGTTGTGCATCTTGAACGAACAAAGTAAAGAAAGAAGCATCCAAATCAACACAGCTCATCAAAAGAGGATTCTCTGAAGGTGAAGATGAAATGATGATAGAGTCCATCTTTTAGACCTTATTGCACAGGTAGGATAGAGTCAGTGCCATCAACTGGTGCCAATTGCCATGTTCAAATTGGAATTCAAATGCCAAGAATGGATGAGTCTTGATATGTTAGTATCTGTGCCTGTTAAAGCTAATCTAGTTTTGGTTTGAGCTAAGGAATTATGTGCTCATGGCTAGGAAAAAGTGAACTTTGTAGGTACCTAAGGCATAAGATTTTTATAGGTGTCGGCACATCATGAACTTATTAAGGCATATAGCAACAGTGTAACCCTGTAGGTTAGGTCTTGTGAATCACATGACAAAGAATCATAAAAGCACAACATTGAAATGTAGCATCGCACACCTATATTTCTTTTGAGTAGATGAAAGCACTTAAGAAAACAGTCTAACTAAAAGTTGACCTGTATGCCTCTGAAACTTTGTTTGAACTATTGCTGAACAAAATGCGGCTGGTTGAACTTGTGACGAATCAAGCTTTGGCTACTTTCACTCCAAACTTGTACACTTTTTTCGATTGAAATTCACAAAGGATTAAATCTGTCAAAAGGTAAACTAACATCCTTCTTGCAGGAGCCGCGAATGCTAACATCCTTGCTGAGTGCCTCTTGCAAAGTTGAAGAGTCAAGAACTAAGCAAACACCAAAAAGAATCAAAGGGTTCTGGAGCGATGGAGATTGCTGTACAGAACACTAGCTTTTTTTCTCATCTTCCTTTCTTTTCCAGGTGGTAACTATCAGGGCAGATATAAGGGATAAGAATATCTCTATCTAAATATGCAATCTTCCATGCTTGTGCTGGACGTTTGCGTCATGTACAAAAACTAAGTCGGGAAAAAACTAGAGAAAATATCAGATAATATATATTTCACTTTCTTCAGATGCCTGGAGCATCATACAGGTAGATAGCAACTGTGCCACAGCATCTTTTGCTCTAAGCATCCTAGCTTTAGCTCACAGAAGTGTTTTGTAGGGAAGGATGCAGCAAGGATATGAAAAGCAAAGATCACAACGTCGGATCGTGGCATCGCAACACCGCACATCTGATAAGGTCAGTCTAGTTTACAAAGCAGCGGCAGCTCAATCTACTGAGAAAAGCTGAGGGCAAGTTGGCCGGATTCCGTGCCACAGATAAGGCTGGTCAGTGAGGTGGTGAGGGCCGGCTGGCTATTATGGATGCTATTCTGAAACTGGCTGAGGGGATTGATCCCTGGTTCGTTCGAAACCGGTTCAATCGGCCAGTTGGAATTGGTTCCATGTGTCATATGACAAAGTAGTGGCCGTACCATACGGGTATTGCTGGTCGCTGTTGGCACCATTCTTGTTACGACAGATGCAATTTCTGTATGGGTGTGCATGGAGCAATGGCATCTGGTATTTTTCAGGCTGAGGTAGGCACTGCATGCTTTAACGGATGGAGAATGCAGGAACTTCACAATATAAACTTACTGTGCCAATGTGAATTCTAGTGTACCCAAGGCTGTGTGCAACCATATATCTGTATACTATATGCTGATTAATCTAGTGACAAAAAAGTTTCAAATGTGAGCCCCATTTTAAACTGGGAAAATTCTTGAAAAATCCTAATATTCCAAACATGCCTTGACTATTGTTTACTAGCTTGATGATAGCTTGCCAGCCCCACTTGCGTAACCAAAGATATGTATGAACAAAACAATTCTGCCTTGTATAGTTTCCTGGTGAAATTGATTTCATGTTTTATATAGAGAATAAAATCAGTATACAGCAGATTTTGAAATTCCAATTACGTTCAATTGCCAGCAGATTGGGCATCTGTACTCGCAGTCACGTCTCGGCCGGTACATTATCCCTTGCAGCTAAGGATTCCAGCCATCGCAATCCAGCCTGCGCTACCGCTGTATGTTCTCTAGCACTCTTTAATTCGCATGTCATTTGTCAAATGTGAAGATATCTGAGGTATCACAACCTAGGGGATCAAATCCCAGCAGTAACTTCAGCAAAAATCCGAGGCCAGTTATGTTAGAATCCAGGTGGGTACCATAGAGTGATCCTGATAAGAGGATGGTATTTTGAGCTATCGTTCCATCTTTTTTTTTGCTAGACATCAGATGTTATCGAAAGTTAAAATTTGTTTTGGAGAATCATGAGATGAAATGCAAAATGTATCGAGATCAGGTGGATTACTTGACAATTAGGTGATAGATTAGATAGTGGCAATTTTTACAAAAAGGTAGGAGGAACATTTAGGTGTCTACATGGCCTATATAATGATATAGGCGATAGGCCCGTAAGATTTTGGCCATTATTATCATTTGTTCTATTTCGTAGAAACTTTAATTATCTACTAGTACCATTTGTTGTATACTTCTACTCATTCTAACACAGTGAACTTAAGGAAGAACTAACTGATCACAAACATTAGAGGTTACTGATGCACTCGATTCAGCTTGCCAGTGACAAAACGTAGTGTGCACCATGTATAATGGTGCTCTCGGAGATGATAAGAACAGATTATTGGATTCTTTTTTGTTCCAGTTTATCTTCTGAGATCAATCCATCAACTTGATGTATATCCAACCAGGAGGACATGTGATTTTCACATAGCACTAGGTGGCCTCTACACCCCTGCACCTGCAGCAATAACATGATAATAAAGACAGCCAAATCATATCAATATATTCTTTTCTCTCCCTCTCTGTTCCTGCAACTATTAATTGATTTTGTTGATAGATAATTAAAAATGATTCTTGTGTGACCAACTTTAATTGCAAAACCACAAAACAGACATAAACAATGCCCTGATGACCCTATCTATCTCTCTGAAGAATCTGGGCGTGCCAATTCCATAGCTGTACCAAGAACTAGCTACATAGGCTCATCTGGAGTTGACAAGAAAATTGACATATGTCATATTTCTGTTCCTAAATGGGTCCTGTATTGGACTAAATTTCACGTGTTTCAAGTTAGAAGCAAAAATAGGGCCTACCTTCTACCAAGATTTTATTGGCACAAAGGGAAATTATGGTTTCAGGTAGCGACACAACACCGTTCCAAAATTGGAACACCATTACCATGTTTTAACTAGGCGCCATTAAGATGATGATATATTGTGTGTTGCTGTGCTTTTTTTTGTAAAAAATGCATATAAACATCATCAGAGGAATCCTGTTTTCTTCATAACTAAAAGGAAACATCATATTTCTGCATCAGTAAAGGCAGTGATGAAGCCATGGTCAAATTGTCACTGATATGCCCCTTAAGCTGCTACCACCTTGGTTCCCAAGCTGATGTTCATCTCTTCTTCCTCCATATAAGCACCTCTACCATCTGTCCTTTTGGGTTTGGTGAACAAGATACTAAACAGTAATTAATTTTCACCTTGCATGCCTCTGTCACTTTTGAGAAGGCAATAAAGTTGATCGGTTCGACAAATTTTGCAGAAACAACTTTGAGTATATATGGTTACCAAATCTAAGAGAACAAAACTAGGGGCACTGGACGCCCATAGGCCATATGCATACATTCCCAATCTGATCTAGGATGATTCTCAAGTAGATCAACACAACATAACATTGGAAGATATATTCCTTGGGCCCTGTTGAAAAGACGGATCACGCGCATTATCCAAACACCAATTGATCTCATGCCTCCATACCACCCCTTTCCTTTTGAAAAGTCATGATAGATGAGCAAACCTCAGAGCTTTTTGTATTCAATTCTACAAATGTGGTACGTTGAACTTATTTTAATATATCGTTCATCAGAGTCAAAAGAGGTATGGTCCTAGCTAGCTGGCCACTGTAGTTGCTATACGTACCAGCTTATTGATTCCTTAGGACACTCTGCAATTGTTCTAGAAACTCCCAGATCAGCTCCTCACTCATCATCTCCCTAAACTAGATATCCTGGCCTGTTCGAAAAAGTACACATGTATTCCCTGGTCCATCTTATTCTTACTTGCAGCTATAGGAGAACCGGACCCGTTAAGGAAACCTAGAGGGCCTGCATACTCTATAAAAGGCAGCCACCCCTGTTCTCCCAAACCATCAATCCATACACAACACTCATCTCTTCACGTGCATCCACAGCTGCTTGACAGAGCTAGAGAGAGAACTAAGCTTGAGAGATAGAGAGAGATCAAGAGAGAGAAAGAGAGAGTTCCTGCAGCCAAGAAATTAAACCAATCAAGCATAGCAAATGGCTGACCGTGTGATGAAGCTGGCGTCGGAGCGCGCGGTGGTGGTGTTCACGCTGAGTTCCTGCTGCATGGGCCACACGGTGGCGAAGCTGATGCAGGACCTGAGCGTAAACGCGCTGGTGCACGAGCTGGACAGCGACCCCAGGGGCAAGGAGATGGAGTGCGCGCTGCTCAAGATGCTCGGCGGTAGGGGCCCTGCCGTCCCCGCCGTCTTTATCGGCGGCAAGCTCGTCGGCGGCACCAACAGGGTCATGTCCCTTCACCTCGGCAGCGAGCTGGTGCCCATGCTCAAGAGCGCCGGCGCGCTCTGGCTGTAGAGACATGCATAGTCACGTACGTGCGAGCATGGCCATGGATACGCTAGCAGGAAAAATAAAGAGGTCGTGGTCCAAGAGTACCAAGGGTCGTTACTAGTGTGTGTGTCGAGGGCAGGTTTTTCCCGTCCTGTTCTTCCGAGTTCTGACAGGAATAACTAGGGCAAACTAGCTGCTTAGCTTCGTGCCTTGTAGCTAGGAGCTTGTGAGCGAGAGAGAGATGGCCTTCTTGATGTTTTGTTCTAACTTTGCAATGGCACGTGCGTGTACTAATCATCAATCAGTCAGCCTTTTTTCGACAGGCTTATGAATACCAATATATGTTTGAGAGGTTTTATCAGCAATAAGCTAGCACTATGATGTGGCATGTGCGCAATCAATGTATACAAGATTGCATAGCATGTATCTGCTCATATTGGTCATAACTTGGTTGTGTTTGCATTTTGGTTGTGTTCTAATTAGTCACAAACTTTAATTAGTGTGGTTCTTGATGCTGTTATGGTGATAGATCTTTGTTAGTAACTTGGTTTCACTCAAATAGACGACCAGTTCCATTTATCTCTATTCATGCATTTTAATTGTGTCCTATAAATTAAAGTTATAATTGTTCATCAATGTACTATGCATTTTAAATCTTCTATGCATGGAATTGAATATGTCATTCAGCTGGGTACCGCATGGTTCAATTCAACTCGTCTTTGGAGTTCATTTTTTTTCCTCTGATAACATATACATCAGTCGGCCATATTTCCCAGTAAGTTTAGCTCAACTATTGAAGTATCTTGTTGATGAGTCGCTTGGTTAGGTACACAAAGACGAGTGAATCATTTTATCTCATAATTTATATTGTAATGTTCAAAAGAATGAGGCCATCCATCAGCAAAGTATTGGTCGCAGATTTTCTCAATGAAAATATAGAACATGTTTTGCTTGAAAAAGCAACAAGCTAACTACTAAAGCTGTTTTACATTTAATACATTTAAAGCATGATGGTTCTTTTTTCTTAGACCAAAGACCATTTTGTCCATGATTTGTTGGAGAGATTCTTTTTTCCCTGTTATGACAATTTTTGCCAAAGAGCAAAGCAGATTTTTCAATTTTCATTACAACCAAAGCAGCCGAATAATACTACTACAAAAAAGCATTAACTGTGATCTTTAAAAATGTCCTCGGAGGAGGTCATTTGTTATTAACTGAGACGGTTACGACAATTGCCTGACAAAATATATTAACCGAGGCGGGCACCATTATAATGCCTGCCATGGTTAAAATATATTAACCGAGGCGAGCATTGTTTGACAACCGCCTCACCAGGCCCAGCCAGATCCAATTGTGAGCACACGTATATATACAAGACTTAGGATTCCTCACACCATCTCCCTCTCCGGCGCCCCTCTCCCTCTCCTCACGCGCCCCACCATCTCCCTCCGGCGCCTCTCTCCCCTGCAACTACGGCCCCTCTCCCTCCTCCTCCTGAGCCCGCCTCCCTTCTCTGGCGCTGGTGGCGGCCATGGTGGCACGCGCGCGAGTGGACAGGCAGCATGGGCGTGGCTGGGCGGCCGGCCGGATGGCGCGCGCGCAAGTGACTAGGCGGCGTGGGAGCAGGCGGTACCATGTCGCCCAGGACGGTGAGGGTGCGAGTGGCCGGCCAGGGCGGTGCAGCGGCCGATCCGGCCAGGGCGGCGCCGCGGCTGATCCGGCGAGGTGGCACTCCCCTCCTTCCTCGGCCAGATCCAGTGGATCCCTCGCCGTATTTGGCGGCTACGGCAGGCGGCTGGTGCGGAGGCGGGTGGCCGGCGGGCACAGGGATGGGTTCGTGATGGGCTCGACGGGCTTTTTCTTTTTTAAAAAACAAAATTTTATTTGATTAATCGACACGGACATCAAAATCATCTCGGAAATTAGATCATTTATCGCGACCTTTGCTCCGAGCCTCCAAGGCAGTTGGGGTTGCCCGCCTCGGTTAGTAGATTTGACCGCCTCCGTTAATAGTTATTGTAGTGTAATTTGATATGGTGCCACGAGTCCAGGGCATGCTGCTACATCTATGTTAATAAGGAAAACAAATGCTTTTTTTATCGAAGTCAATTAAAATAAATAAGAAAGAAAAGAATGAATAATTAAACAGTGTTATTATCTGAAAAAAGTAACATCTATTCATTTCTTGATTATGATAACCGTGAAATAAATAATTAGTGGGCGCATTCCTGTTCTGGTTCCTCTAAAGTACCTCCCAAAAATAGAAATAAAGTTCCAAGGAAGGATCTTTCTGTTATATGGGACCAGATGGTACGTAATGATGATTATACCACTAGCTATGAATCACAGTTTGGTCTTTGAATTACATACGCATTTTCATAAGTAAGAATATACACTTAATAAAATCCTAGTGAACTCAAAATGTTATTTGATGATAGTTTAGGGAAAAGAACTGCATTATTTTAAACAAAGATCACTTTACTACAGCTGAAAACATATTTGCGCCACTTGATTAGCAGGATGAAAGCTGGCTGGACATACAATTTGTGTGTATTCTGCTGAAATTAAGCTCATATGTGATGTACCCAGGCTTTAATTTCTACAATTCAGGAAAAAAATTGAACTGCGTGTATAGATATTTAAGTATATGTATCTGACTTGGATAGCTGACAAATGGATATAAACAGGGGCGGAGCTAGAGAGAAATTGAGGGGGTGCGTCATTTCAGATCATATGGATTATGTTTGAGTTTATATGGTGATATTTTAGAAGTAGTAGCTAGTTTTCAAAATTTTGTGGGCACGCCCGCACCCAACACACCCACAACATAGCTCCGCCCCTGGATATAAAGGTCACACACATATGGATTGCCATCGGTCTCGGATCGCGGCATCGCACACACAAACCTGTTGAGGTAATTTTGTGCGTGCGCGTGTGTGTGGTGGGGGCTGCCTGTAGGTACTTGATGACTACACTGTCCTTTTTTTATGCAGGAATAATGTCACTATTTTTCAAGATTCCTAAACCACAATAGGATGTGAAGATCAGAGCAAACCGTCGGTTGAACACCACGTTGTGAGCTAGCTATCGGGGAGCCCCATTCGTGTATGGCTGGTAGGCTGGATCCCTTAACGTGGAATATAATAACTTTAACTTTGACTTTTTTGCATTTTTTGTTTTTAGCAGAATTTTATTTGATTTGATTCTTGTTCATATACCGATGTTGAAATGGTACATATACTCGATGGCCACGTCGTGTTACGTGCACGTATGTCGAATCCATGCTGATCCAAACTCCCATGGTGGATATCATTGTCACGGATCATATCCACGTTTTTTTTTATCTTGGTTTCAGTTTTCACTATTATATTTGAGTAAAACTAGATTATTGGGTCATAAGTTCTATGCAGTCAAGTTGACACTAACCCAAAAGTGGAATTTTTTTACCAAAGTTCGGCTGGGGCAAGTTTCATTTGTTACCCAAGATGGGGTCCTACTAACTAGCTCTGAAAGGTTTTATTGTCATCGCTGTGTTTTTGGTTCAGAAAAAGGTTTTATTGTCTTGATAATAAATTTAACTGGCTCATTAAACATATATATTGAAAATGATGTATGGACTATTCTGCAAGTGACAGCAAGCTAGTCCACTACTACAAAAACAATTTGTAGCAACACTCCGATTTTTTTTTGGTGGTGGACTACTCCCTCCGTTTCAAATTTTAAGTCATTCCATCTTTCTTGGAGAGTCAAAATATTTCAAGTTTGATCAAATTTATCCAATATAGTACTAACATTTAACATTTATGATATAATTTGAAAACGGATCGAGGGAGTAGTTCTTGTATTTTGATGGCTTTGGTTCAATATTAAGACTGGAAGCAAGAAGCACATTCAATTCTAGCCTAACGGAACATTAGGCATTCCAACTTTGGGAAGCCGCATGATGGGTAGTTTTCCTTCTTTTTAGAGACATAATGTACACGCATATTTTGCACTTCATTTCGAATATTGTTTTTGCCCACAGCGGCTGGGTTGTAGTATTGCTTTATTCTTTCATTTTATGATATATGCCAAGTGATGTAATGCGTGCATATTGAGAATTTGAGATTATGCACATCATCTGCTTGATTTAATAATTAAATACTTGAACAATAAAAAAATTCTTTATCAGTATATCTAATTAACATACTAGGACTATAAATAATTTGTTAATTTCTTCGCAAAAGAGTAAAATCCCACAATTCTTCTCGTCTGATCAATTAATTCGCCAGTTAAATAACCAAGGTCGGTGTTTGTTGTAAAAATAACAAACCAACCCATTGACACACATCAGCATCAGATGCTTCGGTTTGTGGCCCTGGTCATGAAATAAAAATAAAGGAAAACATGGGGATTTTTCTAACTTTTGGCGAGATTCCATATTTTCAAGTGGCCGGCATAAAAAAAACTAATATTCCCCTTGTATCTTTGCTAGGCCCCATTGAAGTTGTTTTAAAGTTCATCCAGTATGCATGCCTGATGCGCTTGCAACTTTAACAAATGGACATGGACAGATGCATGTATGGAGAACTATGCGTCGTCTATGACCACACAAATTTTCTGATGGTGATCAGATGGTGTAATAGTTTATAATTTCCTTTATTTCTTAGGTGCATTAATATTCTTAATATTTAACATGATAAGAACCCAATTACACTTCATATACCCTAATAATATCTAAGTAGTTGACCTATATTATGAACATTTTCTGTTAGTAGTAAGTTTATGTGAAATTTAGGTATCAAGAGAGATATATACAACATGATTAAAGTTAGTAAAATAAAAAAAAAGTTACAAAGAGTGACGAATTGAATTGCAATTTGCATCATTCTATATTTGAAGAATCTTATTAGATTAAAATTGACTAGCATAGCTTGATTGTTGGCTCACCTTAGTTTGTTCATAATTCCTAGCAAGCTTCACTACTATAAATGCACACGCACACATATAGATTAGCCAACTAAGTTCACGACCAACTGTCCCTTATATATCACCCCTGCAGTGCACCCTAGCTCCACTGTACTGTCCAAGACATAATAACTGCAGTGGAGTTTCATGAGAGTTTTATGAGCATTTAATTTTGCTGATGTGACAGTATATTTATAAAAAGTGAGAAGGAAGAGTTTCATGGGATATGATAGAAGTTTCATCCCCATGAAACTCATCCGGTACGATTACCTAGTTTATGTTTTAGGTAACTGTGCAACAAAACTATGCATTGAGACTGGCCTAATTAAAAAGTAAATACTAAAAATGAAGCACTATTGAAAAATTAATTAAAAAGAAACTAAACGACAGAGACAGTATTGCGTGCCTTAAAGCACTGCTCATTTTGAGCGTGCAATGCACACGTCCAATATTCTTATCCCTCTCCGAGTCTCCAACAAGCACCCACCATTCTCCCCTTCCTCTAGCGGATGAACACTATAAAAGGGCATCACGCCCTGCATTGCAAAGCACACAGCCCTAGAGAAATCAAGAAGAGACGACGGCGATGGCGGAGAGGGTGTCGAGGCTGTCGACGGAGAAGGCTGTGGTGATCTTCACGCGGAGCCAGTGCCCGATGTGCCACGCGATGTTGAGCCTCTTCTCCGAGCTCGACGTGTGCGCGGCGGTGCACGAGCTGGACAAGGACCCGCGCGGCCGCGACATGGAACGGGAGCTCGCCCGCCGCCTCGGCCGCGCGCCGCCGGTCCCTGCTGTCTTCGTCGGCGGCAACCTCGTCGGCTCCACCGACAAGGTCATGTCGCTCCACCTCGCCGGCAAGCTCGTGCCCATGCTCAAGGCCGCCGGCGCCATATGGCTCTGAATCCCTCCATCCATCGGCGACAGCAACTATATATATAAATCCCTCGCTCCGATCCAATATAGTTCCCAAATCCCACCAAGAATTTTGAGAAGTTTTGTTCAGCGCGGCTAGTAGTGTAACCACTTGCAGGGCTGAAAAGGGTTTGGAATGACCAGTCCATGTCTTTGAATGTACATGGACATATGTAACCCTAACCTTTCCAGGATTTTCAGAGTGAGATGTGGACTTTGATGAGTTAATTGTCTCTCCTAGTCTTTTGGTTTTTGGATTGTGCCCTGATACTAATTAAGCAGGGCCCGGGCCGGGTTGATAGACTCGATATAACTTTTTTTTTCAAAAAATGAACTAAAGAACTACAAGCTTAAATGAAGAATATGCTTGTAAAGGTGTTAAAAAAGATATCCTTTAAATTTGGTTATTACCATGGAAACTAGGCGTATAGCCCGCGCATTTGTGCGACTAGTATTGAAAATTCAAAAATTTGCATGACGTTGTATCCTTACTTAAATGTTATACTATTTTTTTTACCATACATCAGCTTGTTCATTATCAAAAATTATGTCTTATTGTTGATTAAAACAATTCAACTATGATCTACCTATAATAACAATTTGATTTGTTGAGCTTTAATAATATTATACAGATAATTATTCTTATTTTCATTTTATTTTGATTGATTGTTGTTAGCTTTAGTTTTTATTAATAGTATATATTTGTAACTGATACATAGTTAAATGATACTTTATATTTAATTTTTCATAATGGCATTGGTGGGTGATTTTTAATTAGGCACAGGGGTATTTTAGGCTAATTTTTATCGTAATGGTAGTGGTGGGTAATTTTTATTTTTCTATTTTTCTCAGATTAATGTGGAAATTTCTAGGCCTTGAGAGCGAACGTGGAGGTTCCGTTTGTTTGGCTAAATAATAAGATAATAGATTGAATTGATGAATAACCAAAACATGTGCTTGATCTGACTAAATTTCTACTTCTAATTGTTCCTTTTCATAACAATACTATTTTTGATGAGTTTGCTTGCACTTCTTTATGTGCAATAAGTTTTTTCGTTATATTTTGTTTGATCTGTTCAAATGTTGTACATATTTGTCCTACTTTGCAGGTTAACTTTGCTTCAAGAAAGTGAAAATTAACGAACACTTTTTCTAGGCATATTTATTAGAAAAACTCCCATTTTTCAATAGAATCGTAGAAATTAAGTGTAAATGGATTATTTCAAGAGAGATTAACAGGTGATGCCGTGGTAGCCATCACTACTACTACTTGTGGCGCCAGGCCGCATGTCGATCCTATAGGATCCTCTGACAGAATGATATAACGCTACTTTGATGTATAGCAACATATGCCGAGGGAACCATCATCCTGTCGAGGCATCGGCGCATCGCGGTATGCAATTCGTCACGGAATCTATCCATCAACATTAGGGTAGCAATCATCCTCTCGTTGTCAACGGTCGTACAATCTTGCGTATTATTCTGTGTGTTTTCTTTTACAGGATACAGTTCTAGTGCCACCACGCCACTGATAATGGTGTGTGCGTAAAAAAGGGCAATTCTTTGCAAAACAGCAGTATCAACTGTAAGATTATTTAGGCTATTTGCATTGGTCAAGTAGGAATATCTGAAAACTTCATGGTTATTCTATGAAATTCTGTGGATTTGAAATGCTTCAAATCAGTTGTGGTTATCGCTGTATATAGTTTGTTTTTTTCATATTTCCCTGTGCTTAGCTTTTCAACTTATCCTTTGCAGATGCATGCTTCTGTGTCAGCTACACGTTTGAGGGTTGATATCAATGCAATCATTCTGTGAACAAAATGTGTCCCTGAAAATATGGTGCCTCTTCACTCAAAACATCATGTATCTTAAATGAACAAAGGAAAGAAAGAAACATCCAAACATAGCTCATCAAAAGAGGATTTTTTTTTGAAAGATCCTGAACCTTGTGGTTCGGCGTATATTAATAAGAAGAGAATTGATCCAGTTTAAAGGTAGACCGGACCCGAAAACCAAAAGAGGATTATCTGAATGCGAAGATGGAAGGATGAGAATAGAACTAGTCTCTTAGATCTCAACGCATAGGTATCGGTAGCTTATAGAGTCGTAGGCATCAACCGGTGCCAATTGTCATGTTCAAATTAGAATTCAACTTTCTAAAATTGATAGGATCATTTTGATATGTCTGTATTTGCGCCCCGTAAAGCTAATCTGGTTTTGGTTTTGAGCTTATGCGCTGATTTGATGCCCTGGAAAAAAAGTGGACTATGTAGGTACTACTAGACCACTTGCACACAAATGGGATGTGATGGCACGGACCAGGGCATAAGATCCTCGTAGGTGTCGGCACATCATGAATTTATTTAAGGCATATCACAATAGTGTAGCCCTGTAATAGATTGTGATTAGCTCTTTTGTGAAACACATGGGGAAGAATCATAAGCACAATGTTAAACTGTACCCACACAAATCCATATGTTCTTTAGAGAAGATGAAAGCAATACGGAAATCGTTGTAACTGAAAGTTTACTTGTATTTCTGTGACAACTTGTTTGAGAGATATAGTTGAACAAATTGCAATGGTTTGAACTGGACAACTTGAAGATGAAAAACCAAGCTGTGGTTACTGCAGCCGGTTACTTTCACTTAACTGAATTTTTGAATTTTCTTTGATTGAAATGGTAAAAGGTAAAGAAACATCTCCTCTTGGAGGAGCCACTATTGCTAACGTCTTGCAGAAGCCACGAGCGCCCCTTGAGAAGTTGAGGGGTCAAGAATTAAGCAAGCACCGCGAAGAAGCAAACGATTCTGGAGCAATAGAGATTGCTCTACAGAACACTAGCCTTTTCTCTCCCCTTCCTTTCTTTTCCAGGTGAGATATAGGGTATAAGAATATCTCTATCCTAATATCCAATCTTCCATGCGTGTGCTGGATGTTTGCGTCATACATATACGAAAAAAATGAAAAGAAAACTGGAGAAAAGATCAGATAATGTCCGACTTTCCTCTTCAGATGCCTGAAGCATCATATATACAGGTAGATAGCAACTGTGCCACGGAATCTTTTCATCTAGCCTTCATTCTTATTATTATATTAGCTTTAGCTCATGGAAGATTTTTGTACCTAGGGAAGGATGCAGTGAGGCATGAAAAGCCAAGATTGCATCGTGTCCGATCGTGCCGTCGTCGCAGCGCCTCATATCTGATAAGGTCAGGCTGGTTCACAAAGCAGCGGCAGCTCAACCTGCTGAGAAAAGCCGCGTGCAAGGTGGTCAGATTCCATGCCGCAGATAAGGCCGGTCTTTTTTTTTTAAAAAAAAAGATAAGGCCGGTCAGCGAGGCGATGAGCGCTGTCCTGGCTAGCTACACTTTGGATGCTATTCTGAAACCTGCTGCTGATGAGGTGATCGATCCCTGGTTCCTTCGAAGTCGGCTTGATCAGCCGGTCGTAAGACGAAGCACTAGTGCACTACTGGCCGTACTGTGTACCGGTATTCCCCATCGTCGTCGGCACCATTCGTGTTATAGCATGCGCATTTAGTCGTGCACTGGGAGCAACGGCATCTGTCAGGACTGATGTAGGCAATGCACTGTGGGCTGTGGCAATTGGAGAATGCAGGAACTTTCAGAGTCTGAAAGATGACAGATGGAGCATCTGTTCACGTACGTACATTATCCTTGTTGCATTGCTATGGATTCGACCCATCACAATCCAACCTGTACTACAGCTATACATTATCCAACCTAGCTACAATCAATTGTGCCACTTGTCAAATGGGAGGAAATCTTCCTTCAAAACAATAAGGAAAGATGAGGTATCACAACTTAGGCACCAAAACCGAGAAGTGATAGCACGGTTAAAAATAGGAACCGGAATAAATCCCGGTTAACGATAGGTTTACTGGCTCCACTACTCAAAGGTTAATTGGGAGACTTTTAGAAAATGCTTTGCAATGCATGTGTCCATGTTTTACTTCATAGATGATGTTTTCAGACGAAGTCTGTAAGACGATATCATACAGCTTCATATACACCACCGGCCAGATATAGTCTGTCAGAAACTTCAGCGGAAATAAATAATATTTGATGATAATAAGTCTACTAATGATATCCTTGGTTCGAGGATCATCACATTACTACTCTATGAGAATAAAAAATAATATTTGATGATAATAAGTCTACTAATGATCAATCCGGTTTCATTTATGATCCTCGAACCGGATTGATCAAGTTGGGCGAGTTGGTTGCATACATACGTACGTTAAACGTGCTATATTTCTTCCTAACCCATGAGAAGAAAAGGGACTACACAGCTGCACCCTCACAGGCCATATGCATGCATATGAAATTCTCATTAGGTCAACACACAACCGCACCTTAGCTTTCCAAGATACATTCCTTGGGCCCTATTAAAAAGACGGCTAGCTCGTGCGTTATCCAAACATGTATTGATCACATGCATGTACATGATGCCATCCTTTCCAACAAAGCAATGAGCAAACCACAGAGCTTTTTGGATTCAAAATAATCTCATAATTAATGTGGGACCTTGAAGTTATCATATGTGTTAGTATTATTTTGTTTCCTAGGTAAAAGATGTGCTATGCAAGCATGGTCCTAGCTACCTATAGTAGCCACTGTGCTGTGTACCAGCTTAGAGATTCCTTGAAACATTTTGTTTTTCCAGAAACTCCCAGATAAGCTCATCACTAATTATACTCATCCTCACACTAAACTTACTTGCAAATTAACTCTAGTAGACCCGGACCTGTTATGAAAACCCTAGCAGCCTGCTTGCGAACTCTATATAAGGCAGCCACCCCTGTTCTCCCAAACCATCCATCCATAGCTGCTTGACAGCACTAGAGAGCTACAGAGAGAACGACGACGAAGGCTTGACAAATAGATAGAGGGGAGACACACACGCAGATCTATATATATATAGCTAGAGAGAGAGAGATCTAGAGATCGAGTTCTTGCAGCCAAGAAACTAAACTAACCAAAGCATAGCAAATGGCCGACCGTGTGATGAAGCTGGCGTCGGAGCGAGCGGTGGTGGTGTTCACGCTGAGCTCCTGCTGCATGTGCCACACGGTGACGAAGCTCATGCAGGACCTGAGCGTGAACGCGCTGGTGCACGAGCTGGACAGCGACCCCAGGGGCAAGGAGATGGAGCGCGCGCTGCTCAAGATGCTCGGCGGCAGGGCCCCTGCCGTCCCCGCCGTCTTCATCGGCGGCCAGCTTGTCGGCGGCACCAACAGGATCATGTCCCTCCACCTCGGCGGCGAGCTCGTGCCCATTCTCATGAACGCCGGCGCGCTCTGGCTGTAGACACCAGGGCGGCCGCGCTGCGTACCATGCAAAAGCTTGAAAATAAAGACCATGGTCATCTTCCAAGAGTACCAAGGTTAGTAGAGTGTAGTATGTGTGTTGATGACAGGTTTTTCCGGTCCTGTTCTTCTGAGTTCTGACAAGAATAATAACTAGGGCAAACTAGCTTGCCAGCTTCACAGATGCCTTGCAGGTAGGAGCTAGTGAGCCACTGAGCCGTGAGCGAGAGAGATGGCCTTGCTTTGTGATTTCCTCTTCTTGTTTTTAGATGTTTTGGTGCAACTTTTCAACGGTGCGTGTGATCGAGCAATCTATCACCTTTTTACGACGGGCTTATGAGTACCAATATATGTATGAGAGTTCTATTAGTAACCAGGATGATGGCACATGTGTGTTGCGAATGTGCACGAGTTTGCATAGCATGTGCATTTGCTCATATAGGTCATCACATTGTGTTCTAAGTCACACTAACTGTTGATTTATAACTAACCTCTGCATTATGCATGATTTGAGTTGGAACACCAGACGCTTCAGTGATATGTTATCGGATGCTTGCACCAGAGCTACGTTTAGTGTCGACAGATCTCATTAGTCATTATGCGCATGACATCGACCAACACTTTGGTCATACAATAACTAGCAAGGTCGCGTGCGCAAATAGCGCGGGTAGCTAGTTTTTCTTTTCACACTAAAATTTAGGTTTTTCACTTAAAAGCAAATTTATATAAGGTTTTTTAGTTATTTCATTGTCATTATTGTTTTAATGTCATTGTTTTGTTAAGTGACCCAGACCAAGACATTCTCACTTCTTATCATCATATTATATGGTTTGGAACATGAATTCATTTTTCAGGATAAAGGGTATGTACTTATGTAGAAACATATTTTTTGGGTTATTGAACTTAATATAACTTTTTTCTTGAACTTTATTTTGTTTCTCCTCTTGTTTCCATACAAATTAGGGTTGCTTCAATTCTATTCAACACAGATTTTAATTGCCACCAGGGGGGTCTGAGTTGCAATATCCATATATGGATCCAATCTATTTTTTTAATCTTCTATACGTCATCTATTCTTCTAAAAGATTAAATAGTTATAACACAAACCTACTAGTATCGATGCTGTTCATTTTTCTATTTATTCATCATTTAATGTGGTAATAGCTAGTTTTTTCTATATGAACATGTAGCTTAATAGTTTTATTATAAAATCTATCCACTAAATAAATTGACATGAATACTAAAAATATATTTTTTTTCAATTGACGTGGTAGCCTATTATTAGTGAAAATAATAAAGTTCTCCATGGGCTCTTAATTTAAATAATTTGCTTCTAATATCAATGAAAATTTCTCTTAATTTTATTTCTCAAGTATTTAGTTATAGTATTTGACTTTGACTACTTCTTTGACTATTTTTCTAAATTCATAAAGAATATTACTATTTTCCCTATTAATTTAATTTAACACTATTCATCTACACGACCATTTAGCCCATTTACACTATTCATCTACACGACTATTTTCCCTGCATTGCAAAGCACACAGCCCTAGAGAAATCAAGAAGAGACGACGGCGATGGCGGAGAGGGTGTCGAGGCTGTCGACGGAGAAGGCTGTGGTGATCTTCACGCGGAGCCAGTGCCCGATGTGCCACGCGATGTTGAGCCTCTTCTCCGAGCTCGACGTGTGCGCGGCGGTGCACGAGCTGGACAAGGACCCGCGCGGCCGCGACATGGAACGGGAGCTCGCCCGCCGCCTCGGCCGCACGCCGCCGGTCCCTGCTGTCTTCGTCGGCGACAACCTCGTCGGCTCCACCGACAAGGTCATGTCGCTCCACCTCGGCGGCGAGCTCGTGCCCATGCTCAAGGCCGCCGGCGCCATATGGCTCTGAAGTCTGAATCCTCCATCCATTGGCGACAGCAACTATATATAAAAATTCCTCGCTCCGATCCAATATAGTTCCCAAATCCCAACAGGAATTTTGAGAAGTTTTGTTCAGCGCGGCCAGTAGTGTCACCACTTGCAGGGCTGAAAAGGGTTTGGAATGACCAGTCCGTGTCTTTGAATGTACATGGATGTATGTAACCCTGACCTTTCCAGGATTTTCAGAGTGAGATGCATGTGGACTTTGATGAGTTAATTGTAACAACCCACGTAATAATTACCTTGATTAGGATTAACTGAGAGATTGATATAATCATTACCACTAATGGTGGAATCATCCACACACACAGACCAAGCCGTGTCCAAGTTCGCCACGAACGGCGCCCGCTAACGCCGTGCACGACGCGCATCCCTGCTCATGCCGCACTGCCTCCTTCGCCATCCTCATCCGAGCTGCCAGCGCCCTCTCCTTCCTCTCCCTTTCTTCTTCCTCGAGCAGAGCTCGAACGAGCTCGAGCAGCTCGCGTTCCGCCGGCCAAATCCCTGGCCTCCGCTCCATCCTCTTCAAATCACTCGCACCTGAAGCTCCCTCACCTCCCTAGCTCCCTCCCCAGCCCCTTGGAACTGAGCTCCGACCGCCGTATAGCCGGAATCGCGGATCCTCTGGCCACTGGCCATCCATGGCCATCGAGCCCCACCTCGACGTCGAACTCCATCATCCGGCCACCGTTTTCTTCGTCCAGCGGCTCAAATCGAAGCTAGGTGAGGCACTAATACTCATGCTCTCCTCGTTCCAGCGCGTTCCGCGAGTTTCCGCGCTCGTTCCCGAGCCATGCCGCCGCCGGCATGCTGCTGCTCGCCTCAAGCCGCGCGCACGCGCCTCTGTGCCGCGCCGCCGAGCGCCCACACTTCGTCCGGCCCAGCTGAACCCTCCCATGGCCGCCCCCGTCGCCAGCCACTCACCGGAGCGCCGCCACACACCGTCGCCGTCGCCGACCGCCGCCGTGCACCGCTCCCGTGGACAGCACGCTTCCGGCCGCCCTCCGCCGCGCTAAGACCACCCCAAGGTAGCCCGAGACCTCCTCTTGCTCCTCCCCCACCTAGCTCTCGCCATCGGTGAGCGAGCTCGCCGGAACCGAGCTCCCTGGGCCTCCTCTGTTCCAAAAATCGCGGCTTGGGACCCCAGGCAACAATAGAGAGAAGTGCAGGGGCCTTTTTGCAAAGTCCATGACTCAGGTGAATAGTGCTGCGAAGGGTTGTTTTGCAATAATTGGCTGAAACTTTGAAAAATCATAGTAAATCATAAAAAAATCAAAAAATGTAAACTAACATTTGTTAGATTCCTTGTCCTAAGATCTACAACTTTCCTTACAGGTTGATCTTCATTTTCTAAATAGTTTTTTCTCTAGTTTAAATGTTAGTTTAAGTGGTTGCAAGCTTTGAAAATGCATAGTAAATAGTAGAAAAATGGTAAAAATGTAAAACCAGTTGGATTAGCTTTGATTTGGCATGTAGAACTTAGGAAAAATATTTAACCTGCTATTTGTTTAAGGTTTTCATGATATATTGATTTAATCATGGTTAATGCTTGTTTACGCTTGTCTATTTAATATCTGCAGTTTTGGATGTTGAAAAATTATAAAATTTATGCACTAGCTTATTCTCTATATGCTTAGTTCACTGTAAAAATTTCATATCCGGAAGCTATGCACATGTGTGTAAATCTATTTTTGTTCAGTTTGTCTTGTTGAGGATAAAATAAATACTTTATGTTATCAAAAAATGTTGGTTAATTATTTTTACACTCCTTCTCAGTAGCATATCATGTTGGTAAAATTTGGTTACAAGTTTAAAGCTGTAAGTCATGTTTCTGCTTTTGATTAGTTGCTAGCCATAGCTTTCCTGTTATATTTGTTGCTAGGCAATTTTTTTCTGCAGGTTTAATTTCAATAATTTATATTGATCTTGCATAATTGAAGTTAATTCCTAAGATCAGATTGTGGGTTACTTTCATGTCACTTGGTCTTATGTGCTTTTTAGTTGAATAAAAATCTCTAGTTACCCGTCTTGCTCTGTGTATTTGTTTTGTCGTTCTAAGCAAGTTTAGTAATACTTTTTGAAGGAAACACTTCAGGCTAAAATAAGTTGAATGAATTCTTGTATTGCAGCCCCAACCCATTTTCCTTGTGAGCTCGTTTGTTATGTTTACTCGGTAAATAATTGTCCAGTCATATCTTTTCTATTAGTCGCATTGCATTGCATCATGTGTTGTTTTTATATATTCATGCACTCGTATCATTTCATATCATTTAGGTACGCTAGATATACAATGCGTGGATGTGAGGCACGTGCTGACGGAACCGAACCACAGGACGGTGAATGGTGGATATATCTAGAAGATGGATGGATGGATCACAATGTGCATGACCGAAGGCAGATGCTCGCCAAGCGAGTATCATCTAACTAACACTGACTTAGTGTTAATCCCAGGCAAGCCCCGGTGCACATCCTATTATTTCAATTTATGACATCTATATATGTTTCTATTACTTGTGCATTAGGTTTAGGAATTATTTGGAACTCTAGTTGCATGATCCCTAGGTTCCCTGGAGTTATACTAGTATGTATAGGACGATAGAAATGCTATGCTTAATAAGATCTCGGTAGAAGTCGAGTGATTTCTGGTCACTCGCGAGATATAGGATGTCTCGTTATTTTGAGTATATGGAATATTGGAATAGGTTGGAGAAGGAAAAGAAAATGGAGGCCGGGCGGGGAAAGGCTAGCCCGTCTGTGTCGATTAAGGACCGTTCGTTGTCTAGCCCTGTGATCGAGTTTGAATTGTACTAACTGCATGCCGGGAGTAGGAGGTAGTCGAAACCGGTAAGCCTAATACTGCCTTGTTTCGAAAGTACAAAACTTCTACCCACCCCTTAGGGCAGTCGAGTGGCCGCGGAGAATTGGGATGCATATGTTTACTTTTGGTGGTCTCTCGTAGGGCTCGGTTGACCTTATGCAGGTGGGGCAGTTCTATAGTTCGAGGCGTGGAGGGGAATGGTTGGTTCGTATTGTCCGACGGGGCAGATACGTGCCGTGTTGGTTAGGTCCACCTTGCAATGTTAAATCGGATCGATTCGCCGTCAGTCGCTCTCGGATATGAGCACCTTGATCGCAGCACCGCATCTAGTAATGTGATGGAATATTAACGTATATGTTGAAGGAAATGTTAAGATTACTAATTGATCTTCTATTATGATTGTTCTAGAAAGGGGTTCTGTAAATGTCTAGAGGATATTAATTTATATAGAATGTGAGCTAAAATATTGAAAGTAAGGACTCACTCTTAAATGCATGTCCGCAAAACAACCCACAGCCAAAAAGTCTTGCATGTCTAGGTATGTGGGCTAAGTATACCCAATAGTCGGGTAAGTCTTGCTGAGTATTAGTATACTCAGGGTTTGTTGTTTACCCTGTTTCAGGTATAGAAGCTAACCAGGATTCGCATCAGTGGGCTCGATGTGACGTCCTCACGTATTCATAGTTATCGTTTTGTTTTATTGGTTCTCAATCAAATTTTCTTCTCTCAAGTCATATTCTCTTCCGCTGCTGTCATTTATTTTATGTAAATTCTAAATTTAAAAATGTTTTGTAAATATTTATGTTATTATCTATTTTTTTGAAAATATATTATGCTGGTACCGTCTGTGCTCGCCGTCGCACGAGACTTCTGGTGTGTTTCGATCGGCCTGTGGGTTGGAAACAGGCTGTCAGGTTATACTTAATTAAGCTAATGCGCCTGATGCGTTCAAATGATGGCCATTACGCTTGATTAAGCCGTTTAACTTGGCGGTTCTGTCACATTAATTGTCTCTCCTAGTCTTTTGGTTTTTGGATAGTGCCCTGATACTAATTAAGCAGGGCCCGGGCCAGGTTGATAGCTAGACTCGATATAACTTTTTTTTCTAGAAAAATGAACTATAGAACTACAAGATTAAATGAAGAATATGCTTGTAAAGGTGTTAAAAAAGATATCCTTTAAATTTGGTTATTACCATGGAAACTGAATTGAATAACCAAAACATGTGCTTGAACTGACTAAACTTCTACTTCTAATTGTTCCTTTTCGTAATAATACTATTTTCGATGAGTTTGCTTGCACTTCTTTATGTGCAATAAGTTTTTTTTCATTATATTTCGTTTGATCTGTTCACATGTTGTGTATATATTTGTCCTACTTTGCAGGTTAACTTTATGCTTCAAGAAAGTGAAAATTAAAGCACACTTTTTCTATAGGCATATTTATTAGAAAACTTCCATTTTTCAATAGAATCGTAGAAATTAAGTGTAAATGGATTATTTCAAGAGAGATTCACAGGTGGTGCCGTGGTGGCCATCACTACTACTACTTGTGGCGCCACGCCGCATGTCGATCCTATAGGATCCTCTGAAAGAATGATATAATGCTACTTTGATGTACAACATCATCCTGTCGAGGCATCGCTGTATGCAATTCGTCACGGAATCTATCCTTCAACGTTAGGGTAGCAATCATCCTCTCATTGTCAACGGTCGAACAATCTTGCGTATTGTTCTCTGTTTTTTTTTTCACAGGATGCAGTTCTAGTGCCACCACGCCACTGATAATGGTGTGTGTATAAAAAAGGCAATTCTTTGCAAAACAGCAGTATCAACTGTAAGATTATTTAGGCTATTTGCATTGCTGAAGTAGGAATATCTGAAAACTTCATGGTTATTCTATGAAGTTCTGTGGATTTGAAATGCTTCAAATCAGTTGTGGTTATCACTGTATCGTTTGTTTTTTCATATTTCCCCTGTGCACAGCTACACACGTTTGAGGGTTGATATCAATGCAATCATTACAACAACATAGTCTTTTTTCCCAAGCAAGTTGGGATAGGCTAGAGATGAAACCCGAAAGAAATAAGTTTAAGGTTCAGGCACATTAATAGCTAGTCTCCAAGCGCTCTTATTCAAATATATCTCTTTAGAGATATTCCAATTCTTAAGGTCTCTATTAACCGACTCATTCCACGTCAGTTTAGGTCTACCTCTACCCCTCTTTACATTATCGACCTGCTCAAGAACCCCATTGCGCACCGGCGCCTCAGGAGGCCTTCGTTGGACATGTCCAAACCATCTCAGCCGATGCTGGGTAAGTTTCTCCTCAATTGGTGCCACCCCGACCCTGTCCCAAATAACTTCGTTCCGGACTCTATCCCTCCTTGTGTGCCCGCAAAACTACCGCAACATCTGCATCTCTGCTACACTCAGTTGCTGGACATGTCGCCTTTTTGTAGGCCAACATTCAGCACCGTATAACATCGCCGGACGAATTGCTGTCCTATAGAATTTGCCTTTAAGCTTTTGTGGCGCCCTCTTGTCACAAAGGATGCCAGAAGCTTGCCGCCATTTCAACCAGCCAGCTGAAATTCTATGCCTAACATCTTCATCAATGTCGCCATCCTTTTGTAGCACTGATCCTAAATACCGAAAAGTATCCTTCTTGACCACCACTTGCCCATCTAGACTAACGTCTCCCCCCTCATGCCTTGTCGCGCTGAAATCGCACATCATGTACTCGGTCTTGGTCCTACTAAGTCTGAACCCTTTCGACTCTAACGTGCGTCTCCACAGCTCTAACTTCCTATTAACCCCTGCCCTACTCTCGTCAACTAGCACCACATCATCAGCAAAGAGCATACACCAAGGGATCTCACCTTGTATATCCCTTGTGACCTCATCCATCACTAAAGCAAATAAATAAGGGCTCAATGCTGACCCATGGTGTAGGCCTATGTTAATAGGAAAGTCAGTGGTGTTGCCATCACATGTCCGGACAAACGTCGTCGCATCCTTGTACATATCCTTAATGAGGGTAATGTACTTAGTTGGGACTTTGTGCTTCTCCAAGGCCCACCACATGACATTTCTCGGTACTTTGTCATATGCCTTCTCAAGGTCAATGAAGACCATGTGCAAGTCCTTCTTCTGCTCCATATATCTCTCCATCAATTGTCGTATTAAGAAAATCACCTCCATGGTTGACCTTCCAGGCATGAACCCAAATTAGTTTTGGGTCACACTTGTCACTCTTCTTAGGCGATGCTCGATAACCCTCTCCCAAAGCTTCATCGTATGGCTCATCAGATTAATCCCACGGTAGTTAGTACAACTTTGAACATCGCCTTTGTTTTTGAAGATAGGTACTAATATACTTCTCCTCCATTCTTCCGGCATCTTGTTTGACCAAAAAATGAGATTAAAAAGCTTAGTTAACCATACTATTGCTCTATCTCCTAGGCATCTCCACACCTCAATGGGGATATCATCAGGGCCCATCGCTTTGCCTCCCTTTATCCTCTTCAAAGCCTCCCCGATCTCTACCTCCTGAATTCTCCTCACAAAACGTCTGTTGGTATCGTCAAAAGAGTCATCTAATTCAAGGGTAGGGCCCTCACTCTCCCCATTAAACAACTTGTCGAAGTACTCTCTCCATCTATCCATGATCTCATCATCCTTCACTAGCAGTCGATCTGTCCCATCCTTAATGCATTTGATTTGGTTGATGTCCCTTGTCTTCCGCTCGCGGATCCTAGCCATCCTATAAATCTCCTTCTCCCCTTCTTTCATGCCTAGCCGCTGATACAGGTCATCATACGCCTTACCCTTTGCTACACTCACAGCTCGCTTTGCAACCCTCTTCGCTAATTTATAGCCCTCAATGTTGGCTGCACTCTTGTCAAGGTGGAGGCACTTGAAACACTCCTTCTTCTCCTTAATAGCCCTTTGCACCTCGTCGTTCCACCACCAGGTGTCTTTCCCCTCCTGTTTGCCTCCCCTACTCACGCCAAACACCTCTGAGGCCACCTTCTGAACACATGTTGTCATCTTTAGCCACATGTCATCTGCGTCTTCTCCTTCTTCCCAAGACCCCTCACCTAGCATCATTTCCTTAAACACTTGTGCCGCTTCCCCTCTAAGCTTCCACCACTTTGTTCTCGCAATCTTGGCACGTTTGTCCCGGTGGACACGTACCCGAAGACGAAAGTCCGCCACCACAATCTTGTGTTGAGGGACAACACACTCCCCAGGTATCACCTTACAATCTAAGCAATCACGTCTATCCTCCACTACCGGAATCAGCAGCTTTGCCGAATGCCAGGTACACTCGGCAAAGCCCCAAAAACACCCGGCGAAGGCTTTGCCGAGTGTAGCACTCGGCGAAGCGCACTCGGAAAACAAAGCCTCGGCAAAGACATCTTTGCCGAGTGTTTTTTATCGCACACTCGGCGAAAACTTTGCCGAGTGCTATATCTGACACTCGGTGAAGATTTTCAAAAATAAAAATAAAAAAAGCACGATGCTCTCGGGGCACCACCACGTCACCGTTGTTGCCGCCACCACCACGCTACCGCCGCCGCCAGCCCCTTCCCTTGACCGCCGCCGCCACACTTGTCACCGCGGCTGCTGTGCAGGCTGGCTGCGCGCCCCCTGCAGCGTCTGTTGTGCCCCCTCGCCGTGGCCGCTGCGCAGGAGCTCCGTGCGCTACCGGACTACCGGAGAGACAGCAGGGAGAGGAGCTCCGTGCGCCTTGCGCCACTGCCGCCACTGGAGGAAGAGGGCCGGGGCCCGCATGCCGCCGCCATTGAAGGAAGGTGGTCGGGCCCCGAGCGCCGCCGCCACCGGAAAAAGGAGGCCGGGCTCCGCGTGCCTCCGCCGCCGGAGGAAGGGGGCCAGGCCCCGAGCGCCGCCGCTGCCGGAGGAAGGAGGCCGGGCTCCGCTCTCTTCCGCCGTCGGAGGAAGGGGGCCAGGCCGCGGAGCTGCTAGCGCTGCCATCTCTCGGCGACGGAGAGGGCGCTGGAGGGAGAGAGGGAGAGGAAGGAGGCAGGGAGCTCACGCGCTGGCCATGGTGGGCGGCGGTACCGAGCGCAGGCGGCGTGGATGGAGGCGTCGCGGCGACGGTAGGGCGGCACGCGGCGTGGAGGTGGCGGGCCGGCAGTGGCGTGGAGGCAGCGCACGCCGTGAAGCTTCTGTGGTGTGCGTGTGTTGTGTGGGGGCATGGGTGGCGTGAGCAGCGCTTAAGACAGGAGGAAGAAAGTTTGCCGAGTGTTGTGATATAGCACTCGGCAAACAATAGCTTTGCCGAGTGCTAGATCACACCACTCAGCAAATTTTCTTTTTTTTCTTCCCATTCATTTACCAAATGTGTTTTACAAAAATTTGTCGAGTGCTAGGAAGAGACACTCGGCAAAGGTGATTCTTTGCCGAGTGTCATGTCTTTGCCGAGTGTCTGGCACTCGGCAAAGCCATCTTTGCCGAGTGTCGACTCTTTGCCGAGTGTTTTAGGGCTGGCACTCGGCAAAGGGTGTCTTTGCCGAGTGTTCGATATATGGCACTCGGCAAATGAGTTAGCACTCGGCATTGTTGAGCTTTCCGGTAGTGCTCCCTCCTAGCAAGGATAAAGTCAATCTGGCTCGAGTGTTGTCCACTACGAAACGTCACAAGATGGGATTCTCTCTTCTTAAACACGGTATTCGCTATCAACAAATCGTAGGCTAACGCGAAGTTCAACACATCCTCCCCCTCTTGACTCCTGCTACCATACCCAAAACCCACGTGCACTCGCTCGAACCCTACATTAGTCGCACCCACATGGCCGTTGAGATCTCCTCCTATGAAGAGTCTCTCACTGGTAGGCATGGTACTAACCATGCTATCTAGATCTTCCCAGAACTGCATCTTGGTGCTCTCACTAAGGCCTACCTAAGGGGCATAGGCACTGATCACATTCAAAACCGAATCTCCAACTACCAACCGAATTAGGATAATCCGGTCGCCTTGCCTTCTAACCTCTATGACTTCATCCTTAAGGCTCCTATCAATCAAGATGCCTACACCATTCCTACCCGGAGTTGCTCCCGTGTACCAAAGCTTGAAGCCAGTATCCTCAACCTCCTTCGCCTTCTGGCCCTTCCATTTAGTCTCCTAAACGCATAGAATATGGTGCCTCTGAAAATGTGTCTCTGAAAATATGGTGCCTCTTTCACTCAAAACATCATGTATCTTAAATGAACAAAGGAAAGAAAGAAGCATCCAAACATAGCTCATCAAAAGAGGATTTTTTTTGAAAGATCCTGAATCTTGTGGTTCGGCGTATATTAATAAGAAGAAGAGAATTGATCCCGTTTATAGGTAAACCGGACCCGAAAACCAAAAGAGGATTATCTGAATGTGAAGATGGAAGGATGAGAATAGAACTAGTCTCTTAGATATCATCGCATAGGTATAGGTAGCTTACTAGCTTATAGAGTCGTAGGCATCAACCGGTGCCAATTGTCATGTTCAAATTAGAATTCAACTTTCTAAAATTGATGGGTTCATTTTGATATGTCTGTATTTGCGCCCCGTAAAGCTAGTCTGGTTTTGGTTTTGAGCTTATGCGCTGATTTGATGCCCTGGAAAAAAAGTGAACTATGATGGCACCGACAGGGCATAAGATCCCCGTAAAGTGAACTAGTCTGGTACTACTAGACCACTTGCACACAAACGGGATATGATGGCACGGACAGGGCATAAGATCCTCGTAGGTGTCGGCACATCATGAATTTATTTAAGGCACATATCGCAATAGTGTAGCCCTGTAGTAGATTGTGATTAGCTCTTTTGTGAAACACATGGGGAAGAATCATAAGCACAATGTTAAACTGTACCCACACAAATCCATATGTTCTTTAGAGAAGATGAAAGCAATACGGAAAACGTTGTAACTGAAAGTTTACTTGTATTTCTGTGACAGCTTGTTTGAGAGATACTAGTTGAACAAATTGCAATGGTTTGAAATGGACAACTTGAAGATGAAAAACCAAGCTCTGGTTACTTTCACTTACCTGAATTTTTTTAATTTTCTTTGATTAAAATGGTAAAAGGTAAAGAAACATCTCCTCTTGGAGGAGCCACTATTGCTAACGTCTTGCAGAAGACACAAGCGCCCCTTGAGAAATTGAGGGGTCAAGAATTAAGCAAACACCGTGAAGGAGCAAACGATTCTGGAGCAATAGAGATTGCTCTACAGAACACTAGCCTTTTCTCTCCCCTTCCTTTCTTTTCCAGGTGAGATATAGGGTATAAGAATATCTCTATCCAAATATCCAATCTTCCATGCGTGTGCTGGATGTTTGCGTCATACATATACGAAAAAAAAATGAAAAGAAAACTGGAGAAAAGATCAGATAATGTCCGACTTTCCTCTTCAGATGCCTGAAGCATCATATATACAGGTAGATAGCAACTGTGCCACGGAATCTTTTCATCTAGCCTTCATTCTTATTATTATATTAGCTTTAGCTCATGGAAGATTTTTGTACCTAGGGAAGGATGCAGTGAGGCATGAAAAGCCAAGATTGCATCGTGTCCGATCGTGCCGTCGTCGCAGCGCCTCATATCTGATAAGGTCAGGCTGGTTCACAAAGCAGCGGCAGCTCAACCTGCTGAGAAAAGCCGCGTGCAAGGTGGTCAGATTCCATGCCGCAGATAAGGCCGGTCTTTTTTTTTTAAAAAAAAAGATAAGGCCGGTCAGCGAGGCGATGAGGGCTGTCCTGGCTAGCTACACTTTGGATGCTATTGTGAAACCTGCTGCTGATGAGGTGATCGATCCCTGGTTCCTTCGAAGTCGGCTTGATCAGCCGGTCGTAAGACGAAGCACTAGTGCACTACTGGCCGTACTGTGTACCGGTATTCCCCATCGTCGTCGGCACCATTCGTGTTATAGCATGCGCATTTAGTCGTGCACTGGGAGCAACGGCATCTGTCAGGACTGATGTAGGCAATGCACTGTGGGCTGTGGCAATTGGAAAATGCAGGAACTTTCAGAGTCTGAAAGATGACAGATGGAGCATCTGTTCACGTACGTACATTATCCTTGTCAGTCGCGGATCTAGGATTGAAACTTAGGGTATGTCATGTTAAAATTTTAACATACAATTCGGTATTCGATACAATCTAAAAAAATTCGATGCACAATAAAAAATTCCACGAGCAATTCGGTATACAAGTAATTAGGTTCAATACTTGCATAGATTACAATATAAATAGTAGAAGCAAATTAAAGGTGTGTTTGGTTGAGCTATGACTTTTGGAAAAGCTGTTGTGAGCTGTGGGCCATAAAAAACAGCTGTGAAAAAAACAGAAGGCCATCTAGTTCGGTAGCTGTAATTGTTTATCAGAAAACTGTTAAGGGGACCCATATATCATCCACAATCATCTCGATGTGGCCCTCTCAAGGGAGGGGAGCGGCGTGGGGAGGGCGCGGAGCCTCAACAACGATGAGGGTAGAGACGCGCACTCATCAGAGCAGGGCCACGCACCCGCCGGACAAGGCTTGTGGTGCGCTAGCGGGAGAGGAGGTGAGGGGCGCCGAGGAAGCGGTCGCGAGAGGGAGGAGAGAGCGACGTAAAAAAAATACAAACCGGTATCTACATAATCAATGGCAAGTGGGTAATTTGTATGCCCAAAAGTCAGTAAAAGTAGGAGAAAGTGCTTTTGGATCTATACAAATGAAAAGTTGACTTTGGAAAAAATGTTGCCACCGGTAGAAACAAGAGTAATTTTAGAAGATTGTAAACCATATCATAAATCTTATGCCTCCCAATTTAAACTAGAACTGAGAGGTCATCAAGATTGGTAAGACCTTTGAAGCTGTCCTCATGTCTAGTGTCATCAATATGATTGTCAAGTTGCAATTCAATTTTATTAATCTCAATCAAAGAAGTCATTAGAAAGAGAAGGGCTGGCTTAGGGTATGCCACGGCATACCCTGGCCACTCACTGGGTCCGCCAGTGATCCTTGTTGCATTGCTATGGATTCGACCCATCACAATCCAACCTGTACTACAGCTATACATTATCCAACCTATCTACAATCAATTGTGCCACTTGTCAAATGGGAGGAAATCTTCCTTCAAAACAATAAGGAAAGATGAGGTATCACAACTTAGGCACCAAAACCGAGAAGTGATAGCACGGTTAAAAATAGGAACCGGAATAAATCCCGGTTAACCATAGGTTTACTGGCTCCACTACTCAAAGGTTAATTGGGAGACTTTTAGAAAATGCTTTGCAATGCATGTGTCCATGTTTTACTTCATAGATGATGTTTTCAGACGAAGTCTGTAAGATGATATCATACAGCTTCATATACACCACCGGCCAGATATAGTCTGTCAGAAACTTCAGCGGAAATAAATAATATTTGATGATAATAAGTCTACTAATGATATCCTTGGTTCGAGGATCATCACATTACTACTCTATGAGAATAAAAAATAATATTTGATGATAATAAGTCTACTAATGATCAATCCGGTTTCATTTATGATCCTCGAACCGGATTGATCAAGTTGGGCGAGTTGGTTGCATACATACGTACGTTAAACGT
The DNA here is from genome assembly GCF_016808335.1 of Panicum virgatum. NCBI lineage: Eukaryota > Viridiplantae > Streptophyta > Magnoliopsida > Poales > Poaceae > Panicum > Panicum virgatum. Next base: position 54,427,006 of record NC_053138.1, read on the forward strand.
GCTATATTTCTTCCTAACCCATGAGAAGAAAAGGGACTACACAGCTGCACCCTCACAGGCCATATGCATGCATATGAAATTCTCATTAGGTCAACACACAACCGCACCTTAGCTTTCCAAGATACATTCCTTGGGCCCTATTAAAAAGACGGCTAGCTCGTGCGTTATCCAAGCATGTATTGATCACATGCATGTACATGATGCCATCCTTTCCAACAAAGCAATGAGCAAACCACAGAGCTTTTTGGATTCAAAATAATCTCATAATTAATGTGGGACCTTGAAGTTATCATATGTGTTAGTATTATTTTGTTTCCTAGGTAAAAGATGTGCTATGCAAGCATGGTCCTAGCTACCTATAGTAGCCACTGTGCTGTGTACCAGCTTAGAGATTCCTTGAAACATTTTGTTTTTCCAGAAACTCCCAGATAAGCTCATCACTAATTATACTCATCCTCACACTAAACTTACTTGCAAATTAACTCTAGTAGACCCGGACCTGTTATGAAAACCCTAGCAGCCAGCTTGCAAACTCTATATAAGGCAGCCACCCCTGTTCTCCCAAACCATCCATCCATAGCTGCTTGACAGCACTAGAGAGCTACAGAGAGAACGACGACGAAGGCTTGACAAATAGATAGAGGAGAGACACACACGCAGATCTATATATATAGCTAGAGAGAGAGAGATCTAGAGATCGAGTTCTTGCAGCCAAGAAACTAAACTAACCAAAGCATAGCAAATGGCCGACCGTGTGATGAAGCTGGCGTCGGAGCGGGCGGTGGTGGTGTTCACGCTGAGCTCCTGCTGCATGTGCCACACGGTGACGAAGCTCATGCAGGACCTGAGCGTGAACGCGCTGGTGCACGAGCTGGACAGCGACCCCAGGGGCAAGGAGATGGAGCGCGCGCTGCTCAAGATGCTCGGCGGCAGGGGCCCCGCCATCCCCGCCGTCTTCGTCGGCGGCAACCTCGTCGGCGGCACCAACAGGGTCATGTCCCTCCACCTCGCCGGCGAGCTCGTGCCCATGCTCATGAACGCCGGCGCGCGCTGGGTGTAGAGACGACCAGGGCAGCAGCAGCAGTACGTGCGTGGAAAAAGTGGTCGGCAGGTTTTTCCCATCCTGTTGTTCCGAGTTCTAAAAAGAATAAATAAGGCAAACTAGCTTGCAAGCTATAGCGTCATGCATGTTTTTGTTCTAACTTGCAATGGTGAGGGCATGTGTGTGTACTGATGATCGTCGCACCCTTTTTTGATGATGGTTTTGGAAATATATGAGAGCTAAATAATAAGTAACCAGTGCAGAGATATATATATATATATATATATATATATATATATATATATATATATATATATATATACCTCTGTTGTTGTGATCATGATTTTGTCCTATAACATTACTTTAAAAATTACAATTAATCTAATAGTGAACCTAGCTATTACTTACAGATTGAAAAAAGCAATTAATAGGGCAGAACTTATTATTTTCCCCAATCTAAGAGCAAGGGGACTTTACATCATGAACAGAGTGATGACTAATTTGATATGGTGCCATTTATAAGTTAATAAGTTAATAGAGAAAACATCGATGTCTTCTATATATATCAAAGTCAACTAAAACAAATTAATAAAGTCTAGGACAAATAAATAAAGAATAATATACTACTATCGATCTGGAAAGGTAGTATAAATCTTATTTGTTTCTGTAGTATAAGCCACGAAAGTAGTGCATATCTTTATTCAGTGGTTTGTTCCTGTAATCTCATAGGTTTAAATTACTTTCCTCAAATGGAACTAAAGTTCAATGGCAACATCGTTCTGTTATGTTTAGGCCAACGGTAATAAATATATGCCCACTAGCTATATGAATCATAGCATGATGGTCAACTTATATACTTATTCTCACAAGATACAATGTATATATATGTCTAACAAAAAATCATTTTCAAATAAAAGTGTGATTTTATGATATTTTAAGCAAAATAAAAAGAAAAATAGCATCTTTTAAAAAAGAAGAACACTTTAGTATCACTAAGAACAGATTTGAACTTGTTGATTAACTGGTGTTAAAAGCCAGCCAGACAAAAAAAATTATTATAAGCGTACGCTAAAATTAACCTCATGCGCTTGAGGTATATATATATTCAGGGCTTTGACACTCTGTGCACTTTAACAGATTATTGATCTGCATGTATATGTGCAACTACAACTTAGATACTAGTAGTGACATATTGATATAAAAAGGTGACGTATATGCATGCATGATATATAATAGATTGCAATCGGCCTCGGATCGCGGCATCACTAATGCACTGTGGACGTACTCAGACTTGGTGAGGAGAGAGAGAGAGAGATGCCTCTAGCTACTTAGTGACTATACATCTCTTTTCATCTACATCAATAGCTTTATTTTTTAATAAGATTCCCAAACCGCAATGGGATGCGAAGATCAGAGCAAGCCCAACCAAAGACGTGGCTTGTGGGGTGCCACATTGTTATCTATGAGAGCTCAATTCCTCTATGGTAGGTAGGTTCGATTCCTCTAAGCTATACCATGGAATCACTTTAATTTTGACTTTTGTATTTTATATTTCTTTTTCTCTTATTTTCATGTGGAATCTAAATTGTTGATTCTATTCTTGTACATGTAATGACCAATTGATCAGTGGGTAGTGATTACGAAGTGGTACATATATATACTATATTGTTGTGTTGTGTTACACGTGTGTGCGCGTGTACGATCGAATCTATGCTCAAACTAACTCCTTGGTGGATATCATTTTCAAAGTTCATCTCTATGTGTTTTACATTTACTTTTTTATTATTTTGTTATTAAGATGTGAATAGATACTATGATAACATGGCATATATATTTTGTACAAACTGAACATAACCCGTAGTTGAGTAAAATTAGAAATGATTATAACTACTATGCGAGGAAAAAGTTGTTGTTACCGAAGATAGAAAGAAGAGAAAATGCTAATGTGTTACCTAGGAAAGTTTTATTTACACAAGATCAAGTGCCACCAGACTGTTCTAATTAAAGACTTATTTATTGCTAATAAAGTTTATTGGCTCAATAAACATATATTTGATGACAACAATTGGTTTCATTTAATTTGTGACAAATGAAGAGTTTCTTGTCCTTTGGTGGCTATGGATCAATAAGATTGGGAACAAGAAGAAGAAGATGCAATTCCCCCGACTAAACATTAGCCATTCCAACTTTGGGAAGCCACACGATGCGTAGTTATCCTTCTTTTCTAAGATATACATATGTGCATGCATATTTCACTATTTTGAATATTTTTGCCGACATCGGTTGTGGGTCAGTTTTCTCCTTTCGTTTTCTGATAGATGCCTATTATTGGCCAAAGATTATTCTTTTACAGGGGGGATTTTTTTGGTGTTGTTGCCATTAAATAACCCTTTAATTAATTGGGCTCCATCCATATGAAAAAAACGAGCTAGGGTTTGAGTCCTGGACTCTCTATGTTCGAGTCCATTAATTTTAGTTTAGTGTAAGGCACTTGTTGCATTCAGTGGCAAAGTGAATACCTCCAATATAAGTATCTCGTAAAAGATGTTTATTTGTTTTAAATGAAAAATGAAGTGAAGTGGAGTGGGGAACTCCCCCACAGTTTTGCCTATCTTGTACAAGACGTGAATGCACGATACCACTTTAGCAAATAGAATGTTTGAGTCAATAGCTAAATACTTCATCAAGTTGTTCAGTATATATGAGGAACTTGATCCATATATATAAAATCCCTACGCCGAATAGTGAAATTATTTCTCACCTTATTCTCCTCTGCTCAACTAGCCAGATAAAAAGATGAACATGCCAGTGTTTGTATTTTAAAATTAGTTCATGCATTTATATTTCTGAAGTAGGAGTAACGAACAAACCATTGACATACATAAGCATCCAATACTTTTGTGTGGGCCCTTGTCTTGGAAAAGAGATATTGGCAGATTTAAACCTTATCATAAACTTAGGGATCTTTCCAGCTTTAATGAGATTCCATATTTTTGCAGTGGCTGGCATCAGAAAAATATCCAAATATTCCCCATATATCTTGTCTGGTCCCATTTGAAGTTGTTTTGAACATTGTCTGGTAGAAACTTTACCAAATGGTTGTAGCTAGACACATGCATCTATATGCATGGTGAAGAACTATATACGCCGACATTATTTATTATCAATGTAACAGTTTTACATCATATTTCTAACGGTAGGAGCATTGTTAACACTTCAGGCGATAAGAACTTGATTCACGTACAACTAATAATACCCAGTTGACTGATCTGACCGAGTACATTTCTTAAACAATTGAAATTTTAGTGTGAAATCTTAGTCACAAAGTTTATAACAAAAATTGATCGATTAAGTTGACAAAAGAAAGCTAGACACAAGGAAGAGGAGATGAACTAATAATCACAATTTACCACATGTGATGGTTCCAATTTTGCATTGCATCGCCTCTTATATATGAATATTACTAGTGTACCACATGCATGCGCAAACAAGAAAATTAGCCAAATTAAATACCACTCAAAAAAATAAAATTAATCAAATACACGCAAAATAGTTGAATTACAAAACCTAACTGTCAACAAAAGCATAATGGAGACAGGGTCTTCCAAAAGTAACCATAGAGGCAGATCAATATGCCCTGTACCACGCTCTGACGCTCATGTTGATCGTGCAATGTGCACACGTCCAAGATTCTTATGCCCATTCCCCACAACACCTTGCGAATCTTTGCCCTCTCCCTATCTCATACATGCACCCACTATTTTCCCCTTCCTCGATCTACCGGATGAACACTATAAAAGGGCATCACACCCTTCTCGCAAAGCACACAACCACACAATTCAATTCAATTCAGACACAAGCTTCAACATCTCTTGCTAGCAAGTAGCAAGTCCGGTCTAGCTAGAGAAATCAAGAAGAAGACGGCGGCGATGGCGGAGAGGGTGTCAAGGCTGTCAACGGAGAAGGCGGTGGTGATCTTCACGAGGAGCCAGTGCCCGATGTGCCACACGGTGTTGAGCCTCTTCTCCGAGCTCGACGTGTGCGCAGTGGTGCACGAGCTGGACAAGGACCCGCGCGGCCGCGACATGGAGCGGGAGCTCGCCCGCCGCCTCGGCCGCGCGCCGCCGGTCCCTGCCGTCTTTGTCGGCGGCAACCTCATTGGCTCCACTGACAAGGTCATGTCGCTGCACCTCGCCAGCAAGCTGGTGCCCATGCTCAAAGCCGCCGGCGCCATATGGCTCTGAATCTCCATCCATCCATCCATCCATCCATCCATGATGACAACACGCCGTAAATTTTGCTGGGTTTATAAAAAAAATTCACACCTTATTAGCTTGCCTAGAGGGAAACTAACTAATTGCAGGCATCTAAATTAAGACTTAAGTTCCCCTCAAAAAAAATAAACTAAGACTAAATGATACACTACAGAATATGTTCACAAGTCATAGATATATATGAATATGAGGCGCCTTTGTGGGCCGTCCGATCGAAACGGAGGTGGTTAGGATTATAGGATATAAACCAAATATGTGAGAGGTTTTATTTTTTCCGCTGGTGTAACTGCAGGGCTAAAAAGGGTGCAAAGGTACTTGTAGCCTCCCCTTTCCAGTTTTTCCAATGAGATATGAATTTTGAGTTACCTCTCTTCCTGTGTTCTTGGATATACGAATTCCCCCAACTTTTAGGTTTTGTTGATTTATTTGCTAATGATTTTATTGAAAAAGATCGTCAACTAGTATCAAACCATCAAGCAAAACACACAGTACAATTCAAATGAAGCTTTGAAAATATTGATATAAACACCAGAAATTGGTGCTGGTCTCAGAAAAGATAACTAAAATACCATGAGGTATACTTAAAATAGCACTCATCTTCTAAAAACTAGAATTTCATATTGGAAAATATTTAGGATTATATGCTTAGCAAAGGATGCTATTTTTTTGTTCTTTTATTAGTTTTAGTGGTTTTTCAGGAACATACATATCCCTTGATTTCGTTTGAAATTTCAGAGATTTACTGGTAGTGATCTTGTTGATGTCAAAAGATGATGATCTCGTGGGGAGGAAAAAAGAAATAAAGGCATAAACAGAGATGTGGCAAACGAGAGAAACTGCTTGTGACCGCATGACCCTTCAAAAAGTAAAACGGGTGAAAAATTAGCGGATTTTGTTGAGAACCTGAAGAGGCCCATTATGCATGGACACACACAAACATATAAAGGCCCAGTAGGCTGACCCAGGCGGGCAAGAATTCAACCAGCAAAGAGATGGGCTGATGGCCCAAATAAGAGGGTTGAATACAACTTTTGTGCAACAGGCAGGCCCAAATTTTCCATGCAGTTTCTCTCTTTTTCATCAAACAATATTTGGGCAAAGAGGGTGGTTCTAGTGTTACGTTCTATTTTGTTATCGCGAAACATAGAAATAATTGACAATCGCATTATTTTCAGGGAACTAGATGCTAAGATGCTAGTAAAATGTTTTTTTAAGGAAAAAACACCATCTTCAAAATAAGTCATATTCTCTGTTTAAAAAGCTAGCCGACTGCTAGTAGATGGCTCTTCTTGGTTCACTAATAACCTCTGCAGTAACAGTACACGTCAACATGATAAATGCATTTGTCGATGAAAAAAAACCAAAACGAGTTTTATTTTTTCATTGAGTTGCAAACCATCGTCACGCTCCACGCCAACCTGTCAATCATCTCCATCCATGCTCGAATATGCACTTGACAATGTGGCTGAATCAGAATCTTCTACCAAGCAAGAATCAAGTTGTGAAAGAAACAAGCAGAAAACAGGTGATGCCCACACACACACACACACACAGGCCCAGTAGGCTGACCCAGGCGGGCAAGAATTCAACCAGCAAAGAGATGGTATACAGCCATACAGGCCATGCATTATCAAAAAAAATTATCGCCCTGTGCCAGCAGTGTATACAGTCATACAGGCCATGCATTGCATGCCGTCAGATAGACGTGGTGACTATGAAGCAATGCAAGATTCTGCGTGCATCCAGAGCAGCAGAACCCACTGACTGCTGATGCAGTGACCGTGCACGCATATGTAGCACATGATCAGAGCAGAGCAGCATCTAGCTAGTGCTCTTGTTCCATGTCCATTGTGCTAATGTACTGTTTGTGTGCATAAATGATACATGTAGTATGTAAGTGCAGACTTCTTAGAATTGCAATTACCAAACGTATTGCCTTCATCCGGACCTCCTCTAAATGATGAGTTGAACTCTGCAGGAAACACTTTAGTAAGTAATGCATAAAAAAGTCAGTAAAGGTTTTATACTTCAATAAGGAAAGTCGTGGAATATTACAATAAACTTCGAATGATAACAGCCTTCAAAGTTTTATTTATTAATAATTGCATATAAAATTGGTCTGAGATTGGCCAATGTCAAAGCAAGCAAAATAATACTCAAGCATGTTGGATTGCTTTAAAAGAATGTGCAAAACATAATAAGAAATGCAATAATTTATTGAAGAACTGAAACAAGTTAAAATTGCTATTTATGTTAAAATTGGCTCTGACTTGTGCTCTTCCCCCAAATAAGAAGTGAAAATAGACTACTTCATCAAGTTGTCACTGGCGTTATTTGAGATATTTCCAAGACCATGAGCAGGAGGGGATCCAACGTGGGGGGCTGCCCCCCCCCCCCCCCCCCCCCCCGGCGAACTCCATTGAAATTAGAGGGAAAGAGAAGGGCGAAGAAGAGGGAAGAAGAAAGGGGGGCTGGATGAAGGAGAAACCCCCCCACCCCCCAAATCCACTAATCCTATATCCGCCACTAACCATGAGGGCATCATGTCAAATGACAGACTTGACAGCAGATGGCAAGTCTACCGGCTTAAACCATTAGCACACTATAATTTTTTACCCCTCTTTAGCGAAACTTATCTTAGTCTAAATGCTGAGAAACTTTAATATCCACTACTACACAAAGAATTTGTAGGGACGGTCAAAATAGTATTTTTAGGGTCGGACTCCGGGCCCGTTGCTAGTTTTTGTAGCTAAAAATGGTATTTGCAGGGGCGGGTAACGTACCCGCCCCTGAAAATCTATTTCTAGAAGCGGATCACGCCCTCACCCGACCCTGAAAATGCATTTGTAGGGCAGGTCACCCCCTCACCCGCCCCTACAAATCGATTTTAAGGGGCGGATCACCCCGCGACCCGCCCATACAAATCAAATAAAAAATTAAAAGAAATCGCCAGAGGCCGGACCGCGTGGCCATGCACTCCGCCGGTCGTGCATTGCCGCCGTGCTGCCGCAGCCCCGCGCCGCTGTCGCTGTGCGCGCACCTCATTTGTAGGAACGGGTGACATTTTGGTCTGCTTCTAAAAAAATTTGAGGCGTTGCTACAAATTGTTTTTATAGTAGTGGTCCATATTTGAAGAACATACTCAAAAATATATATATATCTACAGTACTCATCGACCATAAAACCAAACCCTTGATTCTAAATCAATTATGATCACAGGAGAGGAAGACATAAAACATCGTTTGATTAAATTTATTAGAAACCTGAAGTGTGCAAACAATATTTCACAGAGATCAAGCATTGCCAATGCAGTGAATGTAGGGCATGCAGTAAATGTGTTTGACTGAAGTGCGCAAACAACAATTTCTCACAGGCTTGATAGATCTGTATGTATGCCTCCTGATAGCATGTATCCCTTGCTGAGAGCAATGGACCAAGTGATCTTCATCTAAACAGAACAAAAATCCATGAGTAACCACAAGGAGATTTTATTAGTCAGGAAAAAAACATTCACTATGGAGTAATCTACTTTTTCGAACCAAAACAAGAAGTCATTCGAAAACAACCATATTTTTATTCGAACAAAAGTACAGTGAAGAACCCACTAAAAAGTATTATGAACAGACTTATGTGCATCTGCATAAAAATCCACCTTCTAGCAGACTCCTATTCAATAGATCAGTGAAGCATTTCCTCCTTGATGACTTCAATAATAATGATCTATGTCACTATCATGTTGAACAGATGAGTCAGGCATTGCTCCCTGATGACTTGAAATTTCTTTTCTAATACTCAATACACTTGACTTGAGTACAGTTTCTTTTCTTGAGACATGATCTAGCACCACTTTCTTTAAAAGTAATCAGAGTGCCCAAACCACTAATGTGTGAATTATCTCTTGGTACACACCAAATTGCGAAAGGGAGCTAAAAATTTATTTTCACTCAAATCAAAGTTTGACTGAAAGCACTATATATATATATATATATAACATAGGAGACTGCATTATTATGTGAAGCCGTTATTAGACAGAAAGATGGGAACTAAAAAAGACTGACCTGAACGTAAAACTTCAGTTTCAATGGGAATGACTGTTGCCACAGTAGTGTGACCAGAACTAATATGTGATGAAACTACAGGCTGCGGCTGTCTAATGACCAATACTGGTCACAGAAAATAAGTTTATAAATTGTAAAAAAGAATGTTTAAATAACTCAAACATAGATCATGTTGTAAAATTATTCAAACAGACTACCTCTTTAGTCTATGCGAAAGCTGAGAGTGAAACTCATGTTAGTGGTTGCTAAGATCTGTACATGTATTGTAGTAAAAGAGGACATGTTACAGACAACACATGTGAAATGCCAAGCAAATTTCCATAGTAGCATAGATCAGAATAATATCATTTAACAAAGTAAGTACTATGCTCCAGCAATCAAACATAATGGAATGCAAGTGAAATGCCAAGCTAGAAATCTAGAGAAGAGGAGGAAATGGAATTGCTTAGAGCCATTTTCTCAAAGATCCAAAGACTTGCGCCTGCCATGCAAAACTGGGAATGATCACCAAATAGTTCAAAGCTACCTGTTCTCCAGCACAAGAGAAGTAACTTGCCTTGCAGCGAGGTCATATATGTTTGTCACCATCAGATACTCTTGCACAGCAGCTGTCCGTGAAGATTGCTCTTCAGTAGAATGTGAGATAACAATTGCAGAAGCCAAGAATCTCTGCAGCAAATAGTTAATATCTATCAATTAGATGCTAAGAAAAATACACACAGGTTAGGATGCAGCAAGTAAAGACAGACTTGCGTTGTGCACTTGCAGGAACCAACCCCCGTCCTTGAAATTCCGCTCCTGCTCCCCATTTGAACTTGCCACCTCCTCCTCTTTCGCCTCTGCAGCACTGGAGCTCTCTGATTGGGCAGTACTACCTGAAGCCCGCCCAATGGTTGGAGCGTCGTACCTTGGCTGGAGCTGCCCTCCAGCTCCGAGGGCCGAAGCCCGGCGACGGCGGCGGCGGCGGCGGAGGGAGGTGGGAGCCAAACCCTGGCAAATGGGGGCCGTAGAGAGGGAGGAGACGGAGGACATGGATGGGGCGGGATGGAGGAGACGCCACGGCCGACGGCTCCGGGGAGGACGCAGAGGAGCCGGAAGGGCCCTCACCCGCGGCGGCCAGGGTCGGCGCCGGTGCCGTAGGGCGCGAGGCGGCGAAGACCGGGTAGGGGTTGGGACCCGGCGGCAGCCGCCGCACCGAGAGGGAACCTTGGCGGCGTGGATCTCGAGGCGGCGCTGCAGCTGGATTGGATGGTACCGGCAGGCTGTTCATCCAGGCCGGCCGTTCTACTCTTGGCACGGCAACCAAGTGATTAATTAATTACTACTAAAAACTAGTAGATACATTTAGGTGTTCAATTTAAATAGTATTATTAATTATATATAGTTTATTTACAGATACCAAATCTCGTGACGTACGACGCCGCTAAAAGATGCATGTGAAAGGGAAACAAACTATCTTTATTTCAAAAAAAAATAAACTACTCATTTTTTTCTTAGTCTGATGACATGTGTTCTGCAAACCAGATAGTCTGAACATAACTGTACATAGAGACATTTAGATAATTTTACTATCTACATTGGTACTTATATGTTTTTTTTTGAACGGAGCGAGTAGTACATTTCAGACAAGCATACAGCGAGTTATTAAACTAGGGATCAATCAGGCAGTAGTAGTACATGCGAATTGATTAATACTAATAATAAGGCGGGTGTTTATTACGTACATCATTATGGGAACCGCGCAGGCAACACACACCAACACCAACATCAGCTCGATCAGTCGAGACCCATACCAGTCTTCTCCGTAAGAATTTTTGATCCTATAGTAGTAGGCCACCAGCAGCATGGTATGGTACTTGGCCGGCGATGATCAGCACGCTCCCCGCGGATACAGGCCACCCTCGTAGTCTTGGAAGCTGACGTTGTTCTCTCCGACGTTCACTCTGATCGCTATATCCAGCTAATAATATTTTTCTCTCACATCAAATCAGCACCAGCCAGCAACCATCAGTCAGTCAGCAGTACTTTTTCTCATAACAAATCAGCACCAGCCACAGCACATCGAATAAAATAGTTGACGGAGATGGTCACTGGCCCGTCGACAACTGCATGCTTGTAGCAGCTGGAACTCGTCGTTTGGCGGCACCCTGTGGTACCCCCGCAGCCGCAGGATGATGTGTCGCGGCGGCCTGGCATGTGCCATTCTTTTCCCTGTACGGGTAGGCGGCCAACAACGCCAGGCCGTTCCTGGCGACCCTTTGCTCTTGGTGTCGCAGTCGATAAGTTCCTGTTCGGACCAAGGTTTTTTTCCCGACCGGTTAACCCAAACCACCGGTCACCGGTTCTGGTTTACCAGACCGGTTGGACCGGTAATCGGTGGAAACCGGTTGAATTCAAATCCAAATTCAAATAAATTCAAAAGCTCTCGTGCAACCGGTTCCGACCGGTTTGACCGATTTACCGGCCGGTTTTACTGGTTTACCGATCGGTTTGACCGGTTTGAATTCAAATCCAAATTCAAAAGCTCCCGTGCAACCGGTTTACCAGCCGGTTTGACCGGTTTACCGGCCGGTTTGACCGGTTTGACTGGTGGGCCTTAATGAGCCGGCCCATTTTATTTTTTTTTTCTTTTTTGATTTAACTTTAAATCCCCGCAAACTATACTAAATGAACGAATTTTTGAGAAAATTTGATACCATTAGATTCATCGCAACTTGAAGTATTTTTAGAAATTTTTTTTTGGGAATTTTTCATTTTTTGAATTTAAATTTAAATTTTGAATTTTGGCCGGTTGGGTACCGGCCGAAACCGGAACCGGTCCGGACTGGTTTGACCGGTAACCGGTCAAACCGGACCGGTTCCACCGATTTGGTGAACCCTGGTTCAGACAGCAGCAGCACATGGTTGGGGCTGATGGTGGCGCGGCTCTCCAGCGCCCCCGTTGCGGCGAATGCCCAACACGCGCCGCAGGTGCCCTGGTTCTTTACAAGACCGACACAGGGGCGGTCTCTGCATCTTCTGGAGCGCCAGTCCACGGATGGTGAGCGGAGCGCCGGTCGTCGATGATGTCGTCGCCGCCGCAGGTGTAGTGTAGTCTGTAGGGAAATGGGTAGGCTACGCTAGCATCACTACCGCATATACCCAAGATACTTGCGAGTAGAAGATCATATATCGTTACCACTAGACGCGCAGCGCAGCAGAAGAAGTCGCGCGTCGATGTAGAGGAGGTAGTCGATCATGTCCCACGAACCGAGCTCCTCGTCCTTGATCCCAGCATCCGATCAGCGCAGCAGTCGCAGTAGCGCCTCCACGGAGTCCACACGTACGGGGATGAAACGCCGGGCGTCGGTGTGCTAGCACCACACGCACGGCAAGGACGGCGGCCGAGAGAGGGGGGGGCGGCTAGGGAGGTGGCGGGACTCACCGGTTGTATCGCCCCCTTAGCCCTCCCTCGTATATATAGGGCGTACTAATGGGCTTCTATCTCATAGGCCCATTAGTAACCCTAATCTCTCTTGGATCAATATCCTCTTAGACCTTTAAACCGTATTGTGATGATGGGCTCTTGGGCATATCACCAATAATCTCCCACTTGCACTAGAGACAATCATACAGATAAGTTTTTCAACATTCCAAACCCCTTAAGTGTGTGACCCGTTAGGTTCATGTGTAGGTGGTCGTGATCGGAAATTATTTACGAATCACAAGTCAATAGCGGCACTTAACAGGGCATAGTGACTCACAAATACACATAAAGATCATATCGGCCGAACCTTAGATATACTCATACACCGATCCCTTTGCTACACGATACCAGTCAAGCTCAAGGCGAGATGCATGCAACCTTTGTGATAGCTTGACCATTCTCTCGATCTAATAATGGATTCTATTCATAACTAATCTTTAGTCATCATGATTAACTCTTTAATCACTTTGGCGTGGCCATGCACTTTCAAATCCAACTATCTCGAGGGGCCCAGAGATATCTCTCCCGTTATCTAGGAGGGGCAAATTCCATCTTGATCCGCTCACATCCCATTCCATGTTTCATAACACACCTGTAAGCTACTTTTGTAACTACCCAGTCACGGAGTAGCGTTTAGCAGCCCCAAGATGCACCACTACACATAGTGAGAAACAATGGCGATCTCAGGTCTAAGGATCCAGTAGGTATAACACTCAAGAACAACTGATGACACATACAAAATAACAATCCCAATATTGTCTTGGAGTGGGTCAATCCAACACCATGTTTACCAACATGTGTCCACATCATTAATCCGATATCTCCATATCCATGATCCGTGAAACATGATCATCAATTAATGCATGTGCTAGTCTCAACGTCGTTGTTGTCCCACATAACGACATAAACTAGGGATAATTTCGAATCATATCATTGTCAACAAAGAGTTTCACGAACAAGTCACATACTTGATAATCAATGTAAAAATAATCATCCATGGAACAAATAACAATTATTCATCATTACATAAACATACTCATGACACAAAAAATCTCCCACGCACACTAGAATTACTGATGTAAGTATATAATACCCATAGATCTCATGTGCGCCTCATGCTTTGGTTGTGGGAGAGGCTTCGTCAACGGATCAGCAATGTTTGAATCCGTGTGCACCTTGCAAACCTTCACATCACCTCTCTCAACAAAGTTACGGATGAGGTGATACTTCTGCAGTATATGTCTGGACTTCTTAGTTATTCTAGGCTCCTTTGCTAGTGCAACGGCACCACTATTATCACAATAGAGGTCCACTGGACTGGACGCATTAGGAACAACACCCAAGTCAGAAACAAACTTTCTGATCCAAACAGCTTCTTTTGCAGCTTCGGAAGCTGCAATATACTCAGCCTCTGTCGTCGAACCAGCCACAGTATCTTACTTGGAACTCTTCCAGCTCACTGCCCCACCATTGAGGCAGAAAACAAAACTGGATTGCGATTTGGAGTCATCTTTGTCTGTTTGAAAACTAGCATCGGTGTAACCCTTTACAATGAGCTCATCTTCGCCTCCAAATATTAGGAACATATCCTTAGTTCTTCTAAAGTACTTAAGGATACTCTTTACAATTGTCCAGTGAGTTTCACCGAAATCTGACTGATACCTGCTCGTAACACTTAGAGCAAAGGAAACATCTGGGCGCGTGCAAAGCATAGCATACATGATCGACCCTATGGTTGAAGCATAAGGAATCATATTCATCCTCTTTTGCTCATCAGGTGTCGTAGCACACTGACTCTTGCTTAGAGTAATGCCATGTGACATTGGCAAGAAACCTTTCTTGGAATCTTGCATATTGAACCGATTCAATATCTTGTCAATGTACGTGTCTTGACTTAATCCAATTAGCCTTTTTGATCTATCTCTATAGATCCTAATACCCAGATGTAGCGCATATAGGCCGATAGATGCTAATGGTAAGTTTCGGTGATTTATGACAACCGTATGTGACTAACGTGTGTTTTAAAGGAAAGCTCAATAACTGGATTAGTCTCATATGAAATATGAAAGGAGACCCCTCATTCGAAACAATCATGCGTACCAAGGACTCAATTTCAAAGATAAAGGACCTTTCTAGTCTCAAGTGTCATAAGGAGATGAAGGACATTTGATTTAGTTAGGTTTTATAGTTTCTACTTCTTGATCGTACTATTAAGAGGGGTTCATGAGTTAGTAGCTTGATCAAACTTGAGTTGGCCTTAGAAATCTTGCACACTCACTCAAAAACAGCAAAATATGGTCAATAGAAGTCAACACAACTCTTGGAAGAAGAAACAATCAAAGTCACATTCGAATCCAAGTCAAAACAGCTGAAAACAAAGAAAATCAGTAGCACCGGTTGAACCGGTGCCCTAGCATCGGAGCATCCGATGCGTGGCGGAAGGACCGATGCCCTGTCGGTCTATCTTCTCTGGATGAAGGCAGAAATCAAGTGGAGCACCGGTTGAACCGATGGTCAAAAGATAAGCACCGGTGCAATGGAAGTTCCTTGTTCCAGAGAGCATGTTTTGGTGGACTTCAACCTCTCTTCAGCACCGGTTGAACCGACACTTCGGAATCAAAGCACCGGTGCATCAGAAGTTCTTTGTTCCAGAGAGCATGTTTTGGTTGACTTCAACTTCTCTTCAGAACCGGTTGAACCGACGCTTCAGAATCAAAGCACCGGTGCATTGGATGTACTTTGTTCCAGAACGCTTGTTTGAGTTGATCAGTGAACCTCTTCAGCACTGGTTGATCCGATGCACCTACGGAGCATGCACCGGTGCAATGACGCAAGCGTGGATACTGTGTCAGAACTCCAACGGCTACTTCTTTGACACAGAGAGACCGGTTGAACCGATGCCCATATTTTCTATACCGTCGGTTCTTCCGGTGGTCACGGTTTTTCTGCAGAAAACTTCCAATGGCTATGTGACCTCCTCCACTCTATATAAGGGTACCCCCTGGCTCATTTCAGTTGCCTTTGACACCTTGAAAACCTGAGGCCACCCTTGAGAAGAAGAGAAAGAGCTTTGAGCAAAAGAGAGAAGATCTAGTGCTTAGTTTGTGCTTCAACTTTGAAGAACTCATCCTTTGCAAGTGTAGCAAGTGTGCTTGAGCTAGGGCCAACTGAGTGTAGGTCAAGTGAAGGCTTAGGAGCTTGTTACTCTTGGTGTTTGGCAGCACCTAGACGATCTTGGTGATCGAAGTATTTCTCGCGGAGCTTGCCAAAGATTGTGGGAGCCCGGAGAAGAAGATTGTACGTGGCTTGAGCTCCACCACGCCGGATTGGTGAACGGAGACTCTTAGTGAGCGCCCAAGTCTCGGTGACATGGGAGGTGACAAGACTCTTAGTGAGTGTCACAACGTGGATTAGGGGTGTGTGCCAACACATCGACACCACGGGAAAAAATCCGGTTGTCTCTTGCACTCTCTTTCATTTCAAGCACTTACTTTCATGCATTCTTTCATGTGCTTGACCTTAGAGATCATAGCTTAGCTCTACCTTGCTTAGTTTCATATCTTTGTTAGCTTGTGTAGTTTGCTTTGTTTAGCCGGTTGGTGAATTGAGCCTTACTAGCATTGCATAGGTTAAGGTTGTTTTATCTATCTTAGAAATTTGAAAAAGGCCCAATTCACCCCCCCTCTTGGTCCATCGATCCTTACAATTGGTATCAGAGCCTCGTTGCTCATTTGGATCATTAGGCTTCACCGCCTAGAGCTATGGCCAAGATGGGAGGTTCGCCGCCTCACTTCGAGGGCAAGAACTTTGCTTATTGGAAAGTTCGTATGGCCGCATACCTTGATGCGATTGCCCCCGAAGTGTGGATGGCAACAAAGACCGGATTCACCGGAACTCCCACCTCGGAGCAATTAAAATGGAACGCTAAGGCTAGAAATGCAATTTTCGAAACCATTAGTGAGGAAGTCTTTGCTAGAGTAAATGGCATGGACTTAGCAAGTGAGATATGGAAAGAGCTAATTGAAATTCATGAAGGCTCCACAAAAGTCCGTGAACAAAAATATCACTTGTTTAGAGCAAAGTATGATTCTTTTAAGATGCTTGCTCATGAAAATTGCAATGATATGTATTCCCGCTTGAATGTCATTGTCAAGGACATTAATGTTCTTGAAGTTTCCAAAATTGACAGTGGCTCCATCAACCGCAAGATTCTCATGCTCCTTCCGAAGCCCAAGTACAACATTATCAATGCTATGCTTCAAAAGGAGAATCTTGATACAATGGAAGTGGGAGAGCTTGTGGGCGAAATTCGCGCTCATGAAATGAGTATCCTTGGTATGACCGAAGAGCCAACAACAAGCAAGTCAATTGCTCTCAAAACCAAGGCTAACAAATCCCGCAAGCTCAAGATGGTCAAGCAAGAATCAAGCTCAAGCAATGAAGAAGAGGATCATCATGAGAGCTCATCCGATGAAGAAGATGATGGAGAACTTGCTCTCATGATGAGGAAGTTCACACGCTTGAATGACAAGATTAACAAGAAGGGTTTCAACTTTGACCCCAAAAGAAGAATGTTCCGGCCATGGGGAGATGTCAAGAACAAAACTTGCTATAATTGTGGAGAAAAAGGCCACATCTCTCCCGATTGCCCCAAGCCGGACAAAAGGAAGAAGG
This sequence comes from Panicum virgatum, assembly GCF_016808335.1. NCBI lineage: Eukaryota > Viridiplantae > Streptophyta > Magnoliopsida > Poales > Poaceae > Panicum > Panicum virgatum. The sequence goes on from NC_053138.1 coordinate 54,444,520, forward strand.
ACAACAAAGGCAAACATCGCCATGATTCAAGTGATGATGAAGAAGATGAGAAGAAGAACAAGAACAAGAAGCTTGGGAAGAAGAAGAGCCATGACAAGAAGACCAAGCTCTTCCCAAAGAAGAAAGGGCACACCAAGAGAAGCTTCTTGGTGGAAAAACAAGAATGGGTGACCGATGTCTCATCAAGCGAAGATTCAAGTGATGAAGAAGACATCGTCACCATCACTCTCACCAATGAAGAAGCACCACTACCTCCGCCTCCTATGTGCCTCATGGCAAAAGGTAACACCAAGGTATGTGAGGTAGATAGTGAAGATGAAAGTGATGAAGAGCTTGATCCTTATGAATTCACTAATCTCATTAATGAGTACACATCCGTCATCAAGAGGGAAAAGGGCAAAGTCAAGATTCTTGAGAGCACTCATGCCAAGTTAGAGCTTGCCCACTCCGACTTGCTTGGCAAGTACAATGACTTGCTCAAAAAGCACAATGAGTCACTTGTACTTGCTAAGCAAGTTGAAGAGAGCCACAAAAAGCTTAAACAAGAGCATAGGGAGTTGGCTCACAAATATCAAGAACTTGAATTTGCCTATGAAGCAATTGACCCAAGTCTTGAGAACTTTGCTCATGAAACTATTGAGAAGGTCAATGCTTCCTCTTCATGTGATGACCTACTCATTAATGCAAATGTCACTAATGCTTTGCCCAAGCTTGTACCTTCTAGGGAAAATGAATTGATGGATCAAGTGGCAAGCCTCAAGAGTAGTGTGGAGAAGCTCTCAAGAGGAGAATACATCCACAAGGAAATTCTCTTCAACAATGCACGTGACTATGGCAAGAGAGGTCTTGGTTCATTTCCGGAGCCAAATCAAGGCACTACTCCTTCTCCGGAGATCAAGATTAGCTTCATCACGGAAGTTGGATCATATTGCCAACATTGCCAAGTCATCGGGCACCACACTAGGGAGTGCACTTTACCATCACGTCCTCTTCCTAATTTACCCAAGAATTACTCTTCAATGTTTCAAAATAACCATTTTCTCTTGAGTAAAGTGAAGGGCAAGGTGAAGGCCAAGTTCATTGGCAAACTCACTAAGGAGTCAAAGAAAAAGCTCCCCAAGCAACTTTGGGTCCCAAAAACTCTTGTCACACATGTGCAAGGCCCAAAGCTTGTTTGGGTTCCTAAAACTCAAAAGTGAATTCTCATGTGTGTAGGTGAACTACAAAGCCGGTGAAAAACATTGGGTACTTGATAGCGGTTGCTCTCAACACATGACCGGCAATGATAGCATGTTCACCTCTCTTGAAGACCCCGGCGATCATGAACATGTCACCTATGGTGATAACTCAAGGGGGAAAGTCTTAGGTTTGGGTAGAATAGCAATCTCTAAAGATTTATCCATCTCTAATGTCTTGTTTGTAGAAGCACTTAGTTTTAATCTCATTTCTATTGCTCAATTGTGTGATCTTGGACTAACGTGTACCTTTGACAAGAATGGTGTTGTAGTAACTCTTGAAGAAGACAAGTCAATGGTATTCACGGGGTTTAGGCATGGCAACATCTATTTAGTGGACTTCTCTTCAAAGCAAACAAGCACCATGACATGCCTCTTCACCAAGTCTTCTCTTGGGTGGCTTTGGCATAGAAGAATTGCTCATATTGGCATGAGCAACCTCAAGAAAGCCCACAAGAGAGGGATGATCACCGGCTTGAAGGATGTCACGTTTGACAAGAACAAGCTATGTAAAGCATGTCAAGCCGGGAAGCAAGTCGCAACACATCATCCCATCAAGACGATGTTGTCTACTTCCAAGCCGCTCGAGCTACTTCACATGGATCTCTTTGGTCCAACTACATACAAGAGCATTGGTGGTAACCTCTATTGCCTAGTAATAGTTGATGATTTTTCACGTTACACTTGGGTTACGTTTCTAGGCGATAAGGGTGAAACTCCGGAACTCTTCAAGCCATTTGCAAGAAGAGCTCAAAGGGAGTACAACTCCCCAATTGTGAAGATCCGGAGTGACAACGGCACCGAGTTCAAGAATATGAAGATTGAAGAATGGTGCGATGAAGAGGGCATCAAGCATGAGTTTTCCGCCACCTACACGCCTCAACAAAATGGAGTGGTGGAAAGAAAGAACAAGACACTCATCACCCTAGCAAGAGCAATGTTGGATGATTATGGCACGTCCGAGAAGTTTTGGGCGGAAGCAATCAACACGGCGTGTCATGCATCCAACCGAGTGTATCCCCACCGATTCCTCAAGAAAACTCCATATGAGCTCATCACCGGAAGGAAACCAAATATATCATACTTTCGAGTCTTTGGTTGCAAATGCTTCATTTACAAGAAGAAAAAGCTCGGTAAGTTTGAGAGTAGATGTGATGAAGGTTTCTTTCTTGGTTATGCATCAAACTCCAAAGCATATAGAGTATTCAATCAAACCTCCGGGTTAGTTGAAGAAACATGTGATGTGGAGTTTGATGAATCTAATGGCTCCCAAGAGGAGGTTGTTGGCTATGACAATGTAAGTGATGATGAGATTGATGAAGCTTTGGAGAAGATGTCCATTGGGGATATCAAGCCGGAAGAGGTGCATGAAGGCAATGATCAAGGGGGAGGACCTTCCTCATCTACACCAAGCACCTCCATGGCGCCCCAAGTGGATGAAGATCAAGAAAAAGATGATCCACTACCTCAAGAAGATGTGCCAACACCAACACCCCAAGTCCAAGAACAAGAAGAGCAAATTGTTCCACAACAAGCACAAGTCACACAAGATCCACCCCAACAAGCATCCACGCAAAAACCGCTAGTGAAGCATGGTCGCATCTCCAAGGACCATCCAATTGGTCAAATCATTGGTAGTCCTTCAAAGGGAGTAAGAACTCGCTCTAAGCATGCTTCATTTTGTGAACATCACTCGTTTGTTTCTTGTATTGAACCCACAAGTATAGAGGAAGCGCTTGAGGACTCGGATTGGGTGATGGCCATGCAAGAAGAATTGAACAACTTCACCCACAATGAAGTTTGGGTCCTCGAAGCTCCTCCAAAAGACAAGAACATCATCGGCACCAAGTGGGTCTTTCGAAACAAGCAAGATGAACATGGGGTGGTGATACGCAACAAAGCAAGACTTGTGGCAAAAGGGTTTTCTCAAGTCGAAGGTTTGGATTTTGGTGAAACCTTTGCTCCGGTCGCAAGACTTGAAGCTATCCACATTATTCTTGCTTACTCTTCACATCATAACATTAAGTTGTATCAAATGGATGTGAAAAGTGCTTTCTTAAATGGCGTTATTAACGAACTTGTTTATGTTGAGCAATCTCCCGGGTTTGAAGATCCGAGGAATCCTAACCATGTTTATAGGTTGCACAAGGCACTCTATGGGCTCAAACAAGCTCCAAGGGCTTGGTATGAGAGGCTTCGTGACTTCCTAATCATGCAAGGCTTCAAGATCGGGAGGGTGGACACTACGTTGTTCACAAAAGACGTCAACGGGGATCTTTTCATTTGTCAAATTTATGTTGACGATATTATCTTTGGCTCAACTAATGATTCACTAAGCCATGAGTTTGCTACCATGATGTCTAGGGAATTTGAGATGTCCATGATTGGCGAATTGACCTTCTTCCTTGGTTTTCAAGTCAAACAAATGAAGGAAGGGACATTCATCCATCAAGAAAAATATACTAAAGATATCTTGAAGAAGTTCAAGATGAATGAGTGCAAGCCAATCAAGACACCCATGGCAACCAATGGGCATCTCGACTTGGATGTGGACGGTAAATCGGTTGATCAATCCCTCTATCGTTCTATGATAGGGTCTTTGCTTTACCTTACCGCATCTAGGCCCGATATAATGTTTAGTATGTGCTTGTGTGCCCGCTTTCAAGCAAACCCAAAGGAATCACACCTCTCGGCTGTGAATAGGATCCTTCGGTATCTCAAGCACACCCCAAGCATAGGCTTGTGGTACCCCAAAGGCGCTAGCTTAGATCTCTTGGGATACTCGGACTCGGATTTTGCCGGAAGCCGTGTCGATCGCAAGAGTACCTCCGGGGGTTGCCACTTGCTTGGGCGTTCTCTAGTTTCTTGGTCGAGTAAGAAGCAAAATTCCGTGGCTTTGTCCACCGCGGAAGCGGAATATATAGCGGCCGGTGCATGTTGTGCCCAAATCCTATATATGAAGCAAACCCTTTTGGACTTTGGTGTGAAACTAGATAGGATCCCGCTCCTTTGTGACAATGAAAGTGCCGTAAAAATTGCCAAAAATCCAGTTCAACACTCTCGCACAAAGCACATTGATATTCGCCATCACTTCTTGCGTGATCACGAAGCCAAAGGAGATATATCTCTTCAAGGTGTGAGATCCGAGGAGCAATTGGCGGATATTTTCACAAAACTTTTAGATGAGAGTACTTTTGTTAGGCTAAGGAGTGAGCTTAACGTTCTAGATGCTTCTAACGTCATATAATTGCCTTGTCATATAGATGCATTTCATATGTACATTTGCTAGGGGCTTGTCTAACCTTGTCAAGATAGTGATGAACATGGGTCTTGCATGAGCCGGTGGTCTTGGTTTCGCTCATGGCATGAAGAATGGTTCATCATGAAGAAGCTTGACGAGGGTTCAAACTTGACAAGATAGATTTAAATTTTGCAATGCATGTGCTTGTCATATAGAATGCATCCATGTTTAATTTTCTCGCTTTGCATTGGCATTGCATCTCGTTAGTAGCATCACAAGGGAGCAAATCACACTTCGAGAAAGATATTCATGCTAAATATGATATATCATCTCTAAAAGGGTGATAAGATCAATGTTGTGCTTTCATGCCTATTGAGTCACGTCCTATCGAACTTAAAGTTTCAATCTCTAAGTTCATAGGCAAAGTGGCTCATACATTTGGTTTTTGTGTTTAAACCTCGCTTGGTTCTCAATTTGTCTATGTTTATATAAAAGCTTGCGAGCACTTAGTATGAGTGTTTGAGGGGTGAGGTTGTCTCTCAAAAATGATCCAAATTGAGTGTTTATGGCTTTGGTTTTGAGAATTTGGATCAGAAGTAGAGTTTGTAGTTCAGCATAAATTTTCCTTAACCACCGGTTAAACCGACGCCCTGTGCTTATCCATCATCGGTTCAACCGGTGCTTAAAGTCTTCGTGGCTCGGTTTCTGCATTGCCTCTGGAACAACCTCCTATTTTAACACCGATGGCCACCGGTGCTTCCGATGCATGGCGGATGAACCGACGCTTCAGCATCGGTTCAACCGGTGCTACTGCGTGGAGTAAATGGCCCTTGCATAGCCTCTGGACCTTACTCCTGCCGATGCACCGACGCCCGTCGGATGTTCCGGTGCCTCAGTGGCGGATCTTCCGGTGACCCTGTTGACCACGTTTCATTTTCGTTCAGATCCGGTCAACGTTGCTCTGATGGTTACACCGGCGCTTTTTTCTCTGAGCCATCGGACCTTCCGGTGCCTATGGTTGGCGGGCCCGCCCGTTTTGTTTTCACTTAACCTTTCCGCGGGCCCACGCGTCAGCTTCACTGGTTTTCATCCTCCACGCGAAACCGCCGCCCTGCACCCGCGCCCGTAAGCCGCTCCGCCGCCGCCACTCCTGCGCCGCCCCTCCGCTGCCGCACGCGCGCCGCTCCTGCTCCTCTTCGCCGTCGCGCCTCGCGCCACGCCAGTGCCGCGCACGCACCACACCTGCGCCTACAACAGCGCCGCCCTGTGCCGCCCTGCTCCGCGCCCCGCCGCCATTCCAAACCAGCGCCGCCGCAGCACCTTCCCCATCTCCACGCGCGCTCCTCTGACCTACTCGCGCCACTGCCAGGGCTCTGACCCATTCCCTAAACTCTTTGTTCAGGCGCCCTCAAGGTGTTCGAGGAATTGCCTTTTAGGTTTTTCTTCGGTTTCTTCTCTGATTTACAAGGGTATGGCCTATACACTCTTCAGGGATGTGAAATTCCTTTGTACATCATCCTTTGCACACATGTTTACACATATCCTTGCCTTGATCAAACACATAAGAATCTTGTCACCTATCTTTGCACATGCTCACATAGATATCTTTTTAAAATCTTTTAGCGTGTCATCGATATCAAGGCTGCTATCCACTAGATTTCACGTCATAGGCTCAAATCAAATCTTTGTTTTGACTCTCTATGACAGATGGCTGGTGACAAGATGGGCAAGGGTAAGATGGTTGTGCAGAAGAAGAAGAAGCGCACCTGTGAGGACCGCGAGAGAGAGCAGGCTGAGGCAGTAGCAGACTCAGCTGACAGGCAGGGCTCACTCAGGATCAGGGATCCTCAGGCTCAGGGGGAGCCACAGCGGCAGTTATGTCGCTCAGGACGTACTCAGACAGCTCAGGCCACACCTGAGTCCCGCTCACGTCCACGGACTCGAGGTGGTGGCACTCAGAGGGGAGCAGGCCATGCACAGCAGCAGCAGCAGCACACCGGCAGTGATACTCAGATAGGAGGTCAGGACAGTGGTGAGGAGCTGCCCGAGGTTGAGTTGTTTGATCTCAGGGGTATACTAGGACCTAGAGTCAAGAGACTGAGATATGTCACCCCAGAGCAGTGGTTTCCCGAGCAGAGAGACGTTGGAGTTGATCGTCGCTTTTACACTCTGCTCCAGTAGTCTTTTTACCACACCTACTGCCAGTTGGACATCAAGATTAGTGAGCACAAGATGCTTCACTGGGTAGCTATGCGTGTTGCAGCAGGTGGGACTCCATTGCTTCCTCTCTTTGAGAGATATGTTGGATTGCCTGCTCTACTCAGTGAGAGGTCCAGGTACATTCGAGAGTGGGTTCGAGTATTCTACGCCACTCTATTCATTGAGGAGGACCGGCAGTTTATTGACTTCATGTTCCAGGAGAGGCACTATCGTTTGACCCGAGCACGACTGGCTACCTTTCTTGGAGTTCAGATTGCCGAGGAGCCACACTTCGTACACTATCAGGCTTATGGCAGCACGGTACCTCCTCGACGTCCTCATGAGTCTCACGTTCCATCTGACGAGGAGATCAGTGTTCTCTTTCAGCAGCCTTTCCTGCCTGGCACACCGAGGACTCCGGACAGGCTGACTCCCATGGCACACTCTATCCATCTAGCTTTGAGGAAGAGCTTGTTGTTTCGGATTGGATACAATGAGGGGATCACAGCTCTGCAGCAGTGGCTTCTACTTTATATCATGACAGGTCGTGACTTTGACCTAGTCGACTTCTTTATCTGCGAGCTAGAGGATGTGATTCTAGATGGGATGATAGTTCACCGTCGCCATCCATTTGCTCATTGGATCTGCTGGATTCTGGCTCAGCTAAGTCAGAATGAGCACATGGATGAGCTGGAGCACTCGAGGACACAGTTCAGTTTTTACTCACCTGCTACTCCTCGAGATGGTCGTCGAGGCTCGAGAGGCCAGCGCCGAGCACAGCGGGTTCTGGATGAGCGTTTCTTGGCTGAGGGCAGAGTTGCAGATGATCCGACAGCAGCCGAGGACGCTTCACTAGCAGCAGCAGAGGCCCAGCTCCCACACTACCTGATCACTGACTCAGAGGACTCGGAGGATGACGAGGATTTCATTCCCACTGTTACCGTCCCTCGAGGAGCTCATGATGATGAGGCAGGATCTTCTGGTGCAGCACGAGCCCCCGCTCCTCCAGTCTCCACTGCTCAAGTCACTCAGCCCGATGCACTCGCTACCATTCTTACTCGGCTATCAGATCAGCAGGACAGATTTGCTGCAGCTCAGCTGAGCATGCAGGCCGAGCAGGCTCGTCAGCAGGAGGCCCAGACACTTGTTCTTGAGGGCATTAGGCAGCAGCAGGAGGCCATGAGGCTACAGCTACAGCAGCAGTCCCAGATTCAGCAGCAGATGTTCACATTCTTCTCGGGATGCTTCGGTCAGCTGTATCGTCACACTGGACTGCCTGAGCCTCAACTCCCTACACCCCAGCAGCTCCAGTTCGACCCCACTGCTCCTCCTCCACCTGCTGGCGGATTTGTGCAGACACCCTTGTCATCTTTCCCGATGTCACCACTTCTTCAGACCGGGTTGTTTGCCAGTCCTGTTCCTACTGCTGCTCCGGCTCCTGCTCCTCAGCCTAGTGTTTGGACTGCCAAGCAGCGTGCAGAGTTTCATAGACAGTAGCAGATCCTACACCAGCTCCAGCACCCCTCGGCTCAGTCACTCACGTTCGACTCTCCTTCTCAGCCCGAGGTGCTCCGTCCGTCCGTCGTGCGCCCCACTCAGCCAGACTTGACTCCCGTCACATCTGCTCCTCCGATGGACTCCACGATCGTCGCTGTGCCAGCTTCTACCGCTACACCAGCTACTTCTGCTGCTCCGACGACTCCGGTCGAGCAGAAGTCTTGTTCGGTCGACGACGACTGGACGGACGCCGACGCCGACGACTCCGCCGCTCAGTTCTCCACCGGACCCAGCCGGAAGACCCCGCCTTCTCCAGCTCAGGATTAGTTTGCCTTCCTTTTTGGTGCTTTGTTGCCAAAGGGGGAGATATATAGGGGGAGTAGAGATATAGGGGGAGTAGAGATAGGGGAGCTTGGTGGTTTGTGGCGTGATTGGATCTTCATGGATTTTGTGTATGGACATGTTATTTGGATTTTGTGTATGCTCTGTGTTGACATGTCCCTACATGTGCTTTATTTCAAGTAATGCATGCTTGTTTATCGCTTTCATTTTCTTATAGTATGTATCTCTACTTTGTGTTGTCATCAATCACCAAAAAGGGGGAGATTGTAGCGCATCTAGGCCGATAGATGCTAATGGTAAGTTTCGGTGATTTATGACAACCGTATGTGACTAACGTGTGTTTTAAAGGAAAGCTCAATAACTGGATTAGTCTCATATGAAATATGAAAGGAGACCCCTCATTCGAAACAATCATGCGTACCAAGGACTCAATTTCAAAGATAAAGGACCTTTCTAGTCTCAAGTGTTATAAGGAGATGAAGGACATTTGATTTAGTTAGGTTTTATAGTTTCTAGTTCTTGATCGTACTATTAAGAGGGGTTCATGAGTTAGTAGCTTGATCAAACTTGAGTTGGCCTTAGAAATCTTGCACACTCACTCAAAAACAGCAAAATATGGTCAATAGAAGTCAACACAACTCTTGGAAGAAGAAACAATCAAAGTCACATTCGAATCCAAGTCAAAACAGCTGAAAACAAAGAAAATCAGCAGCACCGGTTGAACCGGTGCCCTAGCATCGGAGCATCCGATGCGTGGCGGAAGGACCGATGCCCTGTCGGTCTATCTTCTCTGGATGAAGGCAGAAATCAAGTGGAGCACCGGTTGAACCGATGGTCAAAAGATAAGCACCGGTGCAATGGAAGTTCCTTGTTCCAGAGAGCATGTTTTGGTGGACTTCAACCTCTCTTCAGCACCGGTTGAACCGACACTTCGGAATCAAAGCACCGGTGCATCAGAAGTTCTTTGTTCCAGAGAGCATGTTTTGGTTGACTTCAACTTCTCTTCAGAACCGGTTGAACCGACGCTTCAGAATCAAAGCACCGGTGCATTGGATGTACTTTGTTCCAGAACGCTTGTTTGAGTTGATCAGTGAACCTCTTCAGCACCGGTTGATCCGATGCACCTACGGAGCATGCACCGGTGCAATGACGCAAGCGTGGATACTGTGTCAGAACTCCAACGGCTACTTCTTTGACACAGAGAGACCGGTTGAACCGATGCCCATATTTTCTATACCGTCGGTTCTTCCGGTGGTCACGGTTTTTCTGCAGAAAACTTCCAATGGCTATGTGACCTCCTCCACTCTATATAAGGGTACCCCCTGGCTCATTTCAGTTGCCTTTGACACCTTGAAAACCTGAGGCCACCCTTGAGAAGAAGAGAAAGAGCATTGAGCAAAAGAGAGAAGATCTAGTGCTTAGTTTGTGCTTCAACTTTGAAGAACTCATCCTTTGCAAGTGTAGCAAGTGTGCTTGAGCTAGGGCCAACTGAGTGTAGGTCAAGTGAAGGCTTAGGAGCTTATTACTCTTGGTGTTTGGCAGCACCTAGACGATCTTGGTGATCGAAGTGTTTCTCGCGGAGCTTGCCAAGGATTGTGGGAGCCCGGAGAAGAAGATTGTACGTGGCTTGAGCTCCACCACGCCGGATTGGTGAACGGAGACTCTTAGTGAGCGCCCAAGTCTCGGTGACATGGGAGGTGACAAGACTCTTAGTGAGTGTCACAACGTGGATTAGGGGTGTGTGCCAACACATCGACACCACGGGAAAAAATCCGGTTGTCTCTTGCACTCTCTTTCATTTCAAGCACTTACTTTCATGCATTCTTTCATGTGCTTGACCTTAGAGATCATAGCTTAGCTCTACCTTGCTTAGTTTCATATCTTTGTTAGCTTGTGTTGTTTGTTTTGTTTAGCCGGTTGGTGAATTGAGCCTTACTAGCATTGCATAGGTTAAGGTTGTTTTATCTATCTTAGAAATTTGAAAAAGGCCCAATTCACCCCCCCCTCTTGGTCCATCGATCCTTACACCAGAATGTAAGCCGCCTCTCCTAAATCCTTCATCGAAAAACTCTTTTTCAATGAGGTTTTAACGGCTTCAAGCATTGGAATATCATTTCCGATCAGTAATATGTCATCCACATATAGGACCAGAAACACAAGTGCGCTCCCACTAGTATTTTTGTAAACACAAGGCTCATCTTCATTCTTGATGAAGCCAAATCCTTTGACTACTTCATCAAAATAAATATTCCAACTCCGAGATGCTTACTTCAATCCATAGATGGACCTCTGAAGCTTACATATTTTCCCAACATTTTTAGGATCGACAAAACCTTCAGGCTGTGTCATATACACATCCTCACTTAGATGTCCATTAAGGAAAGCGGTTTTGACATCCATTTGCCATATCTCATAGTCATAATATGCGGCAATTGCTAGGAGAATCCGAACAGACTTTAGCATTGCGACGGGCGAAAATGTTTCCTCATAGTCAACACCTTGAATTTGTCGGAAACCTTTCGCCACCAATCGTGCCTTATAGATGTGAACATTTCCATCCATGTCTAATTTTTTTCTTAAAAATCCACTTACAGTCGACAGGTCTTACACTGTCAATTTTATCGACCAAGTTCCAAACTTGATTATCATGCATGGATTTTTACTCGGATTCCATGGCTTCAAGCCATTTGTTGGAGTCGGGTCCCATCATTGCTTCTTTGTAGGTCAAGGGCTCATCATTTTCCATCAATAATATGTGGCGCTCCTCCGTAATAAGGAGCTTGAGCTTGTCAGTAGCGCAACGTGCCCTTATAGACCTTCGTGGGGGCTGGTGCCTCAACTACGGGTTGTGCAACATCTTGCACATCCCGTGGATCTTCAGTGGGTGCTGAAACAGTTTCGGGTGTTTCCTAAATTTCTGCAAGTTGCACCTTGCTCCCACTAAATCCTTTTGAGAGAAACTCCTTTTCTAAGAAAACACCATTGCGAGCGACAAATATTTTGCCTTCCGCCTTATTGTAAAAATAATATCCTTTGGTTTCCCTAGGATACCCCACAAAGAAGCATTTGTCTGACTTTGGAGTGAGCTTATATGACATCAAACGTTTGACATAAGCCTCACATCCCCAAACTTTGGGAAAAGATAATCCGGGACGTTTCCCAGTCCATATCTCATATGGTGTCTTCTCAACAGACTTACTTGGAACCCTATTTAGTGTGAACGCAGCAGTTTCAAGATCATAACCCCAAAATGACAATGGAAGATCAACTTGGCTCATCATGGACCTAACCATGTCCAACAAGGTTCGGTTCCTCCGTTCGGATACCCCATTCCATTGAGGCGTTCCGGGCGGAGTTAGCTGCGGAATAATTCCACATTGCTTCAAATGATCACCAAATTCAAGGCTCAAATATTCTCCTCCACGATCATATCGCAGAAATTTAATTATCTTGCCTAATTGATTTTGTATTTCATTCTGAAATTCTTTGAACTTTTCAAACGATTCAGACTTGTGCCTCATTAAGTAGATATAGCCATATCTACTAAAGTCATTAGTGAAAGTAATGAAGTACTGAAAACCACCTCTGACTATTGAGCCCATTGGTCCACATACATCGATATGTACAAGTCCTAACAAGTCACTCGCCCTCTCACTATGACCAGTGAAAGGCGTTTTGGTCATTTTTTCAAGCAAACAAGACTCACATGTGTCAAATGATTCAAAATCAAATGAGCTTAACAATCCATCTTTATGGAGTTGTTCAATGCGCTTCTCATTTATATGACCTAAGCGACAATGACAAATAAAAGTGGGATTCAAATCATTTGGTCTAAGCCTCTTAGTATTAATGTTACAGACAGATTTATCCTCAAGATCAAGAATATATAATCCATTCACCAATGGATAATGAGCATAAAAAATATCATTGCAAAAAATAGGACAACATTTGTTCTCTATTACAATCTTAAAATCATTAACTTCTTCCAAACATGAAGAAGAAATAATGTTCTTGCTCGAAGCAGGAATGCGATAACAATTATTTAATTCCAAAACTAATCCGGAGGGTAGAGACAAGTGGTAGGTGCCGACCGCCAACACCGCAACCTTTGTGCCATTGCCGACACGAACGTCCAACTCGCCTCTTGCAAATCTTCTAGTCTCACTTAGACCCTGCAACGATTTGCAAGTGTGAATCATCGATCCAGTATCAAATACCCATGATTCACTGGAAGATAATGCAATATTAATTTCTATAACATTTATAACTGAAGTGGAAGTCTCACTTCCCTTCTTCTTCTTCTTTTCTTCCAAGTACTTTTTGCAGTTCCTAGACTAATGTCCCTTTTCATGACAGTGGAAGCATTCATCCTCAGAAGTAGGGCCAGATTTGGCCTTAGGTGCTGGCTTTAACTTAGAGCCCGAGGACTCACCACTGGAACTCTTTTCCTTGCCTTTACCTTTGGGATTAGGAGGCGTCCAACGCTTCCTCTTTTTGTTCCCCTTCTGAATCATCATCACATGATTGAGATTCTTCTTAATGCTCTCCTCTGCTGTCTTTGGCATCCCATGCAACTCACTCAATGTTTTATCCAATCCATTCATCTGAAAGTTCATGATAAAAGGCTCATAGCTCGCCGGGAGCGACTGGAGAATAACATCAGTAGCCAAGTCTTGGTGAAGTTCAGAACCAAGTCTGTCCAAAGTCTCAATGTAACCAATCATTTTGATCACATGAGGACTGACTGGGCTACCTTCTGGCAGCTTGCACGCAAACAAAGACTTTGAGATATTGAACCTCTCAGTCCTGGTTTGGTTCTGAAACATCCCACGCAGCCCCTCGATCATGGTTTGAGCATCAGCATGCTCATACTGCTTCTACAGATCAGGGGACATGGTGGCGAGCATCAGACAGCTGACATCAAGTGAGTCATTGCAGTGCTTCTCATAAGCTCTGCGATCAACAACACTTGCATTGTAAAGGAGATCATCAGGATATGGCTGCTCAAGAACATACTCCCTTTTCTCTTACCTGAGAATAATTCTCAGGTTGTGGTACCAATCAATAAATTTTGTTCCATTCAACTTTTCTTTCTCAAGAACAGAACGCAAATTGAAAGCGGAATTGTTACTGGCAGACATGATCTACAACATAAAAGTAAAGCAAGATTTCAGCACTAAGTTTATGTAAAGACTTTCATTAACTAATTTAACAAAAGACAACCTACTATATCAAAGTCATCTTCCCTCTAATGACATATAGTGGTTCAAGATCCATAATCACTAAAATCCTAGTGAGCTTTAGCATCACGGCTAGAAAAGTAGTGATACAGGTAAGCAACAAATTGCTAATCACATCTCTATGCGACTCTTGTTTGTTGGGTGGCATCCAAAGCCCCGGCCCCAACCCTATGCCTTAAAGCCCAAAACTGTTTTGATAGCTTTGCTGAGTAAACCAATACTATGCTTGTGAATGTCCGACATCCACCCTATACAAAAGTGATAGCTGAGGGTACTCTACTTTGGTAAACCTACCACACAACGATCAAAATTTATAGGTGCCGCTATTGGTAAAAGGCATCAAAAACTCAACCTTTTCTGAGGGAAGCTATTCTATCATGATTAAAGCATCCACCATATGTAAAAGCATGAAAGAATAGTATGACAGGAAAATAAACATCACAGGCATATAATCATATTATATTGTGAATAGTATGGCCTCTTGCATCACAATGAGCTCCATCGCCATGGCTCCAAGGTGACCTCCATTGCCATCCGTCCTGTCTTGTGGTGATCATCATCGCCATCATGATTGAAGCCTCCATGAAAAGATACTAAGCTACTACATCTAATAGCTAGTGAAATAATTACATGAGGATTCAAACATCACAAGTCGACATGCAGGTCGTTATACAATAATGGTGCAACCTCAACCTGGTTGTGTTAACTTGCGACACGCAGGCCGCACAAATCATCACATACATCATCACATGACATTGAGGCCGTACCATTCACATCACACCCTGCAAAAACAAGTTAGGCGTACGACGTGTTCTACCAAAGTAGCGCTCAGGAAGCCGCTATAGCGAGAAAGCAACGGCGGGAATTACACAGATCGCATCTATGGAATCCCTATGAAAATCTCATCAAAGTGATCGCATCACCTCAAATCCGAGCCATTCATAATGCCTCAATTTTTACTAGGTCAATCACATTGACCGTGCAAACTTTGCACTTGAGAAGACTGCATCTACACATGACCTCGATCTGTTGGTTCAATCTGCTGACTATGCACACAGTTAGTCCCTGATGGTGATTCTAGCCGGTATGGACATGTCGTATGCACAAAAGAGAAAGAACACAAACTAATCTTTTTGTCACATGCTGCGCAACCAACTCGCTCCAGTTTTAATCCCTTATGACCAATTGATCTAATCAAACCGTGCAAAAGTAATAGATCCAATCTACTACAACAACATATCACATATATGCTAATGATCCAGACCAAAAACTACGCAAGATGGCTCTGATACCACTGTAGGGAAACGGGTAGGCTACGCTAGCGTCACTACCGCATATACACAAGATACTTGCGAGTAGAAGATCATAGATCGTTACCACTAGACGCGCAGCGCAGCGGAAGAAGTCGTGCGTCGATATAGAGGAGGTAGTCGATCACGTCCCACGAACCGAGTTCCTCGTCCTTGATCCCAGCAGCCGATCAGCGCAGCAGTCGCAGCAGCGCCTCCACGGAGTCCACACGTACGGGGATGAAACGCCAGGCGTCGGTGTGCTAGCACCACACGCACGGCAAGGGCGGCGACCGAGAGAGGGGGGCAGCGGCTAGGGAGGTGGCGGGACTCACCGGTTGTATCGCCCCTTTAGCCCCTCCCTCGTATATATAGGGCGTACTAATGGGCTTCTATCTTATAGGCCCATTAGTAACCCTAATCTCTCTTAGATCAATATCCTCTTAGGCCTTTAAACCGTATTATGATGATGGACTCATAGTCGCGGTTGAATTCCTCCTCGCTGGTGTCGGCGAAGATGTTGAGAGCAGGCCGCCGCGCCTGGCCTGCTACAGCACGGCGATTGACACATCGCGTCGTGTCACGTTGAAGTGCGCCTGCCACCGTTGGTACAAGCGCCACAAGGTCTTCTCCGACTTGACGTCGTCTTCGCCAAACTTCATGCCGGCACCAGACACCGGGTCCACCAGCGCCATGCCTATAAGCGTGGCGAGCTTTGTTGTCGTCCTCACCATGGTCGCTCTCTCTCGGCCCACCACTAGTCTCTCTCGGCCTAGCAACTCTGCGCCGCATCCATGCGTGGTCCTCAAATTAATTTTTATGAGGGATGCAACATGTAACGAACATGGCACCATTTATGCCATTTCGAGTGATTTTGGTGATCTAATGACAACACAACACTTGGACTAATATGATTGTTTAGATGATCATTCTCAGGTTTTTAGGTTCAAGTGATGACAAAGAGAAAGAGAAGATAGGCGTAGCAAGGCCCAAAGGGCCGCCCCTACTCCATGGGCATCGGAGCATCCGGTGGTAGTCGGAAGAACCGACGCCATGATGTTTGGTGCAGGATGGAATCGAAGCCAAGTTAGCCTTTAGGCACCGGTTGAACCGACGGTCCAAGAAAGGGCATCGGTGCATTGGCCGTCCTTCAGCACCGGTTGAACCGGTGAAACATCGATGTAAAGCATCGGTTCAACCGGTGGTCACTGCTTCAGCCGTCAGGAGTCCAACGGCTACTTCGGGTTATGAGTGACCAGATGAACCGACGCTACCCCGCCAAGAGGCATCGGTTCTTCCGGTGGTACGCAGATTTTCAACTGACCGTTGGAGCAACGGCTACAAGACTTGGTGGCCTATATATACGCCTCACCCCGGCCATTTGAAGATTGCTGGAGTTGCTGGACATCCCACACACACCCAAGAACATCTCCAAGCCATACAAAAGCATCAAGATCATATCCTTAGCCCTTAGCACACTTTGAGAGTGTTGTGTAAAGGATTAGCTCTTAGTGAGTGAGATTGCAAGGCTTAGAGCCTTTGTGCTGTGGTTCTCTAGTGAACCAAAACAAGAGTTTGGTACGCCGGCACCTTGGAGCGTGAAGCTCGCCGGCAACGTCATCGACCCTCCGACTTGGTGTGGAGTGGCGACGACATCTTTGTGCGGGGGACATGGAGACCCCCATCCTTTGTGAAGAAGCTCCTTAGTGGAACCCGGGGCCAAGGTGACCGTGATTGTGTTCACGGAAGAGACTTGGTGATCGAGTAGCAATACTCTTAGTGAGTGCTACAACAACGTAGATGTAGGTGTGCCTTTGTGGCTAACCGAACCACGGGATAAACACCCGCGTCAAGAGTTTGCTATCTCCTATCCCGCTCTTTAAGCTTCCGCATTACATACTAGCAATTTGTGTGCCTTTACTTTCATAGAATAGTCTCTTGATAGGAAAGGCTATAGGTTGCTAAACTCTTTTGGGATAGGGGTTTCCACACTAGAACAAGCTAGTTGCACATCTAGATAGTATGTTTTAGTTTATGTTTTGTGCAAACTAGTTGGAGCTATAGGTCTAAGTTTTTAGAGTGCCTAATTCACCCCCTCCCCCTCTTAGGCTAGAGCACCCGATCACTTTCACAACAACTCTACTTGTGTAATGCAACAATGCTAGCACCGTTCGCGTGTAACAACAACCACCGTGTGTATTTCATTCCAACCTTATACTTTTGTTTCACTTCTCCCCTTTTAATTCTCTCTTAATATATACATATTTACTGATTTTCTTTTCCTCTTTTCTTCCTTTTTATTTCTTTAATTAATTTCTTATTCCACTCTTTTTTACCTATTCTTTATGTACCTACTATTCTCTTTTGTATATTTTTTATGTTCTCCCGTTACTCCTTGTTGTCCAATCTATCCAGTAATTCTTTTATAGATAGTAACATTTTGATCTGTGTTCATAATTTAATTATTTTAGATGTATAATTTATTTGTTCGCTTGGTAGATTAAATTGTTCGGCTATGATGATTGATTTGTTCGATATATTTTTCTATTATTTAGTCTTCACAATCAAATGTTCGCAATATTTAACATTTTGTTCGTTGTACGTTTTTATTTGTTCGTTATATCTAATTTTTTGTTCGTAAAAATAATTATTTGTTCGTGTTGTCAAATTATTTGTTCTCAGTAGCCGAGACTAATATTTTTTAAAAAAAAATAGTGTGCAAACATAGGTAAGTGTGACCTTGTTTTAAAGATCTTGTCGTAAGAAAGATAATGGTGCAATCCAAATTTTATCTAGATGCTCGATTTAATAGTTATATATATTTTTTTAGCTTCATATTTGTATGTATGTGGGTGACATCAGCAATTTTATCTACTTCTGCATGCATGCATAGATTCTCTTCAACTTAGCTAGTCATGTGCATGTTAATGGGCCTAATTTACAGCCCAAAACTACATCCACACCCGCAAAAAATTAAAACACCCTCATTCAAGCGATGGTTGGTGGAATCATCACCTTGAGTAATGTTTAATCGCTCCCCATATGGTGAGACGAGGGCGTCGTCGGGGAGAGAAAAACGAACAAGACAAATAACGCTTCGACACCGTCTTTTTTTTTTTAGAGGACGCTTCGACACCGTCTAAATGTAAAAACGGTCCGGCCCAGCCTAGCCCAGTAGTACTCAGTCCTGCGCAAAACTATAGAACCAGACCGGCCCAGTGTAAACCGGCGGTTTTTTTATTTTTATATTTTATATTTTTGTTTTTTATAAAAATATATTTTCGTGTTTGAAATTTACATGAATGTACCCGGCCGCTCGGCTGGGACCTGGCCGCCCAGCTGCTGGGCGGCAGGGGCATTTTTATAAAAAAGTTTGTGAAAATTTTACGTCTAGATCCCTAGAGGACCGGTCGCCCGGCAGCGGGGCGGCCGGCCTCCCAGGCCGCCCGGGAGCTGGGCGGCGGGCACACTGACCCTCATGCATAGTCTCGCTCTCACACATGCATGCATGGGCGCGTTAGTATTTTATCTCTGCGCCGCATGCAGGAGCCGAGCACGTGCGTGCGCGCCGCTCTCGATTACCGGCGATTAAACAAACAGCGGTCCGTGTCGGTACGTACATCGGCCGCGGCCGGTCAGAGCCTCAGAGGCCGGGGGCGCGGGCGTTCGATCGAGCGGCAGCGGCAGCCAGCGCGCGCGCGTGAAGAGAGTTATTGCATGTAAGCCGGCCGGGAGCGCGGCAAGTCAAAACGCCAACAGCGACGTCTGGTTTCTTTTATACGGAGTACAAGTTGTTTGGTTCCGTTCGTGCTATCCAGGTCGTCGTCGTTGAGCATTTACTTTGTTCGTTCATGGATAGGTGAGATCAGATGAGCTCAAAACTTATATTATCCTTGGCATCATCTCTCTCTCATCATCAGCTCGTCGCTCGCAGTGATTAGTATTAATTAATGTTGATTTGTCAAGCTAGCTCAGATCCAAACAGCGCGTGACCTCATGCATGCGTTCCCTCTTCATCGATCTCTTTCTACCTCTTTGTTGTATTATTCCAGTGCAGGAATTAATTAAACTAATTAAAGAGCTATGCATCCTTGTGTGCAATCGTGCAGCTTGCATTGCCTGTTCTTCAATGGTTAATTTGATTACAGGAGCGCAGCGAATGGCGATAGCTAGGACGGGAACCAACTCCAGAGCAAATTAAACAACAAGAGCTAGCCAGAGGTCTTCGCTAGGCTGGTTGGTGGGCTCTCACACGTGCTCGGCTCCTGCCGCCGCGCTGTACGTGCCAGCATGCGGCGCAGAGATAAAATAGTGGCGCGTGCGCATGCATGCATGTGTGAGAGCGAGACTGATGCATGAGAGGGCGGTCAGTGCCTGGGTGCCCGCCGCCCGGCTACCGGGCGGCCTGGGGCCGGCCGCCCCGCATATTTTTGTAAAAAACAAAAATAAAAAATAAAAAAACCACATGTAAACCGCTCATTATGGGTTGGGTTGGAAAACCGACGTAACCCATAGATGAACAGGATTGGATGGAACGGGCGCCATTCCTATATATCTTGCGTAAGAATTTTTGTGACTGATCTACCAATATTTGAGATTCGTGCAATTGTGACTGGGCCGCATCGTGTCAGCCCATTAAACTGTGCCATGCCCGGGCCGGCACTACGAGCCGGTATAAAGGCCTAGGCACGGCACTACTACTGGGTCGTGCCAGGCACGGGCATGATGAGCCTCGGACCAGACCGTGCTAGTTAGTGCCGTGACAGTGCCAGCCCAGCAGGCTTGGCCCATTTTGCCAAGTAGTGAACTGAATTTTCCGACAGGTATACCACGGAGATGTTGTCGTGGTAGATGATTGTTGCCGTGTCGACCGGAATGCGGAGTTCGCCAAGGAGATGATGAAGCCAGCAACATTCAGCTGTGGCATTTGGAACGCCTCGGTATTCTGCCTCGGCACTGGATCGGGAGACAATGGCTTGGCGCTGTGAGAACCAGGACGCCAAGGAATCGCCGAGGAAGACGCAGAAGCCCCACGTCGAACGTCTACGTGAAGACTAGTAAGTAGAAAGTAGCCCAAGTTTCTATAAGATTTCCAGGTCTAGCCCTGGATGATATTTGGTAGAAATTAGTCAGAAATCGCACTAAAATTTATATGATACTCTTTCTGGCAAAGAGTCATACGGTTTATTTGAACGTGAGATTGGTAATTTCAGCAAAGCGACCGAGTACTTTTCATCAAATTAAGTTTTTTCTAAGGTGAAGATGCACAAGGAAACCAGCTTATATTCCACGGGACAGCACACCACTACAACACACGAACACCGATCGGATGAACAGAAGCTTGGTAGTTTGGTAGCCACATGGTTCCCCAACCACACACACAATCCACATTTCCACACCATCACAAAGGTGTTTCTCACTTGTTCATACATGATACATCATACATGATACATCGCACTGGGTGTCTTGAACTCCGGACGAATCCTTATTTAGTATTTACTCACGGCCACACACACAGAGGCTGAAGAGTATGAACACAAATCATCACCTTGTCCATCAGCAGCTGCAGGGGTTGCACTTGCAGCCGGTGCCGCAGCTGCAACCATGGCCGGCCTCGGCCTCACCGGACTCCGCGGCCTTCTCGAAACCCTCCTCGAGGCGCCTGCATGTCAAAGAAGTGTATCAAATTTGAGACATGGAGCAGTTCAGGCTTGGATCTGGGCTTGACATGGACACAAGGGAGAATATATGCATACCCCTTCTCAAGGGCAACGCCGAGGACCAAGGTCGCTGTCACCAGGGCGGCGGCGCTCTTCTCGGCCAAGTCAGGGTACATCTTCCTGCGTCTGGCAAAAACAGCACACGGGTTTCAGAAACATTTTGCTCAAAGCATTACTCCTTAAAAATTATTAGCCTCCACAAGCAATTTTATGAGCCTTTCTGCCTGAACATAAATCAGTAGCAGGTACAGCTCTCAAGGAATAGAAGAGATCAGCAATGGAGTTGGGTGGGGGGGGGGGGGGTAGGAGGCACGTTTGTATAATGAAAACATGTTGAACTGAAATCACTCAAACTTGGCGCTAATCTCTGAACAGCTTATATGGCAGTTTTAAGTTTACACATGTTCTTCATCAGTGGTTGCGGAACGTACCCGCATCCACCGCCGCAGCCGCAGCTCGAACCGCAGTTGCAACTTCCACCGCAAGACATCTTCTGAAACTTTCTAGGTCTCCTGAAACCTCAAGAACTCCTCCTACACAAGAGAGAGGGGAAGCTTTGAGTTGATGGGCACAGATCAGTTCCAAGCAGAGCACAAATGTCCCTCCTATTTATAGAACCTGAGGGGGCATCAACTGAGATCGTCATAGACAATTCCCGGACTCCGACCATGTCAGTTATGTATGTGCCCTTTTTTTCCAGCTATGATGCTGACGTGTAATACCGGAACGGCATGAAAACCCGCTTCCTTTGCCTCGTCAGTTTGACTTTTGGAACAAACTTTTTTAAAGCAGTTATTACTTGCAAGTTGGCGCTACCCTATCATTTGAATCTTCTGCTAATGGAACCGGATTGTATCCTCTGCTTGTTCGAGCTTTGTTTCCTAGAGAGTGATTCAACTGAATTTGGGTCCCCAAACTTGTTCTGCCGTTTCACCTAGGTCAACTCTCAAATCGTTCATTTGGGTTCCTAAACTGCTTCAAGTGTTCCATCGGGTTCCAAACGCGACACGCAAGCATCTAAAGGCTTGCATAAATTTTAGTCAAACCCTTAACTGTTCAATATCTCGCTTTCATGCTGTGTTGCAACTCTTCATTTAAAATGATGCATTATCGCCAATCTTCAAATCAAATACATTTCTTGTAAGAGTTGAATTTGATCAAACCCTTATCTGTTCGGATCTTGCTTTTCAGACATTGATGCCAACTCAGTGCTTAAGTTGATGCATTATTGCACGTCTTCAAATTGAATGCGTTGCTTGTGAGGGCATGTATTCAAATTTGTATCACAACTTGTGTTGAATTTGATCAAATCCTCATCTGTCCTTTTCTTAAATTGATGCATCATTGCTCAGGTTCAAATCAAATATGTTTCTTGTATGAGTTCAATTCAGATATTTTTTGGGACAACATGCATTAAATTTGATCATGTCCTTTTCTGTTCGAATTTTGCTTTTCACACCTTAATTCAAAGTTGCCAACTCATTGCTTAAATTAAATGTATCACCGCAGGTCTTCAACTGTCATACATTGCTTGTAAGAGCTGAATTCAAATCTGCAGCGCAACTTGCATTGAATTTGATCAGATTCTTATGCCAGTCTCAGTGGGAGTTTCATGGGCACATATACCTAGACTGAAAACTAGGAGCCTGTTTGGTTCGCCATAAGTGGCTGGACTTAAGCTGCTGCTGGAGCCGGCTGATAGACCAACCATTCGGCAGCTTTGGTGGATAAGTCGCCGGCAGCCTCTTTCAGCGTCCCTCTCTGGCTGGATGCTTGGCTGGGACTGGGCAGCTCCAGCAGCAGCTTAAGTCCAGCCACTTATGGCGAATCGAACAGGGCGTAGGTAACCGTGTCAGATGAGTTTCATGGTGATAAAAACTCTCCTCACATCCCATGAAACTCCTCATTCTCTCTCCTTGCCATGTCAACATATTTAATATCATAAAACTCTCTATAAAACTCTCATTGAGGCTGGCCTTATATGTTCAAATATTGCTTTCAAATATTGATGCCAACTCATTGCTTAAATTGATGCATCATCGCGTAGCTTCAAATTTGATAAGTCTCGGTAAAAAATCAAACTTGCACTAGTTCCATTTCTATACCCAACATGGACGTCACTGCTATACAAGGAGGAAGGCCGGCCTGGTTAGCCGCTCCATCTGGAGTCAACAACCACGGTTCGATTCCCGGCGGGTGCACTTTCGCTAGAGTGGAAAGTGGCCCGACCAGGAGTAATCCTAGTGCCTAGCGTCCTGACGCAAGGGGCTACTCTATAGCTCTAGCCCCTATGAGTTTCTTCTGCGAAGAGGAAAGAATTACAGAGAATCTAATTAGTCTAATTAATTCGTCATTAGATGTTATTTACTGTAGCAATTTAGCATCTAATTACAGCTTAATTAGGTTCATTATATTCGTCTCGCCATTTACAAACATCAGTTGCAATGCGTTTTTTATTTCGTCTAGATTTAAGTCTCCATGCAGATGCCGGATTTTTTTTTTGAAATTTTGAATTTTGTAACCAAACACGGCCTTAGAGAGACATAACATAGCTTATACGAATTGGCTACTCTATAGCCTCTAGCCCCTATGAGTTTCTTCTGCGAAGAGGAAGTTTAGAATTCCAGATTCTTGTACAAACTCAATGCAAATTCGTACACTAGTTTGACCAAAGCACCGATGGGTTTTCACCAGCCACAAATTTACTGTGTTTAGATCCGTAAAATTATGGTAAAAAGGGTCACATCGGATACTGTAGCGCAATGTAGCACTTTTCGTTTGTTTGTGGTAATTGTTGTTCTACCATGATCTAACTAGACTCAAAAGATTCGTCTCGTCGTGTACATCAAAACTATACAATTAGTTTTTTTATTTACCTACATTTAATACTCCATGCATGAGGTAAAAGATTTGACGTGATAGGTGAATAGTGAAGTTTGGAGAGAGAAATTTTGGAACTAAACACAGCCATACATAGCTTGTACGAATTGACACATACCCCAGTTAAGTTCAAACATGTAGCGCGATCCGCGAAATGGATTGAGTTTAAATGGTTTCTTCGACCCAATCAGCTAGCTTCATTTAAATTTAGAATCACAACTACTCATGGTGCTATACCAGTTCTATCTAGGGATGGCAATAGGTAAAATCTGTGCGGATAGTGAATCGGTAGATCCGCACTCCGAGTCAAAACCCGCGCCTGCAACACGCCGCGGATACAAAATGATACCAATAACCTCTATCCGCGGATACCCGTATATCCGCAGGTACGCTCATTTACCCTCAAACTTTAGAAAATTAAACATATAATTCATTTTTAATAGCAAGAAAAATTAATATATACCCCCTCCGTCCCAAAATACAAATCATTCTAGGATTCAAATTTTTTTCCAAAAAATAAATCACTTTACTCTATTTAGAAAGTGCATGTAGATGTGAGAATCAATTAGTACCAAATATGGATAATAAATAGGAGCAAATATGGTCATTTTACCTTCTTATTAATCTGTCCTAAAATTTCTAGAATGACTTGTATTTTGGGATGAGGGGAGTACCAAGTAATTAATTCCAAGTCAATAAATAAAATAGTCTAACATGATACATCCATCATCTCAAATCAAAGTTAGCACAAATTAACACCATTATTACATAAAAAGTTTAGTTCAACCAAGCAAAAAATTGCGGGTTTGCGAATTTGTGGGTTAGGGTATCAAATATTCAAACCCATTAGAAGATACCCGTTGGGTTTAGAGTTGTACCCGCACCCGTGCCCGCAGGCACAAATTCAAACCCGAATCTGCGCCCACCAGGTTTGGTATTCGCGGGTACGCGGATATTTTGTATCCGTTGCCATCTTTAGTTCTATGATCTAAGTAGTATGTTTTTTTTAAAGATGGTCTATAGGACAAAGTCCCAACTCCTAAACCGAAGTGCTCACATGAGGTGAGTGTGCGTATATATTTGCGAGTGTCAGCGTTATGTTTTGTAAAAAAAAGTACAATAAAACAGGTGATTCTTCGGACGCATCTCCATCCATGCTCGAATATGCACTAGACAATGTGGCTGAATCAGAACCTTCTAGCCATCAAGAATTCAAGTTGTGGAAGAAACAAGCAGAAAACAGGTGGAGGGCAGCTAATAATCCCAATTAGTAACGTGCATGCAACCGACCACCTAAACTTGGAGGCCATCCATGTGAGAGTTGGTAGCTAGTATGTGAATGCATGCTGACACACAATCCAGTCCAGAGAGAGTGGTACACTGCAGAATATGTTCACAAGTCAGAGATATATATGAGGCACCTTTGTGGGCCGTCCGATCGAAACGGAAGGTTAGGATTAAATTATAGGATATAAACCCAATATATATGTGAGAGGTTTTGTTTTTGCCGCTGGTGTAACCTGGCAGGGCTGAAAAGGGTGTAAAGGGACTTGTAGCCTCCCCTTTCCAGTTTTTCCAATGATATGAATTTTGAGTTACCTTTCTTCCTGTGCTCTTGGATTAAATTACCGTCATATATAATCAGGGAGTGTAAAGAGGAAATTAAACTCTATTAAATGCATGAACACTTCTCATCTTGTATATACGGAGTCTTTAATTTTTATTTTCATAATTCTTTAAGGAGAGTTGAAAAGTACAGAACAACTCTAAGTAATATTAGTTATACAGAAACTTTTCCTTTTGCTATACCAAAGGAACTTGCCTTCAGACTGATGCCTCTTTCTTTTACGGCTGTTCTATCTTGATTCTCTTTTCTGCAATCCCATCAGGTCAACCAGTATCAGACCATCAAGCAAAACACAGAAAAATTTAAATAAAACTTTGAAAACATTGATATAGACACCAGAAATTAAAATTGGTGCTGACTTCAGACAAGATAACTAAAATACCATGAGGTACGTAAACTAGGACTCATCTTCCAAAAGGTAAAACTTCAAAAGAATTTCTTATTAGAAAATATTTTAGGATGTTATTGTTCTTTTATTAGTTTGAGTGGTTTCTCGGGACCATATCCCTCGATTTCGTTTGAAATTTCAGAGATTTTCTGGTAGTCTTGTTGATGTCAAAAGATGATGATCTCGTGGGGTGAAAAAAAAAGAAATAAAGTCATAAACAGAGATGTGTCAAACGAGAGAAACTGCATGTGTGACAGCATGACTCTTCAAAAGGAAAAGGGCTGAAAAAAATAGTGAATTTTGTTCGAAACCTTACCTCTGCATGTGCCCACGCATAGCGTCCCTCAAGAGGCCCAGTAGGCTGGCCCAAGCGAGCAAGAATTCAACCAGCAAAAAGATGGGCCGATGGCCCAAATAAGAGGCCCGGTTGAGTACAAATTTTGTGCAACAGCCAGGCCCAAATTTTCCATGCAGTTTCTCTTTTTTTTTTAATCAAACAATATTTGGGCAAAGAGGGTGGTTCTAGTGTTACGTTCCATTTTGTTATCACGAAACATAGAGATTATTTACAATCGCATTATTCTAGGGGAACTAGATGCTATTTTATGGAAGATGCTAGTAAAATGATTTTTTAAGGAAAACATACCATCTTCAGAATTAACCATATTCTCTGTTTTAAAAGCTAGCCAACTGCTAGTAGATGACACCGTATTCTCACACGATATGAACTGAACTCACTCTTCTTGGTTCACTAATAACCTCTGCAGTAACAGTACACGCCAACATGATAGATGCATTTGTCGATGGAAAAAAAAAACAAAACGAGTTTTATTTTTTCATTGAGTTGCAAACCATCGTCACGCTCCACGCCAACCTGTCAATCATCTCCATCCATGCTCGAATATGCACTTGACAATGTGGCTGAATCAGAACCTTCTACCCCTGCAAGAATCAAGTTGTGAAAGAAACAAGCAGAAAATAGGTGAAGGCAGCGCGCGCGCACACACACACAAAAACTCAAGTAACATGCAACCGACCACCTAAACTTGGAGGCCATCCATGTGAGAGTTGGTAGAATTTGAATGCTGACACGCAATCCAGTCCAGAGAGTGATGAAGAAGCGAGTGAGCCAGACTGTTGAATAATTTTCAGTAGCCCATGCATGCCCAGATCCAGATGGGCCAACAGAGATCTAAATTTAGAGGAGGGCACAGCAGCTAGCCTAGCACCATACACAAGAATGCATACGCATGGACGCATGGTCCATCAACCAACTCAATTTGTCGGGGGCGGCGGATACGGGCCGTCCGATCTTCGATCCGACGGTTGAGTGAGAGGTGGAGGATGCATGGGCACTGCATCTCGTTTTGATCAGTATTTATTTGGCACCAACGGTGTGTACAGTGTTACTGTGCTATGGTTGGAGTTTCAGGACCATGTATGCATACACATCATGTGCCATGGCCATGGGTCACATGGCATTGAATTAGTATGCTGGCACCCTCACCCATCCTTTATTATTGTAGTAATATCGGTTGCTAATTGCTTGTGCCTGTGTGATGACCTAATATACATAGAGCTCGAGCTTATCTTCTTGCCGGTGCCAATTCGCGCCCATCCCCCCCTCCCGTGATTCGCGCCGCCGCCCTCCGTCCCACCCCGGGCCACCTCTGGCCGCTGCCGCCGCCGCCGCCGACCATCCGGGCGGTGGCGGCGGCCCGCGGCTGAGCCAAAGTTGGGGCAGTTCGCCTTTCCCTCCCTCTCTCTCCTCCCCGCACTTCCTTCCCCACGACCTCCAAACCTTGACTTGCTCGTCGACGCCTCTCCGCCGGCCGCCGGGGCCGGATCCGGTTTCGCCCTTGCCGGATCCGGTTTCGCCCCCTCGGGCCGGATCTGGCTGTTGCCGCCCTCCCTCCCTTGGCCGGGCCGTCGGCGTCGCGCTTCTTGGCTCGGCGTCCTGGTGGCTCGCGTGCATGGGGCTGCCCGTGGCGGTGGCGCCACGTGTGTGGGGGACAGGTGCTGGTGCGTGCAGCGCGGCTGGGATCGTCGCTCGCGGTCGCGTGGTGGCCCTCAGCGGCGGGTGGTTCTTGCGCGTATTCGCCGCGCGTGCCCTGGCTCCGCTGGCCGCGCCTTGGTCACCTACCCCTGGGCCTCCTACGCCCGGCGCGCCGCTCTCGTGCGTTGCGCTCTAGTGGGCGCGCTGTCCTGGGGCCGGTGCTGCCGGGGGGGGGGGGTTGACGCTGCCTCGGCTCGGTGCCGGCCACCGGTCTTCGGCCTGGGTGTCAGCCTTCTGCAAGCTGGCAGGGGCCGATACCGTCGCCCTCCGCGTCTCCGGGGCCGCCGCCATCTCCGGGCCTGTCCGCATCGGCGCCCTTGCTGGCCACCGACGTGGCTCGCCCTCCCTTGGTGGCGTCCGCCACACTGGGTCGTCCTGGCATGGAGGTTGTTCCCCAGTGAAAACCATGTCCGATATTCCAGACCGGCGACGATGGCGCCCGTGCGACATGTCCCTGATGGGTCGTCGTCATGGGACACCTTCATGCCTCCTCTGCCGGCCCTGCCCAGTGACCCGTCCTCCCGGATCGGTGTGCTTCTTGGCACGGCTGCGGTGCTTCGCGTTCAGCTCTCAGCGGTCCTTGGCTTGGGGTTGGATCCCTGGTGAAAACCATGTCTGATGCTTCAGATTGGCGATGTTGGCGCTTGGTGTGTCATATCCCTGTTGAGGGCATCGTCTTGGGATTCCTTCATGCTTATACTGCTAGCAGTCTGATTTCTTTGCAGCTTGCTGTGGGTGGTCGTCCTCGTCTGTTTCGCCTACCTGTGTTCTATCGATACATCATCACCATGTTCATTGGAGCTGCGACTATTAAGACGGTTGCTTTGCCGTCGTTGTGCTGGCGGATGCTTTGCCGCCCCCTGTCGCGTCTGGCGGATGCTTTGTCGCCCTTGCTACTCTTACTCCGATGGATGCTTTGCCGTCATGCTTGCTACTTGTTGGTCGTCCTCGATGGATGCTTTGCCATCGTGGTGATGTTCTGGTGGATGCTTGGCCACCCTCATATTGTTGCAGGGTCTCAGTCTGCGACTTGGTGATGGTGCACTATGTGTAGGTTCAAATGCTTTATGTCGCTTGGTCTGGCTTGGTGGGTTGTGTGGAGCTCTCCTCCTCTTCTGTGGTTTTTGTTCAGCTAGTTTACAGGCCGTTTGTTTTTCTGGCTTTTTTTCATTTTTTTCTTTTTTTTAGTCCTTTGTGTACTTGGGTAGGTCAACTTTTGTTTAGCTTGCTGTAAGAAATGTCTGTAAATTGCTTCTTAATGAAATATGTACTTAGACAAGGTCGCGAAAAAAATAACCTCATACACATGTGAATGTTAATGCCTGTAGAACAAGTTTGTGTTTCAGTTTGTATGGAGATTATGGTTACGTATGATTTTGGCAAGGTAAATGCGGGTACATGGGGTCTATTTGTTTTTTATTATAATCGCCTTATAAGTGGAAATAAACTGTAATCCCACCAATCATGAGATCCCGGGTTTCTGAACACGAACCAGAGCTTTCTCGGATACCATCCGCACAGAAGATCCCGGGTTGGCTGCATACGGTTGGCGTGGCTACGCGTGCGTAGTGTGCAGGCGGGATTCACTGCGCGTCCGCTGAGCTTGCTACGCTCCAAGATCCTCACTGAAAACGTCGCTCCCACTCTTGTCTCAATCGCAAGACAGGAGACGAGAGTCAAATAGATGAGCCCAAACATGTTCAGATACTCTCTCGGTATAAGTCATTCTGGAGTTTCTAGAATAGATTATAATTTTATATAAAAAACTCTTCTATATCTAATTATTAAATATTAGAAATATATTAATTAAATTAGCATGC
Source organism: Panicum virgatum (assembly GCF_016808335.1). Taxonomy (NCBI): domain Eukaryota; kingdom Viridiplantae; phylum Streptophyta; class Magnoliopsida; order Poales; family Poaceae; genus Panicum; species Panicum virgatum. The sequence continues at coordinate 54,474,054 of NC_053138.1, forward strand.
TCTTTCTCATGCATCTCTCCCATATGCACTTCTCCTTACATGGTTGTATGCGCATTTTTCTATCAGGAAAGACCCGAAAATGATGCGCAATTAAGATGTTTAGGTCTACTCTCAACCTAGAATGATTTATATTTGAGGACAAATTTTAAATCTCAGAATGACTTATATTTGAGGATGGAGGGAGTATGTTTCTTGAAAAAGGTATGAGATAAACAAGATTATGGTTGTGTCCTCAGCACTCAGTAATGAACCATTAACTGCATGTACTTAGGATAAAGTTCCAAACCTGTAGTTCGGCCTTTCGGAGGAGTTCATGTGGGCGCATGGTTGCTACCTTGCGTGCCTATATTCATAGAGATGAGTGTGCGTGCATGTTTGTAAATATTTAGGTTTGTATTTATAGATGTCCATGAAGCCCGAAGCCCGATGACCCGCCCGAAAGCACGTATTTTTGGCCCGGCCCACACCAGGCACGGCCCGGTGGCCTTCGTGCCCATGCTGGCCCTGCCTGGTAGGACGTGCCAGGCCTGAGCCGCCACTCCCGCTCGTCGAGCGGCACGGCACGGCCCGATAAAGAAGGACAGGCCCATTAAGGGCCCACTCTCCTCTCCCTTCCTGGCCTCCCTGGAGTATAAAAGAATAAAAACTGTAGCCTCCAAAACACATCCGCCTTCCTCAGACCACCGCCGCCTCCCTTCGTCTGTGACTCTGTCTTCCAACTTTTCTCCCGACTCCCGACATCCGGCGCTCCCCACCCCTCGCGGCCTCGCCACCGGCCGGCTCAGCGGCGCTCGCCCCGCCCCTCCCGTGCTGGCGCTCACCCCGCCCCTCGCCGCCGCTCGTCGGCTCCGGTGCCCCTTGCCGCTGGCCCCTCCTCGCCCCACCTGCCCCCGACGTCGTCGCTCGCCGGCTGCCACTTGGCCCGCCCCTCCCCAACGGCCGCAGTTCGCGCGCCCCTTGCCGCCGGCCACTGCTCGTCCCGGTGGGCGCAGCTGGCGGGAGGCGTTGCAGACGGCGCCGGTGCGCGCAGCAAAGGCGGGCAACACTTGCTGCAGCGGGATTGCGGGAGGCGCACGCGGCGGCCAGCAGCACAGCACAGCCTGTGATATTTTGTTTTGCTAATAACTTGTGAAATTTGGAATTAAAAAAACTTTTGAAAGTTGGAGTTGTTTGAGGTTTTTTTTTAAGTTTGGACTTCGAGCGGCCCGGCTGTGCCGTAGTGCCGGGCTATGTCGGACTGGCCCGGCATGAAATAAGCTCGTGGGCCCATGTCTGGGCCGTCGAGGGAGCCTGTGGGCTAGCACGGCACGGCCCGCTGGGACATAGGGCCGGGCTAGGCACGGCCCGATAAAGAACGGGCTAGGTCGGGCCCGTGCCTGGGTCGGGCGGTGCGGCCCGAATGGCCATCTATATATTGTATTGTGTTTCGTTAAAAAATGGCAAGAAAAACAAACTTCTGACAAACCAGACAATGAAACGTGGTGTGGAGACCCTGTTTGGAAATTGCTGCAGTTTTACTAGGATTACACGCGAAACAACAAAATTCCTAGTGATGGAGTGAAGCACCGTGATATATTTTTCTAGAGCAATAATCCCCAACACAAAATTGAAAGCCAGAACTGCCTAGTGATTTTTCTAGTGTCGTATAACCCATTCAAAATGCCAGGTGCGACATTCTAATATAAAAGTCTATCTATGCCACCTGATTTCAATTTTATGGTTATGTACTCCTTCCGTTCCAACTTATAGTTAATTTGACTTTTTTGACACCAAATTTGACTACTCATTTTATTTAAAAAAATTTGTGCAAACATTGTCAAATTTAAGCTATCTTTGAAGAATATGTATTGATAAAGCAAGTTACAACCAAAGAAGTAATATTTTGCACATATTTTTTTAATAAGACAAGTGGACAAATTTGAAGTTGAAAAAGTCAAACGACCTATAATTTCGAATGGAGGGAGTACATTGTAAACCACGCTAACGGCCAAAGTATAACGTGGAAATAGTACCTCAAAAAAAAGTACCCAAAAAGTGTACCTCCAAAAAAAAAGTACCCAAAAAGTGTTGCACCTTGAGATGGAGATTAACAACAACAACAATAACAACAACAACAACAATAATAATAATAATAATTTATGGGACCTAAAAGGGTGTTCTGGTGTTCTTCGGTGTCTGGTAGCAAACGAATTCAAACAGTTATTTTTTTTGAAATAAAAGACAGGAGCACTGCCACATCATATAAGAAGAAGAAGCATTTGTACAAAACGCGCCGAAGCGAACACCACCACCACACAAACAACGCACACAAACAACACACTCAACAAAACAGTACACCACCACAAACTGGGAGAGGAAGCGAAAGAAGCCGCCGCGAACTGCGCCGTCGTCGCCAACATTGTGCCATGCCAAAAGCCGTGGCCCGCTGCAAGCCCGAGCGGCAACTCAAACTCCTCCACCAAGGGACTATCACCCTCAAGCCGCACACACACGACCGTCGATCCCCCTGTTCTAGTGGTGCTTCAGCAGGACACTCCCATCGCAGCGCCGATGAAAAACACTGATCCTGGCCACTCTGCGTGGGGGTGTGACACCCTAGGTGTCTGCACAGTAGTTGTGTATCTATTATATGCATCATGTGCTTGAATTGCTTGAAAAAAGATCTTTTTGTAAATATAAAAGGTTATATGTATAATTATGATTTTATGCAAGGTCATTTCTATAGTTTAATTTGAATAGGGTGTGCAATTATTACTTTTGTGGAGGGTGTATTTGCAAATTTCAGTGCAATCATTGCTTGGCAGAAAATCTTACTTTTTAGTCAGCATTTGAGTTGAATTTACAAGGGAAAAGACAAAAGTCCTTTGAATTCAAAATCCCTCTATGTTTTCAAAATTAGCTCTTTATCCTTTAGTCAAATCAATTTTTGCACAACATCAAAGTTGTAGATCTTGAAAAATTGAGCAACTTTCATGTTGGTCACTTTTTCATTTGAGCTTTAGTTTAAAAGTTATTGCTATTTTACAGTTGGGTCCTTGGACTTTTTGAAATTGTGTTTTAGTCCACTTTTTCTTCTTCCTCCAGCTTGCCTGCTCTGCTCCTCTGTCGCCGCGCAGAGCGCCGCCCGCCCGCCGCTCTGGGCCGGCCGCAGGCCAACTCCAGCTTCACCACCGCCCCACACGTCACCCCCTTGACCCCCGGACCTACCTCCCCACGCGCTGTACCTCTTCTCCCCATGCCACGCGCCCCCGCCGAGCCCAGCGGCCGCCACCTCGCCGTCGCGGTGGCGAGCTCGCTGCAGAGCCCCGGCCCTCGATTTCTCGCGCGCAGCCGCACTACAAGTACCCCAGAAAGCTTCTCCCCTCGTTCTTTTGCCATTTCCCCACTCCCAGAGCTCAGAACGCCGCCGCCGCTCCACCCCGAACGCCGGCGAGCCCAGGCCCGCCGTCGACCCGCCTCACCACAGCTTCTCCGCCCGCGCTGACCCCGCCGTTAGCACCACTTGAACCTCGCGTAGCTCACTGGCCTCTTATCGTCACCTATACTCTACCAGAACCCCTAGTCGTCGAGCTCCGCCATCGCTCAGAGCTCCGCCGCCACCTGCTCACTATGGAACTCATAGCTCCGGTCCTTCTCCGCCCGCGCCAACCCCTCCATTAGCTTTGCCTCGTCTCCGCGAAGCTAGCCAACCACTCCTCCTCGCCCAATCCTCACCGGAGCGCCGCCTCCGCCATTCTCCTCCGCCGCCGACCCACCCTACTCCGTTGAGCCGCCGCCTCTGAGCCCCTCCCCACACCCCAAGACCACCCAGAGGTGCGCCTTGACCCGGTGAAGCTCCCACTCCTCTTTCCCCTCGCCGCCGGTGACCCCCTCGCCGGGATTTGGCCGGTCAACGCCGCACCCCCTCTCTGACCACCGGCCAGGGACCTCGGGTTGAGAAGAAACAAAAACTCGGGGGGTTATTTGAATAGCTCGTGACTCAAATGAATAGTAGCAGCAAGGACCTTTTTGCTATGTTTTGCAGTGAACTTTGAAATTCAATAGAAATTCGTAGAAAATTCATAAAATAGCAAATCCAGTTGTTCTGGAATCCTTGTGTAAAGCTCTATGCAGTAGAATCAAAATATGGTGGATGTTTGTTGAAAGTTTTTTCTGTACAAATTAATTTGTGTCACTAGGTATATAAAGACTAGTTGTTTTATCTTTTTCTTAATTGATGATTGAAGCCATGTCTTGCAGTGAAATTTTTATGGTGGTTTTTTCATGTGACACTAGTGTTTCTATAAAACTTCGTGGTCAGATCTCATGTGTAGCTATTTCTTTGTTTTAATCTTTGTTTAGTAGACTTTAATTATGATAAATAGTTTATGTTGATGTTAAATCATGAAAATATTTACGAGTGTTCTTTTTGAATGGTTTAGCTTGTACATGAAGTTTGAGCCCCAGTTCATGGTTATAACATGAGCTAAAAATGAATCTTGTTAAATTGATGTTTGTTTTGTTTATTTTCTCAGAATTAATTGTTTGTAGATAAAATCATGAAAACTTCAAAGTAGCTAATTCATCCCTTTGTCGACCTACCGTTAAATTTTGAGATTCTTTTTTGCTATGGTTTAACCTGTATAATTCAATCTTGTTCTAGGTGTTGGCTAAATGAATGAATTGTTCTGAATAAATGGCTACATATTTTGGCATGAAATTTACAGGATAGCTTAGTCTGTTCATATTCTATTTAGTGTAATTTTTCTAAATTTATTACTGTTTGTTCTCTGAGTTGTCTATTTATTAGCAAACCATGATTTAATTGCTATAGGAAACTACTCCCACTTGTTTAGGAAGTTAGTATAGTTTTCTTGTGCTGTTGATCATGATGCCTTGTGTAGTTAGATATGTTGAGTTACTACTCTATAAACGATTGCCCATGTGTGTATTAATTTTGTTTGCTTAGCTTCACCACATCGTGAGTGTGTTTATAATACTGTTCTTGCATTACATATAGATACGACCGCTTTATCGGATGGGACGTACGAGCTGATCCCGGATTCCGAAGGAGGTAATCTCGAAGCTCAAGTGAACACGGCTGTACTAACTGAAGCCCCGGACCAAAGTTCGGAAGAGCCCAGAGCTGAAATAGTTAGTGACTACCAAGAAGACAAGCCCCGGATATAATATATATTTCAAATTATTATCATTTACTATTATTATTTACTTGTGCATTTACAGTTCTTAGGATTTGAATTAAAACCCTAGATACATGATCCTAGGAACCTATGTACTGAACACTAGACCTGAGTTCGATTAATTGATAAGCTTATAGGATCGGTAAAAGTCAAGTGATTGCCTGTCACTCGCGAGCTCTATAGGAATTGCTTGTTTACTTTCTGCTATCAATATAAGGACGACGGACGGGGTTGTGTTCGATATCATGACTTTATGTGAGACCCCGTCTGTGTTGATGAACTTGCTAAGGTCGCGGTGTGTGTTAGGTCTGACTGGCCGGGTTAACAAATTCGATTCGAATCGTCTGCTTCTCACAGTTTGGGACTGCTTGATCCCTTTGCCACACAGAGTAATAAGAGCAACAATATTATGATCAATCTTGATGTTTGCTTAGAGTTCTACCATGATTGGATAGTAGTTGCTTACATAGAATGGTTAATCAACTAGAATCTTGAAAGCTAAAACTTGAAAGTAAGGACCTACTCTTTATTGCTTTTCAGCAAAAGAAAAACCAGAGCCTCACAGAACCCTGCATAGTCTAGTTAGGTGGGCTACGTATACCCGTTGACGGTTAAGTCTTGCTGAGTATTAGAATACTCAGCCTTGCTGTTGAAACCTTTTTCAGGTATGAGTTTTGAGGACCAACTCGCTAGTTGTCTTGGCCCTGCTCCTTGCCTCCTGCCTGGTCCGTAGAGTGGGATCCGTCTTCGGCCGGCAATGACCCTGACGAGTGATACCATGCTTGGGCTAGCCTGGTATACTTTTGCGACGTGTTGTAGCCGTCGTGTTTTATCTTCCGCTGTTTTAACTCTGAAGTTTTACAATCAAGGCTTGTATAACTGTTTTACTAAAGTTGGTTTTGTAATAATGGTTTGAACTGGTTTGTAATCATTACTTTGCCTGTGTTGTAAAATTGTGGTTGTAATATCTCTGGACTCGCCTTCGTGCAGGGTATGCTTGTTCGATCCGAGAACCGGTGGTTGTATCAGGACGTTACTCGACAGACCAAGAATTGTTCCGTTTGAAGTGCGTTTGAGCTGGTGTTGTCTTTATGGTGATGGCCTGCGCACTTGAGCCGGGATAATTCAGGTGGTTCTACCACAGGGGGCCTCACCTCTCCCACCACCTCACACTCATCTGTCAATGACTCAGATATCTGAAACCGCTCTGAAAGCAACAATATCCGCCCAGCCGTCACCGGGATCTCCACTGCACCAAGTGCGCCAGCTCAAGACCTCCAGTACCCATGGGTCCTCTGCACCTCCCTGCCAACACGAACCAAGCGCACCTCCTCTGCCGCTGCGCGCGGGCGATACCACCAACCAACCGCCGCCACTGCCTAGCCAAGGCGAGTCTCCAGATGCGACGCCTCCAACGAGGGCACGACGCCAAAGGCGCCGCCGTCGCACGTCCATAGATGGACAGAGTTTTCACCCTAAAGAATTCCGTGCAGTAGGAATATGGTGCCTCACAATGGTGCCCCCAACAGGGAGACGACGCCACAAGAGCGCCGCCACCATCGCCACCGACAAAGCGTCAGTGAAGGCTTTCGCCCGACTCAGCACATTGCCTGCCACAAGTTCTTGGCCAAGCCCGTAGCCCGCTCCAACCCGCCTCCGCAACGTCACCACCGAAAGAAGTCCGGCACAGCTCGAAGCACCACCTTGGCGCCCCCAGCATGCACCAGCTAGCCCCCAGCCCCACCACCAAGGCGGCGTCGGACCGACATCGCCGTCGAGGAGGAGAAGAGGAGCACACCACAGATCCCGTCGCCCGTCGCCCGTGCGTAGCACGCCCCCGCCTCCCACCATCTCCAGGCCGCAAGACCCAGATTTGGTCAAGGCAGAGGTCCCCAATCGCAGCCACCGCCACCGCCGGCCACGGCCAACCACGACCGCGGCCAACAGCGGCCAGCCAGAGCCCGTGCCAGGCAAGCCACGACCACCGGCCAGCCGCGACCACGGCCCGCGTCAGCCACGGCCGGCCATGGCCGCCCGCGTGGCCCGCGCCCGCCACAGCCACCGCGATGGCCACGGTCGGCGCACCCATCCGCGCAAGCAGCCGCCGCCGAAAGCCCCCCCCCCCACACACACACCTTCATGCGCCCCCGTCGCGCCGCCACCAGATCTGGCCGGGGCGACACCGAATATGGTGCCCCCCCCCCGCCGCCGCGCAAACACCCGCCGTCGACGAAGGAGCTCCGGGGGAGCAGAGGCGGCTGCACCGACCCCAAGCTGCCGGGGAGAGGGGGGAAGGCCCCGCCGCCGCTTGCACCGTAGGTCGCACGAGCTTTTGGCAGCCCGCTCCGGCGGCGGCGCGGCGGGAGGGGGGAGCGGGAGGTGCAGCGGCTAGGGTTCGAAGGGGCCGCCGCGTCGCCCGAGCAGGGACGACGCGAGCGGACGCGAGCTCGTGTGCGGTTGCGGTTGAGGCCTTCGATTGCGGGGTGGATGTGGGTGCAGATTCAAACAGTTATTTGTAAACCAACAAACCAACAAGTGACAAAATTACGAAAATTTGAAAACGTTAAATGCGGTTTCACATCGAGGTGTAGATGACGTTTACAGCACCTTCTAAAACGGCCATTCATTCATTCCTCCCATGGTCCATTGACTGAGAAAACGGTGACCAGGAGTGACTGACCAGCAGAAGGGAGAGAGGAAGAACCAAGCCGGGACAAGCTCCCCTGTTCATCCGCCGCCCACAGAGGACGAAAAGGCTGCTGCCGCCGCTGCTGCAGATCACACCGCCTTTCTGCAGCCTCTCTCTCTCTCGCTCCCGTTGTTTTCGCTGCAGATTTTGGCTGCGGCGCCGCGTCCTCTGCGGTTCTGTCCCCCATGCTTCACCACCAACCCAACCCCAAGAGGTGGTGCTCCAGTCCAGCTCCTCCTCTCCCTCGTCTTCCTCTCGGGATCGTTCTCCACGCCCTTGATTTCCTTCCTGATTTCTCCCGCATTTCCGGCGTTTGCTGGTCCGCACTGCGATCCGATCCGTGTGGTTTTCGTTTGAGAGGATTTCTTGGTAGTTCCTTTGGGGGCCAAAGGTCAGCATTTTCTGTCTTGTCGGGAATGCTGCTTCTTGGAATCCGAACAATGCGGATGCGTCGCTTCCTCCCAAACGCCTTGCCTCTTGATTTATCCTCGATTCCTGCGCATGTCTTCATGATTGAGCTTTTACTCCCCTTTGCGGTTTCTTGTTCTTCCTCACTACTAGTACTAGACTAGATGGTGGCATTTTGGGGACGATTTTTTTTTCCATGGATTTGTCTGCGGTTCTTGGTCCCCCTGTTTGCCGTCATGATTCGGTCTCTCAACCAACCCCATGTATTTTTTTTTCTCCAGCTGATCTTTGCATTGACTTGACTTGTTTGCGGATAACAGGGGAGGCTGATACCCTGCCCGGCGGCTCGGTTCTGAGCTGGACTGAACTGAACTGGAGAGAGAGCACAGTCCGGAATATGTTTGGTTTCTCGCGGCGCCGGGTGAAACTTGGAAGGTGAATATTACGCCCAGCTCTTTGATTTCTTCGTGCCATGTTTCTTTTTTTCCCCCCTACCTTTTTACTCCTAACTCTTTTTGTACCTGCTGTGTGATGATGGCAAGGGGAGCTTTGACCTGAAACTTGGTTTCTTTGTGTGCTTGAATATCAGTACATCATTTTAGTTTTCGCAGTTAAAGTTGTAACCTTCACCTGAATCGATTCATCACCCGGCGCTTCATGATTATCAGTACATATTGTGAGCATTTTGTTCTTTTGGTAGGCTGTTAATTGATTTGGTTTCACTGACTACCAAACTGCTATGTTCGGTCAGAATAGTACCGTTGATAAAAATTGATGGGATACATTCTAAGTTCGTGAGGTCATGCAGCTTCATGAATCTGAGTCAGCATGTAGATCCCACCATATAAATACATGTTGCCGTGTTCTTGTAGCATTGCATTCAACTGAGGTCAAGCTTCCTTTTACATTTTGGTGCTGATGATCAATCCTATTTCCACATTTGCTTTGGTTGCTATATCCTTGTCTTGATCCCTTGGGGGTTGCCTTTCTTTTTCCAGGTTGAAGGGTGACCATAATGATTCTTTGAATAGCTCCAGGAGTCTTGGTGGCCCCACGAAACAGCTCAGCCTACCTAATGTGAGCCTTTGTGACTGAAGTAATTGTATGTAGTATTGATCTTGTTGTATTTTGGGCACATCGTGACTGTTAGCTCTTGGAATTTTATCTTCATCAGGGGGATGACGCTGCTACAACATCAGTGAGCGGCCGTGCAGATGATCTTTCCTACCGCTGCTCTTCAGATACTTTCAATCTCGACAGTCGTTCTTTCAATATTTCTGAAAACTGGACTGTGTTGTCCACAGAGGGAGACAAACCTATTCCTCGTTTCTATGTAATCGACTGAATATGTAACTAGATAAGTTCATATACCTTGACAAAATTTCTGTCTTCGATTAACACATCTTCAACTATGGTTAAACAGCATGCAGCGGCCATTGTAAGTAGCAAGATGGTAGTGTTTGGTGGTGATTCTGGTCGTCACTTATTAAATGATACAAAGGTAGTGGGATCTTTCTTTTTTTTGTTTCGATTGGAACTCTGCATTGATTATCATGTTATTATCAATTAATCTTATGAATTTACTGTTTATATTAATTAGATACTGAATTTAGAGAAGCTTAGCTGGGATTCTGCACCGCCTAAAGTTCGGCCATCACCAAGTGGACGTTCTACCAAGTTGCCAGCCTGCAGAGGTCATTGTCTGGTATAGTTCTTGTAAATCACTGTTGTTGTGTGCTTCTCAAAACCTAAATTACCGATATGGTCATTCCTTCAAGATGAAAACTTTTAAACTCTTTCAGCTAGATTGGCAGTTGTCCCCAAGTATTTATGGTATGCATTTCTGTTGGTCAAGATTTTCTTACGCCCTTAGCCAATTATGCTAGCTGAAAATTTACAGTGGATGATATAACTTGCACTTGACATCATCTAAACTTGAAGTTACGAAAGTTGGAACACTGGTCAGGGATCTATTAGCCAAAGAAAAAAATGAGTGCTATCGGTTATACACTGTCGTATGCACTCTTTTTGACACTGTAAGAAACATTTGCATGATATACAGGTTCCATGGGAAAATAGTGTCATTCTTGTTGGAGGTAAAACTGAGCCTGCTTCTGATCGTTTATCAGGTTTGCAGATGCTAGATAAATCCGAAAAATACTTATAAGTGTTTGATGCCTTCCTCAACTAGATAATGATTAATAACTCCACTTCTACTGCAGTATGGATTTTCAATACTGAAACAGAACTTTGGTCCCTTGTTGAAGCCAAGGGTGATATCCCTGTAAGTTCTTTTATATTGGGAGTCAACTTTTGTCAGTCTGGCAAACTTTCATGTGAATTGACTGAATTGTCTTCTGGTCCTGAGTTAAGGCAGCTCGAAGCGGCCACACAGTGATCAGAGCCGGTGCTAGATTGATACTTTTTGGCGGCGAGGACACAAAAGGAAAGAAACGACATGACCTTCACATGTTTGATCTCAAATCATCAACATGGCTTCCATTGAACTATAAGTAAGTCATTCCTAGATTTTTGGCCACTACATTTTTGGTACCGATCTATTGTCGTCCCAACTCTCAACATTCCTCATCTAAGTGCATCTGTTTTTTTTTCCAATTTGTGGTTAGATTTAATTCGCACTCTTGGGTTACTGATTAAAGATCATTGTTGTAGAGGCGCTGGACCTTCTCCGAGATCCAATCATGTCGCTGCACTGTATGATGATAGGATCCTCCTGATTTTCGGAGGCCACTCAAAATCGAAGACCCTTAATGACTTGTATTCTTTAGATTTTGAGACAGTAAGTTTGTGAGCTTCCTCTATTCAGGTCATCTCAGTACATTTCCATGTTGCCGGATACTCACAGTTTTTGCTTCCTAACAGATGGTGTGGTCAAGAGTGAAGACTCATGATCATCACCCATCACCCCGAGCAGGTTGCAGCGGAGCTCTGTGTGGAACCAAGTGGTACATAGCTGGCGGCGCAAGCAAGAAAAAACGTATGTCTGAAGCTCTCTACTTATGAATACAGTGACTGGAAAATGATTTGGTGGTTATATTTCTTATACGAACAATACATGTATTGTTAGAATGATGTCCTGTCTTGCTTCATTTGCGATTTCTGACAAGATATCTAATTCTCAGGACACGTGGAAACTTGGGTTTTTGATATCCAACAATCTAAGTGGTCTGTTTGTGTAGTGCCCCCTAGTTCATCAATAACTTCAAAGAAAGTAAGTCCATTTGGTTTCTGACTCCTTTTAACTTCGATAGTGTTAAAACATTCCATGGAGCAAATACTAAAATAGTGGAAGGAAATGTTAACCTTCATGTTTGGATTCTTGCTGATAACAATCCAAAAGATTATCATTATCACTTCAAAATCCTTCTTTCGTTTCCATTGTGCTAAGCGCAGTTTAGTGTCTCATACTCTCACTACTTTAAGTTTACATTATTTCATCTGACCAACCAAAAATCTAAAACAACTGCTCATGCAGGGTTTCAGTATGGTTCCTTTCTACCACAGGGACAAGATCGCTCTTATTGCTTTTGGAGGGAACAAAAAGGAGCCGTGCAACAAGGTGAAACAATGAACTTCGATTAAAGAACCGATTGTCACCTTGCAAAAAGAAAAATGGAGTGTGACTTCCCATAATCTTGGGTTCTGAAATTTTTTTTTGTCATTCCAGCGTCTGTAACATTTAAGATTTATGTTTTCCTCTTACTAAATCATGTGCAGTTAACTGAAAAAGGTTTGAATCTCGAAGCTTTCATATCAACTTGAACTGTATCCCTAACCATATGACCACCTGCAGGTTGAAGTATTTGTGGTACTGCAAAATGAGCATTCTTTTAGTTGGCGGTCAGCCCCAGAAGTGGACCATGTGCTGTATGAGTATTCTCCGAGCAATAAGGAGCTTGTTGATCATCTCAACAAGTGTGCCCCCTTGTACTCTAACAGTTCCGTTGCAAGGTATAGTCTCACTTCTGTGGTAGAACAGCCACCTAGAAGGGAACCCCTCTCTGAGTCACTGTTGAAGCAACACAATTTAGGCACTTCACTCCATGTGAATTTGGATCAAGTAGAAGAGTGCAGCTTAGCTAAAAAACTGCAGAAACCGATCGATGATGACAGATATGACGATGCTGATGACTATTCTTCATGTCAAGAAAGCACTGTAAGTACTGCACCTACTAATCACTTGAGAAACATATTTTGTGGTTCCCTGCATAATAGACTATCTTGCAGCCAAAAGGGCATCGGAGCACAAGGACAGGAGCTGGTATTCAGAATGACCTGGCACAAATAGAAACTATGGTGACTGGGGGATCAAATGTAAGAAGGATCGCTAGATGCTCTTCAGACGTGAGCCAGAGTCACCTATACAACACAAAGATAGCAGATTTAATAAGAAGAAACACCGTGCTCCAAGACCAGCTAGCGACCGCGTTCGCAAGCAAAGACCAGTTGGAGAACAGCCTATCTTCGGTCATTCAAAGCAGGGAGCAGCTAGAAAAGATGCTTGCCAACAAGGATAAGGAGGCGGAGATCTTGAAAGAGAAGATAGCAGCCCTAGAGCTGGCTCAAGAAGAGTCAAACAGCCTTTCGAACACGGTCCATGCCGATAATGTGCGCCTCGAGCATGAGGTGGCGTTCCTGAAGGCCGTTACAGATGAGACCCAGAAGGCAAGGCAACTTGATATTTATAACGTTTGGTGATCTTGTTGTGGTTTGTACTTAGTTGTTCTTGTTGCAGGAGCTGCATTCCACTCGCAGGGTTTTGGCGGGAGAACAGTCGCGCGCGTTCCAGCTCCAGGTACCCCATTTGAGACATATTTTACCCATTCATCGAGAAATTGAATTCTATCAAAATTGTTTTTGTTATGCAACTGAACAAATATACCAACATGGCTGATGATCCGTTTGCGGTTTGCCAGATTGAAGTGTTCCATCTCAAGCAAAGGCTGCAAATACTAGAGGGGAGATCAGGGACGCCCACTAAACAACCCCAATAACATGTGATCGCATCTCTACATTTGTGGACAATTGTTGCGAGCACTGTAACATCGCTATGTAAATTGTGTACTCCCTCCATACCCAAAAAACCTGACGTTTAGGACATGATTGCGGTAACCAAGGAGTGATTAATTTGGGATTAGTTTTCCATCTCTACCCCTAATAAATAGGGTTGCGGTTGCTCTTTGTACGAGAAAGTAAACTAGCCCAACTGGCTAGCGAGCGGAGGAATGAGAGTGTTGAGCTGAGTTCAAATCTCAGGGGTTGCAAATTTTTTGCTGGAGGCTTGATTTGCATGGAATTTTTGCATGGCGCTGTGGAGGCCGCGTTTTTTTTCATCCTGGCGGGCGGAGGAGCACTGGAATTCCAAAATTTTGGCCTCGCGCTGTGGAGGCTCATTTGAGGCCGCGTTTTTTTTTCAGCTGGCCCAAATTTTGTTCCTTTGGCGCTCTGGAAGGCCGACGCTTGGAGTGCTCGTTGCTAATTCTATTTAAGAGCACTCGTTCACCCCTTCATCTACTAGTACTACTCCATTGCCTTGCTTGCTTTTGCCTTGCTTGCTTAGCTAGCTTTTCTCCTTCCACTACTACTACTACGGCGCATGGCTCATTCCTTGTTTGGCTTTGATCTCAACGTTCGTTTAGAGGACGATGACGACGGCGACATTCCCTTGGATTCCAACGAGCATGAAGCTGATGACGGCAACGCTAGCTTTGATCTGAACGAGCCTGTACATGATGAGCATGGCAACGGTACTACTCCTACCTCTTCTTGTCTAGCTGCATGTACTGTACATAATATTCTTCTCTTTGTCGCTGAATTACCATGTTCTATTTTTTTTATAGGATTCAATTTGAACTTGCCACTAGATGAATTTGGAGCTGTTGATTTTGATTATGTACAAAACCTAGCTGGTAAGCATACCTATTATATTGATTATGAATAAGCTTGTTTTTTTCCTATATTTAGCTCATGCCGTGAGTTCTTTGTACTATGAATAAATTTGTTTTTTCCCATATTTAGATCATGCCGATCAAGTAAACCAACGGAAGCATGATTATTCTGATAATGTTAGACAACAAGTGTACCAAGCACTATTGATGAGAAGCAAGAGCGGGAGACTAGGCAAGCACGATTCAACAATTGTTGGTGATCAGTTTGGAGTAAAGATTCGAACAGTTCAGCGCATATGGCAGCAAGGTAAAAACCAACTTGTTCAAAACATTCCAGTCAAGGTTCCTAATCTAAAGAAAGGTAGAAGTGGCCGTAAAGCAATCCCTCTTGATTTGGAAAATTTGAGGAACATTCCTCTCCAACAAAGAATGACCATAGAAGATGTGTCTAATAGACTTGGTATTAGCAAATCTAGGATACAAAGGTATTTGAAAATAGGTGTGCTTAGGCGCCACTCTAGTAGCATCAAACCTTACCTCACTGATGCTAACAAGAAGACTAGGTTGCAGTGGTGCATTGACATGATTGACCAAGGTTTGCTTGATGATCTAAAGTTCAAGGATTTGTTTGACTTTGTGTTTATCGATGAGAAGTGGTTCTACCTCCATCAAAAATCGGAGAGGTACTACTTGCTACCCGATGAAGATGAACCACACCGCACTTGCAAGAACAAAAATTACATCCCTAGGATCATGTTTTTGTGTGTTGTTGCTCGGCCAAGATTTAGAGATGGAGTATGTGTGTTTGATGGCAAAATAGGTTGTTTTCCACTAGTTACTATTGAGCAAGCAATTAGAGGTAGTCATAATCGGCTGCGTGGTGAGCAAGTAATCAAGCCAATCCAATCAATCACAAGGGATGTCATAAGAGATTTCATGATAAATAGAGTGTTGCCGGCAATTAGAGCAAAGTGGCCAAGAGAAGATGTGCACAAGCCAATTTTCATACAACAAGATAATGCTCCTACTCATTTAAAAGTGGATGATCCTCAGTTTTGTGAGGTTGCAAAGCAAGATGGGTTTGACATTAGGCTTATATGTCAGCCACCCAATTCTCCAGATTTTAACGTTCTAGATTTGGGTTTCTTTCGAGCTATCCAAGCTATTCAATACAAGAAAAATGCTAAGACAATGCAAGAACTAATTCCAGTGGTGGAAGAGGTAAATGATCATCCATTTGATTGTTTCAATACAATAAAGATTATAAAACAATGAAAGATCTAATTTTTTTACCACATGTTTTGTAGGCATTCTTGGAGTACAGTCCATGGAAAGCAAACAGAATATTTGTAACACTACAAACTGTTTTGAAGGAAACAATGAAGATTAAAGGTTGCAACAATATAAAGATTCCTCACTTGCAGAAGCAAAGACTAGAGAGGGAAGATAGGCTGCCATTGCAAATCCCTTGTGAAGCTTCACTGCTAGCCGAAGCACAAGCTAGTCTCCCTGCATGAAAGCATTAGAAATAGCAGACTTGTTTCCTAGCGAGATGTGAGATGTAATGCAGACTTGTAACACAGACTTTCCTAGTGGTACTAATTGTCATACATGAAGGAAAAAATAATCTTAAACATGGACATCTTAACTGCTTCAGTATTCTTAGCTTCTGTATTCTGGTCAGCATCCACGATCTTTGCATCCTTGCCATGGTTGCCGTACCCATGACTCATCCAAAGCAGGGACGTTGCAGCACTATTGACGTCGTCATCGTGCTCTCCATACAGGCGAGGCAACAACACAGGGAGCATCAAATTGCAGGCTTCATGTCTTACCTGGTCGGATTGAAACTTGACTGCAAACGACTCTAGGGCATCCACAGCTTCAGTTTCATCATCAAGGTGATCCATGTCGCTCTGGGAATCTTCGGCAACGTCGGCCATGAGGTCTTCATCTTCATCGGTAGAATCAGGTGCCCAATTCACACCTCGCACGTACTGCACTGGGCCGTCGCCATGGTCATCAAGGTGATTCATCGGCAAGGAACAACGAGGCGAGCGAGCGTGTGCAGTAGTGCTGAGGAGATGAGGGCACCAAGATCCCGCGGAGCGCGTGTGAGCAATGCGGCCGCGGCAATGGCGACGCGGCGGCGGCCTCCGGCGACGCGACGGCGGCCTCCTGCGAGGGCGGCAAACGCAATTGGGCGGCGCGTGCACGCGAGCGTCCGTGAGCAAGAGACGTATGATGAGATGAGAAGGGAGGCGAGCGAGCACGTGCAGTAGCGATTCAACGGGTCACGAAAGAAACGATGCGGCGCGCGATTAATGCTTCCAGCGGCGTGCGCGATTAACCAAGGTAATTAAGGTAGGCAGCCGAACGGACTCAGGGGTAAACACGTCCACGAAGGGGGCGCGCGTCCAGAACGTCAGGTTTTGCGAAAATGAGTACCACGCCCAGGACGTCAGGTTTTTTGGGTATGGAGGGAGTATTTGTGCAACAAGTTTTTTCTCTTTTTTTTTTGATCTTATGCAACAATAGGTGTCACCATGTCACATCTGCTGATATGTAATTTGCGGGTATATGATAAAATTATAAATAACTGATGGATTGAATGCAGGCTCTATTTGATGTTCAAATGTACATTGCATGAATTATATTCCTAAGGTATTATTGTCACAACAGATGTTATCTTCCTTTCTCAAAGGCCAGTTTAAATTAACAAAGTTTTGCACCACAATGACACTACTTGTCAGTCCGAAATTTCAATATTTGTAGTGTTTGTTACCTGGACCAAATTCAAACATTGCATCTGAAAAGAATTTTGTTGCATTATTAGTATTAGGTTCTGAGCAAATGTGCAATTACAACATCACTACTGTGCTCAACAGGTAACCCTAAATATAAAATTAGTTTGGTTACTTGAGTAAATGTAAATTCATTGGGAGAACCAAATTAAAAATGAGGCGAGTCAGCAATTTAGTCCCATCCTCCACAAATAACTTAAAACTGAAATGGTACCTTTGTCCAAACATTATCCACTGTACATTTGCCATCACAACATCTTGACCCAACATGGCGAATTACACATGGAGACCACATAATAATCGAATATATTACTATTCCTCATCTTCATCTTCATCGTCATCATCTGGTATGGCTGTATCATCACCGATACCTTGCAACAGGGTATCCACGTCTTCGCCAAGCTCTGCCAGCCTTGCACTTAGCTTCTCGACCTTACTTTGTTCCTGCCCAAGGCAGACGAGAAGATCATTCAGTTCTGCCCCGCTGTCCTTCTCGGCCTCGTCCTTGGCTTGTGCTTTTATCGCTTCCACGTCAGGATAGGGCACACTGCCTCCCTGCCGCAAGGTTTTCACCTCGGCATCCAAGCGGTAGTTAGCCTGCTCAAGGCTGTTGTATGCGTCTGACAAGCTCTTGAGGTCAGACTCCATTTTTAGTGCAAGGTTTCTTTGGTGGTTAGCTTCAGCTTCAATCTGGGACTTCTCAGTTTTGAGCGACTCTATCTGCCGTTTTGCTCCCTCGAGTTCTTGTCTGAGGGCTTCCATCTGGACCCTTTCTCGACCACTGCTAGGTTTCTGGGATGTATCTGCAGTGCTGCCACCACCAGTTTTCACAAACTCTTCTGCTAACATTGCGTTTCGAGCCAGTAAGTCCTGAAAAATACAATTAGCAATGTCATCACTACCTTTTTATTATGTGCCATATACTGCCAGGCAGAGCAGTGCAGTGTCGAAAAAACACTAGCAACAACACACCTCGGTGCTGACCAGTTTCAGAAACCCATCAACCTATATGCAACTATTTATGGCCACTTAAACAAGATATTATATAAGGATGGCCATTCACAACTTATATTGAAGACAACTATGTTAACGAAATATTATCTAAAAGGTAACTTTTCAAATGTTGAATCAACTGACTTTGCAAGAACCAACTCTGCCTAATTAAAAATATAAGATTAAAGTATTTTTACAACTTAGAAAGTACTCCCTCTGTCTCATAATAAGTGCACTTCTAGCTTTGTCCAAGTGAAACCATTTTAAATTTGACCAAATTCATACTAAAAAGTAAAAACTAGAGGTGCACTTATTTTGGAACAGAGGGAGTAGTCAGTACTCGGTAGTGAATAACCTCAGTTCTCATGTAAGAACCACTTGCTGATGCGATAATGGCAGAAGACCCTTCCTAACTGACTTAATCTTCACTTTGGATTATTGAAATACAAATTATGTTCAGGAGTCCCAAAAAATTAATGCCATTTCATTTTTATGGCAATGCATAATAAGAGATTATTTCTTATCTTCAAACTTTCGAAGTACTAAGTAATATAGCAAATGGGAAAGTTTTTGCTTAAGAGCGCACAGCAAGTGGAAACATACCTGCATCTCATTGCACTGTTTCTCCACAAATGACTTTAATCGCTTGATATATTCTCCATCGACCTCCCCATTCTTCTGCTCCAACTCAGCAGGTAGAACTGCAGTTGCAGTTTTTGTCCGACTAAATATGTCCATTATGTTTTCTCTAATATCAGCCTCAAACTTATTGAGGAAATCAACAAACTGTGAATCAAATATTTCTGAGAGGACAGGGTGTTGATCGTCTTTATTTGTTGCATCCTCCTCAATCTCTTGGAAATCTGACATGCTATTTGCACTTGATCGGGAAAGCTCCTTGCGGTGCCGCTGCTCTGACGATGGATGTGCCAAGCTTTTCCGCAATTCATCAAACCTCAAAAAGTAAGTTGTTAGGCCAATCTTTTGACTTATAGCATCTGCAACAGCAAAGGTGTCACGGCCCTTCTCACGGCTAGCATTGTACAGGACGCAAGCACCTAGAACAACAGCAGCCAGTCCACGAACACAAGCAGTGTAACGTTTGCTTGAAGCAAGCTCTATTATGTAGTTCAGATGCACTGCTGATTCCAAAAGGCAGTTGACAGCATTTGAACAGTCAACAAGCCATACGATGAGTAGCCGAAGAATAACAGGTTGAATGTACGATTCTTCTAGGTGGCTGCTTTGGTCATTTTCTCCGTCTGCTGAAGCTGCAATGGACAAACATGTAACAATACGGTGCAGTAGCGGCTCTGTGCGTCCCAAGGATGGTGCAGGTGTCCCAAGCTGGATTTGCAGTACCTGAAGGAATTTTAGCTGTTAGAAAACCTTCTATCTAATGTTATACAGACAATGAGACAAGAGATATAAAAGAAATATGAGAAGCCATAGGATCATGCAAGTGGTCATACGATTGGCAAAAGGAGGCACTTAAGCCCTCCAATAATTTATAGTAAGAAAAATAACATGAGTAATTAGTAGTTACTTTAATATAAAGAAGAATATACCATAATTGTTGATGTATATTGAGCCCATGTATAGAAACTATATATCCCACCCTTCTAGGGTTTGGAGGAAGACAAGACATTATTCTTTCCTACATGGTATCATTAGCCTAGATCTCTCTCCGTCTCCTCCCTCTCCTACCCCAGCCGCCGCCGCCGGCAGCCATGGCCGGCCGCCAGCGCCCCCTCCTCTCTCCCCTTCCTTCCTCCCCTGCTTCGGCAGCCGCTGCCGCGTGGTCCTGGCACACCGCCGCCGCCTCCTCCCTGGCCGATCCCGTCGCCGCGGGTGCAGGGGGCCACACTGCCTGGCACGCTGCCGCCGCTTCCTCCTTAGCCGATCCCGTCGCCGCGGGTGCAGGGGGCCACGCCGCCGCCTTCTCCTTGCCCGATCCCGCCGCCTCTGCCTAGCGCGCCAGGGCCGCGGGGGTCGCAGCCGCCCCTGCAGCGAGCGCTGCTGCCGCCGCGCAGGCCCTCACTGCCGCAGCGGGCGCTGTTGCCGCTGCCGGGCGGCCCCCCTGCAGCCGCGCGCCCTGGCCGCCGCCCTGGTCATCCTTGGGCCGGCGCCAGATGCGGGGGCCGGGGGGGCCGCGGGCACTGCCGCTGCAGCTGCCACCACCGCCGACGGGCAGGGCCCCCAGCTGCCGCCTCCGCCTGTGCAGCCCGACGCCGCTGCTGCAGCGGGTGTGGGTGACGATGCTGCCGCCGCACAGGCCGCAGCCCACCGCGCCACCGGCAAGCAGCCTGCCGCCGACGCCGCGCCCGATCCCGCGTGGTCTGGGCTCAGGATGTCTCCCGCGAATGCGCCGCTCGCCGCCGCCGCCCTCCGTGGGCAGCAAGCCGACGCCGCTCTCGCCGCGGCCCTCCTCGCCGCCATGTCGGAGGCTGCCCTCGCTTGGGAGCGCGAGCGCACCACGGCCGACGCCCTCGCTCTCCGGGTCGCCGAGGCGAAGCACTTCCTTCATGTCTCCTCCGACCAGCTGCCCGTCGTCCCCGAGCACAGCGTCTCTTCCTCCGACCAGGCCCCGCCCGCTAGATCTGGACACCCCGGCCGCGACGTTTTGGCTCAGCTCAGTCGTAGTACCGATGTTCCATGTACTAGGGCTCCTGCTGAGCACCTCTGTCGTGCGTGCCAATTAGGTCGTCATGTCAGACTTCCCTTTTCTTCTTCTTCGCATGCTGCGCATGTTTTTGATCTTGTTCACTATGACATGTGGACATCTCCTGTACTCAGCATGTCTGGCTATAAATATTATCTGGTCGTGGTGGATGATTTCTCTCATTACTCTTGGACTTTTCCTTTGCGCACCAAGTCTGAGACCTTCCCCACCCTCCTCCACTTCTTTGCCTGGGTGTCCACTCAGTTCGGCCTCACCATTAAGGCCGTCCAGTGCGACAATGGGCGTGAGTTCGATAACTCCACCTCCCATTCCTTCTTCCTCTCTCGAGGTGTTCAGTTGCGTATGTCTTGTCCGTATACCTCTCCTTAGAACGACAAGGCTGAGCGGATGATTCGCACGACGAACGACGTCGTGCGCACCCTTCTGATCCAGGCCTCTCTGCCCCCGCGCTTCTGGGCTGAGAGTCTCCACACCGCCACCTACTTGCTTAACCGTCTTCCGTCCACTGCTTCTCCTGCTCCCACCCCACACCACGCTCTTTTCGGTACCCCTCCTCGCTACGACCACCTTCGAGTCTTCGGGTGTGCATGTTACCCTAACACCTCCGCCGCCGCTTCTCACAAGCTGGCGCCCCGCTCGACTCGTGTGTTTCTTGGGTACTCCCCTGACCATAAGGGGTACCGATGCTTTGACCTCACCTCTCGCCACGTCCTGATCTCCCGACACGTCGTTTTTGACGAGTCGAATTTCCCCTACTCCACCTCCTCCACACATTCTCCTGACCCCCGAGTTGGATTCACTGTTTTCGACCGACCCGGTGGTTCAGCCACCGTTACCTGTCTGTCCTTTCCCTGCAGGTTTTTCCGGTACACCGGCACCGCTTCCAGTGATCCATGCTGCGCCGCGCGCGGCACCGGTGCCCGCGGCCGCGCCACGCGCGGCACCCAGACCTCCGGTCATGCCGCGCGCTGAACTGGTGTCTCCTGCTGCGCCACGCGCGGCCCTGGTGCCTTCCCCTGCACCTGCGCGGTACGCTCAGCCGGTGCAGGTGTACTGGCGTCATTTGGCGCCGACACCGGCGCCGCCGCGGTACGCTCAGCCGATGCAGGTGTACCGGCGTCGTTCGGCGCCGACACCGGCGCCGCCTCCGGCTCCGAAAACTCCTGCGGCGCCCACGCCAGAGCCGTCGATGCCGTCTCCTACACCTAAGCCGTCGCCGCCACCGCCTCCGCCGACTCGCTCTCGAGTCGAGCCGGCGGTGTACCACCCGCCAGTCATCCATCGGGATCCTCGGCATATCCATCCCATGGTGACCCGGCGGATGGCGTCTCAGGCCGCGACTCTCTCCGCCTACCCTCCTCTGTCCGCGACGCCTTGGCAGATCCTAACTGGTGTCGCGCGATGCAAGAGGAGTACGCGTCTCTTCTTGCTAACCAGACATGGGACCTCGTGCCGCGTCCGTCTGGTTGCAATGTGGTCACAGGCAAGTGGATCTAGACGCATAAGCGTCGGACTGACGGCACACTGGAGCGCTACAAGGCTCGCTAGGTTCTCCGGGGTTTCATTCAGCGGCCGGGTGTGGACTATGATGAGACATTCAGTCTAGTGGTGAAGCCCGCTACGGTGCGCACGGTCCTCTCGCTTGCGCTCTATTGCTCCTGGCCTGTACACCAACTGGATGTGAAGAATGCGTTTCTTCATGGCACTCTGTCCGAGACTGTCTACTGCTCTCAGCCAGCGGGATTTGTGGACTCCAGTCGTCCGGACATGGTCTATTGCGCTCAACAAGTCTCTCTATGGTCTGAAGCAGGCTCCTCGGGCTTGGTATTCTCGGTTCGCCACGCTCTTGCTGACATTGGGGTTCACCGAGGCCAAGTCTGACATGTCTCTTTTCATCTACCGCCGTGGGGATGAGACTGCCTACCTACTGCTCTATGTCGATGACATTGTGCTCACAGCCTCCTGTCAGCAGGTGCTTCAGCGTGTCATCTCTCTGCAGCAGGAGTTTGCTATAAAGGATCTTGGTAAGCTCCACCACTTCTTGGGCGTCACTGTTGAGACTCGCCCGTCTAGCCTTCTTCACCAGCGGTAGTACGCACTCGATATTCTGGAGCGGGTTGGGATGACTGATTGTAAGGCCTGCTCCACTCCTGTCGACACTCAGGCGAAGCTGTCTGCTGATCTGGGTGATCCTGTGGCTGATCCTACTGCCTACCGGAGTCTGTCCGGTGCCTTGCAGTACCTCACCTTCACCAGGCCGGACCTCACCTACGCTGTTCAGCAGGTCTGTCTCCATATGCATGATCCCCGGGAGTCACACCTTGCTGCGCTGAAGCGTCTCCTCCGCTACATCCGTGGCACTGTGGACCTCAGCCTGGTGCTTCACCGCTCGTCCTCTGCTGAGCTAGTTGTTTACACCGACGCTGACTGGGCTGGCTGCCCGGACACTCGCCGCTCCACTTCCGGTTACGCCGTCTTCCTGGGCGGCAACCTGGTCTCCTGGTCGTCCAAGCGGCAGCCAGTTGTCTCCCGCTCCAGTGCCGAGGCGGATTACCGTGCTGTCGCTAACGGCGTGGTGAAGGCGTCCTGGCTACGACAGCTTCTGGCGGAGCTCCACAGCCTGCTCGCCAAGAGCACGCTCGTCTACTGCGACAACGTCAGCGCCGTATATCACTCCACCTACCCCGTTCAGCATCAGCGGACGAAGCATGTGGAGATCGACTTGCACTTTGTGCGCGACAGGTCGCCATCGGCGATGTTCGGTTACTCCATGTCCCGACCACATCCCAGTTTGCCGACCTCTTCACCAAGGGACTACCCTCCTCGACCTTCTCGGAGTTTCGCTCCAGCCTCAACTTAGCATGTGGCTAGTTGTGACTGTGGGGGGTGTTTGCCCTTTGTACTTTCTTCTTATCCAGTCTTGAACACCGCTGCGACGGTAATTCAGACTGCGGGGGGTGTTGGTTTTCTTGTTGTCCAGTCTTGAACACCGTTGCGCCGGTAGTTCAGATTGCGAGGGGTGTTGGTGTATATTGAGCCCATGTATAGAGGCCCATCTAGAGGCCCATATATAGGAACTATATATCCCACCCTTCAAGGTGTTGACAGCCAATTCTGACAGTTTAGAGGCCGACTGGTCTGTCCAGTTGTAATCCGAGTAGGCTTCGTTTTATTTTGGAAATTCTTGTATAAACCGACTTGGAGAGGGGTACGACTTCCCCGGCCTATAAATATAAAGGCTAAGGCCGATTGAGGTATTCCCAATCGAATCAAATCAAAATATCGCATTATTTTTTGTCATCAAACCCTAGCCTTTTCCAACCCTAGATTGCTTTCTTCCTTCGTCTCTACGGCGTTTGAAGACAGAGTGGCCTACCGACTTCAGAGCAACCCTAGCTGCGCAAGCTCCGACGGGGTCCCTCCCGAGCTCGCGTTTCTAGGTCTTCGCGGTTCTCTGCTCCACACCGGTCAGACCGGTCCGCGGAACCGGTCAGACCGGTCTGCCAGGGCATCGCTGGTTCAGATAGTTTTGACGATCTCCTGCGCGTTCTAGCGTATTCGAGTGTGTTTGCGCGATTCTGTGTCAACATACTTTTTGGCGACTCCGCTGGGGAGAGATTAATCTGTTTTTAAAACCGATCTAGTCTACTCCTTGAAGAAGATGGGCTCTTCAGAGATCGACAAGGAAAACATCATCACGGCTACAATGGAGGAGCTCACCGAAGAGGAGCGCAAGGCTTACCTTCTTGTGGAGGAGCACGTCAAGGCACAATTCTTGAAAGGCTTCAAGAAGGATCGTGGTGGCCTCGTCAAGAGGGTATAGGAGTTCGTACTGCCGTCTCTCAAGCTTAGCAAGGATAAGATTGAAGAGATCCCCAATGTAAGCCTCTCTCCCTCTGATATGTTTGATCGAATGTCATCTATAATGGATCAAAAGATTGTTGCTGCACAAGCTACTGCGGGTGATATTTTGATTAAACTGAGTAGTGATGTTGATGCGCTTAAAGGTAAACAACCAATGTCAGATCCTAACTCATTAGATTAGAGTTCGGCTACCCCTGAGTTCACATCTGAACCACTTTATGGTATGCCGCCGAACTCGTTCTCAGAGCAAACCCCGCCACTGTCGACCGTGCACACAGCACCAGCCGGACCGGTCCCACAGACCGGTCCGACCGGTCAGACCGGTTATCAAACCGGTCAGACCAGTCCGACCGGTCAGACCGGTTATCAAACCGGTCAGACCGGTTACTCAGTACCGTCGCCGACGCCTCTCGAGACAATTCCAGGTTCGGCTGCCCCTAGCCGAACTAATGAATTGTCACTGTATACACCACCTCGCACTACTACTGTAGCGGGAGGGCCACGAGGATCTGGATCTAACCAAGGACCGATCCCGACATCTTCACAAACAATGGCGCATGGAAATTCTAATGCACATCGTTTTTCTAAGTTTTATACCAGCAAGCACTATCAGGCCGATCTCCTTAAGTTCAAAAAGGATCTGGCAAATGCGATTAAAAGTAAGCTTGGGGTGGATATGGGTACTACACGTTTATATCAAAAACCTTATCCCGCTGAGTTTGATTTCTCTTTTTCCTGCTGGTTAGCGTATTCCTGAGTTTACTAAATTTAATGGTGATAATTCTCGTACAACTTGGGAACACGTTAGTCAATATGTCTTGCAATTAGGAGAAGCCGGTTTCAATGATGCTTTGCGTGTGCGTTTATTTTCTTTATCTTTGACTGGAACGGCTTTCTCTTGGTTTTCCTCGCTTGCTCCTAATTCTATTCGCAATTGGGCTCAGTTGGAGCATAAGTTTCATGATCATTTCTTTAGTGGGGAAACCGAAGCAAAATTGTTGGACTTAACATCGATTAAGCAAGGATGTGATGAATCTTCTTCAGATTATTTTAAAAGATTTAATGAAATTAAAAATTGGTGTTTTAGTTTGACAATTTCCGAAAAGGATTTGGCGAATTTGGCATTTAATGGTTTACGTTCTTATTTGAAAGAGAAACTCGAGGGCTTTGAATATCATACTGTGAACTTCTTGTAGGTCAAAGTCATGGGTTTAGAGTTTAAACTTAAAAATGCCAAAGATACTTTCAAGCCTCATCGGTCCAACACACATATTCTTGATCATGATTCGGATAGTTCGGACGATGATAGTAAGGAAGTATATGCTGCTGAGTTTGTTTGGCCATTAAAGACCAAACCCGGTTCAGATCCGTCTCTCAAGCCGATTCAAAAGAATGGCAAGAGGAGCTGAAATTTACTTTTGATGTTTCTAAGTGTGATCGGATTTTTAATGAATTGATTAAGAATGGTAACATCCGATTGTCACATGCTATTCCGTCTCCCGACGAACTTAAACGACATACATATTGTAAGTGGCATAACACTACATCTCATGCTACTAATGATTGTAATGTTTTTCGTCGACAGGTACAATCGGCCATTAATGAAGGACGATTAGTACTTTCTGAGATGCAAATTGACAAGGCTCCTTTCCATGTTCATACGCTGGAATTGAACAATCCAAATGTGCTCATTCGGCCGGAACAAGCCGAAGGAGCAAAGGGGAAGCATGTTGTCATCGGTGATCCAAGACCGATGAATACAAGTGACAAGATCTTTGCCCGGGAAGTTATCAAAAAGAAGACTGATGATGGCAAGGATACTCTGAAGATCATTGTCAGAAATCCCAGACTCGGAGGGCAAGTAAGCTCTCCACCAGAAAATCGGTCTGCTGATCAGGCACGATCGGTCAGACCGGTGTCTCCGACCAGCCAGACCGGTCCAACCGGTCAGACCGCTCTGGTGACCATCCCCGGACTTTCAAGCCAAAGCGTCCGGAAGTGGGTACTTGGAAGACCAACGAGGTGAAGGTGCAGGGAAGGGCTGCTAATCAGAAGCCCACCTTCGACCAGTTGTTGAACAAATACACAAAGGCCGTTCAAAAAGATCGGCCGCTAAAAAAGAGACCGCGATCGCCACCGCGCCAAGATCGTCCAGTGTCTCCAAGGAGGGAATCCAGCAGGCGCAGAGGTGATGTCGTCACATTGTATCCTCCCCAGAAGATATATGCTACCATGCCATGGATGCCACCGGCGTCAAGTGCAACAAATCCGGCATGGGAGCATGAAGGGATATGGATGCAGTGTTTCCCGATGCCTTATCCTCCACATTATCAAGGGGAAAACTCCAGGGTGCCCGTGCACGACCGATTGGGACAAAACCAATCTGGTCCAGTGCAGCCGGTCAGACCGATCACCTCTGACCGGTCAGACCGGTCTCACCAGAGGCCGGGCTAGGTTCCTGCTCCAAGATTCGAGTATCGCATCAAGGAAAAGAAAGAGGAGCAGAAGCTTGTTGCAAATCCAGAGAAGCCTAAAACCGATGTTGTTCAAATCAGTGAAGTCAAGGTGCCCATAAAGAATACGGGCAAAAAGACGATGGACATAGAGAAATCGGTTGAGGTTCCTTCACAAAAGCCGGTCATGGCCAATGATCATGAGACCAGTGGCAGTAAGAACGCAGCGGACAAGTACCACCAGCCTAGGTGGTGCCCTTCAGGTTTAACTCATACACAGAAGAGGAAATTGCAGCGCCTTCGCAACAAAGAAAAGGAGCAGGATAAAGAGAAGATGAGGGATGAGGACTTCAACAAATACAAGCCCATGTTCCCTCAGAGCAAGGTTTGGAAAGTCAAGACAGCTGATCAGCCAGCTACACCGGTCGGACCGCCGCAGCCGACCGGTCAGACCGCTCTGACCAACCGGTTAGACCGGTAGAGCCTACTGCAGAGCCAGCAACCGAATCGGCACCGCCCGTTTCGGTTACTTCTGTAGACGAAGCCCCAGCAGTTCCTCTGACAGCAGAAGACGAGGAATTGGTGGATTATGAAGCGTCTCCGGAGCGCACCAACTTGGAGATTAATGTGGTGCACTTGTCTTCGGATTACTTCGTGGTTCCAGAAGAGGATTTGACTCATCTTCAGTTTGGGCCCCGTGAAGCTGTGTTCCAGAAGCCAAGCGAGAAGACAACCATCTGAAGGCTCTTTACCTGAGGGGACATAAATGAGAAGCCTGTGGCTCGCATGCTAGTGGATGGTGGGGCCATTTTAAATCTTATGCCCTACTCGCTGTACAAGAAGCTCGGTGGCCAAGACGAGCACTTGATCAAGACAAACATGACGGTCAGTGGTGTTGGAGGGAGCGAGCCTCTTAGCGCCAAGAGAGTTGCTTCCATGGAGCTCACCATTGGGAGCAAGACGCTTGCTACGGCTTTCTTCGTCTCCGAGGTGCAATGTAACTACAATTTGATTCTTGTGAGGGATTGGATTCATGCAAATCAGTGCATTCCTTCTACCTTGCATCAGTTTCTAGTTCAGTGGATCGGCGATGAGGTTGAGATTGTCCATGGGACACTTCATCCTTTGTTGCTTTAGCCGATTCGGATTCTATTAGTGCACACGACAACGTCAAGTGTTTATCGGGCGTGGATCTGTCCGATTATGATTTGATTAGTTGCACTAAGGATGGTTTTGTTTCTGCTGTACTAAAGCCGATGGATAATCGACTAAATCATTTAATGTAAATCAGATGAATACAACAGAAGCTCCAGAAGCGACCGGTCAGACCGCTTGTGCCGACCGGTCAGACCGGTCCAGTCCCGTTCAGTGCACAGAGCCGACCGGTCAGACCGGACACCCCGATCGGTCCAACTCAGAGTGGTTACAGCAGAGGCTAGATCAGTATCGGGCGCGTACGAACAATATGTGTGAAGCCATTGAAGATCCTTTAGAAAAGGTAGACATTGGTGACGGAACTATCCCTAGGCCGACCTTTGTAAACAAAAATTTATCGGCTGAATATAAAACCGATTTGGTTAATTTATTGAAGGAATATGTTGATTGCTTTGCTTGGGAGTATCATGAAATATCCGGTTTAAGTCGTGATCTTGTTGAGCATCGTTTACCGATTAAAGCCGGTTTTAGACCTTATAAACAACCAGTTAGGTGTTTCAATCCCATTATTTATGACCGAATTAAAACTGAAATTAATTGTTTACTTGATGCTGAATTTATTCGGTCTTGTCGTTATGCTGATTGGATCTCTAATATTGTGCCCGTTGAGAAAAAGAATTCGGGGAAAAATAGAGTATGCATTGATTTTAGAGATCTTAATAAAACTACTCCCAAGGATGAATATTCTATGCCTATAGCCGATATGTTGATCAATGAGACTTCCGGACATCGTATCATTAGTTTTCTTGATGGTAACGCCGGTTACAATCAAATATTCATGGCCGAAGAAGATATATCTAAAACGGCCTTTAGATGTCCAGGATTTGTCGGCTTGTTTGAGTGGGTTGTTATGACTTTTTGTTTGAAAAATGCGAGTGCGACTTATCAAAGAGCTATGAATTTAATCTTCCATGATTTGTTTGGTGTCATCTTGGAGGTGTACATTGATATTGTCATTAAATCGGCCGGTTTGGATCATCATTTAGCCGATTTGAGACTTGCTCTTGAGAGGATGCGCCGGTATGGTTTGAAGATGAATCCACTCAAATGTGCTTTTGGTGTATCGGCTGGAAAGTTTGTTTGCTTCATTATTCATGAGAATGGAATAAAGGTTGATCCTAAAAAAATTGAAGCCATGAGGAAGGTTGAAGCCCCTACATGCAAGAAGGATTTACAGAAGTTCTTGGGCAAGATAAATTTCTTGAGAAGGTTTATATCTAACTTGTCCGGGAAGATCGATTCTTTTACTCTTATGCAAAACAGCAAGAAGCGTTTGAGAGGATCAAGATTTATTTGTCTTCGCCACCCGTACTCAAAGCACCTAGGAGAGGAGTACCTTTCAGACTTTATGTGGCTGCTGAAGACAAAGTTATTGGGGTTGTTTTGACTCGAGAAACCAAAGAGAAGGAGTATATCATTACATATTTAAGCCGAAGACTTATTGATGCGGAGACGAGGTATACATTTATTGAGAAATTGTGTTTGTCTCTTTATTATGCTTGTACCAAATTAAGACATTATCTACTATATAGTACTTGCATAGTGGTATGTCAAACCGATGTGACCAAGCATATGTTACAAAAACCAATTTTGTGTGGTAGAATCGGTAAGTGGGCTTATGCTTTGGTTGAATATGATTTGGCTTGTGAACCTTTAAAATCTATGAAAGACCAAATTGTAGCGGATTTTATTGTTGAGCATCGGATTAATGACAAGCATAATCTAAAAGTCGGCTATATTAGTTGCACACCATGGAAGTTGTACTTTGATGGATTAGTTTGTGATGATGGTTAAGGGATTGGTGCTGTTCTTGTTTCTCCAAATGGTGCTGTTTTTGAATTTTCAAACCGATTAGAAGAAGAGTGCACAAATAACCAAGTTGAATATGAGGCTCTTCTATTTGGCTTGGAATTATTGCAATCCATTGACGTGAAACATGTTGAAGCCTTCGGAGATTCTCTTCTCGTGGTGCAGCAAGTCTCTAAGGTATGCCAGTGCTATAATGGTTCTCTAAATGCAAATCTTAATAAATGCCTCAATATTATTTCTTCCTTCGATGAATTTATTATCAAACATATTCCGAGAGAAGAGAATGAAAAGGCAAATACTCTGGCTCAGCAAGCATCTGGCTATAATGTTACGAAAAAATATTTCAATATTCGCAAGCCGATGCAAACGAAAGCTGAGTGTCTGGTTCTGGACGCACCGGTCCGACCGGTCAGCGAGACCGGTCTGACTGCCCAGACCGGTCTGACCGGTCCAGAGACCGGTCTGACCGGTGATGCAGATTCGGCCAAAAAAGATGATTCAATTGTCTCGGCCGAAGCCTATGATTGGAGGGTTCCTCTTATATCGTATTTGAGAGATCCTGGTCGTGCAGAGAGAAATATTCGGCGTTTGGCTTTGAAGTACGTTTTAATTGACGATGAACCTTATCGTCGAACTGC
This sequence comes from Panicum virgatum, assembly GCF_016808335.1. Taxonomy (NCBI): domain Eukaryota; kingdom Viridiplantae; phylum Streptophyta; class Magnoliopsida; order Poales; family Poaceae; genus Panicum; species Panicum virgatum. The sequence continues at coordinate 54,504,699 of NC_053138.1, forward strand.
CGAAGATTTGCTTCTCAAGTATTTAGACTCGGATCAGGCCCGGGTTGCTATGGGTGAGGTTCATGAAAGTATTTGTGGTACTTATCAATCGGCTCCCAAGATGAAGTGGTTACTTAGAAAAGCCGGTTTCTATTGGCCCACCATGATATCCGATTGTTTCAAGTACTATAAAGAATGTGAAGAATGTCAGCGATTTGGTGATTTGCAATTGGTCCCTGTTGCGCTGATGCATCCTATTATTAAACCATGGCCGTTCCGAGGTTGGGGGTTGGATTTCATTGGACAAATTAATCCTCCATCTTCAATGGGGCATCGCTTCGTATTGGTTGCTACGGATTATTTCACTAAATGGACCGAAACGGTTCCTTTGAATAATATGACACATAAGGAGGTAATTGAGTTTATTACTGAGCATATTATTCATATATTCGGCATTCCACAAACTTTGACAACGGATCAAAGTTCTTCATTTATATCAAAAGAGATGCGTGCCTTTGCCGAATCTTACAAGATTAAGTTGCTCAATTCATCTCCATACTATGCTCAGGCCAATGGGCAGGCCGAGTCTAGTAATAAGATTTTGATCAAACTTGTCAAGAAGAAGATAGAAGAAAATCCTAAGAGGTGGCATGAAGTGTTATCCGAAGCATTGTGGGTTCATCGTATATCTAGACATGGTGCTATTAAGATTACTCCTTTTGAGCTTGTGTATGGTCAAGAGGCCGTTTTACCTGTTGAGGTAAATCTGGATGCATATAGATTGGCAAAGCAAAATGACCTCTCCGCTGTTGATTACCATGATTTGATGATGGATAATATTGATGAGGTGACCGACAAGCGTTTGAAGGCTTTGAAGGAGATTGAGAAAGACAAGCTTCGGGTGACCAGAGCTTACAACAAAAAGGTAAAACTTAATCTTTTCAGGTTAGGGATCTAGTTTGGAAGACAATTTTGTCTCTTGGGATGAAAAGCAACAAATTTGGCAAATAGTCGCCAAGTTGGGAGGGTCCATACAAGATTATTAAAGTTATCTCCGGTAATTCGTATATGGTGGAGACGGTGCAAGGTGAGCGTCTACCAAGGACTATCAATGAGAGGTACTTCAAGAAGTTCTATCCTAGCGTATGGCAAAGTGCATGAGGACGAAGATGGTCGGTATTGGATATGCCCTTAGTTTTATTTTTAGACTTGTATGCTCTGTGTAAAACATGTACATCAGGATAGTTTTTGCTTTTTGGCTTGTGAAACTCACCAAAAAATAGGGGGCATATGTTGACAGCCAATTCTGGCAGTTTAGAGGCCGACCGGTCAGACCGGTCTGTCCAGTTGTAATCCGAGTAGGCTTCGTTTTATTTTAGAAATTCTTGTATAAACCGACTTGGAGAGGGGTACGACTTCCCCAGCCTATAAATATAAAGGCTAAGACCGATTGAGGTATTCCCAATCGAATCAAATCAAAATATCGCATTACTTTTTGTCTTTCAAACCCTAGCCTTTTCCAACCCAGATTGCTTTCTTCTTTCGTCTCTACGGCGTTTGAAGACGTTCTGAGTGGCCTGCTGACCTCAGAGCAACCCTAGCCGCCCAAGCTCCGACAGGATCCCTCCCGAGCTCGCGTTTCTAGGTCTTCGCGGTTCTCTGCTCTACACCGGTCTGCGGAACCGGTCAGACCGGTCCGCCAGGGCATCGCTGGTTCAGATCGTTTTGACGATCTCCTGCGCGTTCTAGCGCATTCGAGTGTGTTGGCGCGATTCTGTGTCAACACTAGGGTTTAGAGGAAGACAAGCCATTATTCTCCTACAATAATAACCAGCAAATTTAGTAAATCTCAACAAAAGCAAGGAAGGATGTACTAAGGAAGAAAGACCATGTGTCACATCGTAGATACTTATTTTTTATTTTATTTTTTGAAATTATGAACAGTAGTACAGTAGTGGAGTCACTCAACAGTAAACTTTTAGCAGTTGGATAGCTGCTTCTCTACACAGGTAGAATGACACTAAAAGTAAAAGGACAAAGGCTACATACACGATCCTTGCTTTGCAAGTTGTCCTTTATAATGTGAGAAAGAACACTAGATGCTCTGCAACATGCCTGCATATTTTAGGTTGCAACGTCAGAGAAACTTGCTTACAACAATGCTAAACAGGAACCACTAGTAGAAATTTCCTGTAAAGTGGAGTTTAGGTTTACAAAGCTTCACCTCCATATCTTCATTAACATCACTTGAAACCAGAGCTTGCAGAAGTATACTGTCATTAAATAGCAATGTAAGGCAATGCACAATGGTGCAGATGATGAATGATGAAATCAATACTACAATGAGCCATTAAATTTGGCAGAAGCAACAAGAGCACTGCCAGAATGGAATGGCAAAATTATCTAATAGTGAAGATATATGTTATTCTACCCTTGGCCAGGCAATAATTTATAAATGTAAGAGAAGGCAGCAAAGGCTAATGTTCGCAGTAATGTAAACTGCTGCTACTTGTGTACAACCAACAGACCAACCTTCCAAAAGGCATGTCACTTGCAGCCCGATGTGTATCTCCTTGGTTCGGATGTGGAGCAATAGTTGATGCTAATAATGCTTGACCATTGGGATTTTTCTGTTTCACAAATGACAAACCATTATACACTTTGTCTAGGGAATTAACATTAAAGGCGTAGTTTAACACAAATACTAGCCAAATATTTTCATGTCAAGAATTTAGAACATTATTATAATACTGAACAAGTAATCCTAGATTACTAAAAAATAGAAGTATACTTTGTGAGTTCCAGTCATGTTAGTCCTATTTCTAGTTTGTCTACAATGTTATGTAGTTTTATGATGGGCCTTTCATTCCGACTTTTCATCTTTTATTTCTGATTTACATATGTGCTAGCAATGATTATTGTGATCCAGATGATAATAACGTAAATTGAACATTTACTTCTATGATTACCTGCCTTCTTAGTACTCCATTACAAATTAGAGGTCGTTTTGACTTTTCTAGATACATACATATGTTTTGCTATGCACCTAGATATACACTAGAAGTGTATATCTAGGTGCATAGCAAAACATATGTATGTATCTAGAAAAGTCAAAACGACCTATAATTTGGAACGGGGGAAGTATTTGCTAGTTTAGACATAGTTAAATAAGACAGACAAATATCAGAAGAACAACCACCTCACAGAAACACTTGAATACAAAATCAGCAGCAACAAATTCCTGTGCTATAGAGGTCCGCAAGATTATAGACAAGATGGCATTCAGTGCAGGCTGAACATGAGGCTCCTCTCCAACTTGCTTTTTCGCAAGAGAATCAAGATTCTGAGGATTTCTCAACACCAAATTGCCAATACATCGCAGTGCCTAAAAAATATATATGGTCAATGCTAAACAAGGAAGCAGAATTCACAAGTTGGAAAAGACAAATACAGGAACTAATCAACCAAATAGAAAGTAATAATGCACAGAACTAAGGGAATTACCATACAGCGAAGAGCAACAGGGGCCCACTGACTCTCAACACCCAATAACAGAAGATGGTCCAGTATATTTTTCTATCATTATAAGGGGGATTCATATAAATCTTAGTTACAAGTGGTTCAGATGTCACATAAACAATGTGAAGGGAGAAAAGGATACCTGAGCCAATGCAGCTTGATTGGCGTTCTTGTTAGCATCTTTACCTGATTCGCTGGATGGGCCCCCCCGTCAAAAGTAATTCAACAGTATTTAAAGCACCAAGAAGATTTACTGTCTAAATAGACACAGTTTATGGCTTCAGTAAAGATGCAGCTAATGCAAACTAAGAAAGAACTTTTGATATATAATCCCGAGAAATCTATCATAAAAAACAGATAGGTGAATAATACCTTTTGTTGAGTAAAATTAAATGCACTGCCTCTCCTGATCTTTAGTATTGCTATCAATGGGTCAAAGCCCATTGTCTCTTTTAAAAGCATCTGATTGTCGGCACAAAGTAAAGAATGGTGTCAAAAAATAGATCTGAAGAACTAAAACTTCAGAATGGTTTTTGGGAACGAGGATGAACCTGATTGGACGAACTGTGTCGAATTAAATTATTTAGCAATTCAAGGCAATCCTGCTCGATGGAGGAACATATTAGCATTAACTAAACTTTATATACCCATAGAAAATTAGAAATGGCTTAACTGAAACAAATACGTTTTGCGGCCAATTTCAGACAAAGAACACCAATAAACAAATTTTCGAAAGGCCAATCATGTTGTTCCAAGATAATCACCTGAACAACTACACCTCCATCAGAGGAGCCCTCCTCTCTTATAATGCTAAATATCTTCTCAAACACACCCTCAAATACAACAATTTTTTGAATTTCCTGGAAGAAAGAGAATTAATAATTAATTTAATTATAGGAATCTAGAGAAAATATTATTAACATAACAGATCAACATTGAATGTTAAAAAGGTTTAACCTCTGCATCACGGGTCAGATAAGTAAGAAGCAACAGTGCTTCATTCCTTATGACCTGCAAGACAACCAAAAATAGGCAATCATATGAGAAACGAGATATACCAAAAGGGCTGGTGGTGATTAACTGATTATTATTACAACGAACTTTGGATAAAAAAAGAAACCTCATCGGGTAATACGTTGTTAGCATTTACAAGAGAAATGCATTTTTCAAAATTGTAACTCATACTGGAGTCTATGACAGAATTAGGTGCCGATAAAGTAAAAATATTTTTCTGTGTTAGTAGAAAGTCTGAGTACACACGTAACAGACCTTTAGAAAACGATAGATAATGATCCAGACTTAATGATTGCATAGTTATTGATTTAGGACCACTCTAGTCTGAGCACACAAATAATTTTCATACAAAAGAGCATGCAGTCTTCCCACAGAGGTTTATACAATCCTCGTACAAGGATAAATAATCAATAAAGCATATGAGGAATGGCATGTGTTCTTCCTAAGAGAAATTGAGAAAATAGATGAGACCTCACGATCCATAAGCATGTCCATCAGAACTGTTATACCACGAGGAATCAATAGAATTGCCTCCTGTAATCTGACATACCGAAAGAAAAGCAGTTACATGGGATTCTAGTGTAGTTTTTGCATCTCAACAGGACACACAAGACTTACTGGGCACCTTTTCAGCGAGTTTGTAAGTAAAGCTGTTAAAAGTTGGATTGTGTAGTATCTCACATAGAAGTCTTCCTCTGGCTTCAGACCAAACAAGAGCAAAAGTCAGGACCCAGGACACATGAAACAGGTGATGCCAGTTGCATGTTTTGAAAGCATAAGATGCGCACTCACCAATAAGCTCAAAAGAAGGGAAATATTTTCTGTTTCTCGGGAAAGCAGATCTGAGTTCAGCGATGCAGGTTGAACCTCAGTCTTGGGCCCTTGTGACGTCTCAATAGGAGTCAATGCACTCACAAAGGTCTCCAAGGCACCTCTCACAAGCTCTACGTCCTCCCGATCCTCTTTCAAAACATTGAGGAGGATAGGAAAACCTGTTTCGCAAATTAGCAAGAAATGTAAACATGCATCAATCTTGCCAGAGCGTCTCGGGAGCAGATATCAGCATGACGAGAGAATACCCATTGCTCCAAATGACATCTGCGCGGCGCGGCTCTCCGCCACCAGCGACTGCAGCTCGGTCATGGCCGACCTCCGGTCATCGGGTATGGTGCCATTGCTTATCCGGTCAAGATATCTCTCGACGTAGCTGCATCCACAGGGCACAATAGTAGGATAACTGATATAAGTAATGCACACCAATCAATTTGCTACTTACCTTACATTGGGCCAGTATTACAGCAGTAGTGAAGCAAAAAACAAAACATGGAATTTGCAAGTAAACCCACCTATCTTCCTTGGACTCTGGACCCTCATTGCCGAAAACGAATTTCCCCATCCCCTGCAAGGACACACGCCAGGAGAAAACCCGAGGTTAGTAAGCATCGAACCGGCTCTACAAGCCACTAGGCACCACCGGGAGACTGCACTTGACTCTGCCACTACGATAGATCACACCGTGCGAGAATTCAAAACCGGTGAACGCCCAGCAAGCAGCAAGGCAGCGGCTAGTCCCCCAGCCGCCGCAGCGGGAGCTAGCTAGGGGGTCGGTCAAGGGGCGTGGGGGAGGCGAGCGGGCGGGCGGGCGGGCGTACCTGCATGATGTTGCCGGCGCTCCCTGCGATGCCGCGGAAGTTGATCGACCGGTCCATGGATCCGCCACGGCGGCGCCCCTGCGGGAGCGCGGGGGCAGACGGCGAAGGGAGGGAGGGAAGGAGGAGGGAACCGCCCGGGCGGCGGATCAACTGGCCCGGGGAAGGTCCTCGGCGGGAAGGGAGAGGTGGGGGAGGGAGGGGTCGGCGCCGGCGCCGGCGCGCGGCGGCGGAGGAGATCGGAGCGGGGGAAGTGGGGTCGGATGCGGCGGAGGCGAGTCGGGCAAGCTGGCTTGGCTCGGGAGAGAGAGAGAGAACGGAGCCGATCGGGTCACGGGGGGGTTAACGTCTTGCTTTGCTTGATTTTGCTACTCCTGTAAGCGAGATGACGTGGCAGCCCAGGTTGCGATTTGGAGTATACTCGCTCCGTCCCAAAATAAAATTATTTTAGAAATTGTAGAACAGATTGTCTAAAAGATAAAATAATTATATTTGTCTTTATTTATTACAATATTTGATATTAATTGATTTTTATATATACATGTACTTTCTAAATAAAAAAGTGACTTGTTTGTTGGAACAAATTTTGAATCCTAAAATGACAAGGTTTTTTTGGAACGGAGAGAGTATGCAGATACTAAAGACTCGTATGAGTTTTCGAATCTTGTTGACTCGCCAAGTTGGATCTCGTCTACCATCCAGCATTGCCAACATCCAGATTTGCGAGGGTTTTCTTCTTGGAACTCATTTTATCCTTCTTCGTTGCGCATTACTAGTTATGTAAATTTCTGCAGAACTTGCTAGTTCAGATGCGTATCGTAAACTTACTAAAAATGCGTATCAAAAACTGCTAAAGACTCCTGGCACTATTTTTTGTGTTTGATAAAGATTCAATAGTTTTGTTCTTCCTCCATGAGTGTCATCCCATGGCATCGCCTTAACTCGCATGACACAGTGGGGTCCTATTGAAGCCTCGCAAAACCACTGTATTACCCCTATTATATCATCCTCTCCATTCTACCCCTATTCAGCAATGTTCATTACTGCTACCCTCACTACTCCATGCCCATCAGCAAGCCTACTATCGCCCGCTATCCCCCTTTGTAAGCCCGCCAGCAACAAATGAAACCCTAGCCAAGTCAGGGCTCGATCATCAATCTCCAAACATATCTCGTTGGAGATGATAGAGGGACTTCATTGGATTTGGACGCAAGCAAAGAACTAACCAAGTTTAGAATGTGCATGACTTTTACCTTATATAGTGCAACCTGCATGACACATCAAACAACACATGAAAATGACAAATATATGAGGAGTGACAAAAACAAACGCCGCAACATATATGTAGGAAACAACTAAAAATATGCTACTTGCAGCCTTGAAGAGGTGAGATTCCAAATGCTCGAACGGTGAAGGTTCATACATCATCCAAAGGTATAATTGTATAGAGCTAAAAGAAAACAATCAAATGCAACATATCCCTTTCGTGAAGCATTTCATTGTATTTGGATATAGGATCAACAATGTATGAAAGCAATTGTTGGCCATGAAAGACATGTTAGACTATCTCCAACAGCGGATACCTAAATGCGAGATGCATTCGTTCGTTTGGGTCACACGCAGGAAAAAAGGGTCACCACCCAAACCTTCCATTTCCAACACCCAAACACGCAGGAAAAAAGGGTCACCACCCAAACCTTCCATTTCCAACAGCGGACCCAAAAGGAGAGCTCAGATCCCCGCCGAGCAGATGGCTCGCCGCCGCCATCGTCATCGTTCGCGGGCCGACCTTGCCGTGGTCGTCCGTGGGCGGCCTGGCAGCGCTGGCCGCACCCCATCGCGGTCCCGCCTAGCTGTTGTAGCAGCACCGTCTAAATTAAACCGGCTTAAGTGCACTAATCATCATCTTAATACTTAATCAAGTTATTGTGCAATTAAAACGGTGTAATCTGACAGGCTGTCGGGTAAATCCCGATTAAACTACTATACTCCAGGATCACAATTGCACTAGTAGACCCGTACGAAGACGAGCACAGGTGATACAAGCATACAACAAAACCAAATTAAATTACAACAATAAGTTTTACGGATAAGTTAGATAGATCAAAAATACAGAGTTTTTAAACGTACAGCGGAAGTTTAAAACGGAGTTTCAAAAACCATACGGTAGAGACAAACGACGATATAAGGTGAACTCCACATCCTGCCCACCGATGTGATGCCGAGCTGCCCGACCTTCACGGAGAAGACGGGACCCACTTGACAGTCCACCCAGGAGGAAGCGGTTGTCCAAACCAGGACGCACAAACCTCCTCGAAGTCAGCAGAGACACAACCTGCTCAAAGGGGTTACAACAACAACCCTGAGTATACTAATACTCAGCAAGTCTTACCCGACTATGGTATATACTTAGCCGACTCCTAGACATGTAAAGATGTTTGGCTCTGGAGTTGTTTTGCTGAAAAGCTACTAATAGTGGATCCTTACTTTCAGTATTTTAGCTCAAGTTTATTATACCAATACCGACTAGATTTGCCTATACATCTAGAGCACACATGGTTGATCACATTATCTTTGCAGAATACCACAGCCATACCTCATATTCTCAACTTTCCATTCCCAATTACATCATTTACTACGATGTGACAGAGAAATCAAGGTTCTCATATCCGCGAGTCACGGCGAATCGATTCCATTTAACCCTGCAAGATAGACCTAACCAACACGACACATGTAAACCCCGTCGGGCCACACGCATCAACTGTTTCCATCGTTACCACAACATCTGAATCGCGCCTGCTAAAACCCAGGTGTTGGGCCCCTAACGGCGAACTCCCAGAGAACCCGAAGGTGGCATCCATCCAACACCCGCCAACTCCCACGCCCAGCGTAGCAGGTAGGGATTCAAAGTATCGTTGTAAAGCGGTACACAGCTTACCGGTTTCGACTACCTCCTACTTCCGGCATGTGGTTAGTACTGTCCTCAATCGACACAGGCGGAGACTCACTTTCCATACCTTTCATATCCATAACCAAATTCATCTCCGCCCGGTCTCCATTTTTCCTTTCTGTCCCAAAGATTCATTCTCTAGCAACTCTTTCATAAGTAACAAGGACCTATATCTCGCGAGTGACAGGGATCACTCGACTTCTACTGAATCCTGATTAAGCATTGCAGTACTAACGACCTGTACACTAGTAGAGACTCATAGGTACTTAGGGAGACATGCATACTAGGGTTTCATTCAACTCCTAGAAAACTTAATGCACAATACTTAAATAATAACATTGGATACTGAAAGTAGGGGTTATGCTCCGGGGCTTGCCTTGCAGGTCAGCAGGGTTAGTGACTTCTTCGGGAGCTTGATCAACTGACTTCTCCTGGCTGCGGTTCTCCTGCGGAAGGCTCCTGGACCGGCTCGGCAATCAGCTTGTAGGTGACTTTGTTTTCAGCGTCTATACGAATAAAATATGCCATGCACGAGACTCATGAAATGATGCAATGCACTATGCACAATGAAAGGCATGGACCAAACTCCAAAAGCGTCTACGGAGCAACCTCCCAACTAGGGTTACGACAGAAATGGTTTAGAACTGATGTACAAGCTTTGGTTCTAATGCCTTTTAGCCTGAAGTGTTTCCTATCAAACAAAAGTTACTAAACTCGCTTTGAAGGATTAAATACAACCCTAGAACAACATGGATCAAAATAATCAATGGCTTGTTTTGTTGCAAAAACACATGCATGAAAGAATTAATTACCACAAATATAAAAGAAAAGAGCCTAGCTAGGAACAAATTAAAAGCAAGTACCCAACTTGCAGATATGATCAAGCCACAAGAATTTATCAAAATAACATGATTTGGATAAAGCATGCCACACAATTTTTCCAACATTTATTGCTAACCGAAAATATTTATTTTAACTCTAGCAAGTTAAACTAAACATAAATAGATTTACCCAAAAGTGCACAGCACCAACACATAAAATTTTTACAGTGGATTACACATGCAAAGATTAGGCTAATGCATAAATTTCATGATTTTTAGAACAACGAAACAGCAGGAATAAATTAATTATGATTAAACACAAGGCAATTTGTAGCACAAATACAACTGATGTAGCACAAGCAAGGATAATTTTCCTCTGAAGTTCGGAATTTAACTAAGCCAATAAAATTGAATTTGCATTTTTTGCATTTTTCTATGATTTTCTACGAATTTTGGAAGATTTCAGTCATTTAAACAAATAAATAAAAGAAACCATAAACCCTAAACCGGCTGACAGCTGGGCCCCACATGGCAGTGGAAGGCCCAGCCCAGCCTCCTCTGTTTTGCACCCGCACGCCATGGCCATGGCCGTGGCCATGGGCGGACGCGGCGACGGCGGCGTTCCCCACCGGCGGGGCGGCGAGGCAGCTCGGCAACCAGGGCGGCTGGCTGGCCCCGGGGTGCGCGGCGGCGGCCCGCGGGCTCGTGCAGAGCAGCCCCGCGACGGGCGAGCGGCGGCAAGCGGCGGCGCGATGTGTTCCCGGCGATGGTGGCGCTTGAACCCAAGGGAAACCAGGTCAGAGAGATGGAGTAGGGCATTGGGAAGCTCACTGTGCTCTCGGATTGGATGGAGGAAGGCCGGAAGATGGACATCGACGAGAGGGGGCGGAGCTTGGGTTAGGGTTAATGGCGGCCGGCAATTTCGGGCGCGATTCCGGCCGAGGAACGGCAAAACCGGCTCGGGGCAGGGGGTTGGAGGCAGAGGATGGGGTGGAGGAGCTTCTGGAGGGTTCGAGGCATGAGGAAATGGCGGCGAGACGGTGGAGGGCGGCCAGCGCAACTCCGGCGGGGGGGGGCTTTGCGCAGCCCGCTGCGTGCTCCGCACGAGCGAAGAAGGGGAATCAGGGAGGCGAAACTAGGGTTGAAAATGGGACGGGAAAATCCCGTCCCGACCGGCTCCGTTTACTATTTAAACTGACCGTAAACCGTTTCCGCGGAAAAAATAGGAAAATGGGAAAACAAAATGGGAAAACGGGCGGGAACGGGAACGGTTGGGGTGTTTTCCCGACCGTTTTCACGGTTCCCGTTTTCAGCTGGGAAAATTCCCGCGGGAATTCCCGTATTTGTCGTAGTCGGCTGTGTTACCTGTGTTGGAAACGTGAATTGTTGTTTGCATGTGTTACAACGTGAATTGTGAATTCGTGATTCAGTTTACCTGTGTTTCTTAGTTATATGAGTCTTGTTTCCATGTTATTTATGCATAGTTGTAATTATTTTATCGAGTTAAATGTTTGAAGTGGTTGTATGTATTTTCCCGTTTTGAGTTATCGATTCCCGATCGTAATCGGCATGCTCCCGACCGATTGATTCCGTTCCCGATATCCCGTAATACCGATTTCGTTTTCCCGTCTGATTTTTCCGTTCCCGTTTCCATTCCCGACCAAAAAATACAGTTGCGGGAACAGTTAAGGGGTTTTCCCGACCATTTTCATCCCTAGGCGAAACTGGACTTGGCGTCCGACTCGACAGCGGGGGGGGGGGGGGGGGGCTTAAGTGACGATGGGCTCGCCGGCGCGATGCGTGGCGACTCCGACGTCGAGATCGGCGTGGTAACCGGCAACACAGGGGAGGCACCGTGACCGTTTCAATTGCATTTGAGCTTCTTTTGACCGTCCAAACTTGAAATTTCATATTGGCACCTGAATTTTGGCCAAAATAGAAGTTGCAGAGCCAAAGAAGAGCTACAACTTTCGTTTTGGGCGAAAGTTGATTTGAGGCTCGGATCAAGGAGAAAAACATAGTCGATCACGGCTAAAACGATGTTTAACACGCGAACTCGGTTAACGCTAATGACGCTCTTAAGCCATGATTAGCGATTAAACACATGATTAGCGAGCACAATTAACACAGGGGTGTTACAGCTGTGCCCCGCCGCAGCGGCTGCTCCTCGCTGCGGCCGGTCTTCGCCACGCCGGCTACTCCCCGCCGCGGGCTCGCCCGCAGGAGCTCCTCGCCGTCGTCGTCCGCGGGACCGCCTGGCAGCACCGGCCATGGAGGAGATCGGCCCCGGCCCAGTCATGGAAGAGCTCGACCGCCTCTCAGTCGTTTGGGTGCGGGGCACCGCCGGAGGACGAGCCGGCGGCGCAGAGCAGTGGGAGGACGAGGCGGAGGGTGACGCAAGGCCGTGGGATGTGGGGGTGGCGCAGCAGAGGCGCACATTTGGGTCGAGACGAGAGGAAGACGCATATTTGCCTATCCTCTCACCTACGACGCAAAAATGGGTAGTGTGTTTGGGTGCTCCGTTGGGACAACGGTTTTGGTACCCAAAACACTGTGCACGATCATTTTTGGGTTTGGTTCGCCGTTTGGGTGCTCTGTTGGAGATAGCGTTAGGCAGCTATCCATCCATGGTTGTAGGCCCCAATACAATGTAGATTGACAATTTGTGCCCTCATCGAGGCAATCCAACAACAATAGCAAGCCGGAACCCAATCACACATCAAAGCTCTCCTCAGGATCAGTCGATCCGAAGCAAGGGAGAAAAATCCTTCTGACATTTTTTTTCTTATGCCTACTAGATACTTCAAATGTAATGATTTACCTAATAGCTTGAGGAAATAGGATGCGGTAGCTTTTTCTTTCTTATTCATACATTCAAGTGTGCCTCGAAACTTCTAAGAGAAATGTATATGAGACAGAAAAACACTATAACATTAAGAGACTATAACAGACTCCACTTACCTTGGACTCTAATGGCAAAAACAGTGTGCAAGCATGCATTGTCATTTTGTGCTTATGACTATTTTCCATCCATGGATCCCTAGCACAGCATGACTAACCAGTCTACAGGTTTGTGTGCATTGCAATCAGTAACCATTCTTGCATGAAACTTATACAAAAGAGGATATAGTTCTTGCTGTGAACAAACAATCAGTTTGAAAGCAAGCATGATATTTCCTCTTGTGTAGATGGACAAAGAAATTAATGACAGTTTCAAATTTAAAATGAAGTACTACAAATTTAGATCATATCAACAAACATACTAATGAGCTGCACAGTTGGTATGTTTCATCAGTGGTATAAAGAATGTAGCGAATAACCGATATACCCACTCTAATACTGTAACAGGTTCATTTTGTTCATGACCCAGACTCACAGATATGCCTACAACTTCAAATGTAAGTTTTCAAGCAAAATACTGTAGATAGCATGATAAAATAGGATGCGACAGTTCTTTTTCCTTGTTTGTACATTCAATTGTCTTGCAACTTGTAAGAGATGTAAAATTGTCAATGAGGCAGAAAACTGAGTCTGTGCCACAAATTCATATAGTCCTAGTAAGATAAATGGGATGAAAAATCATCACAAATTAAATGCTGGAATTACTTTGATCATCTTGGCTAAAATAGTTGAAGTAGTATGATGTGCTGCATAACAAAAGGCACACATACTACAAAAACAAACCAAATCTCTCACATGTTTTTCTGCATAATACAAATTAGTTCTAGCCAACTATTCGTGCATCATATCGGCATATTATAATGCAAATTAGTTCTAGCCAACTATTCGTGCATCATATCGGCATATTGCACATAAGCAGTCTAATAAAAAGGCCTACAGTTCATATGGCAAAAAAACCCTACAATTGTCTGAAATCTCACATCCTCCACTGCCACTCACCAAGATGCCTTCATGGGCCCATCAGTCCTTTCATATCTAGCCCCATGAACTCAGCACCCACCATAACCCTAACTCACTGAATATGATGAGTGTGGTAACCAAAGAACACAGCTGCAAGAGCACAAATCTCGAGGAGAATAATTAGATATCCCACTAGCAACCAATGATTGTCTAAACCTGTAATAACGATTGGACATATAGGGCCAGGGTTAAGAACATTCAGTTGATGTTTGTCCATGGCAACTGTACACAGTAGACAGGCACAACATATAATAAGCAAGATGGCTTAAGGTATAATCTTGGTTGATCACTGCTGAAATTCCGTTTACCTCCATTTCAGATCAAAAGCAGCATTTCTGTTGGGAAGGTTGAATTGGCAATAAACAGCATATCAAGATGAAACATTTTAATGAAAAAGAAAAAAAGCATAATCAGACCAAACTAGGAATGTTTCCCATGAAACTCCAGAGCCTATGCAAACACGAGTGTATTTAACAGCAAACAAATAAATGTCACAAATCAACAGCCCATGCCCTCAACAACTCATGAGAGGTGGGCTAATTTGGTGTTGTTCCCTTCAACTTTGTTATTAATAACTATTATAATCCATCTAAAAAACATGCATAGTTCATCACCCTAAGGTTGAATCGAACGTAACTAATAAGTCTGCACCCAAACCAAAGCAGCAGTAGGAGATGACACATAGTAAGATTATTTTTATTTTTATTCAAAAAAAAGATTATTTTTATTCCAGCATCATCAACCATTGTTCTTGGATCGATGTTGCTGGCAACGATGGCTGGTTAGTGACGAACATCTGCCAGATCCTCTCCAGCTACCTGCCATGGCGGGAAGCGACGACGGAAATACTCCGCGCGCTCCTCCGCCGTGTGATCCGCCCACTTGGTGAGCTGCTTGGTGTAGGACGCGCCGGACTTGTTGAACTCGTGGATGCTGCGCGCCTTGACCTTGAAGCCCCCGAACCGCCGGAGCATGCCGTCGCGGCCGCGCTCGACGCCGTGGAAGGCGCACCACCGCTCGTACATCCCCCACATGGCCTCCTCCGACGCGAGGTGCTCCTCGCCGTAGTTGAAGTAGGTGGCTGGGTCGACTACAGCGGCGGCGCGCGCAATCAAAATCAACAACGGGGATTATTAAGAGTTCATCGATCAACTCGGTTGAAGCGGAGGAAATTGCAAACTGCGCAGCCATGATTACGCGATGAAGCTGCTCGGAAAGGGAGGAGAAGAGGGACGAGATCGCGGAGGTCCGGTACTCCGGTTACTTGGGGCTTCGGGGTCAACCCAGCAAAGGGGCACGTAATTCATGGATCCGTGGTAGTAGTAGTCGTCGTCGGGGGTCGTCGCCAGGCTGCGCCGAAGAAGGCGGGTGGCTGGTGGTGGCGTGGCCACGGCGGCAGCGGCGGCGTGCGACGGCAGCGGGCGTGTCCGGGCAGCGGGGAGGGCGGTGCCGGCCGCGACCCCACGCCGAGGAAAGCGGGTACTGAAGCGGCCGGTGGCCGAAGCGACGTGACGGGCAGCGGCTACGCCGGCGCCGGCGCCGGCGATCGAACGGGCCGCGCTGGCGGCGGCAGCGATGAATGCCATCTCTAATGAACGAAACCTGCGGAGTAAAGTAGGCTCGGGCTGCTCGTTTGTAAAAAGTAAATAGTTTTAATTTCAATTAGATCATTGTAACAAAATAATAATAAGGAAGTTATACGTTGGTGTTCTATAAAAACGCTTGAATTTTTTACTATATCTATTGTTGGGTACCACAATTAGGGACGCCCTAATCGGGGTACTAAGACCGTCTTTAAAAACGCAAACACCTGACAAGGCAGCTGAGCCCACGAAGGCCCACGGCCTGCTTCCCATTCAGAGGAAAGGAAAGGACTCAAAGAAGCCCAGCGTGCGGCCCATTCACATCCCCCTCGAACCCGCGGAACGATCTCCGCCTCGCTCGAGGGTCCCTCTCAGGCCCACTGGGCAATCTCCGCCTCGCTCGAGGGTAGCGGATCTACCCTCGAGCAGGTAACTCATCTCCGCCTCGCTCGAGGGTAGCGGACCTACCCTCGAGCAGGCGACTCATCTCCGCCTCGCTCGAGGCCACCCCTCGGCACAAGGGACAAACAGCCCCGCCGCCCAACCGCTCGCCGTACGAAGACATTAAAGGCGAGCCGCTCCGCCACGGCTCAGAGGACAGGCGACATCAGGCCGCCACTCCCACAGTAGATGTGACCGGGGTCCCATCCGCTGACTCTGGTCACCACTCTGCCATCCCAAACACTGTAGCAGCACCTTGGGACCAGCGACGCAGGACAAGACAGGCTCGGTACTGCTCCCGTCGACCATCCGGACCCGCCTCCCACTGGGGAAGGGGTCCGGCGATGTCACATGACCGACCAAGAGGGGCGCTCAGATCACATGGATGGAGTCCCGGACCTCCCCACTTTAGGAGTCCGGGTCCCCCACGTGTCCCCCGGACCTTCTGGTGTGCACACCCGCACTCCGACCAGGGGGTCCGGGGCCGTCGCGCGCCACCACTACCACGGGCACATGCAGGACCCTCATTCGTAGGGCCCACCGAATGCCACCACGCCAAGTACCATGCACCAGCAATGACTACGCCGCCTGCGGGGGCTGGCAGGACGACC
The DNA here is from genome assembly GCF_016808335.1 of Panicum virgatum. NCBI lineage: Eukaryota > Viridiplantae > Streptophyta > Magnoliopsida > Poales > Poaceae > Panicum > Panicum virgatum. The sequence continues at coordinate 54,521,187 of NC_053138.1, forward strand.
GCCGCAATCTTCACAGGACCAAGGACGATATCTAGGATGACTGCGACGCGCGCCGCCTTCTCACAGTGTACTTCCTACAGTGTCCGACCACTGTACCCCCGCAATTTAGGGGAAAACGACGACTTCTGTGCTCCCACTCATGTACACCGCCCCTTCTTACAACTATAAAAGGAGAAGGTGGGCTTCCTTTAGAAGAGGCTGGCTGGTCTCCTTGGTCACGTTGGTCTTTCGCTCTCTGGTTTCTCTCTCCAAGAGGACGTTCAGGGACTACTGAGCACTCATCTCAACCGACTCCACTCCTAGCAGAGACTTGGGAGCTTCCCTCCCTCTCTCGCCTCGCTTGTAAGATAATATAGTGCCCTCACAAACCCCCTTTGCTGGACGTACGGCCCCGCGGCCGGAACCAGGATAAACCGTGCGTTACTGTGTTGCCTCTTGCATCATCATCTGGGACGAGGAAACACGCAGCATTCACTAGTTGGGATCCGGGCCCCCGGGTCGGGACACCGACAGTTGGCGCGCCAGGTAGGGGCCGCGGCGTGACATTTTCTCTCTTTTTCCCATTTGATCTCCAGGGATGGCGGGCAGATCCTACCCATACCCCATGGGTGTTTCGGATCCGCTTCCAGCAGGACGCGTGATCTCATTCGGGAATCTCGAGTTCAGAGCAACCGACAACGGTTACCTCATGCAGCTCCTCTCGCCCGGATGCAACCCCATCACCCCGACTTCACCAGCCCGGCGCAACGAGCGCTCGAGCCGACGTTCGCGACAGGCACGGGCGGAGCGGCGTCGCGCGGCACGCCACCACTCCCCCACGTGGGTCGAGGCTGGCATGTCGCAACTCAGCATCACGGCCAACGGGGCCACCGCTTCGTCATCACATGCCTCGGCGTCCTCTACGTCGGCATGGTCACCTGCTGCGGCACTAGTGCCTCCCAGGGGGGGTTCGACTTCGGCGTCGCCCTTCCCCTTCGGGATGCGCAACACTGCCGCCCACGCCTCATCAACCGGCGCTATCTTCTTCAGGCATGAGGATCTGCCGGGTAATCGTCCTCTGTCGATCCGCAGCCTCATCACGTCGTCTCCTGACGAATCCTACCCCGAGACGGCGACCTCGATCGCCGACGACGTCAACTTCTTTATGAACAACTTCACGGCCGAGGAGGCCGAGGACTACTCCGGGGTTCGCGACCCCGACGCTCTTCGTTCGTTCCAGCTGGCGACGGCTTACTGTCTCACCTGCTCCGAAGACTCCAGCGAGGGGGATTTCGATCCTTCCCGGGAGTGCTTCATGGCGGACCTTGCGGATGAGCAAAACGACAACGCCCCGAGCAACGGCGCGAACGGCAGGGCGGACGCGCAGGCAAACCAACCAGTGGTCCCGCCTGCAGCCCCTTCCACGTCAAGCTCGGCGGCGCAACTAGCTCAGCTGGCGCAGCTCAATGAGCTTCAAGCCAAGCTCGACGAGCAGCGTCAACAAACCCAGGAGCTGCGCGCCGCACTCGAGTAGCAGCGGACCGCGCGTGGTGCACTTGCCCAGACGGCGGGACGTGTTGCCCGGGAGCGCATCCTGGCCGACGACAACGCCGATAAATCTCCGAAACTGAAGACGACTGGCAAAAAGCTCGTCGCTGCAGCCTACCTACTTCAAGCTATGCCCGAACCAGCGACACCTTCGGGCCGCAACCTGCGCCGCGAGGCACAGGAGCTCATCGAGCAAACTGCCGTGCAGCAGGCCGAGAGTTCTGTGTCTCGCATACGCTCGAAAGCCCCGGAGCAGCCTGATGGGACTGCGCACCAGGACCGCGAGGTTTCTGTGCACACACCCCCAGCAGGGAAGGGCAAGGCAGCAGTAGCGCCCGGTGCGAAGGCACCTTCGGTGCACGAGCGCATCGGGAGAGTTCCCGTAAGGGAGCGAATTCGTGACACTCGCGGGCACGCTGGCGACGGCGACGCCCGCAACGTCATCGACGGCAGGAGGTACACCCCTCGAAGGGGTGGACGCTTCAACCCCGAGCACGACAGGGGTGAGTCCCCGGAGCCTCCGGGCACCCGGGTATTCAGCCGGGAGATTCGAACTGCACTTTTTCCCCCGCGCTTTCGACAACCCAACACCCTCGTCAAGTACTCGGGGGAGACCGATCCTGCAGTCTGGCTTAATGACTACCGCCTAGCATGCCAGCTAGGCGGCGCGACGGAGGACGCGGTCATCATCCGCAACCTTCCTCTTCATCTTGCTGACGCCACACGAACATGGCTCGAGCACCTGCCTGCGGATCAGATCCACAACTGGGTCGACTTGGTCCATATCTTCGTGGGCAACTTCCAAGGCACGTACGTGCGCCCTGGGAACTCCTGGGACCTCAAGGGGTGTCGCCAGAAGCCCCGCGAGTCCCTGCATGACTATGTGCGACGCTTCTCCAAGCAGTGCACCGAGCTCCCCAGCGTCACCCACGTCGAGGTCATCAACGCTTTCCTCGAGGGTACGACGTGCCGGAACCTGGTGCATGAGCTTGCGAGAAGCCGACCTGTGAACACCAATGAGTTGTTCGATGCTGCCACCAACTACGCCGCCGGCGAGGAGGCTGTTGTTGCCATATTCGACGACAAATCGAGCAAGCGCAAGGACGATGCGCCCGGCGAGGGTAGCAACGCCAAGCCCAACGCCCCCGCCAAGAAACAGAAGCGGGGGAGGAAGGGAAAGAAGCCAGTCCCACCAAATCAACGCGGGTCGGGGCAGGCAGAGGACTCAGAGGAGGCCTTCGCAGCCGCCCCAGACCGCAGAGGACCTCGAGGCGGTGGTGGCCAGTTCGACGACATGCTTAAGAAGCCGTGCCCTTACCACAAGGGCCCGGTCAATCATACCCACGAGCAGTGCGAGATGCTCAAGAAGTACTACAACCGCGTCGCGCATCGCGATGAAGACAAGAAGAAGGACGCTGGCGACAAAGGTGGAGATGACGAGTTCCCCCAGTGGAGAACGCCTTCTTCATCTTTGGAGGAACAACGACGAATATGACTTCTCAGCAGCGCAAGCGTGAGCGCCGCGAAGTCTTTTCCGTCACCAAAGCCACGCCATCCTACCTCGACTGGTCGAAGGATGCCATCACCTTCGGCCGCGAGGACCACCCCGACTACGTCCCACATCCGGGATGGTATCCGCTCGTTGTCGACCCCATCATCGGCAACACCCGCTTCTCCAAGGTGCTCATGGACGGAGGCAGCAGCCTCAACATCATGTACGCCCACACCCTAGAGCTCATGGGGATCGGGCTGGACAAGTTCCGCCCCAGCAAGTCGCCATTTCACGGCGTCGCACCGGGAAAGCGAGTCCAACCCCTCGGCTAGATCGACCTGCCTATCTGCTTCGGCACGGCAGCCAGCTTCCGCAAGGAGGTACTCACTTTTGAGGTGGTGGGGTTTCGAGGGTCCTACCTTGCCATCCTTGGTTGTCCTTGTTACGCCAAGTTCATGGTCATCCCCAACTACACCTACCTCAAGCTCAAGATGCCGGGTCCAAAGGGCGTCATCACCTTCGGCTCTTCGTTCGAGCATGCCTACGAGTGCGACGTCGAGTGCGTTGAGCGTGCGGAAGCTCAAGCGGAGGACGAGGCCCTCGCAGCCACCCTCAACAAAATGGCAAGCGAGGCCTTGGACTCCACGCACCGACACGCCGGGAGCTTCGAACTCGCCGAGGGTATCAAGAAGGTGCCCCTCGATCCGAGCCACTCCGACGACAAGATGTTGCAGATCAGCGCCACCCTCGACGGCAAATAGGAAGTGGTGCTCGTCGATTTCCTCCGCGCCAACGCAAACATCTTTGCATGGAGCCCCTCGGATATGCCTGGCATACCGAGGGAGGTCGCCGAGCACTCCCTTGTTGTCCGACCCAACTCCAAGCCGGTGAAGCAATGCCTGCGACGCTTCGACTAGCTCAAGCGCCGGGCGATCGGCGATGAATTGCAGAAACTTCTGGCGGCCGGATTCATCAAAGAGGTATTCCATCCCGAGTGGCTAGCTAATGCAGTATTAGTAAAGAAAAAGAGTGGAAACTTGAGGATGTGTGTAGATTATACTAGTTTAAATAAGACATGTCCGAAGGTTCCCTTTCATTTGCCACGAATTGATCAGATCGTAGATTCTACTGCGGGGTGTGAGCTCTTATCCTTTCTTGATGCTTACTCTAGTTACCACCAAATCAAGATGAAAGAGTCCGACCAGCTCGCGACTTCTTTTATCACACCTTTCGGCATGTACTGCTACGTTACGATGCCCTTCGGCCTCAGAAACGCTGGAGCCACCTATCAACGGTGCATGCTCCACGTCTTCGGGGACCATCTCGGGCGGAGCGTAGAGGCATATGTTGATGACATCGTTGTAAAATCCAGGAAGGCGGACGACCTGGTTGCCAATCTCAGGATCGCATTCGACTGCTTACGGGCCAAAGGGGTAAAACTTAACCCCGAGAAGTGCGTGTTCGGGGTGCCTCGAGGTATGCTCTTGGGCTTCATTGTCTCCCAGCGGGGCATCGAACCCAACCCTGAAAAAGTCTCGGCCATCACTCAGATGGGACCGATCCGAGACCTAAAGGGGGTACAGAGGGTCATGGGATGCCTAGCGTCTCTTAGTCGGTTCATCTCGCGTCTCGGCGAGAAAGGCCTGCCCCTGTATCGACTCTTGAGGAAAACCGAACGCTTCACATGGACCCCCGAAGCTCAAGAAGCCCTCGAAAGGCTGAAGGCGTCGCTCACTCGTGCTCCCATTCTTACGCCGCCCACGGATGGCGAGCCCCTCTATCTGTACGTAGCTGCGACGACCCAAGTGGTCAGCGCGGTGATCGTGGTCGAAAGACAAGAGGAGGGCCATGCTCTGCCCGTCCAACGGCCGGTGTACTACATCAGCGAGGTGTTGTCTGAAACTAAGACACGCTATCCACAGATTCGGAAGCTGCTCTACGCAGTAGTTCTGGCCCGGCGCAAGCTGCGCCACTACTTCGAGGCCCACCCCGTCACCGTGGTCTCGTCTTTCCCTTTGGGAGAGATAGCCCACAACCGGGAAGACGAGGGTAGAATTGCCAAATAGTCTGTGGAGCTGATGGGAGAGACACTCACCTACGCCCCCCGCAAGGCGATCAAGTCCCAAATCTTGGCTGACTTCGTGGCTGAGTGGACGGACACTCAGCTACCCCCATCGCTGTCACAGAACAGTCCAAATAATACTGATCAAGTGCACTAAATAACCATTTACTTAATCCTCCGCTACTGCACTTCACCAGTACACTCAGACTGCCTGCTTTAACCAGGATCGATTGCACAGGAACTCTCGCCAAAAGACGAGCACAGGTGATTACAAGCAACAAAAGTTTTCAAACTTAACTTACAACCAGGGTTAAATAAAAGTCCCAAATTAAATTACAATAAAGTGCTACAAGCCAGGGTTACAATTAGAATACAGAGTTCAAACGCAGCGGAAATACAAACAGGTTTGAAACAAGCTTCAAAATACAATACGATAACTAACGTCGATGACCAAAAGACGAACTTCACATCTCGCCCACTGATGTGAGGCTCACCTGCCTTCACTTCACGGAGAAGACGGAACCCACTCGACCGTCCAACCTGGAGGAAGAGGCTGACCACTCCAGGACGCACTAATTTCCTCGAAGTTCTCCGGAATACAACCTGCTCAGAAGAGTTACAACCAAACCCTGAGTATTCTAATACTCAGCAAGGCTTACCCGTCTATGGGTATACTTAGCCCATTACCTAGACATGCACAGCTATTTGGCTCTGGGTTATTTTGCTGAAAAGCTACTAATGCTGGATCCTTACTTTCAATATTTTAGCTCCAATTGTTTTGATAGCTAGAAACTAGGTTTGCCTAATTCTCTAGGGCACACATGGTTAATCATATTATCTTTTCAAGAATATCAACAAAAGTCCAACTTTTCTCTTTCTGTCCTTTCAATCCTTACTACGATGTGACGCATTGACCAAGGCTCTCATATCCGCGAGTCACGGCGAATCGATCCAATTTAACCTTGCAAGGTGGACCTAACCAACACGGCACGTATATGCCCCATCGGGCTATACACACCAACCCTTCACATATGCACACCGAATAGGCGAACTGCCCTGCGACCCGGGACTGCTAGCCCCACCGATACCAACGAAGGGTCAGCCATGAGTTTCTGTACTAGCTCCACTGGTGAAGACAGTATCAAGTCCGCCTACCAGTGCACATATGGTACTGAGTTTACCGGTTTCGACTACCTCCTACTTCCGGCATGCGGTTAGTACTGTTCAATCCTCAGTCAAAGGGCCAACAACGGAACGGTCCTCAATCGACGCAGGCAGAGGCTCAACTTTCCTTAGTCAAAATCATATCCAACTTTACCTCCGCCCGGTCTCCAATTTCCCTTCTCATTGCATTACTTCTCATAACACTGCCTGAAGAACAACCCTATATCTCGCGGGTGACAGGAAATCACCCATCTTTTACCGGTTTACTTAAGCATAGCGGTGCTAATGATAACTACACTAGTAAGGACATTGGGTATTCAAGATTATGCATCTATGGTTCCAATCAATTCCTCAACGTAAATGAACAATACTTTAATATAACAAGGAGTAATTAAAATAAGGGATATGCTCCGGGGCTTGCCTTGCAGGTCAGCGGGGTTAGCGATTTCTTCGGGAGCGTGTTCGACTGCGTCCTCCTGCTGTGCTCCTGCTTGTGGCTCCTGGACCGGCTCAGCAACCAGCTCGTAAACCGCTTCATTCGTGACGTCTACACGTATGAAAAGATGCCATGCAGGAGTTACAACGGTGCAAGGCACTCAGGAGGTAATGCAATGTGAGTAAAAGAAGATAAGACTGGCAATCATTTAACGAACAACCATGAAACTAGCGATAAAGGAAACGACTTGGTGCTGCGTGGCAGGTTTAATTTCCGATTGAGCTTAGCCTGAAGTGTTTCCTTTCAACAACACTACTAGACTTGCATTAAGAAGGCTAGGTGCACCACAACAAAAAGAAGCAATAAGGCATTGCTTAGACACGGTGAAAATAAAGAAAGACTAAAGCTAGGAACTAGCTAAACACAAAAACTTAACAAACCACAACGATCTAGCAGCACAACTTTTCTATCAAGAAACACTACTGATAAGGAGTGCATAAATAAATTACCAACATTTATTGATATATAAAAGTATTTACTTTAACTCAAGAAAAGGAAATCAAACAACAATAGATCCACAACATGTACACAGGCTATGCACCTAAAACTTTTCCAGTGTACTACACATCCAAAGAGTAATTTACTGAATAAATTTCATAATTTTTAGAGCAACGGAACAACCGGTATTAAATAAACTAGACTAAACACAAAACACAATTTAAGCAGGGGCAAAAGTGACATTTTTCCTGCATGAGTATTTTTCTTCTGACGATCTCGATTTTAGAAACCTAACAAAATTTATTTTGTATTTTTCTCATTTTTCTTTATTTTTCTACAAAATCTTGAAGTTTTCAGCCAAAAGATAATAAAGAAAATCTATCCTTAACCCCCCCTCTCACTGACCCGCGGGGCCCATCCGGCAGTGGGACAGAGAGAGGAGAGGGGGGCTCCCCTGCTTCGCTGCCCCGGCCGCGCACGCCGGCGGCGTGCCGGGCGCGCGCGAGCGCGGTGGCCGCGGCGGGTCGGCCGGCCAGGAGGGCCGCGCGGCGGTGCGCGCAGTGAGGCCCGCGCACTCGCAGCCGCGCAGGGGCAGCGCGATGGTGGGTGCGCACGCAGTGGTGCTGCAATCCGGGCGGCCGGGGAGCTAGGTGGCAGAGGAGAGGGGCGGCGCGACGGTCAGTGGGGGCGGGCGGGTCCGGGGCGCGCGGGAGCGCAGCGCAGGGGCGCTCGACGGCGGCCCGTGGCGGCGCCATGGCAAGAGCGGGGCGGCGCACGGCATTCTAGCTCGGCCGTGGCCGGTCGGCGACGGAGGAGGGGTACACCGCGGCCAGGGTGCCCAGGCGACCCTAGGGCTCGCGGCGGCACTCCGCGAGGGCGCGCAGAGCGGCCCCGCGGCGTGCGCGCGGCGGAGGCGGCGCGACCACGGCGGGGCGACGGCGCTGCAGTGGCGGTGGTGGGGCTTTCGTGCGGGGAAGAGAACTGGGAGGTAGAGGTGGTTACAGGGGAGCTCACTGAGGCTCGATTCGGGCAGAGGAAGGCCGGCGGTGGGGGCTCGGCGAAGAGGACGGAGCTCAGCAGGGACAGCAATGGCGGACGACGGCGACGGCTCGATTTCGGTCGGGAAACGGCTCGAACGAGCACGGAATGGGGTAGAGGAGGTGAAGGGCGAGGTTGTGCGGCTTGGGGCGCAGCGAATCGAGGCACGGCGGCGAGGATGGCCGGCGTGGACGCCGACGGGGCACTGAGCTTGAGCTCGGCTTGGTGTGAGTGCGAGGAAGGAATGGGGAGGGCGAAAACGAGCACGACTCCGTGCGGATAAGGATGGGTGTGTGAGCACGAGGGGCGAGGTTCGTCGGCACGACGCGTGGACACGGACGTCGAAGAGCGGCGACGACTCCGGCGGCGTGTCGAGCGACGAGCAGAGGAGGATATGTAGCAATGGCATTTCTATAAATAGCTCAAAGTTTCAAATTCCAGTTGGTAAATTTAATTTTCCCCTTGTTCTTGAACTCAAATGAAAAACTTTTGAATACGAAAGTTGTTCAAAATTTTGAGATCTTCAACTTTTGTTTCTGGCACTTTTTCATTTGAACAATGGTTTGAAAGATAAAATTTAAACTTGGGTGCATTTGCAAATGTCCTATTCAAAATAAAATTAAAGATTTTCTTTAAATTTCGTGATGAAACTTGAATTTTGGCCAAAATGAAAGTTGCAAAGGAAGAAAAGTTCTACAACATTGATGTTGGGCAAAAATTGATTTAGAGCTCGAATTAGGGAGAAAAACAAGATCAGACGTACCTTAATCGAAGTTACTTTGCGAACTCAATTAGCGCTAAAGACGATGATTAGCCACGATTAGCGATTAAGCACAAAGTTAGCACCAAAATTAACACCGGGGTGTTACAATCGCAAATCCAGGGCGAATGCTGGACTATGTACTTCGACGGGTCGGTGATGAAAACCGGCGCCGGTGCCGGCATCCTCTTCATCTCACCCCTCGGAGAACACATGTGGTACGTGATACGCTTGCATTTCCCTACTTCAAACAACATGGCGGAGTACGAGGCCCTCCTCGGTGGCCTCCGCATCGCCATCGAACTCGGCGTCAAGCGCCTCGACGTCCGCGGGGACTCTCAACTTGTCGTCGATCAAGTCATGAAGGAGTCTAGCTGTCATGACCCGAAGATGGAGGCGTACTGCAATGCAGTGCGCCGCCTCGAAGACAAATTCGACGGCCTTGAGCTCAACCATGTCCCGCGCAAGTACAACGAGGACACCGACGGATTAGCCAAGATCACATCGGGGCGGACCACAGTCCCCCCGAACATCTTCACTCACGACATCACCAAGCCCTCCGTCGAGTTCAAGGAACCGACGGAGCCAGGCCCCTCGTCCACCGGGCCCCCCAGCAAGAACCCACCGGCGGACGAGGCCGAGGCCATGGACACTGACTTCGGGACAACCTCCGCGGACGAGGCCGAAGCAATGGAAGTCGACGAGGCCCCCACTTCGCGAGACTGACTCGTTCAGTACCTTGACTAGATCATTCGAGGGGTCTTACCCTCGAACCGCGCTCAGGCGCGGCGCCTCGCTAGGCGGGCCAAGTCCTTTGTCCTAATCGACGACGCGCTATACAAGCGCAGTCCCTCGGGCGTTATGCAGCGATGCATCCCCGTTCCCGAGGGCAAGGAGCTGATCCGCGACATCCATGCCGGCATCTGCGGCCATCGTGCCGCGCCGCGCACCCTCGTGGGTAACGCGTTTCGGCAAGGTTTCTACTGGCCCACCGCGGTCGCCGACGCCATTGACGTCGTGCGGACTTGCGAGGGTTGCTAGTTCTACGCTCGAAAAACATACCTCCCGGCCCATGCTCTGCAGACCATCCCCATCATGTGGCCGTTTGCCGTGTGGGGACTAGACCTCGTCGGTCCGCTGAAGAAGGTCCCCGGGGGCTTCACCCACTTGCTGGTGGCGGTCGACAAATTCTCCAAGTGGATCGAGGCTCGACCAATCGGCAAGATCAAATCCGAGCAAGCAGTTCTATTCTTCACCAACATCGTCTTCAGGTTCGGGATCCCGAACTCGATCATCACCGACAACGGCACCCAGTTCACAGGCAAGAGGTTCTTGGCGTTCTGTGACAGTTTCCACATACGTGTGGACTGGTCGGCTGTGGCACACCCACAGACGAACGGGCAAGTGGAGCGTGCCAATGGCATGATCCTCCAAGGACTAAAGCCAAGAATCTTCAACAAGCTGAACAAGTTTGGCCGGAGATGGCTCACAGAGCTACCCTCGTCATTTGGAGCCTGAGGACGACCCCAAGCAGAGCCACGGGCTTTTCCCCGTTCTTCCTCGTCTATGGCGCCGAGGCCATACTCCCCACTGACTTGAAATACGGATCGCCAAGGCTCAAGGCATACCAAGAGCAGCAAAACCAGCGACCTCACGAAGACTCGCTGGACCAAGTGGATGAGGCTCGAGACGTGGCGCTCCTCCACTCTGCGCGCTACCAGTAGTCCTTACGAAGGTATCAAGCGCAGAAGGTCCGGTGCCGAGACCTCAACGAAGGGGACTTGGTGTTGAGGCTTCGACAGGACAACAGGGGCCGCCACAAGCTCTCACCTCCATGGGAAGGACCGTACATAATTGCCGAGGTGCTCAAACCTGGCACGTACAAGCTGGCAAACGAAAACGGCGAAGTCCTCACCAACGCTTGGAACATACAACAGCTACGTCGCTTCTATCCTTAAAATTTCAAGCTATTCGTACATTGTTCATACTCGCATTTTCAATTTTCTGAAATAATAAGAAAGTACGCTTTACTTATTACTTTTTGGGAACCATCCGGGCCCTCGAGGGCTAGGATGCGCGCTAACACTGAGGTACGCTCGGCTTTCCCCTCGGCAAAGCCGAGCCTCCCTCGAGGGCTACTACGGGGGGAACCCCCGAACGTCCCCAAAAAGTTGCTAATGTTTTTCGAAATATTTCCGTTTTGACCCTAAGCTTCTCGTATCCTTGGAAAAAACGGAAGTGAGGCGTAAGCAACTACGGTACGGGGCTGGCCGAGTCGTGGGGCCGCCTACGCCTCCTGGATACAGCACACCCCTCACCACCCTACGCCTACGTTGCTTATGAACGCAAACTTCCTCGCAGATGTTTATCTAAGTCGCATACGAAGAACACGGAAATAAAGTAAAGAAATATAGGCTCGAACGCACAAGGCCTCGACGGGCCACACATTCAAATTACGAAAGCAAATCTCTTATATTCATAAGGTGCGATTACAAGGCATGACTATGATAGATTCACTAATCTATTTACATGGGCTTCGAGGCCCAGCTTTCCTACAGGCTACCATCCCCCCTTGCGGGCCCTCAGGGGCGTCGAATTCGGCGATGGGAGGGATGTCTGCTTCGAGCTTCTCGGCGAGGACGGTGGTGAACTCCTCCGCGGCCGTGTCGGCTTCGTCCATGATAACCGACGCGGCGTCCGCATCAGCATCATCGGGAACGACGTACCCCGACGACACCCTCTGGAGGTCCATGAGGTAATGCGTCGAGGCCACAGCGAGAGCTCGCAGAACGCCAAGACGGAAGGTGCTCTTGGCGTGCTCGGCAATCCGGCTGCCTAGCGCGCGTAGGCGGCTGATCACCGAACTGCCCGAGACAGCACCCTCCCCTCGAGCTCTTGACACACGCTCACGGCGGTCTGCTCTAGCTCAGCAAACTCCATCTGTGCCACCGTGAGCGCGGTGTCGACCGCTTCCTTTGCCGCGGTCTCGTCCGCCACCTTCTGCCTCAGCTCTGGGCAAAGGAAATCAACGTCAGCTACGAAAAGAAACAAATCAGTGAAAACTCGAAGGTACTCACCCGTGATGTTCCTTTGCGCCTCCTCCCTTTGGGCTCGAGCGGCCTCTTCGAGCGAGGACATGGAGGCTTCCTTTTCCTTAAGGGTAGCCCCCATGTTTTGGAGGGCCACCTCCTTCTCTTCGAGGGCCTCGCCCTGTCCCCGGAGGGTCCCAGTGAGCGCAACCACGGCCACCTCCTTGTGGAGGAGCTCGGCCTTCTGCTGCTCAAGCGTGGTGCTGAGGCGCTGCAGCTCGGCGCTCTGCGCCTCAGCCTCCCGAGCTCTTTCCTCGAGCGCCGTCCGAAAGCGCTGCAGCTCGGCAGCTTGCGCCTCGGCCTCCCGAGCCTTCTGCTCCGCTGCAACCCTCTGGGCATTCCGCTCATCAGTGACCCGCGCCGGCTCCTCCTCCAGCGCCTGCTGACGCGCTCCCAGATCCGCCATTTTCGTATTGGCGTCGATGTTCTTGAGCACCAGCTCGGCATTGTGCTGACCGAGCTGGCTCATCTGGGAGTACAGCCGGGTCATCTCGGCGCTCTTTTCGCGCGAGATTTCCCTCAGCTGCTGCAAAGGGGAGGGCGTGGGTCAAGACACGTTAAAACTAAACCGAATCCGAGCAAGTTTCGGGGGGAAATATTTACCTGGCTGACCTGGTAATCCGCATTCTGGTGGAGCTAGAAGACGCGGTCGAGGGCTTGCAAGATCTCGCGACCGACACCCATATGCTTGTTCCAGGCTTTCTCCTCCTCTTGCTCCTTGCGGAGGAACTCCGAGGGGACCCCGGACGGGACAATCGCCCCGAGGTGGCCCCCCTCGGACGTCCCCGCCTCGAGCATGCCCGCGCCGGCCGACGCGAACTCGGCGATGTGCGCGGCGGCGCTTGCCGCAGCAGTGGGGTCGATGTCCATCGAGTCCCCGTACTCCTCGCTGCTGTCCGGCAGCTCCACCACCACCGTCGCGCCCTCCTGTGCTGTTGGCACGGGCACTACCGCGACGGTACTCTCGTCCCGGGCCTCGGTGGTCTCCGAGATAGGGGCTCCTCCCACCCCTGGCGCCTCCTGCGCCGTCTCCTCCTCTGCGACACCCTCGCCCTCGGCCCTCGGGGGCTCGTGGACGAGGGTATCCTCCTCTGCTTGACCGGCAGGGCGCTCCTGCGCGCCCCCGCCAGTTTCTCCTTCCGTATCTGGTCGGGCGGCACTGGCCACGTCGCCCTGACCGGCCTCAACTTCAATGGCCGCCTGGGCGGCGCCACCGGCACTGTCCCGGCCGATCTCCTCGGCGTCGTCAGCCCGAGCAGCCGCTTCGGCACCGCTCTGGCCGGCGTCGCCCTCCTCCTGTGCCCGCACCTGCTGCGCCGCCCGGGCCCCTCGGGCCAGGGCCTCCCGTAGCCTCGCAGCCGCCACCTCAAGATCCACAGCATGCGAGGGCTGCGGCGCCGTGTGCGGCGTGCTGCGTGCCCCGGTCTTGAGAGCCTTGGCCGGGGCAAGCTGCACCGCATCTTTGGGAACGACCCCAGGGCTGGAAATCAAGAGACACGAGTTGAGGACAACAGGATCGAGAAACCCACCAAACACGCAACAAAAATGAAACCCAAATTACTTACCCAGATCGAGCACTCATTCTCCACTTCCTCGTGGCGCTCCTTCGAGCCCGGGGCACCGTACCGCCCCTCAAAGACTACCCCGAGGGCGCCCCCCTCGTGTCAGCCTGGTGGCTCGAGGCTGCCAGCACGGACGACTCCTCGCCCGCCGCAGCCTCGTCGCCACGGATCAGCACCTGGGGCGCGGGCGTCTCCCCGCCGGCCGCCGGCGGGGATGACTCCCTCTCTGCCCCCTCGAGGGATGGACGCGCCGAGGCCGTGGCCCTTGTCTCTTCTCGCGCTGCGGGCGCCCCCTCGTCATCATCCCACAGATAGAACGGCGGGGGCCTCACACCCGCACTTTCCCCGTCGCTCCTCAGAGCATGGTCCTCGGCATCCGAGGCCTCCTCCTCGTCCTCCTCCGAAGACTCGGGCGTGGCGGGCTGCGGCTTCCCCTCCACGCGAGCGAACTTGCACGCCTTGTTGTGTCTCGCCGTCCTCTTCCTCTTCCTCTCGACCTTTGCCTCTGCCGCGTCCTTCCGCCTTTTCATCTTCTCCGCGTGGAGGCGATTGATCAGACGTTGTTCCGGGAGCGGGGGCTTCGAGATACCACTCGTCAACCCCTGCAAAGCATGCCCAAGATGGAATCAGGAAAAGAGGGCTACACGACGCACGCAGAGTTCGAAGCCAAAACTTACCAGAGAAATGTACCCCGGCTCGGGGCGCATCTTGATCCTCCAAAGATCCTCGGGATTTTGGGGGAAATCTGCCACCGCGTACTTCGCTCTCCGGGCGGCGGTGGTGTGGGGGAGGAGCTTGCTTGACGTCCTCGAGCCTTCAACCCGGCTCCCGGGAGTGAGCTGGAAGATCGGTAGGGCCCTCTCCACGAGAGGGATCACCCTCTGCTGATGGAAGTTCGCGATGACGGCCGTCATCGTCAACCCCTTCTTCGCCAAACGCGTCAGCGCATCGGTGAGGCCCTCGAGCTTGTCCTGCTGCGCTTGGGGCGACACCCCCCAATCCCACTTCGCCGGTCGCTCCCGGAGCACCCGGTTGGTGAACGCCGGGAGCGCGCCACGGAAGTTCCGAAGGTAGAACCACCCTCGGCTCAACCCGGCGTTGTTTGTCGTCATTCTGCTGTGGATGTAGAGGTTTCTCCGGGAGTGGCGCACGTGGAACGTCAGGCCACCGGCGTGTGCAAACCGCCTCGGCTGGCCCCGCCCGCTCTCGACAAAGAGTTCGCCGCGGAACAGGTGGATCCAGAGATCCCAATGCACCTCTATCCCGAGGTAGGCCTCACAGACGGCGACAAAGACCGCCGCCTGCGAGATGGCGTTGAGGCTGAAGTTGTGCAGCTCCGCTCCATAGTACTCGCACAAGGCCCTCATGAACTTGCTGACGGTGATGCCGAAGCCTCGTTCGTGGAGGCGCATGAAGCTTACGACGTAGCCCTGCGGGGGCTTCGGCTCGGTCTCGTCCGGGTGTGGGGAAATCCACGCCGGCACCCCCGCGTCGGGGTTCCGCGGCAGCAGCCGGTCGGCGACCAGCTGCTCCAGAACCGCGACGGTGGCGGAGGACTTCCCCCACGGCAAGGGCTCCTGGATGTCCGACATGTCTTCGATTCGAGGGAGAATGTGGGAGCAAAGGCTCTGGGATGGCTAAGGTGCTCTAGTTTTCTCTCTTTCTCTCTTCTCTTCCTCCTTTCGCTCTTGGCTGCGGGCTCAGGATGCAGGGGAGGCAGAGAAGGCGAAGCAGGAAGGAGACGAATGGCCAGGTGAACCCAAAACACACACTCTCTCTCTTTATTTTTATTCACCATGACGGGCGCAGCCGCAGCCGCGGCCCAAATCTACCGCATTGAATGCGGTAGATTTTGCTATCACTGACGGCTGGGCCCCACGACCGTGGAGTCTCCCACGCGCGCATGCGGCAATAACTGCGGCACGGTAACCGGCGGGCACGGCGCGACTGTTGCGCTATCCCATCCATCAGCCGCCGCCCACGCCGCTTCACTTACCCGAGGCTGTCGCCTGAAAAGGCGCGCCCTCACCGCACCGCACAAATCGGGCCACGTCGCCCACTACCAGCGGAAGACCCGCGCGCGTGACTCGCGAATTTGCGACGTTTTCGAATCAAGACGGAATATTCCTTCGGGGGTTTCTTTACCCTCGAAGGAATCGCATTCCGAGGCCTTACTGATCAGGGGTTCGAAGCCTGGCCCTTCAGGGGGTTCGACAGGCGCCCCAGATCGCCAGAGTCAGGGACTGTAGGGATGTGCCATACAAGCTACCCTCGAACACGGAGTTCGAGACATCCTACGCGGTGTTCAAGGCCAGTCGAGGGTGCCTAGAAGGGGGATCCCATCGAGGGAGAGCTTCGAGCCCTCGGACCCTATCGAATGGGTCCGAGCCCCGCCTAGCGAACCTTCGCAAGCGCTTTATGTGACGTGTCTATGGACCACGAGCCGACCCCTATCGAATGGGGCACGGACGTCCGCTTGAACAACCCGCTAATAGCTCACTGAAGCAGCCATGGCTCACGGCCCGGGCATGGTTAGCATGGTGCGTTTCACCCCTCCTCCCTGCGGAAGGGCGACGAGGGTCGTAATCGAAGTCGAGGGTTCCCCTGAACGCCTTCACATGAGCCTAGGCTCGGGGGCTCACCACGGTTCAAACCACACCCTCGAATAAGTCAACAACCTTCAATTGCGAAGCTCCACGTGTCTAAACAAACCCTCCGCTGTTGGCGTACGCTCCCCTGATGGTTAAGCTAAACACCGAGCCACTGTTCCAGCACTAAGAACGCCGAGGCCGGCTGAAAGAGTGCCAATGCCGGCTGAAAAAGACGCTGGACGGCCACCCCAGTAAAGCTACCCAGTGGGACAACGTTTATAGCCCTTGGACGAGCACAAACTCTCCTCCAAGGCCTCGGGGGCTACACCCGCGGGTGCGCTGACGCGCCCCCGCGGAGGAGACTTCACGCATATTCGAGGGTCGTAACTCTCTGTTCTCCCCTATACCCTCGATCATCCTCCCCATAGAGGAGAAAGGGGACTTTATTGCTCAATGCAAATAAAGATTACAAAGGGTTACCGGCGCGAAGCCATCGAAAGATACAAACACATTGCCACCTACGTGGCAATTTTCCCTGTCTTGGGGAGGAATGAATGACGAAGAAAAGCACCGAGCCCCTGGCTAATGCAATGGCCAGGCTGCTAGGGATGCGCGGAACAGCCCGCGGACCGCACGGGTCCAGCAGGACGCTTTCCTCGCAAGCCTTCTTCTAGCGTCTCCTCCACCGAAGACCATACGGGGGGTCGAGCTGGCGGACAGCGCCCTCCGCACCGTCTCCCCGAGAGCAACCTTGTCGCGGGGGGGGGGGGGACGATGCGAAAACAACCACCGGACCTGGCGCCAGCGCCACGGAACAGACGTCTCCATCCCCCTTCAGGCTAGGGGACATCGCAGGAGCAGGACCCCACGGGCCCAATGCTCTTCTGCTGATCCCACTTGACCTGAGGGATGGAGCGCATGCCCACTCCGGTCTTCCCCTACCGCTCGCAAGCATTCTTCTAGCACCAAAAGCCTAAAAAAGCCAGGCCACCCCATCTGGGGACCGGCCACAAAAAGGCAAAGAAAACATTCCAAGAGTTGGGTAATGCTGGAAAAAAGAGCTGGGAGGTTGGAAAGGAAAGGGAACCCCACGACCCTTATTTATAGCTTCACCAGGCACCAAACTTCAAAGCTCGTCGAAGAGCGGAGGCTTGTGCCACCCGTGACGACGCGGCGCTCCATGAGCAAAGGATGTCCTCGGTTACCACACCGAGACACGACCGAACGAAATAAAGCAAAGCTGAGCCCCTGGACGCTAAGCAGCGCAGCATCGGCTCAGGCTGACCGGCATCGAACGGCACGCCACAAAGCAACCAGGGAAGCCAGGGCCAAGGCCCTGAGCACGGGACAGCGAGACGAAAGCATCCACTGCCGAGCAGCAGGCACCATCGTCGCCCTGGCCCCCCCTTAGCGTGCGGACACGTCTTGTCCTTTAAATAAACAAACAAAGAGGCGCGCGCCTCGAAGTACTCCCCCCACGGGCGTACTACCCCGACCGGCGTATTGTCACATCTGCCGGGCTGGCGCTCAGGTGCGTCAGGCGGGTGCGCGGCATCGACTGATCACGTCAAAGGGGAAATCGTCGAATCACCCTTTGGCTGAATCCATTGACTCGGCCAAAGCCTCGGGGGCTACTATCGGGTACCACAATTAGGGACGCCCTAATCGGGGTACTAAGACCGCCTTTAAAAACGCAAACACCTGATAAGGCAACTAAGCCCACGAAGGCCCACGACCTGCTTCCCATTCAGAGGAAAGAAAAGGACTCAAAGAAGCCCAGCGTGCGGCCCATTCACATCCCCCTCGAACCCGCGGAACGATCTCCGCCTCGCTCGAGGGTCCCTCTCAGGCCCACTGGGCAATCTCCGCCTTGCTCGAGGGTAGCGGATCTACCCTCGAGCAAGTGACTCATCTCCGCCTCGCTCGAGGGTAGCGGACCTACCCTTGAGTAGGCGACTCATCTCCGCCTTGCTCGAGGCCACCCCTCGGCACAAGGGACAAACAGCCCCGCCGCCCAACCGCTCGCCGTACGAAGGCATTAAAGGCCAGCCGCTCCGCCACGGCTCAGAGGAAAGGCGACATCAGGCCGCCACTCCCACAGTAGATGTGACCGGGGTCCCATCCGCTGACTCTGGTCACCACTCCGCCATCCCAGACGCTGTAGCAGCACCTTGGGACCTGCGACGCAGGACAAGACAGGCTCGGTACTGCTCCCGCCGACCATCTAGACCCGCCTCCCACTGGGGAAGGGGTCCGGCGACATCACAGGACCGACCAAGAGGGGCACTCAGATCACATGGATGGAGTCCCGGACCTCCCCCCTTTAGGAGTCCGGGTCCCCCACGTGTCCCCCGGACCTTCTGGTGTGCACACCCGCACTCCGACTAGGGGGTCCGGGGCCGTCGCGCGCCACCACTACCACGGGCACATGCAGGACCCTCATTCGTAGGGCCCACCGAATGCCACCACGCCAAGTACCATGCACCAGCAATGACTACGCTGCCTGCGGGGGCTGGCAGGACGACCACCGCAATCTTCACATGACCAAGGACGATATCTAGGATGACTGTGACGTGCGCCGCCTTCTCACAGTGTACTTCCTACAGTGTCCGACCACTGTACCCCCGCAATTTAGGGGAAAACGATGACTTCCGTGCTCCCACTCATGTACACCGCCCCTCCTTACAACTATAAAAGGAGAAGGTGGGCTTCCTTTAGAAGAGGCTGGCTGGTCTCCTTGGTCACGTTGGTCTTTCGCTCTCTGCCTTCTCTCTCCAAGAGGACGTTCAGGGACTACTGAGCACTCATCTCAACCGACTCCACTCCTAGCAGAGACTTGGGAGCTTCCCTCCCTCTCTCGCCTCGCTTGTATCCCCTACTACAAGCACTCTGGGTGCAAGATAATATAGTGCCCTCGCACACCCCCTTTGCTGGACGTACGGCCCCGCGGCCGGAACCAGGATAAACCATGCGTTACTGTGTTGCCTCTTGCATCATCATCTGGGACGAGAAAACACGCAACATTCACTAGTTGGGATCCGGGCCCCCGGGTCGGGACACCGACATCTATCTATATTTATATTTATATCTAATCTAATACTATAAAATCTATGAAACAATTGAAATCCTTTTTCATCAAAATTAGACTCACCATATTTCTCACGGAGGTCCCATGTGTTGGACCAAAAGTTTGACGAAAAAGAGTATAGACCAACGAAATTGATAGAAAAAATGTTTATTTTCACCAAAATCTTAAGGGAAAATTCGATTCATGCCACCACAACTCCGTGAAATTGGGTTTCACGTTGAAAATCATGCCACTCAATGGCATGGATTTCAACATGAAATCCAACTTTGTGAAATTGTAGTGGCATGAATCCAACTGACCCAAATCTTAATACTTTTTACACTAAGCATTCATCTATCCATCTTTTGTATCTATATATTACTTTCCTTTGGTATACACTGTACTTTCTTTTACACATGCACTCACTCATAATTCGCCTCGTTATTTATTTTGGAAGATAATATTTGACATCATTATTTTATAGAAGGAAAAGAAAGACGTGCATTATTTTGGGAAGGAAAGAAATGACATCATTATTTAATGGAATAAAAAATTAAATAGTCAAAATAGGCACTTTGGTCCTTCAATTTTGCTCTAAATTTGGCCCCTCAACTTTCAAAAAGATTAATTTGGTCCCTCAACTTTTGTTTTTAGGTCAAATTTATCTCTATACTGATGTAATCCTCCATAATAAGTCATCTTTACCTTTGGCTATTTTCTCTCCTCACAATTTGTATGTTTAGCAGTGGTGCAACAAGTCAATCAAATATGTACATGATATTCTTATATGACGTAGAGTAAATTAAATACGAAATGGCATTTCAACAAATACGAGCGACATCAAACCAGTAGACAGAATAATAGATCTATTGTGACCTATTATTGATTAATTACAACTATACAATAATGGAAATTGAGTATGAAAAGGGACTAAAGGTAAAAATAAATTTTCACATCTATCTCATAGTATTATGGAGCATCATATCAATATAGAGACAAATTTGACCTAAAAATAAAAGTTGAAGGATCAAATTAATCTTTTTGAAAGTTGAAGAACCAAATTGACCCTTGAAGCAAAATTGAAGAACCAAAGTGGCTATTTTGTCAATTAAATACGTGCATCTTGGCCTTGTTTAGATGCAAAAATTTTTGGGTGTAAAATACTGTAACACTTTTGTTAACTAGGGTCAAAAGATTCGTCTCGCAAATTATAGACAAACTGTGTAATTAATTATAGACAAACTTTATCTTGTATGTGCGGCAATTTATATTTTATATGTGTGGCAACTCAAGTGTATGAAACATTGTGTTTTGTGGCAACTTATGTGTATAGTATATAGCAGCTTGCTATCTGTGCAAAATATTTTCAAAATATATACAAGTGTGATCTTATTTTGACCGTCTCATCACGTAGAACACAGTGGTGCAATCGATATTCAAAACGGAGCTCATACGAAAGAAATAAAATATTTTTTAAAAAATTATGTTATAAAAAAACTTAATGTAGTATATTTTTATAGATCAGCACGAAAGCTGAACACAGATTTGACATGACAACGCTACGCATGTGTAAAAGCAGACGGGAATGGTGTCGCGCGCTGCGCCAGCAGCTGGCGCAGCGCGACCGTCGCGTCGCGCATTAGCGTTGTCTAGAGGACGCAAATAATCGCAACGGGCCGAAAACCCAACACGTCGCGCCCAAAACCGCCGACCAAGGCTCACACGCGGCGGCTCCTTCCAAACCCGCCCCCTCCCTTCTCCCTCCTCCCGCTCGCCGCCGCCGGCGGCGGCCGGAGGCCCGAAGGCGCATGGGCCAGGCTCTGCGCCGCGCCTCGGGCCGCGTGAGGCCCCCTACTCCGGCGCCCTCGCCCCCGGCGAGGCCCCCTCCCCCGCCTCCGCCGCGGGCGCCGCCGGCGGCCGCGGGCGGCGCGCCCACCAATGGCGGTAAGGCAGCTTCCGCTTCTCCGGGTTTCTCTCCTCCCGCTCTAGCTTTGCTCGCCGCGTTGCTATATCGCGCGACGGCGCGGCGCCCTGCTTCCGGACCTCCGATTTTCCCTAGGTTCTTGGTCCACTGGGCCCGCATTTCCTTTGGTTAGTAGTCTTGACAGTATGATGTTGTTGTGGATTGAAGTCTGCTCTACAAATTGAGGGCCGAGAGTGGTATGCTGCGGCAATTTTGGTTGCTTAGGAAGCTAGCTCTTGATCCTCGACCCCTTCTGTCATGTCCTGTGTCAAGGCATTTAATCAGATGTGGGGAAATGTATGCTGATGGTTAGAACAAGACACCGGTATCTTGGGCCATGGTGATGTTACTTGTAGTGTTTACTGTTCAATTGGAATTTGATTTGTTTAAGCAGGTTCACTGAACCTAGTGTGACTATTAAGTTGAGTTGTATTTAATTTACAACTGCGAATTCCTACTGGTTACAGATAGCTTTCGAAATTGAACTTATGCACAGAGTTATCACATCACACTAGTATTTTAGAAGATGGAAATGTATCATACTGTTTTGTATTTCCCTCTTAATGAAAAACATGCTTAGGCACGGTCGCTAAAAAACCATACTGTATTGTATGATATATATTTTTACTGGATACAGCATAATTTCTACAGTTCCTCTAGTTTTTAGCTTAGCAAGATGCTGTATGGTCTAGTGTTCCACCAGAACTCAGTGCAACTATTTATTCACAGATCACAAATCATATTGATTTAAGAATCTGATCGGTTGTTCTGCTTGATGGCTTCTGTTGATCTGTAAATCCTTTCTTATTTGATTTTTCAAGGTGTGAGCCCCATACACCCTAGATTATACAAGGTGCCATATCCATGCCTATTGTAAACTCCACTACAACAGTCCTCTGTTTTGTGCCCTGCAGTACAAGTGTTGACATAATTTCATTCAGTTCAGTGCTGAATCCTGCTAGATATGGATACCGGTGTCAAATGTGTAATCAAAGAAAGGAAGATTAAAACAGCTAAGAGTAGACAAGAACTGGCATCTATCTAATCTGCACTCCTGAATATTTTAAATTGATTTGCGCAAGCAGTGTTATCATACAAAATAGGCATTAGACACCTTTTAATGTTTATGGACGTGACAACCAGTGCCGAACTAGCTGGTAGTCAAGAGCATAAATTTTGAGATTTAAGATAGTGTTTGATCCACGTTGTAGTTGCATGGCATTTGATATCTCTGTGTTGATGCTTTGAAGAAAAAGATCATTGTTTTTTAGATCAAAATCTACAATACTGAAACATTTGTGTGGGTGATTGGGTATGAGTTTTAACTAATCCCATTTTAGTCGTCTTTGGATAAGGTTTATTTTAGTAGCTATAAACCAAGCCTTCATATACCTTTTTTTTTGCAGCATAAATGATTCCATTTTGTTAACTGCAAATAAAATCTTCAATGAAACCTTTTACTGTAATATACTGAGGCATCTGTTTACTGGTTTCATAAGCCAGATTGTTGTGGTCTATTTCTTTTTTCTCACCAGTCTTTAACTTTTTGAAGTGTTTCGCGGATGTCACAGAGCCAACAAAAAATGCCCATGGTGTAGTTGAGGAGCGTGATCCAAGTTACGAGGAGATGCTTAAGCACATGGTTGGGAGAATCACTACTAAGCCTGGAGGAAAACCAGAAATGGGTGACGTAAGTCTTCTAATTCCAAAATGCTCTCCCTTTGTTAATAAAATGTTAGATGAAGGAATGCTTGCAACCATTATATGTCCGAATCATGAAAGCTCTATTATTCCTTTTCAGATACTGATATAGTAAGTATGTGCTCTTCTTGGTGACCTTTATATGAGAGAAAACATTGGCCAACAAATGTTTGAGTTGAACAATACTGTAGTCGTATGAATTGAAGTAGCATGTTGTCCGCTTACTCCAAACACTCATTTCAGTGGAAACATTTTAACAGAGGTTGCTATGTTACAGGCTTCCGTCGTACAACGGTATGACAGGCCTCTCCCAAAGGTCAGAACATCAAAGGCTGACCCTGGGCAAAGCGGGAGCAGGCAGCTACCATCAGGAGCCCTGAACGTCCAGCACATCCAGGAGATCATCCAGCTGTACCAGGGCAAGTCCAGCACCCACAATGGTCCCATGAGCGTGGACGACATCGCCTCGAAGTTCAGGGTGGAAGCCTCCGTCGTCCGGAACATCGTGCAGTTTGTCTCGTTGCCCCAGGACGAAACCGCCCAGAAGAAAGAGGACTTCTGAGAGTCCGGGTGGCCCTGCTGCTGACGCTAAGCCTTTTTCTTGCCCCCAAGTTTCATAGTGCCTTTATGTTTTTGTTTGTTGTTGCTCCTCCTCCTGCTGAGATGAGATGATGGAAATCAAAATGTGTCGTGTTTCCTTACCTGAATAAAGATGACAGCCTGCGTTTTTTTTTTACCCCACGGGCTTGTCATTCTTGTCATGGATATGAACATTGGTCTGGTTTATACTTAGTCTTCTAAAAGAACTATGAACTACTGGAGATCAGTGTCAACAATCAAAAGCGTACAATTGTAACGGTGGCTTAAATACTTAATGTTGCTTTTGCACCCCCTTGTGAGATTGTTGCGTTTTGCTTTCATGCAGCTTCTCTACTACAGGTGGATCAACCCATATGGATATCCTCCTTATAAAAAAAACCATCTGGATATCCTAATAATCTTTTAAATTTTATTATAGTTGCAACCCTGCCAGAATAGTTTGGTCGGCGACACGGCAGCTTTGCCGGACGCCTTTGAATCTCACTCTTTCTTGCTGATCCGCGCCCGCACGAATCTCGACGCGCTGGCCCATTTCGCGGGTCGCCGGCGCGCCACACGAGCGAGCCCCGCCCGGCCGCCCCGCTCCCCCTCCGGATCTCGGGGCTTTCCAGAATCGCCGCTCCGGCCACCCCCCAGCCTCCGCCGGATCCAGAACCTTCCAGAACCCTGCGCCCCGCCCTCCTCCCCTCCGCCGGATCTCGACACCCCTTGGCGGGCGCGGCGCCGGCCGCAAGATGGCGGTGAGTGAACCCCTCGTGGGGGGATTAGCAGCTTTCCGCAGCTGCCGCTGCGGCGGCCGCCCAAGCTTTAGCGGCGTGGAAACACCACCATTCGGGAGTTGTTGTCGGTGCCCGTGCAGCAAACCACTCGATGTTTTAAGCTCTTTATCACATCTTGGCACCTTGCGGGGGGCGGTTTTCCCCTTTCCATTCTGTTGTTCCTTTTCGATCAGCATCTGTACATTCCCGTGATTATGGTAGGCTCTGACAATCCGGTGCACGGAAATGCTGCTAGTTATCAGGATACTGGATTCAGGACTGCTTCGATGTGTGATCATGACTTCTCGCTAACATAACGTAATTGCTTACTGCTTGTCTTCTTTGTTTCTTTCATCTTGCGATAGGCTGTACAAGAACCAGTGCCCCTTGGAACTGCTAGCCGCAACGGCATCGCCTCTGAGGAGCCTAAACTTGTCGTGGCAGAGAATGGGAAGACGGTTGATGTTCAGGACAAGGAAGTCTGCACGGAAGGCCTCTGCTCCATAAGTGCTTATGATCAGTGGACGCCTCTCTCTGTCTCGGGGCAGCTTCCAAGACCCCGCTACAAGGTCCTCTTTGGCTTTGTTGACCGCCTGCTGCTTTCACTTCTGCACATGTCACGACCTGTTGCGCCTTGTTGATTCTGATGTATTTGTCTGTGATGGTTGCAGCATGGAGCTGTTGTGGTTCAGGAGAAGATGTATGTCTTTGGTGGCAATCACAATGGCCGTTACCTTGGCGACATTCAGGTAGGTTGGATGCCTTGCTCGTCTTACAGAAGATTGTGCCTCTAGGTGTTGTATTGTTGGTAGTTGCGTTTACAGTTAGGAATTCTTGTGGACAACGTGAATTGAGATGTTATAGAGTCATCACCTCAATGGTTTTCATCTTACTTACAATGGCATTGTTAGGTTCACCTCAATGGTTTCAGTCTTATTTACAATAGCATTGTTAGGTTCACCTCAATGGTTTCAAGCTTACTTACAATGGCATTGTTAGGTTCTGGATTTCAAAAGTCTTTCATGGTCAAAGCTGGAAGCTAAATCACAATCAGGACCTTCAGAATCAGCTGAAGCGGTTTCATGTGCTGGTCATTCACTGGTAACCACCAAATGCTCTGTACATGTGCATTGAGCGAAATTGGTCGATTCCCAATTGGTTAGCTTATAACTGTATAGTGTATTCGCATCTGGCTTTAATATCTTCCAGATTCCATGGGGAAATAAGATCCTATGTCTTGCAGGACATACCAGGGAACCTACAGAAAGTCTCAGTGGTTAGGCTAATATTTCTCTCTTTTTTTCCTATTCATTTCTCAGCGTATTCGTTATACTTTTAGCATTTCTTATACAATGTACTTTTGACAGTTAAAGAATTTGATCCACAAACATGCACTTGGTCAACCTTGCGTACTTATGGAAGCTCACCGGTATGATTGCTCTATCTGTATTTTATCGTTAGAAAGCTTCTAAAGTATTTGCACATATTACCTTACCTGAAACTTGCTTCATGTATTTTCCTAATCTGTGCTGGTATTTTTCTATTTACTTTAGAGCTCATGTGGTGGTCAATCAGTGACTCTTGTTGGCGATACATTGGTTGTGTTTGGCGGTGAAGGTAACGGGAGATCTCTTTTGAATGATCTTCACATTCTTGATCTCGAGACCATGACTTGGGATGAATTTGCGACCACGTAAGTTCTTTGAAGAAAATATGTTTTCAGTTGGTTAACGATATTAGTAAATTTTATATGAAATAATTTCATTTTTATGTTCCTGGTCCCTACTGGATAGGAATACTCAGCCTTCCTGTACATGTTGAACTGCTTTCTTATAAAACTGTGGAGACCCAAACTTGAAAGTGACACAACAATGCTGCTGCATAGTTTAGCTTGCAGTTGGTAATTACACTTGGTCTAGGACATGCAATGAAATTTGTATTATACTTGCTCTGCTTTGAGGTGCAGGACAAATATCTGACTTTGTAAAACTGTGCTATTGCTCTTCAGAGGTACTCCTTCTCCAAGATCAGAGCATGCTGCTGCTTGCTTTGCAGAGCGGTATCTTCTGATATTTGGTGGGGGATCTCATTCTACATGTTTCAGTGACCTGCACGTCCTCGACACCCAGACAGTGAGAATCGATTCTTTTCGCTAAAGCTGGTAATCATTTTGGGAACAAATCATTCACTTTGTTACAGATGGAATGGTCAAGACCAGAGCAACAAGGTGTTACTCCAGAACCAAGAGCAGGCATGCAGGTGTAACTATTGGAGAATATTAGTTTATTACTGGTGGGGGAAATAGTAGGAAAGCTAATATTGAGATATCTTACATGTTTATTGCATTATGATTTTTTTTGAAACCGAGGCTTTACCCCATTTCCATTAATGAGAACGGAAATAACACATTATGATTTATGACACAAATGTACCTTCTTCTGTACATTGTCCATTTTCCTTGTTTAGACTTTAGACCAGACATTTTTTGATGAATGTAGCTGCCTACTTGTTACTTGTCTATCTTTTGTGTGCCAAATCATCTTCTTTTCTCTTGGAGCTGTTCTTTGAATAATATCATTTGGCTTTCTACAAAGTATCATAAAATAGTTCCATCTCACGTGCTCCTAACCACTGCAGGTGTCTCGGATACTCTTGTACTTAACATGTCTACTTATGAATGGTCAGTTGTCGCTGGTCTTGAGGCCCGTGCACCCCCAACAAGTGAGGTGAGCTCATTTATATTCTGAGTACTCTATCCATATGAGGAAAAAAGTTTCTTGGGTTGCAAAGTTGAAATTGCAAATGAATCAACATCACCATATATGGATTTAAGGATCTCATGACGGTGAAACTCAGCTGGAGCAAATTTCATTAGTTGCACTACTTTAGTTAAAGACTCTTACTGTTACTAATGTTAAGGGGCTTCTTTATCACAGGGCTCGAGTTTAGTAATGCACACGATTAATGGAGAAAATTTTCTGGTGTCATTTGGAGGATACAGTGGGCGTTATAGTAATCAGGCATGCTTCTCCATGAGCACTCTACTGTTTCTTATTTCCCTGTGTTTAGCTGAGCAATTATTTTTTTTTGTTTAGGTTTATGCCCTCAAGGCAAGTCTAAAACCAAGTGTCCCATTTCCACAAATAAACGAAGCTGGGACAAATGGCATTGCCCTCGTACCCCCCATATCTGAAGCAGCAAATTCTAGTAGGAAAGTCATATTTGAAATCGAGGAACTTCAAGATAAGGTAATGTTCGGATTCATAAATATGTTTTCTATTCTTTTTTTTCCTCTTAATAATTTGTGTGCCCGAACACAATTGCTGGATGGTTTTCTTGGCCTATTCATTAATAACATATGCATTTTTTCCCCAACTTTTCAGCCTGGCAATAAGGCAGATACCAGCAAAACCGCAGCACAAGTAGTTAAGGGTGAAAGAAACCAAATAGAGGACAAACTTAACCAAGAGCAGTTGCAGAGTCTTCGCCTGAAGCAGGAACTAGCTAATGTGGAGAGAAGAAATACAGAACTTACTGAGGCAAGCTATATCACACTTACCAAATTGCACAGAAAATGTCAATTTATCAATATTGTTTCCTTGTAGTGCTACCGCTAATGCTAAAGTGATGCTCTATTTACATGTTGATCTCTTTGCCCATGATCTCTGTAGAAATTTCTTGTGACTGCCCATTTAAAACTCACAATATAAGGCTCAGCTAAGTATTATATAAAATTTATTTTAAATTGATGCAATTCAATGAAGTTATAGGTTGCTATTTGTAACACCCCGGTGTTGATTTTGGTGCTAATCCTGTGATTAATCGCTAATCATGGCTTAGTAATGTCTTTAGCTTGATCATGATCGTCAATAGTACTCAACTCTAGCCGAACGGTGAGCACGTTTTTCTCCGTAATCCAAACTCTGAATCAAATTTTGCCCAATATCAAAGTGGTAGAACTAATCTTCTTCTACAACTTCTATTTTGGCCGAATTCCAAGTTTCAATGGAAAATTTTGAGTTTTGGGCAGTTAAAAGTGGAATATGGAATTATTGATCGTGTCTGGCCGGGACCGGTTAGACCGGTATGGGGCGCCGGTTAGACCGGCCATCTCTCCTGTTCTTCTTAAGCGGCGGCGACAGTGCCGGCGTCGCCACGCGTCGCCTCTCCGGCGAGTCCCAGCGCCGCTTAAGCCTCTGCAGCCGTTCCAGTAGCCAATCCCGTTTTGCCTTCGTCGTACCCTTGCTCGCGCCGCGAGCGCAGCAAGCAAACCCTAGCGCCGCCGCTCGCCGTGCCGACCATTCCGTCGCCGTCTCGCCGCCATTCTTCGAGCCCGAGCCCTCCCCGAGCCGCTCCACCTTACCCCGCACCTCCACAGTCCCGCCCCGACCTCGATTGGGCCGTTACCCGGCCGGAATCGAAGCCGCCGCCGCCGACCACCCGAAACCCGACCGCTGGAGCTCCGCCCTCTCGTCGACGCCCATTCTCCGCCCCTCGAACCGATTCTAGGTAGTGGTGGGATTCCCCTTGCCCTACTCGACCTCCCCGACCCTTTTCCTCTTTGGTTTGTGCGCCACCGCCGCCGGGAACGCCTCTCGCCGGCGTGCGCCGCCGCCTGCTCGTCATCTGCCGCCCTGGAGCGAGCTCTTGTGCTGCTGCCGCGCGCACGGGCGCCGCCTTCCTCTGTGGATCGCGTTCTTGCCCTCCCTTGCCGCCGCCGTGCCCCTCACCGGCGGGAACGCCGCCGCCGGGCCGCCGCGCTGAGCAGAGCTCTACTCTGCAGCCGGTGCCGCCTGGGAGCGGTCTAACCGCTAGGCAAGACCGGTTGGACCGGTATAGTCCGGTCTAACCGGTGTAGTGGACCGGTCCAACCGGTCCACTGTTCAATCTTGTGTGCTGAAACTCCCACAATTCATAGAAATTCGTAGAAAAATCCTAAAAAGGCAAAACCAGTTTCTATAGTTCCAGAATTTCATGCTCTATCTGTTAGAATCATGAGATGGGTAGTTCACACTCTTTTGCTAGGTGGTTTTGCCTATGCTTGTTTGATAGTCGCTAGGGTTTAGAACATTTCTTATCCATTCCAGAGTTAAGCCTGATCTGATTAATTGTACCCTCTCGTCTTCTTTGATGGAGACAATGCAGGCTAAAAGACATTTGAAGCAGGAATCCATCTCAGCACTGAATCATCCCTTTGAACCATAGTTAGGGCTGTTGTTATCCGTTTTATCCATGCATTCTTGTATGTTTACTGCATTGCCTTGCATCATTTCATGAGTCTCATGCATGACATATTTTATTCGTATAGACGCTGAAACCGAAGTCTCCTACGAGCTGATTGCCGAGCCGGTCCAGGAGCCTTCCGCAGGAGAACCGCAGCCAGGAGAAGTTGTTGATCAAGCTCCCGAAGAAGTCACTAACCCTGCTGACTTGCAAGGCAAGCCCCGGAGCATAACCCTTACTTTAAATTTACAAAGTGTTATTAAAGTATGTACTTGTGCATTAAGTTTCTAGGAGTTGTATGGAACCCTAGATGCATAATCCTTAGATTACTCTAGTGTCTCTACTAGTATGTGCAGGACGATAGCACTGCTACGCGTAAAGAAGATTCGGTAGAAGACGGGTGATATCTTGTCACCCGCGAGATATAGGGTTGTTATTTCAGAAGGTTATGGAAAAAGAGTACTGTATGATTGAAAGTGGAGACCGGGTGGAGGAAAGTTGGACATGACTATGGAATAAAGGAAAAACCGAGACTCCACCTGTGTCGATTGAGGACCGTACCGTTGTTGGCATTACTGATCGAGGATTGAACAGTCCTAACCACATGCCGGGAGTAGGAGGTAGTCGAAACCGGTAAGCTAATTACCTAAATTGCGTCGAACTCTGATTCTCGACCTGCGGGGCTAGGTAGGGATGACCAGGGTTCACCAAACCGTCAGTAACCGGTCCGGTTCGGTCCGGACTGGTTCCGGTTTGGTCCGGTATGAAACCGGTCCAAATTCAAAATTTAAATTTGAATTCAAAAAAAATGAAAAATTCTCAAAAAATTCCTAAAAATACTTCAAGGTGCGACGAATCTAATGGTGTCAAATTTTCTTCAAAATTCGTTCATTTAGTATAGTTTGCGGGGATTTGATGTTAAATAAAAAAACGTGCATACAAAAGTATACAAATACAATGTAAAAGTAGTACAAAAGAGGGTTGAAGGGTTCATTTAGACTAAAATATGTTATACAAACATTTATTTAGTATACTTTGCGGGCATTTGAATTTAAACTAAAAAAGAAAAAAAATTGAATTTGACCGGTTACCAGTCAAACCGATCGGTTACCAGTCAAACCGGCCGGTAAACCGGTACGAACCCGTTGAACTGTACCATTTGAATTTGACCGGTTTCTACCGGTAACCGGTCAAACCGGTCCGGTAAACCGGAACCGGAGGCCGGCGGTTACCGCTAACCGGTCGGATATTTTAACCCTGGGGATGACGGATGGTGTAGTCGTCCACGGGTTCACCGGGTGTTCGCTGTGTGGGGCTCATCATCCGGGTGCTGGCGGGCTTGATTCAGGCTTCGGGGTAATCGTGGGAATGGTTGCTCGGTGTGACTCGACGGGGTCGCACTTGGCGTGTGAGTTAGGTCCACCTTGCAAGGTTAAATCGGATCGATTCGCCGTGACTCGCGGATATGAGAACCTTGATCTCTCTGTCACATCGTAGTAAAGAAGTAGAATGAGACTGGAATGGAAATGTTGAGTTGTATGTTACTAAAATATAATATGATCAACCATGTATGCTCTAGAGAAATAGGCGAACCTAGTCTGTAGCTGTCAAATCAATTGGAGCTAAAATATTGAAAGTAAGGATTCAGTATTAGTATTTTTTCCGCAAAACAACTCCAGAGCCAAAGAGCTTTGCATGTCTAGGTAATGGGCTAAATATACCCATAGACGGGTAAGTCTTGCTGAGTATTAGAGTACTCAGGGTTTTGGTTGTACCCCTTCTGAGCAGACTGTGTTCTGAAAGACTTCGAGGAGATCTGCGCGTCTTGGATTGGTCAGCCTCTTCCTCCGGGTTGGACTGTCGAGTGGGTTCTGTCTTCTCCGTGAAGTGCAGGCAGGTGAGCCTCACATCAGTGGGCAAGATGTGAAGCTCGTCTTTTGTCATCGACGTTATCTACCGTATTGTATTTTCGAAGCTTGTTTCAAACTTGTTATTTCCACTGTGTTTGAACTCTGATATTTGAAATGTAATCCTGGATTGTAAAACTTTATTGTAAATTATTTCGGAAGCCTGTGTTAACTTCTGTTGTAAATTAATTTGAACTCTGCTTTTGCTCGTAATCACCTGTGCTCATCTTTTGGCGAGAGTTCCTGTGTAATCGATCCTGGTTACAGCAGGCAGTCTGGGTGTACTGGTTGAGTGCAATAACTGAGGATTAAACTTAAATGGTGGATTAGTGCACTTGATCGGTATTATTTGGACCGTTCTGTGACACTATTGCTGTGAATTTGTCAAATACTTGAATTGAGCTCTTAAAAGTGAAATCACGAAATACATATAATACACATACAAGAGAAATTGCAATGCTTGATACACAGCATCCACTGAGGAAACATGCTTTTCATTTCTCAGTGATCAATTTACATTTCTGTGCAAGACTCTCTGTTATGCAGGAGCTCCACTTAGTTCGAGATCAAATTTCTGCCGAACAAGAGAGGGCTTCCAAACTTGAGGTAAAAAACATGTTGGGCAGGATCTGAGCTAATGCTATAGCGCTTGGTCATTGTAGTACCTTATGCCACAATATGAATGGTTTTAGACAACATAGGGTTGCTTTGTAATTTATCTTTTCCCTGAACTAACAGGGATAGGATAGGTTAATTAGACCAGCTCAGTATAATCAGGAACAAACAAATTCGATTATTTGTCACAGAATTGTGTTCCTTGCCACTTTGCTTATATAACTGGCGTAATAGAATATAACCATTATAACTTTGTCCTTTACACAAAAAAGAAAGAAAAAAAATAAACTTGGCTATTTTAAACAAAACAATGAAGGGGCCCTCACAGTAATCAGGTGAGGCTTAATTATCAGTTAGTGCCCCTTTTAACTCTGACCTGAAAATTATACAATTTATTTGTGTCGTCTTTCATGTGCTGGTACGACCTTGGTATTGAGATAACAATAACATGAACCCCGTTTGCCCAATTGACAGGATGAGGTTTCAGAGATTCAAGAACAGCTACAGAAGATGGATGCCCTAGAAAAGGAGTTTAAATTGCTTCGTGGTGAAATAGACTCTGGGTTTGACACAGCAGCAGCAAGTACAAACCAACCGCCCGGTGGTGTGGGATTCTGGAGGTGGAGTGGATGACTGTGGGCTGGAGTGTCGGAGAGAAGATACATCTGGCGTTGCATTCATTTGATTTTGTCATTTCTCAAAATTTTGATGGAAAATACAATATGAATCCTTGGACTCGATCGGAAGCATATATATGGTTTTACAGGCAAAGAACAGACTGTAAGCAAATCGCAGTCCATCAGCTGTGCAAAGCGTTGAATGTCAATTTCATGTGTAGCCAAGTATTTCTGGGTACTGCTTGTCAACATTTTTCATTCCGTTTGTCCTCTTCATGGCAACGATCGGTATTGTGACATGGTTATTTTAGGCCACTTGAGCATTCTCTTTGGTAAAGAAAAATATGTTTTGGGTATTTCTATCGGAACATGTTTTCAATATCCAATAAATTTGACATGACTTTTAAGACAGTACATTAGATTTTTCTTGTTTCCAAATTAAACATTTTCGAAGTTACTCGTAAAGAATTTCGAAAGTATGAACAGTTGTGACTTGAGAGTATTACAATACTAACTGAAAGCAGTTCAACTCTTTTTATATTTTTTGTATCAAGTGTTTTCATCATCAACTCAAGCGCGTCGATCTCTTCTGATTCACATAAAGTGCACTCAAGATCTACACTGATGGACCATGCTTGAGATGCAAACTTAAGTAAGATCATGTATTGAACTATTGATTTATAATAATATAAAACTCAACCTGTTTGAACAGGACAGATGGCCAAGATCGCATAGATAGATCCAAGGGTATAATAAGGGGACACACTAGCCACAGAGTTCTACAAATCCCATAAATTCTCCCTAAGAACAAAAATGTTCTTCCCAGCTTGTCATCAGCCAAACATTTTGGGAAGCGGCCTGACTGCCATGAATGCATCAACCATCTGCACAAACAAAAAATTGTTAGTGCAGTCAAATTGCGACGAAGCATCTCATTCAGCACATGTGGTCAGAGTGCTCGCCTAAGGGACATAGGCAACATGAGTTGGATACATGCTTGGGTTATGCGAATACTATGTTATGCAACAGATGTGGTGCATGTGTGAGCACAGAAGCGGTAGTTAACCAAGGTGCAATTGTGCGACACAACCAGATCCAATGAATTATGTACCTCATCAGTCACTTGAGCTCTAGCTCTTTGATGCCTGGCAACCAGCTCAGATAGAACTGCGATGAGTCTCTGCTTCACTTCACCAGTCAACATCCTTCCTTCCTTGTACTCCTGGTGTTGAGCTACTTAGTATTATAGAAAAAAAGGGAAGGCACCATGCAAATTATTTTTATGAATCGTAATCTAAATTACCTTCTTTATGTGCTCAAGCTCGTCATCATCTTCAAGAAAGAAGTTTAAGTACTTGATTGGAACATCCACCTGAACATAACAATGATAATTCACCAGTTAATTATGTGTCACTTATGAAAAGTACAATAATTAAGTGAGAACTGGAACTATTGCAGGAAGATTGTGGAAAACATCTTGCAATTGAGAATTTTTAGAAACAAAAGGCCATTAAGAATTGGTAGCTTCCAGTTATATATTCATATTTCTTCTGGAGTATAACTTTTCAGTTCCAAGCAAAACTCAGTATATGTCGCATAATTCAGGCACACTATTTGGTATGTACTAACATTCAAAAATAAATAACAGGGAAAGGGCTTACATCAAGGTTAGCTCCAAGTTTTCTGTGGAGCTCTATCGAGTCCTGTCCACCTGAGAAGGCATATTTATTCACCTGCAAAATTATAGAAGGTATATTTTATAAGCCAGTGGAACAAAAGAACATTACCAAAAGAGCAGTATTTCACTCAGATCTACATATCCGCCAAAATATAAACGGATTAACTAAAACATGTAGTTGATTGGTAATATTTTTTCCAGCTAAAAGTAAAAGTTCAGGATTAACCTTTGTCTTTATTTCTTTAACACTATCTGTAACATATATCGCGGAATTTGCGTCACTGGCTGACATTTTTGTGTTCTCCCCCTAAAAGAAGAAAAGAAAACAGAACCCACATAAAAATCAAAAAATTATAATGAGACAGTTTGTAGTAAAAAAGTAAACAAAATCCCTAGCTTAGTTAAAATATTAATGCCAAATACAGCAAACCTGAAGAGCAGGGAAAAATCTTGATTCAATCAGTGATGGTTTCTGATAACCAATTCTGGGAGCAACATCACGAGTCATCCTAAAATAAGGATCCTGTGGAAAAAAACACAAAATGACTCAAACTTTCAGAACAAAAGCGTAAACATGTACATTGATAGCTTTAAATCAAAATAAATTGATGCAATTTCATAATTTCTGAAGATTTACCCATAATTTGCATATGTTGGAGAGAATTCAAATTTAGTGCTGGAAATAACCAAGAATTCAACAAGGACCAGTTCAAATTATCAAAAGATTTTAATACTTTCCATATATCAGTGGGGCTCCATTGAAATCTAGTTCTTTAAAAAGAGTCCAAAACAGGCACTAATTCTGAATTTTGTGCTGCCAGACATATTGTAAGTATGCAAGCAAGTCGATACGAAGCTAATTTGTTAGTCACAATCATCATATAAAGATATGTTTGTACCTGGTCAATGGCACATGGGATAAGGCAGCGCAGTTGGTCCTTGCCAGCAAAGAGATGGGGAAACGAAGAAGGAAAGGATGGAACTGCTTGCACTGGAGGAAAGCTACACTTTCCTATGTGATCCTCAGGTGAGAATCCAAATATTCCTACAGCCTGTTATTCAAGCATAAAAATATTTAGTTAAGGATAATGCGTGAAGGTAAGTAATCAAGCTCTGGAGGTTTCAAAATATTGTTCTTAACTGAATAGCTTTACCTTATTGTATGTCACACATCTGGCAACTTTAGCCATATTTTCATAAAAGGCGCTGCAAGAAGAGTACAGAGGGTTATTACTTATTACTTTCCCACTAAATTAAACCAATCCAAAGCCAACAGCATGCTCTTGCACTTGTCGTTTAGTGACATAATGAAAAAAAATCAGTCAAACCTTTAAATATTAGTTAGCCTCAGAAAGAGTAATCTTACCCTCCGACATAACCGAAATCCGTGAAAATGAAAGTTCTGTCAACATCAAAACCGCATGCTATAATGTCTTTAGCATTTTCACGAGCAAGCCTTTTGCTTTCCTCAACAGTCAAGTTCTTCCAGTAGAACTTCTCATCGTCAGTTAGCTGTATAACTAAGGGCACCTTGAAAGCCTCCTGCAGATATCTGAGAAAAAGATCATGATGGTTAATCAACAACACCCATGGTTACGTGAAAAAAATCAGAACTGGGACTGATGTAGATTTATCAAAGAATAGTGTAGTGCGTACATCTAAGATAACATTATGGAGTGCATAAGTGTGAATAACCACATTGTTTGGAATACAACATTAGGATGACAAACAAATCTACTTGAGATTTTTAAAGATGGTTTTAAAACACACAATTTCATTGCCTTGAAGGAATATGTTAAAATGATTTATTCCTGGACATCTTTCATGGTACAAACATTGCGACACATCTGCCCTCCTATCCTGTCCATCAGTTGATTTATCAGGTAACTACCACAAGGAACGCCTCAAATTCCAGAACAGCTCATATTTTCCACAATTACAAGGATAGCCCACTGCTCGTTTTTGCTAGGTTTGTCTGTTTGCTAATCAAGAAAAGCTTTCGTGTCATTAATGGATCCGAATCGGTATTTTCTAGTGAAGAAACGTCACACGATACTCCCTTGCTGACACAGCATTGTCGAAGTACGCAACACATCCGTGAATCAAGAACAGAACAGAATACTACCTGCCAGAGTTTTGGACTGGGAACAATGCTTACTTGGTGAACATGAAAGGGATGAGGTGGCCGAGGTGCAGCGCCTCCGACGAGGGCCCCCTCCCCGTGTACAGGTAGAATTTCTCCCTCTTCTCATACAGTTCCAGTATCTCGTTAAAATCCCTATAAAAAAATCACACCGAAATTCGTCAGCACCGCCTCACCGAAAAAAAAAAGAAGGTACTTTGCTGGCGTGTCAGTACCGGTGGGCGAAGAAGAGGCCCCGGCGGAGGAAGACGTGCGGCGGGCGGCCGGTGAGGCGCGCGACGCGGTCGACGATCGCGGCGTCGAGGCGCTGGCACCCGAACTGGTCCACGAGCTTGTCGTAGTCGATGCCGCCCTTCCCCGCCGACACCTCCCACGGGCTCACCACCTGCTCCTGCTCCTCCTTCTCCTTCACGGCGTCCGCCGCCGCCATGGTCCCGCTCCCGCGAAGCAGATCTCTTCGCCCTTGCTCGCCGGCGGCGCGGAAGGGATTGAGGCGGAACAGCTAAACCTCGGGCGGCTGTTGCTGACGTGCGGGCCCGCGGGACAGCGTGAGGCGAAGAGGCGCAACTTGCCCTGGCCGCCCCCCTGGTCTCGGGTTTTATGGAGACGGAGCTGCCGCCCGGCCCGGGCCCGAGGAGTCCAAGTCCAAGTCCAACCCGGTCAGAAAGCCGCTTCCCACGTCACATCGAAATACGCCAACTGCACGCGAATACGTATTTGAGTGCGGTTTACGCTTTCTAGTGGGCCAGCTGACCAACTCACCAACCCACCCAACTAATCCCCATCCTGCCGCCGGAGGGATCTCTCGCCATGGCGCCGCCGCCCGCCACCGCCACCGCCGCGGCGGCCGCCGCCGTCCGCCCGCACCTGCTACTCCGCCGCGGAGGGGGCCTCAACCTCCCCTCGCCGCCGTGCCCCACCGCGCTCCCCTTCGCCTCGCGGGACGCGGCCGCGCGGCGCCTCCGCCTCCCGCCGCCGCGGTTCTCGCTCTCGCCCGTCCCGAAGAGCCTCTCCGCCGCCTCCCACGTCCCCGTACGGTCCCTCTTCACCGGCATCGTCGAGGAGGTCGGCCTCGTGCGCCGCCTCGGCCCGCCGCTCGCGCCGTCCGGCGGCGGCGGCGGCGAGGCTCCCGGCCTCGACCTGGAGGTCGAGACGAAGACCCTCCTCGCCGGGACGCAGCTCGGGGACAGCGTCGCGGTCGACGGCACCTGCCTCACCGTGGCGGCGATCGACCCGGCCGCGTCCACGCTCACCTTCGGCGTCGCGCCCGAGACGCTCCGCCGGACGTCGCTGGGCGAGCGCGCCCCGGGCGACGGCATCAACCTCGAGCGGGCGCTCACGCCGTCGTCCCGGATGGGGGGCCACTTCGTGCAGGGCCACGTCGACGGGACCGGCGAGATCGCCGCGTTCCGGCCCGACGGGGACTCGCTCTGGGTCACCGTGCGCGCACCGCCGGAGATCCTCAGGCTGCTCGTGCCCAAGGGCTTCGTCGCCGTCGACGGGAGCAGCCTCACCGTCGTCAGCGTCGACGACGAGGGCGGGTGGTTCGACTTCATGCTCGTGAGGTACACGCAGGACAACATCGTGCTGCCGACCAAGAAGGTTAGCGACAAGGTGAACCTGGAGGCAGATATACTGGGGAAGTATGTCGAGAAGCTCCTCGCTGGGAGGGTGGAGGCGATGGCGAAGTCCGATTCTTGAAATGCCATTGTTGAGCTGCTGAATTGCTCGTCATTCTATAGGTATTACAGCAAGGTTATGTTCATCAATAACAGCTCAGTTCATTTTGTGTAGTTGGTTGCAGCCTTTTTTTTTCTTTGAGAGAAACAGTAAAGCATCAAGTTATCGCACAAATTACTCATCATTTCGAGAAATTTAGAATTATCCATACTCTATTGCAACATATGCGGCCAAATGAAGAAGTTTCTTTTGTTGTCAGTTTAGACAAACATTAGGAAGAGGCAAACAAGAGCAACATTAAGACAATAACTGAGTAACAATGCTGCCAAATAAATGATGAACCACTTCAGAATACTCATATCTGAAGAACTTTGAAGTCTCACCATGCTGAATGTACTGTCTCATAAAAGGATCATGCAACCATGAGCCCATGACCCAGAAATTAATTTATTTTTCAACAACAGCAAATTTGGATCGATTACAAGTGTCAAATCAATTGCATCTGCGCACTCCCCTGACTGCCCTGCAGGTAGTTGCCGGGCCAAATACTGGCAGCTTCGTGGCCTCGAAAATATTATGAATGTGCCTGAAACAGTTTTGATGTTTGTCTCAATAAAGTTGCCTGTTTTGATGTTATTTGCAGAATGATACAGTAACTGATAACCAGTAACCACAACAAATAGTGCAGACCGCTGTCTTCCTCGCTTGCTTCAAGAGCATACTTGATACGTTGATTGATGCATTTTCTGTTGCCGGTATGTTGCTAAATTTTTCAAACTGCTTATTTATTCTATGCAGAGATGGAGGACTTGGATTCAATGCTTGTGCCGACTCAGCTTGGGTCCTAAGATGGAGATGAAGGCACTTCACCAATTTCACGCATGAAGTTTTTGTTATGACGTTTGGGAGATGTTCATTTGGTTGCTGCAACCTGCAACCCCAACATGGGACTCTACTGCACCTCTCCCTCTGCTGTTTGGTTCGTGAGGTCTGAGCTTTGCGATCGGAACAATGCAATTGCAGCTCCCTTTCAAATTGCAGCTGGCTGTGTAAACCCTTTCATTGATTCCAGAAAATAAGACTGTTGACTGTAGTGTACTGCAGTTTTTTTTCGTCTGTTTGGATGAACGTTAGCAGGAGGGAAAAAACAAAAAAAGGGAGAAAACAGGACACTTCTGCGTGAAAAAGGAAGAAGAAAAAACAAAAATAACAAGTGACTGATCAACAATACTGCCAGTTCCGACCAACGGAGATAACAAGAGGGTGAAAGCTTGCTGGAATGTACTGCCCCGGAGGCCCAGAGAAGGATGATGCGTGAAGGTTATGGCCTGTACACCTAGATCGTACCGGACTGGCGGTCCGTCTAGCATTGATCGAACCAGAGACTATAGCGGCTTGATTTGCTTCATGGACCGTCCATGCAATTGGATCGGTAAAAACTGGTTGGACTAGCTGTTTTTTTACAGAACCGGCGAACCGGCCGGTTTCAATTGAACCGGATGGTTTTTGATATTGGCTTCAAATGAGCTCCAAATTAGATAAATAATATATCCATTTTAATTATTTTGACGAGCTCTTTGCGATGGTAAACTTTATTTTAGCATTTGAGATTATTTTATAATGGTAAATATTTAAATTAAACTTTTTAATTTTATTAATGCAATATATATTATCTTTTCATACATATTTATTTTTGTTATGTCCCGTAAAACAACTCTAGAGCACCAAAATTTATGAAATTTATTAAATTAAGACACATCTTGCTATGATGCATTATGAAACATTGTTATTTTATTATTTTATTCGTATTCGAAAAATACGACAACATCCGTATTCGTATAGAATATAACAAAAGTGAGACTATTTAAAAGTTATATATGGATTGATGATATTAATTTTACTAGTGATTTATATTTTGAGAGTATATTAAATTTAATTATAATTATATACCTATTGAAACTACATCATTTTTAATAAATTTAATTCCTATTGTTTAATAAAATTAATATAAATGATTTTGATATGGATAATCTAATTGGTTTAAGTACTACATGTACTTATATTTAACACAATTAAAAATATTGTATCTATTTTAAATTATTAACTATTAACTATTAATTATTAAGTATTATTTACTAATTATTAATTAGTATGACGTACTTAGAGTTATATGACTAGTCATAGATTTTTAATTTTGTAAATTATTATTGGAATTATTAATATCATTAACAAATAATGATTCACTATAATTAATAATTAAAATAACCATTTATGTGTAATTTATATCGATATTAAAATAATTGAAAATATTTTTATTTTTATAATTATATTTTGACTTTTATTATATAGTTTTATTTTCTTAATTTCTCGTAGTAGATATCCGAATACAAATCCAAATCCGAACTATTCATTTTGTATTTGTATTCGAGAATATCCGTATCCGTATTCGAATTCGGATTAAAATATGGTAAATTACGACATCCGAATTCGTATCTGTGCGAATACGATCCGTTTCCACCCCTAGTCGCATCTACATCACTGCCATCACTAGCTATTTCACCATTCTATGCATGCTGAGAACACTGTGAGCTCGGGGTACAAGCTCGCGTGCAGGCACGGTACGAGCATGGCTGTCCCTTTTTTCTTTTTGAAAATCAGTACGAGCGAGTAGACTTTTCAGTGGCGCCTTCAGTGGCGCCAAGCTCGGCATCACAAATCTTAGCGTTGAGCTCGGCACGTGATCCGTGGCGCCGAGATGCTGCCACGTCACCTGCCATGCTGGTCTGGTGACGCGGACCTCGGCGCCGCGGGTCGTGGCGCCGAGACGTGTTACCTCGCCCACTCTAGGGTCAAAAACACAATTTGTTTTTTCATAGATCTAAATGTGATATTTTTTCGTGCAAGCCTCAAAAAGCAAAAAAGTCGGTTGTGCACCGCTCCACTTGCAACTTGACGTTCGCGTCGGCGCCGGCGCCGCACCTGCATGTAGATAACGTGTTCTTCTTACAATATTTCTTTAAAATTATTTTATTTTATTTAAAAAATGTGTGCTCGTAGCATCTTACGGTCTATACCTAGTATACTAATACGATCGGCCATGGGGCAACTGGGAAGCACGCGGGCGGTTACGCTTAATTAAACATTTTAACTCGGCGGGTCTGTCATCATCTCCGGATCGTCGTCGGTCCGTTGTTCATCAAGCTTCTCCTTCAGCTAGACGGCGAAAGTGAGGAGGCAACCACTGGACTGCCCCGGCCGGTCTCCAGCTCCTCTCCGGTTCGCTTCCCTCTCGCCGTCGCCACGGACAGACAGATACTGAAACCATCGCAGTCGCAGTGCCAGTGGGTGACGACGCTCTTGAGTTCCCAATTGGCTCGTACCGGAATGGGGATGTCCTAACTGACGCTGGGCACTGCTGCTGGACCCGTCCCGCCTTCCTTTCTTCCACACGACGTTTTTGGATGGACGCGTGCGGCTGGCGGCCGGGGAACTGCCCACACGGCTGGCCCGGCGCCACACACCGCGCCGTTCACCGACGGGGAATCTAATCCGCCGTGCTTTCTGAAGATACGCCCGGTCAGTGTCTGTGCGATCGTTCCGTCTGCTTGGAAAGACCCGCGCCGCAAGGATCTGTTGCTGAAGGAAGAAGAAACCGATGGATCGCCTCACGAGTAGAGCAGACAGCGGCGGGAGCTGCTCCGATCCTGGGCATGATGGCATGTGGAGCTCGACGAGTTCGTCCTATTGTGACAGACCCGCCGAGTTAAAACGCTTAATTAAGCGTAACCGCCATCATGCGTAACCCCCCGTGCGGATTCTCGGTTGGGGGTGTGGTGCTGCTGTCAGTCTCAGTTTTTTTTATAAGGTAAACTGCTTAATTTCATTGAAAGATTGTCATGAGCAGATTACAGAGAGGGGCGAAAAATATCCCCAATTAAAAGAGCACAATGATTGTAAAATATAACATTGATTAGAACTATGAGTGGCTTGACAGGAGAAGAGACAAGGTCCTAATGGTGAGACTTGTCTGGCCTGTTTAGCGATAGAATCGGCTAGCCGATTTGAAGAGCGACTAATCTTGAGGACTGAGATGTGCTGAAGATCATGTCCTGCTTGAAATTCAGCTATGAGGGGTCTCAATTTCCAATCAGAGATGTTATGTGTGTTTCGGTATGCATCGAAGCATTTGACGATCTTCTCGCTATCCGTCATGAAAGTTATCTGCTGCATACGCAAGAAGGCTGAAATTCTTGCTGCAAGGACAGCAGCCAGCGATTCAGCTTGGAGAACATCCATGGGGTTTGGAATGGAGGCCTGAATCTGTACATGCATTCTTTGTGAAGCTCCGGGCTCGCACAGGATGACAATTCGAT
Source organism: Panicum virgatum (assembly GCF_016808335.1). NCBI lineage: Eukaryota > Viridiplantae > Streptophyta > Magnoliopsida > Poales > Poaceae > Panicum > Panicum virgatum. The sequence goes on from NC_053138.1 coordinate 54,563,731, forward strand.
CCGATTCCAGCGCGCTGTGAGGCTAGAAATATCAATAGCTTAGGCCCAATGCAAGAAAAACTTGCGTCCTACATCGTCTCAGTTAGAGTTACATGTTAATTTGTTCTACAAGCTTCTATTTTTTTTTAATTTTAATATGCATTATTATTTATTTTGTTAAAAATACTAAAACGTATCCACGTATCGGATTTTTTAGGAAAATGTCATATCCGCTTATCCGTATCGGCCCGATACGGGCTGGAACACGGGAAGAGAGCTTCGGGCCATGGTTGGGGCTTGGAATCGGCTCGAGCCGTGGTTCGGGATTGGAGGCTTTGAGCTGCAGAAGCACAACGGGTTGGACCACGGTTTGCCGGTGGCTCAGTCGGATTCACCCGTCCGGCTGCAGAATAGATTATTGTGTGGTCGACCACAGAGATAAATACATCTAATACTCAACATCTCTCGACAAGTTTCGTACCATGCTTATTCTACGTAGCATGTACAACATGTACCTCGCACTCCTGATGCGTATATATATGAACGCCATATTATATGTCTTCACACGAAAATTATTGAGTACTAGCTAGTCAGTCAGCGCTTTCTTGATGCTCTGCTGGAGTTCGTCTTCCTTGAGGCCGACGACCTTGCCCACCTGCTTGCAGTTCTTGAATAGCACGAACGTCGGATACGCTCCCTCCACTCCGCAAATCCGCGCCAAAAGCTGCACGGTTAATTAATTGATTGCAATAATCACGCGCTCCGCTTCCAACTAAATAATAATACATGCATGGAATCATCTGGTTGTGTCTGCTGTACCTCGAAGTTGTCGACGTCCAACTTGCAGAACTCTGCCTGGCCTTTATACTTCTTGGCGAGGTCCTCCAACAGCTCGTCCATGGCCTTGTACAGTGTGGATTTCTTGTCGTAGAACTCATACACCAACTAGATAATTTCAAACATTATTAGAGTTCTACTAGATGTCGAGTCTCCAGAAAAGAAAAGATAAAATTAAGAAACTTGAGAGATCGAAAAGCTGCTACTAGCTAGGTTATTAGGCACGTACCAGCTTGTGTGGAGCAGCCCGGTCCCAACGCGATTGCCATTCCTTCATATCTTTGATCGAGATCACATGGTCGGGAGAGTTATCCTGAGGGGGTTTGGTTAATATTGGTTTGTCTCCCAACGCATGTATTGCCACCGCATAACGGAAGGTGTCCGGAGTTAATATTACTATATTAACTGCAGGATAGCGTCTACCTACAGAATTAAACAAAATCAAGTAAGTGGTGTAGTTAAAATTACAGGAAAGTAATAAAGTTTTTTTATTGGATAATAAATCAGTTTGAAGAGAACACAACAACAGGGATCCAGAACCGAAAATCCGAGATCTGTGTGCTCTGCGCACATCGTTTCTGTTAGCGGGCTCGAATAGAAAGAGGAAGAAAGAAAGAAAGAAAAAAGATGGAGCAGGGAGCACCGCGGCATGCATACCATCCGTAGTAGGTTCGAGCCACATCCCCAATCTCCCCGACCACCATTTCCACTGGTTGCGCCGATTGTAGTAATAGTAGCTGTTCATGCTGGATTAGGAGGGGTGAGCTCGTGAGAAAGGAGCTAGTAAGACAGTGCAATGTGATCGATGGCATTATTATATAGTGGGCCGGTGAGCTAAGACTGGCTCCAAGGGAGCCCCCCTATAGCTCCCCCACCCAATATAGGGGGAGTTTTAGAGAAACTTGGCTCCAACGGTTCCCCTAAACCTTCCCCCATACGGGGGGAGTTGATTCTCCCCTTATACTCTAATCATGCTATTTGTTTATGATAAAAAATTTACTTGAATTCCGTAACATAATAATAATACACATTATGGTAGTATAAATATAGTATGATTTTTTTTTAAATTTAAAAATAATAAATAAATGATTAATGAATGAGGTACAGTGTATAGGAGAATGGATATGGGGGAATGATTGGAAAGGAAGAAATATAGAGGGATGAATCTTTTAGGAGGAAATAGTAAAATATAATATAAAGTACATATAAGGAGAGTTGGATGGGAGGAATGGTTGAAGACAGACTAAGGCCTACGGGTGGATCAGCCGTATGGATGCGGCAAAGAATGTCCTCACAAAGCTTAGTCTTGCGGGTCTCGTGTACGCGCTCCACGTCCCCCTGTATTAAGTCGTACCTATCTTCAATCCAAAAACTTTAGCGAATAGAAAAATATGCACAATTCACTTATATTCCATCGCTGTGCGTGGGGTAAAGAATAGATGCTCGGAAGGTTTTGCGCACCGGCCTGTCGTGTACCTGATCCAAGGCTGCGCTGTCTGGCGGCCGGCAAAGTATAATGCTTTCAATTATTTTCTTTGCTGCTTTCTAAAACACAAGTTTATTTTTGCACACTGCTACTACTACCTCCAGTCAACAATGCACCACTGATCTAGATGTTGGTTTCATTTATCTAACAATGTATTTTTCTTGGGGATTTATTCTCAAAAGTTATAAACGAAGGCCACCTTCCTATCAAATCCCAGATGCTCACATCTGCAGCGCACCCACTTGATAGCTAACGCACCTGCGGTGCAAACTCGAACTTTGCTCCATCAAAGAATCAGAGAATATTAGGCGCAGCGGGCATCAAAGAAAGACACCTAAAGGAATGAAGATGGGGTGGCGTGTGTGTCTTTAAAGATTCCGACTCCACTCCTTTAGACAAGAAGAATTCCCAATTCCCCACTCACACTACTTTTGTCAACATAGATTTACTATATTCCCAGCCCTCGATTCCTGGGGCCAGAAACTATGTAGGACCTGTTTGAAACGTGAATTTTTCCCCCCGTTCTAGCATTGTTATGTAAAATCAAACTGATTCTTATGATTTTTTTTTGCAGAATTCTGACGTTCCAAACAACGAATGGGGAGTGCGTGCTGGGTGGGGGGGGGGGGGGGGGGGGGGGAGGGGGGGGGGGGGGGCATCGCCACTGTTGGCACTGTTTTGCGCCAAATACCAGGTGCACACTTAGTGCAAATCCGATCTCTTCGTGGCTGCTGAGAAAACCAGAGCCTTCGGAATTAACGTGTCCACCGTGAAAGCCGGGTGGATAGCGCTGCGGCCAAGATATAGCTATCACATTTACGTGGTGAAGGACGACTGGTTTACGAGCAAACCAGCAAAGGGTAAGTATCGTGCTTACATGGCGACGGATGATTAGTTTACGAGCAAACTAGCAAAGGCCGATGAAGATCTCGCCCGGAAGGGATCGGACCCAGTCAGGGTGTGAGCATCGTCAGGTTGCCCTAAATCGGTCGGCGAGCCTAGGGCGCCATCTCTGGTCGTTGGATCAGAAGATGAACAGATACTAGGGTTTGGAAAAGAGAGGTAAAAGGAGAAACACGATAAAAGTAGTAAATTCGATTGGATTGTGTGTGTTGTTTTTTCAATCGGCTGTAACCATTTATATTTATTGGGTGGAGTGATTTTTTTCCCATCAGGAATCGGAGTAGATACATAGAAAGGTGCCAGATTACAATTCTCACTAGAATTCTGTACCAAATCCGAAGCCTCTGGAATTTAATTTCGGGCCCTCCGGTTTCCAGCAGCAGTGAATAAATCAATCTTCATAACTCTTGCATTCGAAGTCCAAATTGGGCAATCCATATATGCATTTTGATCGTCTCGACAAGTTCTATGTGATGGTATGCTCCATTTCCTTATTTTAGGTCATCTATAAATCCGGACCCACTGGTTTTGGAAACCAAAGTCTCCGGTCTTTTCCAGAAATTCCCGGGACTCTCCAACTTTGGTCCACATGGCTGCTCTATCCAATCTGCATATATGACTTCCTTGACCTTCAAGCTATACCATATTCATGAAACAATAAGCATTAGTTCCTTTATTCTCCGATCTTGCCAAAAAAAATTCAACATATGCCCCCTGATTTTTTTTTGGCAAAGCTTGCGTGCAAAAAAAATACTCTTTCGACCAGAATGCTCAGGGCGATATCTACTCCACTGGCTATATTATTTCTAAGGGCGATACTCGTGTTATCGGCCATATGTCTCCAAGCACTTTGTCACAAATATTGTCATTAAGAACTCAAAGCTAGCATTCATATCTTCCACACGAATGATCTCAACTTCACTTCTATGTTGTACGCATTGGAAATTCTAGCTTTGTCTCTCTTAGTTTCCTGAAAGCATCCAAATTCACCTCTATGGGCAAAACGGCCTCTGGATCATAGACAAGCTTGAAAAGACTAGCTTTAGTAGCATATGTCTAGATATGCAATGAGCTTATAAAGTTTCAGAGAAAACCTCATGCCATCTTCTAGGATTATCTTCAAAATCATATTACTCAACTCGGCTTGAATTGACCTCTTTATGCATCACACTCTTGAAAAGAATAGCTTTGCTCCACTTTGAACTATCCATGGCTTGATGAGAACATTTCAGTAAGCACCAATTGAACCTTAGCGAATTTCTGGCTCTCCTCACATCCTTTGTAATATCAAAATCAATCGGTAATCATAATGGATCAATAAAGCCCACTCATCTTTGGAACTGCTTGATGCGTAGGAAAAAGTCCGTTGGTAGCCCCACAACTATTACTGGTGTCCTAGTTTGGCCCTTGAACTCGAAAACCAGATACCGGTGGCCCTCCAACTATCAAAACCATTCACATTTGGCCCTCCAGGCGGTTTCGGCTGACATGGCAGTGGGGCCCAGAGGTCAGCTTCTTTTCCCTTCCTCCTCTCCCCCATTCTCTCTCTGACATATGGGCCCATGGTCTTCTTCCTCTCTCTGCGGGGAGCTGCTGCCTTCTCTCCTCGTCTCTCTCCCTCTAACGTTTGGCCGCCGCTGCCTTCTCGGCCGCGCCGAGTCGAACCGCTCTAGGTCGATCCCTGTCACCTGCGCGGCCGCGCGAAGCGCCACCTTGCCCGCTGCCACTGCCGTGAGCGCGGTGGTCAGCACCCGCCGCGCAACCTGCCACAACACCTCCTCCGACTCTAGGAATGTGAAGGAGAAGGCCGCGACAGTAGGGAGCTTCCAGAGCACGCTGAGGTCGTCGTCGCCGCCCGAGAGGTCAATTTGGAGGGGGAAGGCTGGGGAGGTGGGTATCAATGTATCACCGTGCGGGGCGGTCCCGGCGGACATGACGGCGCAGGCGGTCAGGGTTTGTCGACGTGAAGCTGCTCTGGTGGACGGTGGCTCGACACGAGAGGTCAGGAAGGTCGAGGTGGACCAAGCGCAGCTCCCTGCCGATGGAATCGGCGCCCGACGGCTTAGGCGGCCCGGATTTGGGGCGGCATTGCAAGGTGGTCCGAAACAGGGGTGGCCCCCATGGGGAACTGAGCTCTTGTGAACTTGTGCTTCAGCTCTGGTGGCTTGGCGATACACCGCAGTGCATGATGGAGCAAGCAGGCAGGCGTGCGACAAAGCGGAGGGGACAATGGGGAGGAAGGACACCCGGGCAACGGCTCGGCTCAGCTCTAGCGATGCCGTCGCGCGGCAGTTCTCACTCGCGCAAGGCAGAGCAGAGCACAGGGCGTGGCGAGGATGGCACGATGCGGTGGTGAGCTCTTCCCGGACGGCAGCTTGGCTCACTTGCGGAAGGCCGGCAATGGCCTAGGCAACAACACGAGCGATGGCATGCAGCAGCTTGGTGCTCTGCTCGGTGGTGAAGAGAGAGAAAGGGGAGAAAAGAGAGAAGAAGGCCATGGGCCCACATGTCAGAGAGAGAAAGAGGAGAGAGGCAAGGAAGGGAAAAGGAGCTGACATGTGGGCCCACTGCCACGTTAGCCGAAACCACCATCAAAATCGCCCGGAGGGCCAAATGTGAACGGTTTTGGTGGTTGGAGGGCCGCCGGTGTCTGGTTTTCAAGTTCAGGGGCCAAACGTGGACTCCAGTGATAGTTGAGGGGCCACCAATGAACTTTTTTTCTTGACGCGTACCACAAATACCTTTATGAATTGTATCTGAGCTATTCTAGTTTGATTTTGATACAAACACTTCAGCAGCAAATCATCAAAAGTTCAGCGATATAATTCATCATCTACTAGGACATATTTAAATGCCATAAGTCGAACCTTTCTATTAGCTCCTTTGCTGGGATCTCGTACATAATCTTCAGTAGGCTCCCTCCAAACATCAGATTCAGCAATTTATTGTTTGAATAATCTAAAGCCGAATTGGCATTTTCCTGAACAATTCCGAATCTTCGGATTCAAAAACCGGAGCCTCCTGTTTTTCATTTTCCAGAACATTAACATCAGCTTCAAGCATTGGCTTTTTCATTATAGCAATTATGCGTCGTCAGCTGCTTCTCTGCCTCCACGAATGACGATGACTCCTACGCGGTGGTGAAGTACAGCTCGCCGCTGTTGAGTACGCACGCCGCAAACCCAAGCGGCGACCCCAGCCCCATGACGGTGCGGAGCCAAGGGCCTTGTCATCATGATCGGCATCCAACATGTCCTCTAGATCACCAGGCGGTGATACGAAATCGATCGGTGTGGGTGACTGTTGAAATTTTTTAGCGTTAGGAATGAATCCGCAAGGGCAAAGATATCATCGTAGTTTTCACCTAGAAGTATTTCAGGATATCGTATCTACAGGGGGAACGTGAGTATACTATCTAAGGCTCGAGTTCGTCCAAGGACACCACACTACCAAATAGGGAAGGGGTAGAGAGGATTTCTAAGGCTTAGGGTCAAAGGTAAGATAACGCTAACTAGTTGTTCACTTCGGGCTACCAGCTTCCTGTGGATAAAACCAGCAAGCTCTGGTAATCAAGGCTACTATGATATACCCAGACGTGGAGGGTTTCGCTAGCACAAAATAAGGCTGTCACCACCTGCAAGCTACCTCTACAAACCGTGGGGTGATATCACAACTAAAGGAAGAGTCTAGTCTAGACACCACGTCTACACCGTCTTCTACTAACTCTAGAGGTGTACAGAACATCCGTCTCTGTCAGGAGTCATACTCTAGAGGCATCCACTAAACTAGTGAATGATGGTCCCGTAAACAACTAGGGAACTAGCACTACTTAACTAAGAACCTAAAACACAAAGAAGATCATGAACACTTACTATGATTAATAAGCATCCGTCGAGGTACAAACTGGAGGAGCGTGCCAGTAGCACAACACCGGCACCTCCCCGACTCTCCCTCACTCTCTCCCTATTTTTCTAGCACTAGCTAACTAGCACTAAGCCTCCAAGAGAGCCCAAAGCTCAAATGTGCAAAGTGGAAACTCAAGAGAGGAAGTGTGAAGTGTGTCTCCATTTGAGTCCCCCATCTACTATTTATGGAAGGGTGCCATGGCCTCTTCTGCTGCGAGATGAAGCCCCAGCCTCCTTGAATAGCCTTTGCCGTCCAATGGAGAGCTGACACGTGCAAGATGGTGGTTAGAGGCGCCGAGATTAGCTCGGCCGACCTAGGTGGTCGGCCAACCTAAAGGCACCGCCTTTGGTCACCTCCTTTGGCTGTGAGACTGTCTGGTGGGTCCCTATGTCAGTTATGGTTGAGTGGGCCTATTCCAAGTCGGTTTGCTAGCTTTGGTGGGCCCATAGATCCTCGTGCACGCGTCTGATTCGTCGAGAAGGTGTTGCCTTGGATCGATGACGTGTCACCTTGCTTATGGGTTGTGCTTCCCTCTCATTCCCATGCATAAGTAACCTGCATACAAATATTCACCAGCACTTTATGAAATTCGTTAGTAATAACTCCTACCACTAATGTTGACGCTCATCTTTTATGCGCTCATGCAGGTGCTGGTGGCTTGCTCTAAACCATGGGAGGCTAACCGGCGTGCTCTGATGGTCGGGTTTTTTAGCTTGATGTTTGGAGCCCGTTTTACCTGTATTTCTGCCCAAATTCTGATATAGCAATATTTCAAAGGGGAAACGCGGAATTGGTCCTTTTTAGGTAAAATATGCAGCCATGAGATTTTAATTCTCATGATTTTTAGATCAAAATGATGCTCAAAATGGATTGTTATTGAGCGTGAACAGTGATGCGAGCGCAGTGACTAGCGTCACGCCAGGGGCCGGAGTGGTTGGCATCACAGGTGTGTTGGTCGCCGCGAGCGGGGAGTGTACTGCCGCAGGGCTCCTCCGTGCAGCCTCCGCTGCCGCGGTTGTGAGCTCCGTCCCCTCAGATACTCGATGATGAATGAATCTCGCCCGCTCTCCTCAAGCGCGTCTCCGCGCCCTCGTTCCACCGTGCTTCCTCGTCGAACATGGCGTTGCGTGTCACATGCACACGCCCATCCACAGGATTGTACATCCTGTAGGCGTTAGATCCCGCTTCATAGCCGACGAAGATCATCGGTGTGCTGCGCTCCTCTAGCTTGTTCAAGTGTGGCTTGGTGTTCGAAATAGAGCAATACACCCAAACGTACGAAAGAAGCCCACCAACGGCTTCTCACAATGCCAGGCTTCATAGGGCGTCTTTCCCTCGAGGCTGCATGTCAGAGAGCGGTTCAGGATGAACCCCGCCTCACCCCAAAAATTCCAGGCTGACCCTTTGCGATCACCAGCATGCTTCTTGCGATACCAACAATGTTTTGATTACGGTGCTCGACTTCACTGTTTTGTTGAGGCGAGTAGGAGGTCGTGAGTTGCCGCTAAACTCCCTCCACAACACAGTAGGCCCCAAACTACACCAACATGAACTCCCCTCCGCAGTCGGTGCGGAGTGCTTTCAACTTGCGGCCAGACACCACCTCAGCTCCGGCCTCGAAGCGCTTGATCACCATCGACGCCTGATCCTTCCTCGCTAGTAGCATGAGCCACATCAAGTGACTCAAGTCGTCCACCAGCAGCAGGAAATAGCAGTTGCCACTTGGAGTCATTGGCGAGATCAGCCCGCAGATGTCGTCGTGCAAAAAGTCGAGGACGCCTATGGCTCGATGTTGTGCACGCTCTGGGAATGGATTGCACCGCTGCTTCCCCCACAAAGCAGCTCTCACACAATTGATCTACGTGATCAATCTGCGGGAGACCTCGCACCATGTCCCTGTGAGGGACCGAAACTGGCGACCAGAGGGGGGTGAATGGGAGCCGATCAAAATTTCTTCGAAATTTGAAACGTCGGCCTATGTCCCAAAATCACCGCAAGCCCTCGAACCTAGGTCAGCGAGAATAACTATGGACAAGCTATCTCGAAGCAGAAGACCTAAGTCGCAGCGCGGAAGCAAAGGCGAGAGAAACTTCTCAAACCGCAGCGCAGCACACACAGACCGGTCCAACCGGTGCACTGGACCGGTCTGACCGGTCGGGCAGTTCAAACCCAGACAGACCGGTCTCGCCCACCGGTCTGACCGGTGTCATCCAGAAAATCCGCAAACAAACCTTCAAACCACGAATCTCGAGCAAACGAAGTCCAAATCCAACCAAACTTGGAGGAAAGCTTCGTAACTACCCCGTGAACATATCCCCAAAAGATCTCACCCAAAAGATTCACGGATCGAGAGAAATCGAGGAAAGATCAAAGAGGATTGGGGTTTTCTCAAGAACACAAAATCGCCAATTCGTGAGAACCCATGATTCCAGGGGGTTTGGCACTGGCTATATGCATAGGAATCGTTCCAAAGAGTTCATCAAACCACGAAATCAAAGGTTGTTCTCCTCCAAACAAGAAATACACCAAAAGAGGAGAATTGAACACAAAACGCAAGAGAGAATGGGAGGATGAGATGCTCAGCACATACAAGTGAATCTCAAACAAATTTCATCCATTAATCTCAGAGGAATTCACCTATACAAAGGCTAGAGCCATCCGCCCATCATCCACCCTCTAGATTGGAGAGAAAAGCTATAATCTAAACTCTCTTTGTGTTGGAGACCTTGGCCCTAACCTGAGCAGGGGGAGGGGGAAGGAAAAACCGAAAAGGACTCAAGAGACTCGAAACCCTCCACCTGGAGAAGGGGGGGCTTTTATACCCGGCTGCTGCGGCCAGACCGGTCAGACCGGTCTAGGGGACCGGTCAGACCGGTCGGGTCTGCAGTAGCCCACTGTACAGACTCGATCGACGACTGAGCTCCTTTCTTCGACTCAAAGTCTTTGATGCGATGCCGCCACATTAACGAAGTACCGGTCCGCGGTTTTGGAGGGTCCGCGAAACTTGGGTAGGTGGCCGGTTTTGAGAAAACCGCCAAAACTCCACGCGCGGGAAGATTCCCGCCTCCACGCCATGGCCCTAGACGGCGTTTCTGCCTCGGCCTTCTGATGGCTCTAGACGCCGCCCGACGCCCGTCACCTCCTCGCCCGCAGCGAGGCCCTAGACGTCGTCGACGCCCGTCGCCTCCGTCAGTCCCGAGACCGATGCCCGTGCCTCCACGACTTGGCGTCTTCAACCGCTGTCCACCCCCTTGGTTTTGTGGCACAAACCATGAAACCCGCCTTCCGTTGCCGCTTGCGCCCTCGATCCAGGAGTGAACGCCACAGCTACCGCCCGGTTCGAGCTCCGGTCCCGGCTGCCCTTCACCGCCGTCCACCGCACGCCACAGCAGCTCCCCGTCGACACTCGACGCCCGTGTACCTGCAATCCACAAACCAAGCGCACGATCACACCGCACGATTGACAATTCACTCATCACAGGCGGGATAGAGTACTCACATTTCTCAATCTCTCCCTTGATGAGTGCATTGTCAACACACCACAAACGAACCAAGAGAAGTGAAACCAGAGAAGAACAAAGAAGCACGAAAGAGAAGAACTCAAGCAAGTGACGAAAAGCTCAGAAAGGCAAGAACAGTCACTTACTCAAGCAAAATCGATCCCCTAAGACAAGGGCAATGGCTCGACGCAATCGAACAAAAGCCAAAACATGACTCATCAAAGACAGAGGTAACGCTCGACGCAGTCATGCTGAAAGCGGAGAGAAAACCAGTAGCCAACCAAAGAAGAAACTCCCAAACCAAAGTTTTTCCCTCTCACAGGTGCAACTCTCCCAAAATGATGCACTCTCAAAGCCCTGTGCACAACAAGTTTTTCAAAAATCAAACAGGTCTCCCCCTTGTTCGATCACTTCCCCCAAAATTCTCCCTCTTGTTGGCATATGCACACATCAAGCCTAAAAAGACCGAAAGTTCCCCCTGAAGCTGAGACTCCCCCTAAACAGATGCTATGCAATGCAGGAGGTGTAGGTGAAAGCATTCAGGGATACAAAGATATGAGCGACATCTAGTCACAAGCATGTGTGCATCCATAAACAAGACCTGTATCTAGCTCAACAGGGTATATCAAATCAGTCTAGAGCTAGGCAAGATCAGTTTAGGAGAAATAAAAGCATCACTCATGATCTAGCACTAACAGGTAGGGAATGGAAAGCATTGCTAATCATACTCATACAGGTGATCCAAACTCAGTCAAAAAAGTTGCCAACATTCATTTTTCAATCAAATTTATAGCAATCAATTCTTAATGCCAGGGGTTGAAAACTTGTCATGCTTTACTTAGCAACGAGGCCAAGCCTATGCCAAAAGACAATTAGAAGCTTAAAGCACTCGTTTCAGTCATGCACAGCCTTGCTCGGGTTCTCACAAGTGCAAAGTGAGCCGTCCCGAAAGCTCGATCAGTGCGACAAGCAATCCCACCTGGATCTTTCCAATCCATTTCAAGAACAGTTCAAGCAATTTTATCAAATTTAGATCATTTCAAGTATGAATTGCTGAACGAAAAGCTACACTAGCATGAATAAGATAGCAAAGCATATCAATATGCCATAACATGCTAGTAGCCAAGACAGGGTGATCATGTTTTCAGATTTTTAAATCAAAAAAAGCTTCACTCAAATGATGTCATATACACAATGGAGCAAGCTATACATGATCAAATTTATCAACTCACACTAGCAGGCACTATAAGGTCATAGCAACGTATACAAGAATGCTAGTGCAAATGAGACAATGCAAAATGCAAACATGTACAATGCATATGCACAGTGCAACTACCAAACCTAGAAACCAAAAAGAACAAATAGGACCTACAATGCTAACCAAAGAAAAGTCAGTGATCAAAAGGGGTAACAAACCCCAAGCTCCCCTCGCAAGCGAGCAAAGGTGTCATGCTCTAGCGGTTTGGTGAGGATATCTGCGGTTTGCCTCTCTGAAGGGACATGGATCAGGTCTATGTGTCCTCTCTCATAGTTATCTCGCAGGAAATGGAACCGGATATGTATGTGTTTGGTTCTGGAGTGTAGGACAGTGTTCTTTGCAATGCTAATAGCGGACATGTTGTCTACAAAGATGGGAACCCTACCAAAACTCAATCCGTAATCCTGCAAAGGTTTGTTTCATCCATAGGATCTGGGAGCAACAGCTAGCAGCGGCAACATACTCAGCTTCTATGGAAGAAAGCGCTACACTAGCCTGCTTGCGAGAGGACCAAGACACCAAAGATGTACCGAGAAATTGACAAGTGCCGGATGTTGACTTGCGATCCAACCGACACCCACCTAAATCGGCATCAGAAAAACCCACCAAAACCAGAGAAGAATCCGCAGAATACCAAAAACCAAATTCAGGGGTGAATTTATGATACTTGAAGATGCGTTTCACCACCTGCCTGTGGGAGGTGCACGGAGAAGCCTGGTACTGCGCACAAAGGCCGACGCCGAACTGAATGTCCGGCCGCGTCGCCGTCAGGTATAGGAGAGAGCCGATCATGCTCCTGTACTCCTTCTGGTCCACCGCCTCACCGTCCAAGTCCTCATCAAGCGCCGTCGAAGTGCTGATCGGAGTCGGCTGAGGGGACAAGTCACTCATGTCGAACTTCCGCAGCAAGTCCCTAGTGTACTTGGCTTGACGGACAAAAGTGCCCTGAGGAGTTTGCTTGATCTGCAGCCCGAGGAAGAACTGCAACTCACCCGTCATGCTCATCTCGAACTACCTAGACATCTGCTCAGAAAACTTGGAAACAAGGGCGTGAGAAGAGCCACCAAAGATAATATCATCAACATATATCTGAACTAAAAGAAAGTCAGTGCCAGATCGCATGAGGAACAAAGTTTTATCAACACATCCCATTTTAAAGCCCTGAGCCAGCAAAAAGGTTTTCAGTCTATCATACCAAGCTCTAGGTGCCTGTTTCAAACCGTAAAGAGCTTTCTGAAGTTTATAAACACGGTTTGGAAACTTGGGATTTTCGAAACCAGCGGGGTTGTTTCACATACACCTCTTCTTCGATAAAACCATTTAAGAAGGAAGATTTCACATCCATTTAGAAAACTTTAAAACCCTTGGAAGCAGCAAATGCAAGAAAGATTCGAATAGCTTCCAAACGAGCAACAGGGGCAAAAGTTTCCTCAAAATCAATCCCTTCTTTTTGGCAAAACCCCTGGGCAACAAGACGAGCCTTGTTTTGAACAACCAACCCATCCTCACCCTGCTTGTTTTTGAAAACCCACTTCGTTCCGATGGGATTACAAGCAGGTGGAGGCTCGACTAAAACCCAAACTTGGTTTCTTTCAAAATTTTCAAGTTCCTCATGCATGGCATTGACCCAATTAGAATCAGAAAGAGCGTGTCCAATATCTTTGGGCTCAAAAGAGGCAACAAACGCTGAATGAGCAAAGCCAGCGATACTTGTTACCTTGGACCTGGTGACTCGCTCGTTGAGATCACCTAGCATCTGTTGAGGTGGATGACATCGCTGAATGTGTCGAGGTGCTTCCTGCGTCGAAGTCGCCTCCTCCTCAACCAAATCTGGTGTCTCCTCAGGTGCAGCTGGTGAAGCCTGAGTCACCTGTTCGATCGGCCCCCGTGAAGTAGACGTAGTCGGATCGGGGCCGTCATCATCGTCCGAGCTCGTGGCAGAGGCAACTGGGTCCACAGCACGCGTGGTAGCCTCAGCGTCGCCCTCTGCAGCTTCTTCCTCCTCATCTTCAAAGATGGAGGTGCCGATCTCATCATCTCCTGCAACTTCAAAGACAGAAGAATTGCACGGTGCAGTCTCGTTGAAAGTGACTTCACAAGTCTCTCTGACGATGTTAGTATTAATAATCAGCACACGGTACGCTCTAGAGTGAGAAGCATAACCGAGAAAAATGCCGTCAGACGAGCGAGACTCGAACTTATCAAGATTTCCATCTTTCAGTACAAAGTACCGGTAACCGAAAACTCTGAGATGGTCAACACGGGGCTGGCGTTCAAATCGCAACTCATAAGAAGTTCTGTGCATGAAAGCACGCAAGAAAATGCGGTTGGACACGTAACAAGCGGTGTTAACCGCCTCAGCCCAGTATTTGCGAGGAGTCCAATGCTCATCGAGCATCGTCCTCACCATCTCAACCAGCGTCCGATTCTTCTGTTCTATAACTCCATTCTGCTATGGAGTGTAGGGAGAAGAATACTGGTGTTCAAGCCCTTGATCACTGCAAAAGGCATCAAAACGAGCATTTTTTAATTATGTGCCATTATCACTGCGAATCACTCTCATGACCTGGGGTAACTCGTTTTTCAACCTCAAGATCAAGTCTCGAACAAACTCGAAAGCCTCATCCTTGGTTCTCATGAAAAAGACCCAAGAATAGCGAGAAAAGTCGTCCACGATCACAAGGACGTACCACTTCCCTCCAACAGACATCACCCTAGAAGGACCGAATGTGTCCATGTGTAGCAACTCTCCAGGGTGAGAGGTCATCACCTGATTAACAGGTGGATGAGAAGTAGCAATCATCTTCCCGTGGCGACACGGATGGCAAACAAAGTCCTTGTCAAACTTCCATTTGGGCAATCCTCGGATTAGGCCAAGTGAGCTAAGTCTCGACAACAAATCGAAGCTCAAATGTCCAAGTCTCCTATGCCACTTCCACAAATCAGAAGAAGGACCAGCCATCAAGCAACGAGAAGGGCCAAGAGGAGTTCCAGAGAAATCAACCAAGAAAACCCGATCGCGATGTGTAATCCGGCAAACCAAATCTCCTCTGGAATCAAGAACACGCGAACAGCCCTCCTTAAAGCGAACCTCAAACCCCTCATCGAAGTTGCGAAACAGACAGCAAATTGAATCCAAGGTTCGAAACCAAAGCAACTTCTCTCAGGGTAAAGTGATCAGAAACTCGAACAGCGCCAAGTCCACGTACCTTTCCTCTTCCATTATCCCCGAACACAATGTACTCCTTTGAGCGCAACGGGGTGAGGCTGGAGAACCATTTGTCATTCCCGGTCATGTGGCGCGAACAACCGGAGTCCATGATCCACCTGTTCTCCAAGCCTCCAACCTGCACATCAGTAGCGAGACAAAGGGTGAGCAAATGTCTCAACACTGGGGTTAGCAAAGTGAGAAGCAAACCAGTGTCGAGCCATTTGCTCTACAGAAGGGTTAGCAAAACAAGGAAAAATGTATCCCCTGTCCCATCTACCGCGAGGCTGACGAGCACCACCGCGAGAAAAACGTGGAGCCTCAAAACCTCCTCCAAAGCCTCGGTCTCGTGGTCCATAGTCGAACTGAAAATGACCAGGAGCACGGCCGGCAAAGCGACCACCCGCTGGAGCGCGGTAACCACCACCGTCTCCCTGACCTCCACCTACACGGCGCGCCCTCGCATCTTACCTACCACCACGCCGAGAAGGACCATGCACCCGAGCAGAGTACATGTCCGCGTTCCGTCTCTCCTGCTCTCGCCTCACTTCAAGCTTCCTCCTGAAGCAAAACTCCTCCAGGTGACCTTCCCTGTCACAGAACTCGTAGTGGTACCTCACCTCACGCTTGGGAGGTGGAGGCCTAGCCTGCGGACGGGGAGGAGAAGCCCCCTTCTTCTGGGCAACCTGGGCTGCGGCAGCAGGGAGCGTGTCGAGGGGATTCCTCAGCTCATTGGGTTTTGGAACCCAAACTTGCTTCTGCGGAGGTGTTTTCGGTGGTTCTTTAAGCACACCATCCGTGGGGTCAACAAGCGAAGGCTGCGTGCTCGTGCTAGCAGTGTTTCCAGCAGCCTTGCCAATCTTACCATACAACCTGTCAAAGTCTAACTTCGTGTATGTGTAACCGACCCCAAACCCATCACCACGCTTGAACTGCTTAATCATCATGCCCAACTGTGGCTCACTACTAGAAACCCAACTCAGAATCGCCCTAAGATAGGTATTCTCATTCTCTAAGTTGGCTTTCTCTACCGCAAGACTATCCAGATCAGCAATCAAACCAGGGCAAACAGAGCAGTCAATAGGTGGGCTAAACTCTATGACCTTAGTCTTCCCAAAAGACTTGATCAAAGCGTTCTTATCATCTAGCTCCGACCTAAGCGTGGGACAAAGTTTACAAGCACCAAGCAGAACTGGTCTAAACCTAAGCTCCTCTAGCTCGCACACAACAGTAGCAAATTTGGACTGCAACGAAGCTAGATCGGACTTAAAGATAGGACACTCATCACATTCAAGCACATCGCTAACAATAGGAGCGTCCTTAACCAGTTCTAGTTCATGCTTGGCCTTAGCGAGCTCATGAGACACGCCAGCAAGCGAAGTCTTAGCAACATCTAAGTTCGCGACGTTCTCACCATGCTTGGCACGGAGAGCAACAAGATCGTTCATGTGAGATATGCAGCCAGCGCACTCATCCTCACTAGATTTCTCCCTAGCACAAGCCAGCTCAGCCCTAAGCTTTCTACGCTCTCTAGCTGCTTCCTTAAGCAGCCTCTTCTGGTTGTCGAGAGCAGCGTACAACTCCCTAACCTCTATATCAAGCAGGTCGATTATGGAGTTTACCTCTGAATCGCTCTCGGATCCAGGAGAAGAGTCGGCATGCGTCGGTGTAGCATGTCCACCTGAAGATGCACTAGCACCATCGGCTTCCTTATCCCTCTTCTTCTTCTTCTTGTCGTCGTCGTCGGAGGTCGGTGAAGAAGAGCGGTCGGTGTCGGAGCTCTTGTCGAGGTCGCTAAGCTGCACCAGGAAAGCCTTCTCCCGCTTCTTGGCCTTGTACTGGAAGCGCTTCTTGAGCGACTCTTTGTTGAAGCATCCTCCCCGGTCTCTACTGCAGTTCTTGTGGCGCCGGTGCTCCTTGTTGGAGCCTCCCTCATCGCGGTCGCGGTGGCGGTAGTTGTCGAAGTGGTTATTCTGGCCACCGTCGGATTTCTTGGGGCAATCGGCGATGAAGTGGTTCAAATCGCCGGAGTTGTAGCACCCGGGGTTCTTCTTCCTCTACCTGTTGTGGTAGACGCGCTGAAACTTGCTGATGAGGAGGCACAAGTCGTCGTTGCCCAGCATCTCCAGCTGTTCATCTGAAACAGAAGGCAAAGAGGCAAGAGAAAAGCCAAGAGCAGAGTTAGCGTTAGAGCTCGATCCGCCTGGGCCAGTCACAAGAGCGATGCTCTTGGAAGGAGGGGCACCATTGAGCTTGGCTCGTGTCTGGTTATCCACCTCCATGGCCTTGAGCTTGCTAAAAATCTCGTTCACCGTCAGAGTCTCATAGCCAGCAGACTCAATGATGGTGTTCACCTTGAGATCCCACACAGAGCGGCCAAGTGCGTAGAGCAACTTGAGGGCCTTCTCGTGCTCTGTGTACTCAAGGGCATCAGCAGATCTATTCGCATTGACTTTGTTCAAAATCAACTGAAAACGACTGAACATCAAGTCAATGCTCTCACCCGGCTCCTGTGTGAAGTTCTCGTACTCACGCCAGTGAGTCTCGAACAGTCTGGCCTTGACCTGAGGTGTGCCCTCGTGGTAGTTCTTAAGGCACGTCCAAATCTTGTGGGCTTCCTGAAAACCCTGGACGCGTGAGAACTCCGCACGAGAAATGCTAGCGAACAAGTCATTGACAGCCTTGGCGTTAGCCTCGTGCTCGGTAACTTGAAGAGGAGTGACCCGAGCGGCAAGCACCACGTAAGCCTGGTTCTTGGTAATATCCCAGACCTCGGCTCCCATGCTCTGCAAGAAGGCTCTCATGCGAACTTTTCAGTAGGCATAGTCCTTGCCAGAAAACACCGGGATCTTCCCAAGACTCGCCATGGTCGCCAAGTGGTTTTCGAATCGGTTAAGGTACTGAAAACCTCAACAAAGCTCTGATACTAATTGAGGGACCGAAACTGGCAACCAGAGGGGGGGGGGGGTGAATGGGAGCCGATCAAAATTTCTTCGAAATTTGAAACGTCGGCCTATGTCCCAAAATCACCGCAAGCCCTCGAACCTAGGTCAGCGAGAATAGCTATGGACAAGCTATCTCGAAGCAGAAGACCCATGTCGCAGTGCGGAAGCAAAGGCGAGAGAAACTTCTCAAACCGCAGCGCAGCACACACAGACCGGTCTAACCGGTGCACTGGACTGGTTTGACCGGTCGGGCAGTTCAAACCCAGACAGACCGGTCTGACCGGTCTCGCCCACCGGTCTGACCGGTGTCATCTAGAAAACCCGCAAACAAACCTTCAAACCAAGAATCTCGAGCAAACGAAGTCCAAATCCAACCAAACTTGGAGGAAAGCTTCGTAACTACCCCGTGAACATATCCCCAAAAGATCTCACCCAAAAGATTCACGGATCGAGAGAAATCAAGGAAAGATCAAAGAGGATTGGGGTTTTCTCAAAAACACAAAATCGCCAATTCGTGAGAACCCATGATTCCAGGGGGTTTGGCACTAGGCTATATGCATAGGAATCGTTCCAAAGAGTTCATCAAACCACGAAATCAAAGGTTGTTCTCCTCCAAACAAGAAATACACCAAAAGAGGAGAATTGAACCCAAAACGCAAGAGAGAAGGGGAGGACGAGATGCTCAGCACATACAAATGAATCTCAAACAAATTTCATCCATCAATCTCAGAGGAATTCACCTATACAAAGGCTAGAGCCATCCGCCCATCATCCACCCTCTAGATTGGAGAGAAAAGCTATAATCTAAACTCTCTTTGCGTTGGAGACCTTGGCCCTAACCTGAGCAGGGGGAAGGGGGATGGAAAAACTGAAAAGGACTTAAGAGACTCGAAGCCCTCCACCTGGAGAAGGGGGGCTTTTATACCCGGCTGCTGCGGCCAGACCGGTCAGACCGGTCCAGGGGACCGGTCAGACCGGTCGGGTCTGCAGCAGCCCGCTATACAGACTCGATCGACGGCGGAGCTCCTTTCTTCGACTCGAAGTCTTTGATGCGATGCCGCCACATCGACGAAGTACCGGTCCGCGGTTTTGGAGGGTTCGCGAAACCCGGGTAGGTGGCCGGTTTTGAGAAAACCGCCAAAACTCCATGCGCGGGAAGATTCCCGCCTCCACGCCGTGGCCCTAGACGCCGTTCCTGCCTCGGCCTTCTGACGGCTCTAGACGCCGCCCGACGCCCATCACCTCCTCGCCCGCAGCGAGGCCCTAGACGCCGTCGACGCCCGTCGCCTCCGTCAGTCCCGAGACCGACGCCCGTGCCTCCACGACATGGCATCTTCAACCGCCGTCCGCCTCCTTGGTTTTGTGGCGCAAACCAAGAAACCCGACTTCCGTCGGCGCTTGCGCCCTCGATCCAGGAGTGAACGGCACAGCTGCCGCCCGGTCCGAGCTCCGGTCCCGGCTGCCCTTCACCGCCGTCCACCGCACGGTCCATCGGCCACAGCACCTCCACGGCAGCTCCCCGTCGACACTCGACGCCCGTGTACCTGCAATACAAAGACCAAGCGCACGATCACACCACACGGTTGACAATTCACTCATCACAGGCGGGATAGAGTACTCACATTCCTCACCCTGCTCGCCAGCTTCCGCAGAGCCTAGAAGTTAGACGTGGCTGAACCGTTTGTGGCAGAGCCTGGAAGTCGAAAAAGCAATCCGCATAACTACAATGCCTAGCGAGGAACTAATGCTTATTTGAGTTTAATTCTATGCTTCAAACTAGTGAAAACTGTACTATGTTGGTAATGGGGGAAGTAGATTTTGACTAGGAGCCATTTAATTTGCTCTATAGAAATATAGATTGACCACTTTTGTTTTTCGTTTTGCAAAAATTGCATATACATGTTCGGTAAAGCCTGAATTTTTTTTTGAGGGTCAACGGGAGGGGAGAGAATCCGCTACCTGAATATATTGATGGGGCTATGTTCAAGCCAAAAGCTTACAAGCATTGATGTTCAGCAATTTTGGAAAACAACCCAACAGAGCAAGATAAGCGTACTACATGGAAACAGGCGTTTGGCACCAGGACGCAGCGACTGTGCGGTCAGGGATCTTCAGGCGGTACCGCCACAGGCCCACGTCTTCTTTGCAAGCAGCGATCAGTCTTGATTGTGACAGAGGGAGTTGTCTAAACACCACATCATTTCTGTGCTTCCAGATATGCCAGCAGATGAGGAGGATGAAGCATTCATGGTGTTTCTCAGGTACATTGGTCGGCCGTTTGATCTCCCAAATTCGCCTGGTCGTGCATCCGGACGAGACAAAACCGATGAGTGACCAAATACTAGCAGCAAAAGGGCACTCCAGGAGCAGGTGATGACCAGTTTCGGTTGCGCCATGGCAGAGTTCACAGTTGGCTTCAGAGGTGTCAATTATACCTTTTTTCACCAGATTCGCCCGGCACTGCAGGCGTTCCTACACCATCAGCCAGCCAAAGAACTGAACTCTTGGAGGAGCACGGTTTTTCCAAATGAAGTTGTAGAAATCACAGTGCGGGGCACCAGTGACACTCATAATTGTGAGGTAGATCGGTGCAGAGCTGAGTGTCTGGGCGTTGGGAGAAAGCGGGGATGTGCGCTGGTCGCACTCATCAGACAACGAGATGGAGCTCATGATTTGTTGTACCTACATCAGTTCCTCCCGAGCAGCAGCAGTGAGGCGGGGCTTCAGGTACACGCCCAGCCCATCGATGACAATGTCAGGTACTGAAGGCTCCGTGCTCACAGCGTGGCTATAGAGGAGAGGGAAAAGATCCATCATCCTCCCCTGTGTGTGACATCGAGCGGTCCTGCCAGAAGTTTGTTGATTCCCCATTGTGCACCTTGCAAACTGTCACCGCACGGTATAGTGGAAGGAGTTCAACCAGGTCAGACCAGTGCGCTCCCTCGACATCACCATGCATGGTAACAATGTCAATTCGGTTCCTGATCCAGCCAGCCCAGGCCGACTCCCCCGGATTATGAAGTCGGTGAAGCATTTTCAGCAGCAGGCACTTGTTTTGGAGCGAAAGATCCCTGATCCCGAGGCCACCTTGCATCTTCGATTGGCATACATTCTCCCATGCGATGAGGCATTGCGCTCCATGTACTTTCACCTCCCCGGACCAGAGGAAAGCCTGGCGCCGTCGATCAAGCTCGTCGATGGTCCCCTGTGGTAACATGATTGAGGACATGGCATACCCCAGCTGGCTGTCCAAGACCGTGTTTACCAAGACGGCGCACCCCATTGGGTTCAGCAATGATGCCTGCCACCCACTGAGGTATCTGTCTGCTTTGCTGATAAGCGGAGCGAAAGCTGAAAGCCGCAACTTCTCATTGGATAGAGGGAGCCCCAGATATGTCTGCGGGAATTGCCCACGCTGGCAGCCTATGATAGCTGTGAGAAGCTCGGCATCCGCGGGGTTGACGTGCATAGGGACAGCAGTGCTCATATGATAATTGATCTTGAGGCCTGTAGCTGCGGAGAAGGCGTCCAATACTTCCTTGAGCTGCCGCACGTCTTGCTGGTCTGCTTTTAAGATGATGAGAGTATCGTTATCATCCGCGTACTGGTCTACTGGATGACGGGGCATGGCTACAGCGGCTCCACAGGGTGCCTGATGTCACCGGAGAATTGGACCAGCTTCTGTAGCACGTCGGCGAGGATGAGGAAGAGGTATGGGGAGAGCGGGTCACCCTGGCGCAAACCCCGTTTGCAACTGAACCACGGCCCCGGGCATCCGTTGACAATGACGGCTGACCTTGAGGACTGAAGGATGTCTGAGATCCGTAGGCACCACTGTGACGGGAAGCCTCTGGCTTTCATGATGGTGTCCAGGCTCGACCAATTGACCGAATCAAATGCCTTGGCAAAATCAAGCTTCCGCACCAGTGACGGGATCTTACGTTTGTTGCAGCACTGCACAAGCTCCATCGCATAGATAAAATTCTCCGAGATTGATCGGCCCCGAATGAACCCTGTCTGATCTACATCGATAAGCTTGGGGATCTCTTGCTGCAGCCGAGTGGTGAGTATTTTAGTCGTCACAATCTTCAGAGGGCAATTTTGTAGGCAGATAGGACGGAAGTCGCCGGGTGTGACAGCAGCACGTACTGTGTTTCGGAAGCATTACAATGAACGATCTGTTCAGGCTGCCCAGCATGGCCCTCCTTTCGTGGAACGCAGCGGCAAATTCTTCCACCCGCGCTGCGACTATGTCCCAGGCTGCTGCATAAAACCCCGGGCCAAAACCATCCGGACCTGGACTGCTGTTCTTGTTCATAGCGTTGATCGCAACATGTATTTCCTGTAGTGTGAAAGGTGCCACGATTGTTTACCTTGGCAGAATCCTGGAGTAGGCTGTGGCGCTGTGCACATCGAAGCTCCATTGAGAGGGAACTTCCACGGATTGCAGGTTCTTCAGGCTATCAACGCCCGGATTTTTGCATCATGTGCAGACACACTCACCCCGTTAATTTCCAAGGCTCGGATTTGATTTTGTCGCAGCCGCTGACTTGCATGTGCGTGGAAAAACTTTGTATTTGGGTCCCCTTTGCAGACTGCACGTTTGAAGGACCGAAGCCGGCGACCAGAGGTGGGTGAATGGAAGCCGATCAAAATTTCTTCGAAATTCGAATCGTCGGCCTATGTCCCAAAATCGCCCAAACCCTCAAGCGTTCTGACCAAAGTTTGGAGTAGCTATTGAAAAGCTAAACCAACACAAAAGGCCTCGAATGAGCGAGCGAAACCACGAAGCAAATCGGAAGCAAAACGAAAAAACTGCAGAACTAATCTGTCTGGACCGGTCTGACCGGTGCGCTGGACCGGTCTGACCGGTCGTGTCTGTTCAAAATCAAGCAGACCGGTCTGACCGGTCTTGCCTACCGGTCTGACCGGTGGCACCCAGAAAACACCGAAAAACTTTGATTCAAACGGTGAATCTCGACCAAACGACCATGAAAATCGATGAACCTTGGGGGATTTCTTCGCCCCTACCCCGTGAACATATCCCCAAAAGATCTCGGCCTAAAGATCAACGAATCTTGAGAATTGTGGGGGAGATCAAAAGGGATTGGGGTTTTCTCAAATACTCAAAAACTTCAATTCTGATGAGCTCGTGATTCCAGAAGATTTGGCACGCAGCTAGAAGCACGGGAATCACTCCAAAGAGCTCTACGAAACGTCACAATCAAGTGCATTAAAATCGAAACAAAAATCCATCACAAAAAGCACAAGAGAGACAAAATTGGATTGATTCAAAAGCCCAGATGGCACAAGGAGGATGTGGCCTCCTTTCCCAATCACATCCAATACAAAGTCTCACAAATCCATGGACAAATCTACTCTAAAGAGAGGAACAGGGAGAGGAAGACACAGGGCCGGCGGCCTGGAGAACAGAGATGTCCACGAGTAGATTACAAAAACCGCAATTAACCTAACACAAGTAAAGGGGTATTTATACCCGCGGGACTGGTCAGACCGGTATGCTGGACCGGTCAGACCGGTTTGTTAGACCAGTCAGACCGGTGCTAGGGATCGGTCAGACCGGTTGGCCTGCAGCACCCCCTGTACACGATCTCATCCGACGGCCGAGGTTCTTTCTTCGAAACGAAGTCTTCTCCGCGATCCCGCCGTCTTGATGAAGATCCAGTCCGCGGTTTTGGAGGGTCCGCGAAACCCGGGTAGGTGGCCGGTTTTGAGAAAACCACCAAAACCTCACGCGCGGGAAGATTCCCGCCTCCACGCCGTGGCCCTAGACGCCGTTCCCGCCTCGGCCTTTTGACGGCCCTAGACGCTGCCCGACGCCCGTCATCTCCTCGCCCGCAGCGAGGCCCTAGACGCCGTCGACGCCCGTCGCCTCCGTCAGTTCCGAGACCGACGCCCGTGCCTCCATGACTTGGTGTCTTCAACCGCCGTCCGCCTCCTTGGTTTTGTGGCGCAAACCAAGAAACCCGCCTTCCGTCGCCGCTTGCGCCCTCAATCCAGGAGTGGAGGCCACAGCTGCCGCCCAGTCCGAGCTCCGGTCCCGGCTGCCCTTCACCGCCGTCCACCGTACGGTCCATCGGCCACAGCACCTCCACGACAGCTCCCCGTCGACACATGACGCCCGTGTACCTGCAATCCAAAGACCAAGTGCACGATCACACCGCACGGTTGACAATTCACTCATCACAAGCAGGATAGAGTACTCAACATTACTCAATCTCCCACTTGATGAGTGCATTGTCAACACACCACCTGAAACCAGAGAAGTGATGAAAAGAGAAGCAAAAAAGCGAAGAACTCAAGCAAGTGACAAAAAGCTCAGAAAGGCAAGAACAGTCACTTACTCAAGCACAGATCGATCCCCTAAGACAAGGGCAACGACTCGACGCAATCGATCAAAAGCCAAAACATGACTCCTCAAAGACAGAGGTAACGCTCGACGCAGTCATGCAAGAGGCAGAGGGAAAACGAGGAAACCAGGAGCCAAGAACAAAGCAGAAACTCCACATGCAAAGCTTTTCCCTCTCACAAATGCAACTCTCCCAAAATGATGCACTCTCAAAGCCCTGTGCACAACAAGTTTTTCAAAAATTAAACAAGTCTCCCCCTTGTTGGATCACTTCTCTCAAAATTCTCCCCCTTGTTGGCACATGCACACATCAAGGCTACAAAGACCTAAAGCTCCCCCTGAAGCTAAAACTCCCCCTAAACGGATGCTATGTAATGAATGCAATGCAGGAGGTGGAAGTGAAAGCATTCAGGGATACAATGATATGAGCAACATCTAGTCACAAGCACATGTGCTTCCATAAACAAAACCTGCATCTAGCTCAACAAGGTATATCAAATCAGTCTAGAGCTAGGCAAGTTCAGTTTAGGAGCAATAAAAGCATCACCCATGATCTAGTACCAACAAGTAGGAAATGGAAAGCAGTGCTACTCAAACTCATACAGGTGAGCCAAACCAGCCAAAAGCATATTCCACACATTCATTTTTCAACCAAATTTATATGAAGCAATTCTTAATGCCAGGGGTTGAAAGCTTGTAATGCTTTACTTAGCAACGAGGCCAAGCCTATGTCAAAGACAATCAGAAGCTTAAAGCACTCATTTCAGTCATGCACAGCCTTGCCCGGGTTCTCACAAGTGCAAAGTGAGCCGTCCCGAAACCTCGATCAGTGAGACAAGCAATCCCACCTGGATCTTTTCAATCCATTTCAAGAACAGTTCAAGCAACTTTATCAGATTTAGATCATTTCAAGAATGAATTGCTGAACGAAATGCTATACTAGCATGAATAAGATAGCAAAGCATATCAACACGCCCTAACATGCTATTAGCCAAGACAGGGTGATCATGTTTTCAGATTTTCAAATCAAAATAGCTTAACTCAGATGAAGTCATATACACAATGGAGCAAGCTATACATGATCAAGTTTATCAACTCACACTAGCAGGCACTAGAAGATCATAGCAATGTATACAAGAATGCTAGTGCAAGTGAGACAATGCAAAATGCAAACATGTACAATGCATATGCACAATACAACTACCAAACCTAGAAATCAAAGAGAAGTAAAACAAAGACCTACCAAGCTAACCAAAACAAAAGTCAGCGATCAAAAGGGGTAACAAACCCCAAGCTCCCCTCGCAAGCGAGCAAAGGTGTCCTGCTCTAGAGGTTTGGTGAGGATATCTGCGGTTTGCCTCTCTGAAGGGACATGGATCAAGTCTATGTGTCCTCTCTCATGATTATCTCGCAGGAAATGGAATCTGATATCTATGTGTTTGGTTCTGGAGTGTAGGACAGGGTTCTTTGCAATGCTAATGGCTGACATGTTGTCTACAAAGATGGGAACCCTACCAAAACTCAATCCATAATCCTGCAAGGTATGTTTCATCCAAAGTATCTGGGAGCAGCAGCTAGCAGCGGCAACATACTCAGCTTCTGTGGAAGAAAGCGCTACGCTAGCCTGCTTGCGAGAGGACCAAGACACCAATGATGTACCGAGAAATTGACAAGTGCCGGATGTCGACTTGCGATCCAACCGACACCCACCGAAATCGGCATCAGAAAAGCCCACCAAAACCAGAGAAGAATTCGCAGAATACCAAAGACCAAATTCAGGGGTGAATTTCAGATACCTGAAGATGCGTTTCACCACCTGCCTGTGAGAGGTGCGCGGAGAAGCCTGGTAGCACGCACAAAAGCAGACGCCGAACTAGATGTCCAGTCGCGTCGCCGTCAGGTACAAGAGCGAGCCGATTATGCTCCTGTACTCCTTCTGGTCCACCGCCTCACCATCCAAGTCCTCATCAAGCGCCGTAGATGTACTGATCGGCTGAGGAGACAAGTCACTCATGTCGAACTTCCGCAGCAAGTCTCTAGTGTACTTGGCTTGATGGACAAAAGTGCCCTGAGGAGTTTGCTTGATCTGCAGCCCGAGGAAGAACTGCAGCTCGCCCATCATGCTCATCTCGAACTCCCTGGACATCTGCTCAGAAAACTTGGAGACAAGAGCGTGAGAAGAGCCACCAAAGATAATATCATCCACGTATATCTGAACTAATAGAAAGTCATTGCCAGACCGCATGAGGAACAAAGTTTTATCCACACATCCCATTTTAAAGCCCTGAGCCAATAAAAATATTTTCAATCTATCATACCATGCTCTAGGTGCCTGTTTCAAACCGTAAAGAGCTTTCTGAAGTTTATAAACACGGTTTGGAAACTTGGGATTTTCGAAACCAGGGGGTTGCTTCACATAAACCTCTTCTTCGATAAAACCATTCAAGAAGGCAGATTTAGCATCCATTTGGAAAACTTTAAAACCCTTGGAAGCAGCAAATGCAAGAAAGATTCGAATAGCTTCCAACTAGCAACAGGGGCAAAAGTTTCCTCAAAATCAATACCCTCTTTTTGGCAAAACGCCTGGGCAACAAGACGAGACTAGTTTCGAACAACCAACCCATCCTCACCCTGCTTGATTTTAAAAACCCACTTCGTTCCGATGGGATTACAAGCAGGTGGAGGCTTGACCAAAACCCAAACTTGGTTTCTTTCAAAATTTTCAAGTACCTCATGCATGGCATTGACCCAATTAGGATCAGAAAGAGCGTGTCCAATATCTTTGGGCTCAAAAGAGGCAACAAACGCTAAATGAGCAAAGCCAGCGATACTTGTTACCTTGGACCTGGTGACTCGCTCGTTGAGATCACCTAGCATCTGTTGAGGTGGATGGCGACGCTGAATGTGTCGCGGTGCTTCCCGTGTTGAAGTCGCCTCCTCCTCAACCAAAGCTGGTGTCTCCTCAGGTGCAGCTGGTGAAGCCCGAGTCACCTCCTCGAACAGCCCCCGGGAAGTAGACGTAGTCGGGTTGGAGCCGTCGTCATCATCCGAGCTCGTAGCAGAGATAGCTGGGTCCACAGCACGCGTGGTAGCTTCAGCCTCGCCATCTGCAGCTTCTTCCTCCTCATCTTCAAAGATGGAGGTGCCGAGCTCATCATCTCCTGCAACTTCAAAGACAGAAGAATTGCACGGTGCAGTCTCGTCGAAAGTGACTTCACAAGTCTCTCTGACGATGTTAGTATCAATAATCAGCACACGGTACGCTCTAGAGTGAGAAGCATAACTGAGAAAGACACCGTCAGACGAGTAAGACTCAAACTTATCAAGATTTCCATCTTTCAGCACAAAGCACCGGCAACCGAAAACTCTGAGATGGTCAACACGGGGCTGGCGTCCAAACCGCAACTCATAAGAGGTCATGTGCATGAAAGCACGCAAGAAAATGCGGTTAGACACGTAACAAGCGGTGTTAACCGCCTCAGCCCAGTATTTGCGAGGAGTCCTATGCTCATCGAGCATCGTCCTCGCCATCTCAACCAGTGTCCGATTCTTCCGCTCTACAACTCCATTCTGCTGTGGAGTGTAGGGAGAAGAATACTGATGTTCAAGCCCTTGATCACTGCAAAAGGCGTCAAAACGAGCGTTTTTGAATTCTGTGCCATTATCACTGCGAATCGCTCGCATGGCCTGGGGTAGCTCGTTTTTCAACCTCAAGATCAAGTCTTGAACAAACTCGAAAGCCTCATCCTTGGTTCTCATGAAAAAGACCCAAGAATAGCGAGAAAAGTCGTCCACAATCATAAGCACGTACCACTTCCCACCAACAGACATCACCCTAGAAGGACCAACTGTGTCCATATGTAGCAATTCTCTAGGGTGAGTGGTCATCACCTGATTAACAGGCGGATGAGAAGCGGCAATCATCTTCCCGTGGCGACACGGATGGCAAACAAGGTCCTTTTCAAACTTCAATTTGGGCAATCCTCGGATCAGGCCAAGTGAGCTCAGTCTCGACAGCAAGTCAAAGCTCAAATGCCCAAGTCTCCTATGCCACTTCCATAAATCAGAAGAAGGACCAGCCATCAAGCAATGAGAAGGGCCAAAAGGAGTTCCAGAGAAGTCAACCAAGAAAACCCGATCGCGAGGTGTAAGCCGGCAAACCAAATCTCCCCTGGAATCCAAAACACGCGAACAGCCCTCCTTGAAGCGAACCTCAAACCCCTCATCAAGAAGTTGCGAGACAGAGAGCAAATTAAAACCAAGACTCGAAACCAAAGCAACTTCTCTCAGGGTAAAGCGATCAGAAACCCGAACAGCGCCAAGTCCACGTACCTTTCCTCTTCCATTATCCCCGAACACAATGTACTCCTTTGAGCGCATCGGGGTGAGGCTGGAGAACCATTTGTCATTCCCGATCATGTGGCGCGAACAACCGGAGTCCATGATCCACCTGTTCTCCAAGCCTCCGACCTGCACATCAGTAGTGAGACAAAGGGTGAGCAAATGTCTCAACACTGGGGTTAGCAAAGTGAGAAGCAAACCAGTGTCGAGCCATTTGCTCTACAGAAGGGTTAGCAAAACCAGACAAAGCGTGTCCCCCGTCCCCCACCGCGAGGAAAGCGTGGAGTCTCAAAACCTCCTCCAAAGCCTCGGTCCCGTGGTCCATAGCCGTACTAAAAACGACCAGGAGCACGACCAGCAAAGCGACCACCCGCTGGAGCACGGTAATCACCACCGTCTCCCTGACCTCCACCTACACGGCGCGCCCTAGCATCTCGCCTATCACCACACCGAGAAGGACCATGCACCCGAGCAGAGTACATGTCCGCGTTCCATCTCTCCTGCTCTCTCCTCACAGCCCGCTTCCTCCTGAAGCAAAACTCCTCCAGGTGACCTTCCCTGTCACAGAACTCGTAGTGGTACCTCACCTCACGCTTGGGAGGTGGAGGCTTGGCCTGCGGACGGGGAGGAGCAGCCCTCTTCTTCTGGGCAACCTGGGTTGTGGTAGCAGGGAGCGTGTCGAGGGAGTTCCTCAGCTCATTGGGCTTTGGAACCCAAACCTGCTTCTGCGGAGGTGCTTTCGGTGGTTCTTTAAGCACACCATCCGCGGGGTCAACAAGCGAAGACTGTGTGCTCGTGCTAACAGTGTTTCCAGCAGCCTTGCCAATCTTACCATACAACTTGTCAAAGTCTGACTTCGTGTATGTGTAACCGACCCCAAACCCATCACCACGCTTGAACTGCTTGATCATCATGCCCAACTGCGGCTCACTAGCAGAAACCCAACTAGCGTTCTTCTCCTCTAGCTCCGACCTAAGCGTGGGACAAAGCTTACAAGCACCAAACAAAACTGGCCTAGACTTTATCTCCTCTAGCTCGCACACAACAGTAGCAAACTTGGACTGCAACGAAGCTAGATCGGACTTAAAGATAGGACACTCATCACATTCAAGCACATCGCTAACAATAGGAGCATCCTTAACCAGTTCTAGTTCATGCTTGGCCTTAGCGAGCTCATGAGACACGTCAGCAAGCGAAATCTTAGCAACATCTAAGTTCGCGACGTTCTCATCATGCTTGGCACGGAGAGCAACAAGATCATTCATGTGAGATATGCAGCCAGCGCACTCATCCTTACTTGATTTCTCCCTAGCACAAGCCAGCTCAGCCCTAAGCTTTCTATGCTCTCTAGCTACTTCCTTAAGCAGCCTCTTCTGGTTGTCAAGAGCGGCGTACAACTCCCTAACCTCTGTATCAAGAAGGTCGATTGTGGAGTTTACCTCTGAATCGCTCTTGGATCCAGGAGAAGAGCCGGAGTGCGTCGGTGTAGCGTGTCCACCTGAAGACGCACGAGCACCATCAGCTTTGCCCGCCATGGTGCAGAAGCTCTTGCGCCGACCGCTTCCTTGTCCCGCTTCTTCTTCTTGTCGTCGTCGTCGGAGGTCGGTGAAGAAGAGCGGTCGGTGTCGGAGCTCTTGTCGAGGTCGCTGAGCTGCGCCAGGAAGGCCTTCTCCTACTTCTTGGCCTTGTATTTGAAGCGCTTCTTGAGCGACTCCTTGTCGAAGCGTCCTCCCCGGTCACGACTGCGGTGCTTGTGGTGCCGACGCTCCTTGTTGGAGCCTCCCTCGTCGCTGTCGCGGTGGCGGTAGTAGTCGAAGGAGTTGTTCTAGCCACCGCCGGACTTCCTGGGGCAATCAGCGATGAAGTGGTTCAGATCGCCGCAGTTGTAGCACCCGGGGTTCTTCTTCCTCTGCCTGTTGTGGTAGACGCGCTGGAACTTGCTGATGAGGAGGCACAAGTCGTCGTTGCCCAGCGTCTCCAGCTGCTCGTCTGAAACAGAAGGCAAAGAGGCAAGAGAAAAGCCAAGAGCAGGGTTAGCATTAGAGCACGATCCACCTGGGCCAGTCACAAGAGCGACGCTCTTGGAAGGAGGGGCGCCATTGAGCTTGGCTAGTGTCTGGTTATCCACCTCCGTGGCCTTGAGCTTGCTGAAAAGCTCGTTCACGGTCAGAGTCTCATAGCCTGTAGACTCAATGATCGTGTTCACCTTGAGATCCCACACAGAGCGGTCAAGTGCATAGAGCAACTTGAGAGCCTTCTCGTGCTCTGTGTACTCAAGGGCACCAACAGATCTGTTCGCATTGACCTTGTTCACAATCGACTGAAAATGACTGAACATCAGGTCAATGCTCTCACCTGGCTCCTGTGTGAAGTTCTCGTACTCACGCCGGAGAGTCTCGAACAATCTGGCCTTCACCTGAGGTGTACCCTCATGGTAGTTCTCAAGGCACGTCCAAATTTTGTGGGCTTCCTGAAAACCCTAGATGCGTGAGAACTCCGCACGAGAAACACCAGCGAACAAGGCATTGACGGCCTTGGCGTTAGCCTCGTGCTGGGTCACCTGAAGAGGCGTGGTCCGAACAGCCAGCACCTCGTAAAGCTGGTTCTTGGTAATCTCCCAGACCTCGGTTCCCATGCTCTGCAAGGAGGCTCTCATGCGAACCTTCCAGTAGGCATAGTCCTTGCCGGAAAACACCGGGATCTTACCAAGACTCGCCATGGTCGCCAAGTGATTTTCGAACCGGTTAAGGTATTGAAAACCTCAACCAAGCTCTGATACCAATTGAAGGACCGAAGCCGGCGACCAGAGGGGGGGGGGGGTGAATGGGAGCCGATCAAAATTTCTTTGAAATTCGAATCGTCGGCCTATGTCCCAAAATCGCCCAAACCCTCAAGCGTTCTGACCAAAGTTTGGAGTAGCTATTGAAAAGCTAAACCAACACAAAAGGCCTCGAACGAGCGGGCGAAACCACGAAGCAAATCGGAAGCAAAACGGAAAAACTGAAGAACTGATCTGCCTGGATCGGTCTGACCGGTGTGCTAGGTCTGACCGGTCGTGTGTTGACGCTTTCAAAGCGCCAATTTACGTACCGCAAGCGCACGGATCGTGTATAGCTTTTCCCTTAGAGTATTCCCCCAAGGTTTATCAATCCACGGAACAAGTGTATTACTATGCTTAACTAAGCACTAATGATGTT
Organism: Panicum virgatum; assembly: GCF_016808335.1. Taxonomy (NCBI): domain Eukaryota; kingdom Viridiplantae; phylum Streptophyta; class Magnoliopsida; order Poales; family Poaceae; genus Panicum; species Panicum virgatum. The sequence continues at coordinate 54,595,661 of NC_053138.1, forward strand.
GGTAAAAGATCTATATTGAGTGATTGAGTGTGAAATAGATCTAATCTAACCAATCTAATCTAATCTAGACTAGTGAGCAATGATAGATGTGTGCACAAGATATGAAGAGCATTTGTCTATAGGGTCTAGGATCACTAGAGATGTAATCGCCGAGCAATGAAGAACGGATCTAATCTACCAAAGGTGTGTTCAAAGATCGAAACCTTTCCCTCCCGCATACTGTCACTACACGAGGATAATCGGTAACGAATCAGCAAGAACACGATAGTTGATGTAATCTAAGTAAACCATGCAAGAGCAAAGCAAACCCAAAGCCAAGTCGCGAACTATTAGGCATTAAAGCATCATCAACAAGAATTGTGATAGATCAATCTCATAAAGGATTCGGCAATTACAACTCAAGATCTCCTTACAACCTCATGAACAAATGAGGACTTTACCCCATGAAGCTAAGCGAAGCGTAGTCGATCATGGTGACGAAATCTCCAGCAAGGGATGGATCCCTTGCTGTCCTCCAACTTGCAGTGGCACCGAGGGACGATGAGGCCTCTGGTGTCGCCTTTCTCTTGTGTCTAACTCGAATGTATCTCTGGATGCTCTTCTCTGCGATCTCCTCTGCCGTCCCCCCACGATGATCTCCCTTTGACGGCGGCTTCGGGGTATTTATAGGCAGATATGGTCGGTGGTTTTGGTAAAACATAGATTAGGGTTGACGCATACTTCGTGATGAAGAAAACCGAGATTGATTGGACTCCGAAAAGGGCTAGGCCGGCCGGCCCAAGGACTCCAGGCCGGCCGGCCTGGACCTTTTCTGGCTCCTTTCGGTCCCATCTTTTGCGTGTTGAATCTCCCTTTTATTCCTCATCTTAGCCCAGTTGTAACCATGCATCAAAACATCTCTGAAAATGTCCAAATTCCTGTCAAAATGCAACATGCTCCAAAATCCAGGACAAAATCGAAAACGGTCAAGTTCGGGTGCCAAGTGGCGGGCTAGTACATAAATCATCCCGAAGAATTTACCAAAACAACTCCTAATTGTATAATAAAATGGGTACTTAAGGAGCGCCAACATTCCCCCCATGCTTAGCTTTTGCTCGTCCTCGAGCAAATCAAATCATCAAATCCTTCCATGGGTTGCTCAAGAGTTCTCGAACTGCAAAATTTACTTATGCAAACAAGTCTAACAATATTTCTTCAAACAAAGGTCAGAGGAGCAGCGAGGATAATCATATCATGGGCGTTTAGAAACTCATCCAATATTACTCCACAACTCTTACCTTTAGCCGGCAACTCGAATATCGACAACACTTGCTTTTCTTGCCATCCTTGGAGGTTTTTCTCTTTTTTTATAAGCAAAATACCCTGCAACAAAGGTTAGACAAAAAATTCTTGCACAAGTCCTTTCATGTCTCTCAATATAAGTGGCTATCCTATTTTTATTTTGCAAGCTCTCATCTCCCAAAAGTCTCTCAAGTATAAAGTGGGGCTATAGGTGAGGCTTAGCAAAGTATATACATATATTGTCAAATTAAGAAAACCTTCTAATGATTGCTTACCTTCCGAGCCAATGATCATGAGAGTTTCTCCATAGTGTAAAGGGTTCAAGGGTAAGAAGATTTAGAATGGTGGACATGTGCAAAGGCATACCAAAAGATTGACTTCAAGGCACAAGCATCGTCCTCATTGTCGGATTGCACATGGTTGGAATTGAGGATATTGTTCTCAAACAACAAGGTAATATCTCTTTGCACTTCTCTAACCATAGAATCCCTTCATTTATTTTTTCTTCTCATACATTTTTTCCTTTCTTTCTTTCTCTCGAATTTTCTTTCTCTTCTCCGAACCTTTTCATAGGACACTTTCTATAAAACATAGATATGCAAATCTCCAAAGTGACTCCCTAAATTTTTAGAGCCCGAAACGAGACCAGAGAGGCCTAGGCCGGCCGGCTCAAGGGGTGTAGGCCGGCCGGCCTGGGGCTTTCCCAGGTCAGATTCGGTCCATATTTTGAATACTCCTTCCTTTCTTCATCCCAAAATTATGTTTTATACAAATCATGCGCAGAAACAGAACGTATCCTCATAATTGGGTTGTGGTCAAGGAAGACGATAATAAACAAGATAATCTCGGGTTCGGGTTTTGGAATCCGGTAGATCTCATGAGTTGTTCCAATGAGGAATTCTCATTACCGAATATTGACGTGGCTAGCAATTCAGAGATGAAAAATATGGACATGATCATTGCTCGAAATTAAAACTCCCAAGAGAAAGAAATCCTAACTCAACTCAATATACATCCAATACTTATGGTGGAACGAATAAAGCTTTTGGATGATAGGATTTTTACTCTCGACTTGTCAAGGACTTGATCAACCTTATGTTTGTAGGAGTTTTATTATTTTTATGAAATTAAAGTCCTCCAAATCATGCCTTACTCGCAAGCGTAATCAAAACCAAGTGCTAGATCAAAGCTCAAGTGTGGGTATTAACATGGACGAATAATCTACTAAGCTCCACAAATACGAAATAAATTTCATGACAACGCTCGTGAACAATTTCTTTAAAGAAAATAAAGTAAAACTGAATGCATAAATAAAATTGCACGATCCAACAAAAACAAAGACTCTTTTTATTTTGTTTTCATGACTCAACACTAATTTAAGACTCATTCTCACACATGCGAAAAATAAAGCACACAACGCTAAACTATGACTCTCACACATGCGGAATTAAAGCACACTCACACGACGAAGTTTCAAGTAAACAAAGACCAAAATTCAATCTAGGAGTCGTCACACCTCCCCCCATGCTTAGATTATGCGGTGTCCTCGTCGCAATGATATAAAAGACGGGTGTGACGCTCGTTGGTGGTCTCAACAGCACCTCGGGCAATTGCATCTTGGGCGCCCTCCTCCTTGCTTTTGTAGATCTCCGACCATCCCGAATAACTTCCTTATGTTGCGGACAAGGAAGTTGTAGTCTTTTTCGGCCAAGCTCTCGATGTCGTTCATCCTTCGATCCATTGCCACGATTCGATCATGGCACCTATCAATGGTGGCGCGGAGATCCGCGATTTCATTGCGGCACTTGAAACAGCACCCGGAGTAATGCCCGCTGCGGTTGGGGCTGTCGTCCTCGGGCTCGTCGTCATCCTTCTTCTTCTTGCTGCTATCACCTCCAGAGGGGTCGTCTTCCTCTTTTCTCTCCTCTTCGGCCCACCCCGGCCAATCATCATCGTAGTCACGACCGGTGGTGCCCCATGAACCAGGGCTCATGATGCTCTCCCAATCGCTGTCCCCCGCATAATCCTTCAGCTCCGGGGTGTGCTCGATGTAGTTCTTTCTTTTGACTCCGAGGAGGTGCAAGGAATGCCTAGGTGCGGGTGGCTTTTTGTCTTGTCGCTTCTCGCCTTCGTCTTCATCGCTGCTGATGACAACGACCACCCTTTGGGCTTGAGCTAGCCTCTCGTTGTACCATTGACGGCCCTTCCCTCCGACGTTCATCCGTGCTTGGGTATTGAATTTCTTCGGAGGGGCCTTTGCTTCACATTGCTTTGCTTCAACAAGGAGGGGCTGCACACCGGTTGCTGAGATGGGGCTAGGCGTCTTTGGCGTGGGGGTGTCAGGCGTCCAACCCCTCTCCTCGATCTCCATTGCTGCAATCATGGCTCTTGCGCTCTCTGGACCGGCCATTGTCGACGTCTCTCTCGAGGTGGTGGTGTAGATTGAAAAGTATGAGAGAATAGATCTACCCTGCCCCTCTATTTATGTCCCGAAAAGACTTGGACGAGAAGTCCAAAATCTCTTCGGTTTTGGCATGCGAAATCTATAAGGCACAGGTTTGAAATTTCCTTATCTCGCACCTACCAAAAATTGAGACCGATTCGCACACGAGGAGGCTTAGGCCGGCCGGCCTAGGGGTGTTGGGCCGGCCGGCCCAGGGGGTTTTTCAGCCCCCTGGACTCCAACTTTTTCCGAGGTGCACACCAATAAATTAGAAGCCTATGTTTTACTCAAAGTTCGTCCAGAATAGAAATAAAACTATGAAAATAAAATCTAAAAGAGAATATTTACAAACTTACCTTGCTTAACGTCGTTAGGCTTGACGTTCCGGTTCCTCCTCCATGGTGTATATGTCGATGTAATGAAGGGGCACGACGTCGGGCTCCAAGAATACCTTTAGTCGCTGTCCATTCACCATATATTGGTCGCCTTTCACACCCATGATTGTCACCGCTCCCGTGGGTGAAACCGAGTGTACGACGTATGGTCCATCCCATTTGCTTTGTAATTTTCCTTTGCCAAAAAGTTTGAATCTTGAATTGTAGAGTAGGACCTTGTCTCCTTCTTTGAATTCCTTGTTTTGTAATCGTTTGTCGTACCATCTCTTCATCCTTTCTTTGTAAATTGATGCACTATTGTACGCTTTCAATCTTAACTCCTCCAATTCGCTTATTTGGATTCTCCTTTTAATTCCAGCGGCTTTCGCATCAAAGTTCATTTCCTTCATTGCCCAATACGCCTTATGTTCTAGCTCAACCGGCAAGTGGCATGTTTTTCCATAAACAAATTGATAAGGAGTCATACCAATCGGGGTTTTATGCGCCGTACGATATGTCCATAGTGCATCATCTAGTCTCTTCGACCAATCTTTTCCCCCTTTTACCACGGTCTTCTTTAAAATATCCTTCAATTGCTTGTTCGAAGTTTCCGCTTGTCCGTTTGTTTGGGGGTGATAAGCCGTGGACACTCTATGTTCAATTCCCAATTTCTTCAAGCATTTACCAAAGTCTTTGCCCGTGAAGTGTGTTCCTCCATCGCTTATCAAGATTCTCGGTACGCCATATCGAGGGAAGATTACCGATTTAATCATGTGTATGGACTCCTCCGTTGATGCCTTCCGACATGGCATAGCTTCAACCCATTTCGAAACATAGTCCACCATCACCAATATATGCTCAAATCCATGTGAGTTCACAAATGGTCCCATGAAATCGATTCCCCAGACATCAAATAGATCTATTTGCAAATTGTAGTTCAATGGCATGGCATTCCTTTGCGAGATATTCCCCGTCCTTTGGCATTCCGGACAAGTCGAAACGAATCTTTTCGCGTCTTCATGCATCTCGGGCCAATAGAATCCACTAGCCCATACCTTAGCTTGAGTTCTAAAGTGCCCATAATGTCCTCCATATCCCGATGAGTGACACTTTCTTAGAACTTCTTCACGTTCCTCTCTCGGTATGCATCTTCTTAGGACTCCATCTTCTCCATATCTACATAAGTATGGTGGATCCCAATAGTATTTTCTTCTTTCCATGATCACTCTTCTCTTTGCATTCTTGTCCAAGTGATCCAAGGGCATCCCTTTTATTGCCCTTATTATTTCATTCATCCAACTATCTTTGTTGAGAATTCTATATAGGTGATCATCTCTCATTTGATCCTCGATAGGTTCTTTTCCATCATCACCATGGTTCATCCTTGATAGGTGGTCGGTCACAACATTTTCTGCCCCTTTCTTGTCCCTTATCTCCACATCGAATTCTTGTAGCAATAGGATCCATCGAATCAAGCGTGGCTTAGCATCTTTCTTGGACAAGAGATACCTGATTGCCACATGGTCGGTATAAACTATCCCCTTAGAGTTTACTATGTATGATCTGAATTTTTCGAAGGCGAATACCATGACAAGCAATTCTTTCTCCGTTGTTGCATAATTAACTTGGGCTTCATTGAGAGTCTTGCTTGCGTAGTAGATAGCATTTAACTTCCCCTCTTTCCTTTGTCCAAGAACGGCTCCTACGGCGTAGTCGCTTGCATCACACATGATTTCAAAAGGTAGATTCCAATCTGGAGGTTGCATGATAGGAGCACTTATGAGGGATTACTTGAGTGTTCGAAATGCGTGAAGACAATCACTATCGAAGATGTATTCCACATCTTTTTGGAGAAGTTGTGTCAATGGCTTGGTGATTTTTGAAAAATCCTTTATGAACCTCCTATAGAATCCGGCATGACCGAGGAAGCTCCTCAAAGACTTGATGTCCGTAGGTGGTGGCAACTTCTCAATGGTTTCTATCTTTGCTCTGTCCACTTCTATCCCTCTCTCAGAGATAACATGACTGAGAACAATTCCTTCTTTCACCATGAAATGACACTTCTCCCAATTAAGCACAAGATCAACCTCTCCACACCTTTTAAGAACTTTCTCCAAATTTGCCAAGCAATTATCAAAGCTAGTACCATGCACCGAGAAATCATCCATGAATACCTCCATAATCTCTTCTATGAAATCTGAAAATATAGCCATCATGCACCTTTGAAAAGAAGCTGGCGCATTTCACAATCCAAAAGGCATCCTCCGATATGCAAAAGTTCCATACGGGCAAGTAAACGTGGTCTTATGTTGATCATCCGGATGAATAGGTATTTGGAAGAATCCCGAGTATCCATCAAGGTAACAAAAGTGTGAATGCTTTGCCAACCTTTCTAGCATCTCGTCAATGAATGGTAGTGGAAAATGATCCTTCCTTGTTGCCTTATTCAATTTTCTATAATCGATGCACATCCTCCATCCCGTGATGGTTTTTTGTGGTATTAATTGCTCCTTCTCATTTTTCACAACCGTGAGTCCTCCTTTCTTCGGAACGCAATGAACGGGGCTTACCCATTCACTATGAGACATGGGGTATATTATTCCGGCATTCAACAATTTGATAACCTCCTTCTTCACCACATCACGCATCGCATGGCTCAACCTTCTTTGATGCTCTACGACCGGCTTGTATTGCTCCTCGAGCTGTATACGATGTGTGCAAAAAGCGGGGCTAATACCTTTCAAGTCGTTAATCGAGTAGCCGATCACCTTTTTGTGCTTCTTCAATAAATTCAGCAACTTCTCCGTCTCTTCCGGGCTCAATTCATCGCTAATAATCACCGGAAAAGTCTTGCCATCTCCCAAAAATTCATATTTCAATCCCTTGGGGAGTGGCTTCATCTCAACATCGGGCGCATCATCCTCTTCTTGATCTAACTCTCCAATGTCTTCAAATTTTTCTTCCTCCAAATTCCCGTGTTGCGGCTTCAACTCTTCCATTGTTTCCACTAGTTCTCCATCTCGATCATCTTGAGCGTCTTCATTCTCCAAAGCGCGTTGGAGAGGATCCCTGAAAGAATCAATGGAACGAATGTTCTCTACCTCTTCGTTATCAAGAGGTATAAGTGAAGCAAAAGACGGTTTTGAATGAAATTCGAATGAGCGCTTCTCTCCATCTAGATCAAAAGTGACAATTCCTTTTCCAACATCTAGAACATCATTTACTAATTTGAGAAAGGGTTTTCCAAGGATTATGCCTTCATGCTCATCATCACTAGCATTAATCACAAAAAAATCGGTAGGAATTTTTTTACCCGCTATAGCAACATTTAGATTTCTAAGCACTCCTAGCGGTTTGATTAATCTACCATCTCCCATGATCAATTTAATGATTGTGGTATCTAGGTTTGATGTTTTGTTAAAAAGCTCAACATAAAACTTGGAACTCATCACACTAACATGGGCGCCAACGTCACATAGAACATTGCAACATTCTATTCCTTCTATCATACAATCAACACGAGGTGTGGGTGATGGATTATCTTCGCCTTGATCGCTTCCAATCGCATATACTTGGGCTATGTGCGCGTAAGGTGACGATTCCGAGTTCACTCCCAGGGTCCTTTTGATCTCCAGCACTTCGTCCAAGTCAATCTCTTCATCTTTTTCTTCAAAAAGTTTCTGAATAATATCACCGGCTGATTTCTTGCCAAATGTATATCCTGTGTGATTATCCAGCGGGAAGTCTTCAGCTATCACCTTCGCTATTCCTCGCTGATTTGGATGCGGTCTTGCTTTGTCGAACAATCTTCCGAAGTCAATTGGTATCCAATCCATTTGCTCGAATTCCCTTAGCGATTCGGCGGTGCCCATGGTTCTTCCTTTCTTTTCCGGGTCGTCTTTCGTTGTACTCCGGATTGATGCTTCTTCATCGTGGTTTGTCTCTATGACTTTCCCATACTTCGGTTGTTCTACCTTCACTTCCGATGCCTCTTTTCTGAAAATTCCAGCAAACACCCGCATTGAGATTCTTCCTCGGAGCTTGCCGAACATCGTTTTTCCCAATCTCTTCGCATGGCCGCCCCCTTGCTGATTTTTTGTAGGAGTTGGGCGGCTTCCGTGAGTGTTTTCTCCATGAGATCTCCTCCTGCACACATTTGGACAAACTGCATGCACTCGGGGGTTAGGGAAAAGTAAAAGGTATGCAAGAGTACTTCACCAAAAAATCCGAGCTTCGGTCCTTGTTCAATCAATCCATTGAATCTATCCCATGCTTGATCTATCCCTTCTTCTTCTCCTTACGCGAAGTTGATCACTTGCTTCCGAATATGTTGAACCTTGCTTAACGGAAAGAACCGCTCGCAAAATTTCTTCATCAAGTCATCCCAATTTCCTTTTACCTCGAAGGATGCAAGTGCAAACCATCTTCTCGCTTCTTCTGCAAGTGAGTATGGGAAAAGATTCCATCTAAACCAAGCTAGCGGAACTCTGTCTTGTTGTACCGTGTTGCATAGCATTGTGAACCACTTGATATGTCTATATGGATTGTTCGTCTCATCTCCTCTAAAGGGGTTTGCCGCCGCCATCTTGATGATTTGAGGCTTGATCTCGTACTCGGTGGCTCGCAACACCGAATCTGATTTTTGCATGTCGAAGTCCTCCGATCGCGGGCTTGCATAATCCCTCAGTGATTTTTCTCCTTCCTCCACGTGTTGAATGAGATGGCCCATCCAGACAATCAAAACAAAAACAAAAACAAAAATTTTCTAGGGAAAAGGTTAGGTGTTAGTAACCAACAAAATTAATACAAAGTTAAACGTAGCAAAATCGCTTGTTCCCCGGCAACGGCGCCAGAAAAGCTTGTTGACGCTTCTTAAAGCGCCAATTTACGTACCGCAAGTGCACGGATCGTGTATAGCTTTTCCCTTAGAGTATTCCCCCAAGGTTTATCAATCCACGGAACAAGTGTATTACTATGCTTAACTAAGCACTAATGATGTTGGTAAAAGATCTATATTGAGTGATTGAGTGTGAAATAGATCTAATCTAACCAATCTAATCTAATCTAGACTAGTGAGCAATGATAGATGTGTGCACAAGATATGAAGAGCATTTGTCTATAGGGTCTAGGATCACTAGAGATGTAATCGCCGAGCAATGAAGAACGGATCTAATCTACCAAAGGTGTGTTCAAAGATCGAAACCTTTCCCTCCCGCATACTGTCACTACACGAGGATAATCGGTAACGAATCAACAAGAACACGATAGTTGATGTAATCTAAGTAAACCATGCAAGAGCAAAGCAAACCCAAAGCCAAGTCGCGAACTATTAGGCATTAAAGCATCATCAACAAGAATTGTGATAGATCAATCTCATAAAGGATTCGGCAATTACAACTCAAGATCTCCTTACAACCTTATGAACAAACGAGGACTTTACCCCATGAAGCTAAGCGAAGCGTAGTCGATCATGGTGACGAAATCTCCAGCAAGGGACGGATCCCTTGCTGTCCTCCAACTTGCAGTGGCACCGAGGGACGATGAGGCCTCCGGTGTCGCCTTTCTCTTGTGTCTAACTCGAATGTATCTCTGGATGCTCTTCTCTGCGATCTCCTCTGCCGTCCCCCCGCGATGATCTCCCTTTGACGGCGGCTTCGGGGTATTTATAGGCAGATATGGTCGGTGGTTTTGGTAAAACATAGATTAGGGTTGACGCATACTTCGTGATGAAGAAAACCGAGATTGATTGGACTCCGAAAAGGGCTAGGCCGGCCGGCCCAAGGACTCCAGGCCGGCCGGCCTGGGCCTTTTCTGGCTCCTTTCGGTCCCATCTTTTGCGTGTTGAATCTCCCTTTTATTCCTCATCTTAGCCCAGTTGTAACCATGCGTCAAAACATCTCCGAAAATGTCCAAATTCCTGTCAAAATGCAACATGCTCCAAAATCCAGGACAAAATCAAAAACGGTCAAGTTCGGGTGCCAAGTGGCGGGTTAGTACATAAATCATCCCGAAGAATTTACCAAAACAACTCCTAATTGTATAATAAAATGGGTACTTAAGGGGCGCCAACATCGTGTCTGTTCAAAATCAAGCAGACCGGTCTGACCGGTCTTGCCTACCGGTCTGACCGGTGGCACCCAGAAAACCCCGAAAAACTTTGATTCAAACGATGAATCTCGACCAAACGATCATGAAAATCGATGAAACTTGGGGGATTGCTTCGCCCCTACCCCGTGAACATATCCCGAAAAGATCTCGGCCTAAAGATCAACGAATCCTGTGAATTGTGGGGGAGATCAAAAGGGATTGGGGTTTTCTCGAATACTCAAAAACTTCAATTTTGATGAGCTTGTGATTCCAGAAGATTTGGCACGCAGCTAGAAGCACGGGAATCACTCCAAAGAGCTCTACGAAATGTCACAATCAAGTGCATCAAAATCGAAATGAAAATCCATCACAAAAAGCACAAGAGAGACAGAATTGGATTGATTCAAAAGCCCAGAGGACACAAGGAGGATGGGGTCTCCTTTCCCAATCACATCCAATACAAAGTCTCACAAATCCATGGACAAATCTACTCTAAAGAGAGGAACAGGGGGAGGAAGACACAGGGGCGGCGGCCTGGAGAACAGAGGTGTCCACGAGTAGATTACAAAAGCCGCAATTAACCTAACACAAGTGAAGGGGTATTTATACCTGCGGGACCGGTCAGACCGGTATGCTGGACTGGTCAGACCGGTTGGTTAGACCAGTTAGACCGGTGCCAGGGACCGGTCAGACCGGTTGGCCTGCAGCACCCCCTGTACACGATCTCATCCGACGGCCGAGGTTCTTTCTTTGAAGCGAAGTCTTCTCCGCGATACCGCCGTCTTGATGAAGATCCAGTCCGTGGTTTTGGAGGGTCCGCGAAACCCGGGTAGGTGGCCGGTTTTGAGAAAACCGCCAAAACCTCACGCGCGGGAAGATTCCCGCCTCCACGCCGTGGCCCTAGACGTCGTTCCTGCCTCGGCCTTCTGACGGCCCTAGACGCCGCCCGACGCCCGTCACCTCCTCGCCCGCAGCGAGGCCCTAGACGTCGTCGAGGCCCGTCGCCTCCGTCAGTCCCGAGACCGACGCCCGTGCCTCCACGACTTGGCGTCTTCAACCGCCGTCCGCCTCCTTGGTTTTGTGGCGCAAATCAAGAAACCCGCCTTCCGTCGCCGCTTGCGCCCTCGATCTAGGAGTGGACACCACAGCTGCCGCCCGGTCCGAGCTTCGGTCCCGGCTGCCCTTTACCGCCGTCCACCGCACGGTCCATCGGCCACAACACCTCCACGGCAGCTCCCCGTCGACACTTGACGCCCGTGTACCTGCAATCCAAAGACCAAGCGCACGATCACACCGCACGGTTGACAATTCACTCATCACAAGCAAGATAGAGTACTCAACATTCCTTAACGTTGCTTGCCCCGTTGTTTCCAGTAGGCAGCTCGCTCACGCAATGCAAGCGCCAGGCGGTCTTGGCATTGTAGGCGCAGCGTGTGTTCCCCTGCAGACAGAGAACGACGTTCTTCCTCGAGCACGTCAAAAAGGTAGATCACAAACTTGCAATTTTGAATGAGAGCTGGAGGAGCGCGCTTACCCTGTGCCCATACCTTTGCTGCGCACCGGACCGCTTTCAACGATCGGGCTAAACTACAGGCCGCGTCCTGGGACAAACCATCAGATCACCAGGCAGGGAGCACAGTAGGGAGGATGTCACGGTGTTTCAGCCAGGCGTTTTCACAGCGAAAAACGTTGGATTTTGGGATGGTGGTAGAAATATTCAGAAGGAGCGGGGTATGATCGGAGATTGGTTTTGGCAGGGAGCAGAGGGAGGAGTTGGGAAAGGACAGGCTCATCGAATTATTAAAGAAGGCAAGTGCAAAGTCAGTTGTGCGCGGTTGCAGCGTCCGATCGACCATGTTGGCGGGGCTGGGAATTATTGATTTAGAGCTTTTCAGTCGAGCCTTATTTGCACCTAAGGTGGCTGTGGGGTCAATGGAAGTACCCTGAGAGACCTTGGAATGGCATGGAACTGCCAATTGATGACACTGATCAAGCTCTATTTACAGCAGCAACGAAGATGACCGTCAATAATAGGAAGATAGCACGGTTCTGGACGGCGAGCTGGATTGATGGCTCTTCACCAGAACTCCTTTTCCTGAACCTATACAGTCACAGCAAAAGGAAGAACAGAACCGTTTCGGAAGCAATGACCAATGATCAGTGGGTACGTGACATTTCTCACGACCTAACTGTTGGCCTGATTTCGGAGTTTGTGCAACTCTGGACGACACTTGTTGAGGAAGCCCATTTTGACCCTTCTAGCGCGGCGGAGGACACAATCACTTGGACTCGGACAGCGTCAGGTGAATACACGGCAAAGTCTGCATACCTGATGCAGTTCAACGGGGGTATGTCCTCTCTGTACCCCAAAATGGTTTGGCATGTGTATGGGCTCCATCAAGATGCAAGTTTTTCCTATGGTTGCTGCTTCAGAACCGGGTTTGGACAGCGGACAGACTTCTCTCGAGGGAATGGCCAAATTCATACTTCTGTCCATTATGCTACCGCAATTTGGAGACTGCGCAACATCTCTTCTCAGAATGTGCCGAGTCAAGGAGGATCTGGACAGCGATCAATTCCTAGGTCGATTCTCAGGGTTTGGACCCGGCAAATTGGACTACAACGGCCACATTAATGGATTGGTTCCATGGGTTGGTCGGCGACTCTAGCTCGACTACAGCTGCAGGCTTGCGGTCACTTGCGATTTTGGTGACTTGTTGGTCCATCTGGAAGGAAAGGAATGCTCGTGTCTTCAACAACACGGAGAAAACGGTTGATAGGCTGGTTGAGGAAATCAAGGATGAAGTAAGGTTGTGGTGCCAGGCGGGTGCAAAACACCTGGCCGCTTTAGTTGTGAACCCAAGTAGCAAGTAATCTCTTTTGCTTTCTTTTCAGTTGGGAGTTTTCCGATGCTCCACCTATTTAGAACCTTTCTAAGTAGATTTTCCATGTAAACTGTTTTCTCTTTATTAATTCATGCTGGAATCTGTCCGGGTCTTTCAAAAAAAATATTAAAGAAAACGCGATCAAGCCGCGCAAGAGTGGGCTCAGCGCGATGGTTTGACCACGTAAATAAGCGATCAAGAAGAGGGATTTCGATCAGAGCCAAGGCATGGATGGTGTCATTGAACAGCTCGGCAAGGTTCTTGTGCAAGGTGCCATTGCTTTTCTCGTCAGCATTCCTTGTGAGGTTGAAATCACCAGCCACGAGCCAGTTGCTATCAACATGGCTGGCAATTAACTTCAACCCAATCCTCAAGGAAATGCTGAATGGTCGGCCGGAGCGTAAACATTGGTGACGGCGAAGGTGGCATCAGAGGCTTTACTCATGAAGAAGAGTGTTAGAGAGTTGCGCCTAGTAATGAAGGAAGTCATGGTCAAGGCGCGATCATCCCATGCAGTGAGGATGCCACCCCGCGCCCTGGCCGCGTCAACGCAGTGGAAATTGGAGAGGTTTGGAGGGAGAAAATTTCTAGCTTTGGCAGGCGACACAGAGGGGAGCTTAGTTTCTTGGATGCAAGCAATAGTGATATTGTTAGAATTAGTCCTTTGGATCTAGGCCGGAGAACCTTTCCACTAGCGGGTAATCGGACGGTAATTACATAAATCGTTTATAGAATGGGATAGAGAGAGATCTCGGGTTATACCTTCGGGTTGATGACGGGCACGGCCGATGCCAAGGGGGCAACGGTGTTGAGCTACCTATCGTCGTGGGCGATCTTGTCCTGGGCCTCCTTGATGCGGCGCTCCTCTGCTGCCTGCTCTGCTTCTCTCCTCCTCTGTTCTTCTTGGTGGGAGAGGATACCGGGAACTGGATCGGCCACCGGAGGGTTGGAGGAGGATGACGGCGCTGCAGGGTCTGCCATCGGGGTCGGGGAAGATGATGGTGGCGGCGCTTCCAGTCACTAGGTGCGCCGGGAGATCGGGTCCCTCCGTGTATGTCGGCTATGGTTTCACGGACGTCCAAAACGCGTTGGCATCCGCGCCGGCCCCTGGGCCTATTAATATAGCGCACTAGTGACCGGGGGCCACGACCTAAGGCCACACCCCCGATCAGGGCGCGAAGCCTACTCGTTCTCGGTTCGGTTGCAACCGTTCCGAGATCAATCTAACATTCTCCCCCTTGATCTCGGTCTTATCAGTCTTATAGTCATTCTGTGCTCAGTTGCTTGATAGGTCAACATACCGAGACCAATGCGTTTAGTTGGCCAGTTACGTGCCACCGAACTCATTGACTATAGTACATCTTTCTATCTTAGTGCCAAGCTTTCTGTGAGACGGTCGCTTTTACAGCCCTTCAATCCAGAATCATAGGTATTCCTTTAACCCCATGACGGCTCTATGTTTCTCAAACACTCTGAGGGGAACACCTTTTGTCAGCGGATCTGCAAGCATTTCTTCGGTTCCTAAATGCTCAACGTCAATAGTGTGATCCTGGATTCTTTCCTTCACAACATAGAATTTAATGTCGATGTGCTTGGTAGCACCACTCGATCTGTTGTTGTGACAGTAATCTACTGCTGGTGAGTTGTCGCAGTATATCTTGAGTGGTCTTTCAATACTATATACCACTCTCAGACCGGGTACAAATTTCTTTAGCCACATGGCCTACCCCGTCGCCTCAAAACAAGCAATAAACTCAGCATACATTGTCAACGATGCAACGATGGATTGCTTGCAACTCTTCCATGATACGGCCCCTCCTACTAGAGTGAACACGTATCGAGACGTGGACTTCTTGGTGTCTCTACACCCTGCCCAGTCTGCATCTGCATAGCCTACTAACTGTAGGCTGTCAGTCTTTCTGTATATCAACATGAGGTCTTTTGTTCCTTGCATATATCGCAAAGATTTCTTTGCTCCTACCCATTGAGCTCTACATGGGTTGGACTGATATCTACCAAGCATCCCGGTTGTAAAAGCCAAATCTGGGCATGTGCACACTTGTGCATACATTATGCTGCCAACAGCAGAAGCGCATGGAACCGATTTACAGCCTACTTTCTTTGTTCCTTTGGAAATTTCTTCTAAGTCCCAGACTTTATTCGTGTCCATGGACCTCATTTCATCCTCCATAGTGGCAAGCCACTTGGATGAGTCAGAACTTCTCATGGCTTCCTCATATGTAGTGGGATCTCCCTCCAGGGTCATATCCTCACTAAGATATACCTCGTAATCGTTAGGGGTCGCAGGTCTCCTAACTCTGTGTAACCTTCTCAAGGGCGCATCTTGCTCTTCTATTTGAGGCTGCTCTGGTGGTGGATTGTCAGGCATATGTTCTTGTCCCGATCCCGTAGCCTCAGCTGCTGCAGGTGACTCAGGAATCGCAGCAGGAAACGAGGGCTCAGGAGTAATTTCTTGTTCATTCAATATTGTGCTTGACGGACCAACATCCACAGCAGGGGTCGCAACAACAGTTGGCTGGACTGGTGATGCTACCTCAGCAGGTATCGAGAAGTAAGGTTCTTCCACCATGGGAAATGGAACATACATCCTCTTATCTTGAAGGTTCACTTCTCGAGGTACCGTGCTCCCCTGGATCATGTCATTTTCTAGAAACAAAGCATGTCTTGTTTCAACAAATTTTGTGTGTCTGTCTAAACAGTAGAATCTAAAGCCTTTCGACTTTTCAGGGTAGCCAATGAAATGGCAACTCACTGCCCGTTCGTCTAATTTCCCTTGTGAAGGGTTAAATATTCTGGCCTCAGCTGGGCAGCCCCAAACGTGCAAGTAGTTTAACGTGGGCTTTCTCCCAGTCCATAACTCGTATGGCGTCTTAAGAACGGACTTACTGGGAACCCGATTAAGTATATGAATGGCGGTTTTCAACACCTCCATCCACAGTCTAACCGGAAGTGTCGAGTAGCTTATCATGCTCCGCACCATGTCCATCAAGGTGCGATTTTTTCTTTCTGCTACTCCATTCTGCTGAGGTTCGCCCGGTGTAGAATACTGGGCTACTATTCCATTCTCTCGCAGAAACCTTGCAAATGGTCCAGAAACTTGTCCATACTGCGTGTGTCGACCGTAGTACTCCCCTCCACGGTCAGATCTCACTATCTTTATCTTTAAGTCATGCTAATTTTCAACTTCAGCTTTGAATATCTTGAATTTATCTAACGCCTCAAATCTTTCTTTGATGGGGTAAATGTAGCCATATCGAGAGTAATTGTTTGTGAACGTTATAAACGAGTCATAACCATCCACACTCTTTTCAGAGAAAGGACCACAAATGTCTGTGTAGATTATCTCTAATACTCCCGAGCTACGGTTAGCGTTTTTCTTAATTTGCTTCGCATATTTTCCTTTGATGCGATAAATGCAATGTTCTAAGTCTGCGAAGTCTAACGGATGGAGAATTTCTTCTTTTATCAAAAGTTCAATCCTCCCCCTCAAAATATGGCCTAAGTGATAATGCCATAATTTCGATGAGATTTCTCCATCATTTCCTTTTCTTTTCTTTGTCGCATTCATGTTAGGTACTGTTTCGGATGCATCAATCACATTAATCACATTGCATTGGGAAAGCAAATAAAGCATGTCGCGTCGGATGGCGAGACCAATATCTTTGTTATTACAATGAATAACACATTTATGATCCCCAAAATGGCAATGTATCTCATCATCATCAAGTCTAGAGACTGAAATCAAATTCCTCTTTAAAGAGGGAACAAATAGTACATCTCTCAATAAAAGTACAAAACCATTATCTAATTCTAAAGAAAGATCTCCAATGGCTTTGACTGCAGCTTCTTTTCCGTTAGCAACTCTAACGCTTCTTGTTCCCTTTTCCAGCATCCTTCTTGTTCTGAAGCCCTTCATCTCTCTTGAGGAGAGACCTCAAGTAGTCAGGACAATCCTTCTTGTAGTGCCCCTTCTGCTTGCAGTACAAGCAAGTGTCGACAGGCACAGGGAAGAACTTGTTCGGATTCGCCCCTCTACCATAATTGTAGTTGAAGGTGGGAGCCTTGCTGGAGGACTGTCCATCATCGCCCTTAGGGCCTTTCTTGAAGGTTGGCTTGGAGCTCTTATTCACCTTCTTTAGCTGATTCGAGGCATAGTTGATAGTCACCCTGGTGGCTCTTCAATCTTTCCTCTTCTTGCAAGCACTATGCCATGAGCTGGTCAATCGTCCATCTATCCTTGACAGTGGTGTTGTAGTGCACATGAAAAGTCTCATTCTTTTGGAAGTGATTTCATGATCATGTGCACCACAAAATCCTCAGGCAAATCCTTGCCTAAGTACTTGTTCAGCTTGGCAGCAGTACTTGTCATCTTCTGGATATAAGCTCTCACTCCAGAACTATCACACCTCGTGTTCGTGAAGTCGTCTACCAAGACACTAGCATATGCCTTGGAGGATTCGGTAAACTGAGACCTCAGTCTTTCCAGAAGCTCCTTGGCAGTAGTGCACTCTGGTACTGACCCCTCAATGGAGTCATCTATGAGGTGTCTGACAATCTTCAAACACTTGGTGTTTGAAAACTCCCACTTTTTCTTCTCGATGCTGTAATGCAGCATCTTCTCATCATACAGTGGATCGCCTATCTGAGGCTCAGTGGGTCTGTCAGTCTGGATTGAGTAATACAAATCAGCTAAAGTCAATAGCATGTCAACCTCCTTCCGCCAAGCGGGATAGTTGTTCCCCTTCAGCGGATCAATCGTCCTCATATGATTGAGGATCATCGCAGCATTAAAACCTTCGGGAAATAAAACATAAATCAATTAGATCATTATCAAAAGGCAATAAGAGTCTTATGCATGAAATAAGATCAACGTTGGTCAAAAATTAAATCATGCATAAAAAATAATCTCTATTCTAAATTCATCGTTGGATGAAAAAATAGAATAAAATTCAGAGAATACTCATGACTTATCATTAAAAAATTAATGTTGGTTAAAAAATAACGATAAAGTCATAAAAGGTCTAATAATGTGCATATCTCTAAACAATTATTCACGTTGGTTTCAAATTAATTAGAGGAAAGATACACATTAAAATCATCAGCAGCGGAAACATGGTCATGATATCATATATACAAATGTGTAAAACAGCTCCAAGCAATTAATCATTTTAATCATGCAAAAGATAGCATTTATCAAATCCAGCCCTGCGACTGCGGCGCCGGCGCTCTCAACACGCCCAGGGACGGCGGACCCCATATTGCATAAGCTCAGGGGTTAAAACATAAAAGAAAAGATCTCAGATCAGGTCCGGACCGTTCGATCATGATCGGACGGTTCGGACCGTCTCGCGGCCGAACCTGTCTCGGAGCCGGACCTGTCTCACAGCCGCTAACTTGGGCTCAGATCGGGTCCGCACTGTTCGATCTTGATCGGACGGTTCGGACCTGTCTCGCGGCCTGGCGTGGCGCTCAGATCGGGTCCGCAGTGTTCGATCTTGATTAGACGGTTCAGACCCGACTCGCGGCCCGGCGTGGCACCGGCCGCTCCTAGCCGTCGGATCTGATCCGACGGATGTCCGGCCGTTTCGGCTGAACAAAAACGGCGGTGATCGCCGGCTCTCCCTGAACCCTAGGTTCATTTCTCTCCTCTCCTCTCCGCTCTTCTCTCCCAGCTGCAAGCGTCGGCGAGCAGCATTGGTGGTTCCATCGCGGGCCCCCTCGCCGGCGAGCGCATCCACCAGAGGGTGGGCACGCCGTCGTCAAGTGGCTCCGCTTCGGCGCCCTAGTCTGGCCTCCGCGCGAGTTTCAGCTCCAGGTGGCCCTTACCATCTCCTTGGACGCCGGCGGGACCAGCAGGCCAAGGTAAGTCTTCTTCTCTATTCTGTTCGCGAGGGGGGTGGATCTAGGGTTAGGGTTTTGAATCATCTCCCTATTCTGTTTGTTTCTAGGGTTCGGATCTGGATTTTCCTCCCCCTATTTTGTGTCTACCCGCTAGGGTTAGGGTTCGGGCCAAGCCCGACCTCTGATACCAATTGTTAGAATTAGTCCTTTGGATCTAGGCCGGAGAACCTTTCCACTAGCGGGCAATTGGACGGTAATTGCAGAAATCGTTTATAGAATGGGATAGAGAGAGAGATCTCGGGTTATACCTTCGGGGTTGATGATGGGCGCGGCCGGTGCCAAGGGGGCAACGGTGTTGAGCTGCCTGTTGTCATGGGCGATCTTGTCATGTGCCTCCTTGATGCGGCGCTCCTCTGCCGCCCGCTCTGCTTCTCTCCTCCTCTGTTCTTCTTGGTGGGAGAGGACACCGGGAACTGGATCGGCCACCGGAGGGTTGGAGGAGGATGACAGCGCTGCAGGGTCTGCAATCGGGTCGGGGAAGATGATGGTGGCGGCGCTTCCAGTCACTCGGTGCACCGGGAGATCGGGTCCCTCTGGGTATGTCGGCTAGGGTTTCACGGACGTCCAGAATGCGTTGGCGTCAGCGCCGGCCCCTGGGCCTATTAATATAGCGCACTGGTGACCGGGGGCCACGACCTAGAAGGATAAGGCCACGCCCCCGATCAGGGCGCGAAGCCTACTCGTTCTCGGTTCGGTTGCAACCGTTCCGAGATCAATCTAACAGATATTACGTGCACTGAGAGTGTCACACACAATTTTGCAGTTATCGTCATCACCCAGACCGCGCACATTCCAGGAGAGGAGACCGTAAGAGATAGTTCTTGCATTCATTGGACCCACAATCCACACCCGGATTCAAATCGTGATGTGCATGATAGGTGACAAGGACGCAGGTTACAAAGAGGAGCGCTAGAACAAGCAGTGCGATCGACAGAAACTTTGTTTTTTGCTTTGCTGGGTTTGGGGCAGCGTGGGCGCGGGTTGAGGCTAGGCGTCGCGAGCAGTGGAGCTGGGGTTGCAGGCGGTGGCATCTCATCGGCAAAGGTGGTGGTGCTGCCGTGCCAGGTCAGGAGCAGGTATGGTGTGTGGGGCTTTGGGCGTTCAGCTGCTGATTTGCAGTGGCAGCGCGGGCAGCACAGGATGGAGGCACCCAGGAAGGCAGCAGGGAAGAGTGCCGGCGGGGCACGCCCATTGGGAGGAGGCATCGGGCCCAAAGGAGGCGGCGCCAGCCCAAAAACCGGTGATGGAGGGAGGGCTTTTTTATTTTTAATATTATTTTAATCATTTTTTACAGAAGT